>NC_139686.1:35664312-36391414 GCF_964106915.1 Podarcis gaigeae
CTGATCACAAGGAGGGAGCCCTCTGTGCATAAAGCTTTTTTTGTTGTTGGGGGCTCTTTCAGTTTTTATAACGAACATGTGGAGGTCACATGTGTGTGATCTCATTCTTCCTATGTGTTCATATAACATCTGAAATGAACTACAGATCACGTGGAATTATTTATTATAATTGGTTAGGTTCACTGTTTGAATATCAGATATGTAATCTCAGCTGATATTTTCCATCAAGCTAAAAATAATCCATACTGTATACACACCCAAAACACACACACACTCTGTAGATATAGATATATCCAGGATCCAGTGAGCAGCTACAAAAATTCTTTTCCATTCAGTACTTAAAATGTTTAATAACATGCTGTTGCCACTATCCATTCAGTCTTCTGTGAAAAGTGCTGTCCTCCAAAACTATATCTGATTACATGAGCAGTCCCATTCCCTCCCAGTTTAGCAGCTGAATCTAGACATTCTGGTGAATACAATATGAAATAATGGTAACTAAAATATTTCATCAAATAGTGCTTAAAGAGAGAGGTATTTTTGTGTTTCTGTAGGAAGATGTGAATGTAAAGACCAAGTTTTAAGAAATTCCAAGATCTTCTGTGGCATGAAATATACATATGGTGAGTTAAAAATCAAATATATTATTCAAATTGCCTATGCTGTCAACAGTTTCCTTTATCAGTGTAAACTGTCAACAAAGCTACTACGACGGGGAGATACGGTAGTATTTATATTAGGAAAACTAGAGGTTCATTTAAGTGGTGCACTAGATATAGTAGGGATGGGATACCCACCCCCTTCCAGATTTTGTTGGATTTCAACTTCCATCAGCTCCAGCTAGCATGGCCAATGGTCAGAGACAATAGATACAGAAGACCAACAATATCTGGAGTGCCACGGTTTCTGACCCCTGAGTTATAGACTTTTTCCCCCCAGGCAAAACTGGAACTTTGCTTGCTTGATAATACAACTTGTTTTGCCTTGCAAATTTATTTCTATTGGACCTGCATGGCTGCATGCATATTTTGTCTATGTACAATTTCTCCAACATTTTTTATCTTTTAATAAATGGTCTATTTGCCTAGAAAATGTGTCCTGGGAGAAAACCAGCATTTAATATGTAGACAAACCTCTTTTTCTATAAATTATCCCCAATATAAAGTCCTTTTTGTGATGCCAATTAGACTACTAGTTCTCAAAGGGAGACTCTATCAGTTTAAATTCATCCATGCATGGCTTATGGGGGATGGGGGGAGAGAGAGAGAAACTCCCAGGCACTTTTTAATCTGTAAATTTCTAAGAACCAAACTATGTAACTCTAAATGGCTAGATTATTTTAAACTGATTACTTCTCTTTGCCAAAATACATGTATTTTAAGCCTATAATGGGAACAGGCAGTCGGGCTACAGGAAACCATTGCTGTATTTTGTAGTTTTGTGAAAAAGTTTTAAATGACAGCTTAGCAGCAGTTCCAAGTAATTCCAATGGGAAGAAGCAGCTGTGTATGTGCTCAGTATTTCCTAAAAAATCAGGTCACTGAGCATCTCCCTGCACCCTGTCTTTGGCAAAGGCTGAACAGGCTCATCAAGGAGAGGATCTGGCACAGTTTATTTTCGACTAAATCAAGAGCTTTTCTGTTTGCATCAGATGAAATATATAGAAATATCTCTATATCACACTAGCCGTAGCAACAATTACACCCACCCTGAAAGTACAAAGAGGCTCAGTTTGCAGTGCACACACTGATGGTGCCTAAGATTAATCTATGTACCAATGTACTAGAATGAAAACAGAAGTTATATTCTTTATTCAGTGCTGAAGGCAAAGATTTTATCTGCTCATGATAAAGGCTCCCATGCTGAGGTCAATGTGAAGATCCAAAAAGTACTGAAATCTACAAAGCTTAAGATTTTACGAGGGAAGCGGATTCTGTACCCAGAATCATGGACTAACAGAGGCTGCACTTGCCCAGTACTTAATCCTGGTAGGTATTTATTATGAAAATCAGGTCTTTATCATCATCATTTATTTATTTTTACTATTTATGTAAAACCACTCTTATAGTCAGTACATATAAATTATATTCCACATTCTTGTGGTAGAAAAAAATATTACATAGATACTCCAGAAAACTAAAATGCCAATCACTGTTCTTACTAATTAAAGCAATTTAATGTGATGCTAGACAATCCTTTCAATTTTAGCTTCACTTTGGACCTGTTATATCATGCAATAATCATTATCAAAGCCCTGCCACAGTGTTTGTCAATTTGAATCTTCTCTCATAACTGCACACAAGCAGAATTCCTTCCCCAACATTTTGAAAAAAAATGCAGCTAGTGTTACCCTGTCTCCAAAGAATGTAAGATATTCCCATCATACCTGCATTGGTTGTGCTTGCAAATCAATGAAGATACACTCAATATACACAATCATTGTATTAAACTGAAATTTATGTTTCTTGAGCCAGTTCTAGTCATACATAAAAATATTTCTATATTCATATATTTCTATATATGACTAGCTGTGCTTTCCCATCCACATTCTGGCACATCTCAATGTATATCTAAACACACATCTCATTTAAAATAATAAAGTACAGATAGACATTCTGTATTTGAATGGGCCTTTGCATGCACATACAAATTAGATCCAGAGTTTCTGTTTCAGTAAATTATTAGTTCAAGGACACCTGCTTCTCTGTTCAATTATTTGAAAACAATAGACTGTGGATTTCAAAGTACCTATTCTCCTTTGGAGGTATTAAAATAATAGAATCATAGAATTGCAGAGTTGGAAGGGACCATGCAGTGCAGGAATTGTTTGCCCATTATGAGGCTCAAACCCATGACCCTAAGAGTCTCATGATCTACTGAATGAGCTATGAGGGTAGATTTACTATGTAAATCTATGTAAATCTGCATGTAAATTGGATAGTGAAGTATCTTTGTAAAATGGTCTCACCATTAAAAAAAAAACCCTCAAAGTTACTAGGGAAAAAAACCTCGTTTGCAATAATTTCTCAGATGAGATCATTTCAGAGCTTGTGATACTGTAGCTCTGTCATCTACCCAAAAAAAGTAGTAAAGTTTCACAAACCAAATGCAATTAAGCACAAAAGTGAGCCAGACTGGTGCACTGCATAAGAGTGTTGAGTAAGAGTAAACGGCACAGTTTACATAAGAGTAAACTGCACTGTGCAACTTTTAGCACAGAATGACTTTTTGATGGAATAGAAGCATATGCTAACTTGTGAGAAAAGGAGGTGATTCCTCCTACAGTTGCCCCGCAACTTCTACAGTGGTACCTCGGGTTACAGACACTTCAGGTTACAGACTCCGCTAACCCAGAAATAGTACCTCGGGTTAAGAACTTTACTCCAGGATGAGAACAGAAATTGCTCAGTGGTGGCGCAGCGGCAGTGGGAGGCCCCATTAGCTAAAGTGGTACCTCAGGTTAAGAACAGTTTCAGGTTAAGAATGGACCTCCAGAACGAATTAAGTTCTTAACCCGAGGTACCACTGTACTCTAATATAAAGGGTCCCCCCAACTCTCTGGAACAGTTTATCAGAGGGCTGCATTGAGAAGGTATAATATGAACAAAATTGCCTCCTGTCCTCTTACATTAAAGATACTTCTGGATTAAAAAGATATGCATTATACACATACGTTGCTCGGCCCTAGCTCCTGCCCACCTAGCAGTTTGAAAGCACATCAAAGTGCAAATAGATAAATAGGTACCACTCTGGCAGGAAGGTATATGGGTTTTCCGTGCGCTGCTCTGGTTCTCCAGAAGCGGCTTCGTCATGCTGGCTACATGACCCAGAAGCCTGTCTGCAGACAAACGCCAGAGTCATCCGTGACTGGACCTTTTTTATGCACGCGTACACACACATGTACATGCATACATGCACAAAACATGTGCACACAGAACTATTTTATTTTATTTATTTATTAAATGTATATACTGCCGTTCATCAGAAGATCACAGAGTGGTTTACAGTATAAAAAATAAATTCCCTTTATGATTGCATACTTGGATAAATATGAAGTACTAGTCCAATAAATATCTGACTATTTTGTTTTCAAAGGTTTGAAATATCTTGTGGCTGGATATGAAGATGTTCAAGCAGGCAGACTCATAGTCAATATGAAAAGTTTTGTCCAGCAATGGAAACCAGCTCTGGGGAAAAATGTCTTGGAATTTTTAAAAGATTGTAGCTGAAAGTGCCAAATAGGGCATTTGTTTATGCACAAAATGCAAACGCTATGGAAAGAAGGCTCTCAAAATGAAAACTGGAATGGAAAGGAATAGTGCCAAGTATGTGTAGAGGTATTCAAAGTCATAGCCTTTCACTTTGATTCTTAAACACTTTGGTCCCAATTGCAACACTTATGTATAAACAGTGTTTGTGGGTGAAACCCTCACAAGAGAAGCGGAGCCCCCACCCACCCAATAGCTTCAGCTGATTGTATAGGGGGAGTAAAGGTCTTGTAATAAGTGAGTCCAACAATAGGCTGTGCATGCATAGCTGCACTCCTGCAGTTCTCCTACCCATATCATCTATTTCCACCAATCATCTATTTAGTGTAGTAAAAGGATCTCCATGGGCAGAACTGCATTCACAGACCTTGTCTGTAATGGACCAACCTGCCTGGGAATAAATTTCATTTATTCAGCAAAATATGGCTTATGTCACAGCCCTTAAATTAAATCTTTATAGACAATACTGCTTTAGGGTCCAGCTGTACAAGTGTTTTGTTTACTCCCCGTTAAAGTATATGGAACTGGCACCAACTGAGGAATCTGAAAATTGGAACCCCACTCTCATGTCCTTTGGGAAGATGAATATACACTAGTAATGGACAAAAGGACTACCAATTTAGGGAGAAGCAATGGAATGTGGGGTTTTTTTATACTGGTATATTAAAACTAAGATGAAAATTTTGATTAAATGTCTACTGCAAATCTCTAGAAGGATACATGTATGGAAATAACACCAATATTGGTGGGAAAACTCCACTGGAAAACATACAAAGTCAGTAATCTGTAATAACTAATTAGGGCATGCATTTAACCAACAGGGCTCTGTGGGACATCCTTAAAAAGGAGTTAATAAGATTTTCATTTAGGGCACTTAAAAAGATTCTGGATGGAATTTTCTAGTTAGTTAAACCAAGGGGAATATGTTGCAACACCCAAGTTGGACTCTGGTTTGTTTTTGAGCCAGCACAGATGAAAGTAGAACCTATCCTTTCATCAAAATTTTGGTTTTAAGAAAAGACTGGTTCCATAAAGTATAAATGGGAACACTTCTATTTTATGAGGTATTATACACATGTAAGCATTTGATTGTATAAAGCACTTTATTGCCTGCCCCCTTTCAGTGTGAAAATTCTAATATTGTTGGGGAACAGAGGTGGCACAGGAAAATGAATATTGGAACAGAAGCACTCCACGACTATAAAGGATAAAAGGAATAGTTTTCATTCATTTATGCCAATGGCCACTCAGTAAAGTTCAAGGGTAATTTTTTGCAATTAATATATTTCAGATGAAGTCCTAACTTCAGACTAATGGGTTAATTCTATAAATATCAGCTATGATGAGACTGTATATACCACCAAAAGAGAAAACAAGGATGGGGGGGGGGGAATGCTTTTTGAAATGTCATGGACTTGTTCATAATTCATGCTGGCTTTGGCCTTTGTTTTATAATATTTAAACTTGAGCAGCAAGTTTCTTTCTTTCTGTTTCTACACAGAACTTTCAAAATAGTGTAAATTTATGGAATATCAATGCCATATTCATCACTAGATTCTATACTTCTCTGGTAAACAGACACAAAATGTATCCCATTTATATACATTAAAAAATAAAGGAAGAGCTATTATACCATTGAAATAACAACACTTCACTGATCCATGGTTCATAGGTATGTTTTCTATTGTGGTCCTGTGGATTCACAAAAATGTTACTGTTTTGAAATTTTGTTTTTATATTTTATGTATATAATAAATATACTATGATTCCAAATATTTTTTCTTGTGGATTCATATTTTCTAGAACCCTGTCCATAAGATTATAAGGAAATATACAATATTTTTTCACAAGAACAATGGGTTTCTTCTCACACGATATTCACCACCACCATGCCCTCTACACACACACATATGTACCATTCACACATTTATTCCTGTTATGGAATCTGATCACTCATGTGTCATGGACCTCCATTTGATGGTGCCTATAACATTATGATGGGACGCTGCTGGCGCTGTGGGTTAAACCACAGAGCCTAGGACTTGCCGATCAGAAGGTCGGCGGTTCGAATCCCCGCAACGGGGTGAGCTCCTGTTGCTCGCTCCCTGCTCCTGCCAATCTAGCAGTTTGAAAGCACATCAAAGTGCAAGTAGATAAATAGGTACAGCTCCAGCGGGAAGGTAAATTGTGTTTCTGTGCACTGCTCTGGTTCGCCAGAAGCAGCTTAGTCATGCTGGCCACATGTCACGCCGGCTCCCTCGGCCAATAAAGGGAGATGAGCACCGCAACCCCTAATGGTCAGGGGTCCCTTTACCTTTACCTTTACCTATAACATTATGAGGAATGGTGACACAGTTCCCCACCCCACAATGTAGGTACTATTTAATGATCATGCTTGAAGCTTTTGTACCCCTCTGTTGTATCACATTAGTACAAGGAATATCCAGCTAGCTCCACTGTGAACAACAAAAGCTGCAAAATCCTCTACAGCAATCCTTTGTGCTGTGGAGTTTTCATTTGGAGGCTGTACGCTTTCTATCTTCTCTAATGGTGCTGCAGATGAGGTCTGTCGATTTCTATTGACTCTGAGAAAAAGTCTTGCCAGGGCTGATTCACATGAATGTCTACATGCAATAGCAGTGTAATGATGGCACTACATTCTCAAAAGACCATGTGGTTACTTCTGCGAAAAGGGATTTCCACATTTTTGTGTCTTTTAATTAAAGAAATATAACGAGCTCTCAGTTTCACATGCCAAGAGCAGCTTCCCATAGCATAAATGACACTGAGAAACCTCATTCACAGTACTGCAAGTATCCCCAAAGATCATGAAGTAAAACGTGCTCCCTTTTCCATGACAAATAGAAACATACGGTACATCTAGCTTTCATTTGGAAAATGGTATGAGCACTCTCCTGAAGGTAACACTGAACTCTGGAGAGAGACATTCCTTCCTCTACAGTATATTCAGTATAGCATCACTGTCATTGTCACTGCAATATTATAGACCATGGGTGGTATTCAGCTAAGTTTTACTCAGAGTAAACCCACTGACTTTCAATTAATTTCAACTTAGTTCAAAAACACCCCATACTTCATTCATGATCCAGCATGAGTTCCAATTCCAGGGGCCAGGAAGGAAGAGGGGATAAATACTCCAATACCCAATAAGTTTTCTACACCCCCCCAAAAAAAAACCCCAGCAAATGAATCTTTCACTTGGCTGTGAACTCTTTTTGTTACTGATCTGGAATTAAATATATCCAGTAGGAAACTATTTCCACATTATGTCACTTATGGACAGTGCAGAAGAGAAATTGCCTGTGTGCAATGGAAAATTACACAAAGATGGTATTTTAGTATAATTACGTCCATGGGCTAAATCTTCAGGGATATGTATATGTTGCAGAAAATTATAAGAACATCTGGTACTACCAAAGTATCTAAATAGGGAGCTAGCATTGGCATAAATAAACAAAGCAAATTTGGAACAAATATGCACGCTCTATTTTTAGATACGATTACTTGGTACCATATCAATAGTGAAGTGTTTTTAAAAAAACACTCAACTTTCCTTAGCAGCCACTTCCAGCACACTGAAGAGATAGCTTACTGATAAGTCGCCAAAGTTGCTGGTCCCCAAGGTTTCTGTACTTTCTTGTTGATTTTTTTCCCCCAATGACAGTGAGTTCCAAAATCTAACCTTGCACGAAGGTCAAGGCAACTCATAGCTTCTTTCCCACAGTTCAGTAAGAAAAATATTTACACATGTCCCTCACTAATCTGAGGGAGTACAGGGCCACAGGGAGAAAAACAAGCAGGAAAAATATTTCTGGAAATATTCTATATATGGAAAAACTTCAAGGCATGTTGAAATATTAATATAACCCAGTGCCTAGAACAAAAGATTGGGCATAAAAATACCTTCTGGTAGGCCCTAATTTTGGAGTTAAGCAAGCTGGTATCCTTGAAGAAATATTAACTCTCCACCTGCTAACATCCTAAGCCGGGAAGTTTTATCTTCCCCACCCAAGCTGACCTTAAAAGTTCTGTGCCAAGTCCTCTGAAATATACTTGGAGTCGAGAGTGGATTTCATGCTCTTTATTCAGCTCATAGTGGTGAGGAGGAATGGGAGTTCCCCCAGAATGTCTGCTTTATATACATTATTTACACAATGTGTCTCACGTGATTGGCTAATTCCAGGATTCTCCTGTAGGCCAATCAGGTTGCGGATTCACTTCCACCTGGAGCTGGATTGGGTGGCTCCTGTGGACCAATCAGACTGCTGCATTCTGGGTCCTATTGTTCTAGGACCAATCAGACTGCTGCATTCTGAATCCTATTCAACTCAGTACATAACATCCTCAAAAGGCTTCTTTAATTCAAGCACACCATACCTGGCTGGTATTTCTTCCAGTTATGTTTCTGCTTCCTTAAGAGCTGCCAGCTGTGGCAGCCTCAGTCCCACATAGGGGATGTAGATGCTCACCCATCCCTCCTTACCTAATATTTCCCTGCCATATTTCTTTTTTGTCATTTCCCAGCTGTGAGTTGGAAAATGAAGTGACAAGGGTGGTGGTGGAGCTCTGTGGATTTCCAGTGGCCATTGACTCACTTGTCTTTTTTTTTAGTTTATTTATAGAGTGCAAAGACATAAATGGCTGTTTACACCTTAAATTAATAGCTTACAATTTATAATAGACATGATAAAAAAAAGTAAAGGAGAGAAGAAGAACATAAATAAATTCAGGTCCCCAGAGCCACAGCATAAATCAGAAGGACATAAGCCAAATGATGGGTGAAATGAAATGAAATGAATGAAAGTTGGTACAAATTAGGCTAATGGGTTGGGGCCTCTGCTCCCCTCCCTGTACTGACAATAAGGCCCTTACATGGATCTCAAAACCTGATCAACTGGAGACTGACTGCTGGGAGGCCCTCACAGCTCCATACTGATACATACAGTAATTGATTCATTAAGAGTGGCAGCTTGGAAGTCACAGAAGCTTGGAAAAGAAGTGATCTATTTTTGTACAGAGGACAAAAATTATCCCATGAAATCCTTAGTACATTCTAATGACAAAGAATGACAAAGAATGAGAATATCCTGTAAGAGTGGTCAACATCACATTTTCTTCATATTTTATGCAGACATGCAATAGAAGCTACAAGTGGTGACCTCACCGTCCACTTTTATGGAAGAAAATCACTTGTCTTAGTCAGTGGCAGAGAGCAGGCGGGGGCGGGCCTGGCACGCATCCAGGGGGTATGGTGCGCCGCCAGCAGGGGAATGACGCACATCCTGGGGGAGTGGCGTGCCGCCTGCAGGAGCATGGCGCCCAGTGCGGGCGGAGGGGCAGCTGCGATGGCACCCCACCGGGATCGCGCTGCTGAGGGCAGTGCACTCCCCCCGCACTCCTCTTCCTCCGCCAGTGGTCTCAGTATACCCACTGGTACTGAAGAAAAAACACCAAGAATGCATTTTTTTTTTAAGTGAAGGATTTGTAAGTACTGATATGCACCTATATCTTTCTGTACACACACAAAAACAATAACACACACATATTGTATAGATACTACCAGTCGCAGAAGGTGTGGTGGGGCCATGCTGGTGACCTGACCCACCTCCAGGAGCAAGGCAGTGCAGCAGTTGATGTGGTGGAAGCACTGGCAGGAGACCAGATTGGCTCTGCCAGCATGTTTGCACCATGCTGGCCTCACTACCAACTTGTCCCTGTTGGTATGCAGTAGCAACTCAGCCAGAGGGAGGTCAAGTGAGTGGCGCAGCCCCACCACACAATCTGCTAGTTGATATTACATGTGCAGGCATAGAGTAATCCAAAAGACTATTAATTCCAAGTTGAGTTCCATATTTGAGTATCTGCTTTGTATGCTTTGTATCAAATCTGTATTAAAAATGTATTAAATAATATTGTATTATTATTACTTGTATGCAATTTTTATGTTGTAGTAAGATTATTGTTGAGGGTCTTTAAACTCCAATTTAACTCACCGGCTAGGGAATCACGGTAAGACTCAATTGATAGTGGACTCTTGCCTACGTGCTTCCCATGTCCTATTTTGTGTCTTTCCTGTTCAAAAGAAAAGCTCTCTCCATTTGATCAAGTCAACAAATATTTGAATGTACCGGTATTTTGCTTGTGCAGTTTCCTACAGACAATAGATTCTGCTAGCACTAGCTGTGATTCGTACTCAGGTGGTTACTGGTGTTGAAACCAAACACTGACCTGAAGTTGACTTTTCACAAGAATACCTCTTGTGTAAACAGCATAAAGGGACACTGAGGATAAATAATTTTTTTTCTGCTCTGGGAAATGAACTAGATAATTATTATATCACTCCTAGAAGGAGAACATTAGTGCCAAGGAAATTATTTCCCCAACTGTAGACAAAGAAACAATTATCAAGAATAAATACAGTATCTCTAGAAAAAGACATTTGTGTATTTTATATTAAATATATGCCTTTTGTCAGTAGGCATCCTGGAGTTATGTTGCTTTTCACTAGAATCAGAATTACATGTTAGATGTTCTTTTGTGCTGATCATCAATGGGGGAAAATATACAACATGACCAATCTAGTATTGGTTAGCACAAATTTTCCTTAATGATAGCTTAGTAAAACAACCACTTTGTCAAATGTAAACCCAGAGCTTATTATGTTTTAAGACTGGGATGTGAACTTCACTGTTTCAGAGTGGAAGATGCATACTATAAAAATACAAAGCAACTTCTGCTAAAAATTCCTGATCAAATTCAGCACTTAAATTGGAGTAGAAACGCCAAATGGAACTGTAGTTCTCATACCTTTTACTTTTGAAATTAGAGCTCTCTTGAATTTGTGGCTGCTTCTGGCAGTACAACAACAATAAAGAGCACAACTTTCTATTATTTACATTTGGTAAGATGCTTAAAAGGGATGGGCTCTACATAGGAATTGAACTCAAGGCCAAGCAAAACTCTCAGCTATTTCACACATTCAAGTTTCCTGAAGTATGTGCCCTGCATACCTATAGCACAGTTTGCATCTTGCATGGGGAAGGGTCTGCAATTATGAAAATTACCATATAGCATGATGCACTTCTGGGAGATAATGGCACCGGGTCAAGTCTCCACTGAGTCTCTGCTGTGTGAGTAGGAGCTCTAATTATCAAATTACTCTGATAAAAAGGCTCAACCTATGAAAAAAAAACCTGCCAACTTTTATCAGTAAAAGACACCGGGAGCTGTCAGACTTTCAAATCTCCCCTCCCTTTTGAAGCTACTTAAATAAACTTTGAACTCCCCCCCCCCCCATGCAAAGCCCTTAAAACTGTGGTCTGGATAAAGTAGCCCTATTTATTTCCGATTCCGAGCACGGTACTTACAAGACAATGTTGCAAAGAACTGGGGATTTCACCCACAGAACCTGTAACAACTCCCCCAAAGAAAAAACAAGCCAAAATTTCAACCTACTTTCAACCAAAATTTCAACCTACTTTCAAACCAAGGCTAATGAAGCAAATAATCCAAGAAACCTCCATTCTCATGAGTGGTCAGTTGACCACACCTGGATTGGAAGGGAGGAAAAAACTAATGACGGAGGTGAGAGAGTGGACCTGGCAACCGAACTAAAACAAGCCAAGCTAGCCAAAGAGGGACTGAAGCAAGTCTATAACCAGCAAATGGGTGGCCTAGTTTCAATGCTCCTTCCTCAGATGCTGTCAGGCAAGGCAGCAGAATCCTGAGGCTACCTGTTTTCTTAATGCCTCCTCATCTTAATTTGCTCTTCGGGCCAACACCAAAATTCCCAGGTGAACACATCTAATAAACTATACCCACTGAGTATGTAGAGCAAAAAATAAAATGGGGGAAGGGAATAGAAAATGTAGCATGATTTAAGCTTTATAAACTCTCTCTCACAGCACAATCCTACGCATGTCTACTCAAAAGTAAGTCCCATTGAGCTCAATGGAACTACTGTAATTCCTTTAAAATAGGAATGCACCCTTAGTGGTTTGTTGGCCCTGTCAACTGGTAAGGTATCTCACAGACTTTGATGGTATTCACAGGAACACAAAATGTAGTTGAATCAGATACACAGGGCTGTATTCAGCAGTGGCTTTGCACTTGTTGAAGTGCATCCCCTTGGACGAGGTAGGACATCAGATTTTTCACTGATGCCTCCTACCCAATGCAACATTTCCACGCCCCCAAAGCACCTAAAATTTATCCTAAGGGTTCGTGAACCCTCTGGAACAGTGTAGTATATGGCACAGACCCCAAAGAGCTACAACTAGTAGGGCAGGAATGATAAAAATGAGGTGCCTCACCTTGCACTAGCCACAGAAGTGCTTCCACTTAGCACAAATCCACTACTGGATGGAACCCGTACCTAATATTCAATATGCATATTTGCCACTCAGGAACGGGAAACATTTCTACAGCATCCCTTAAGCCAAACAAGTCCTAGTCTTGGGCCAAAACACCATTGTAACCTGATACGATCCTAATAGTGAACATTCTGAGGGACTCTGGGGATAAATTTGCATCTCTGTACAAGGAGAATTTGGCTTCTTGTATTCAGGACTATATTTTCGTTCTGGGAGGCTAATTGTAATTTTCCACCTAGTGCTCTGCAGGAGGTATGGAACGTGTCCACAGTGCCTAGGTATTTGCATTTAAAGAATTAATAAAAATTCCTGGCTGGTCAAAAAGCTTCCATGAACATTATGACCTTGACATTTTTATCACCTCCTAGCTTGTTTTCTCTTTCATTGACCAAACACAAATCTCTTTCCCAAAGTATGCAAGTATCCATTCTCCCCGAGAACTATGCAGTTTCCCTGCCACAGAGCTTCAGAAGGGAGAAACAAAAAAATAATAAAACAAAGAATTCAACTCTCCACCCGCCATGCTTGGACACCCATCATAATGACTGCTATTTAAAGGAGAACTTTTCTATGTTAGCAAATAGTTGATAAAAATGGTCAAACATACTGGTGATATTTTTAAAAAGGTCAATATACTGAGTCTTACTGTGTGTTATTTGCTTAGTTCAATATCTCCCTCTCATGCCTTTGCATAGTCTTGGGGTAGATAACTACAGTTTAAAAATAAAAACCAAACCACTCATCCATTAGAAACAAAATACTCAGTTAAATTAATGTTGCTTTAAACCTGCTGAATCTGAATGCTTTTCCTCAAGGAGGGAAGTTCTTCAGAGGAGAGATCTGGTTGTGGGGAAGCCACTGACGACAGCTCCCTGCATGCACTTGTGTTGGATTGCATAGTAGTCAAGAAAGTGTTCTTGGTAAATAGTAACTGGTTGTGAATTGTTGAGACAAGGTGGGCTCTGGGGCATTTAGAATCGAAGCTGCCAAGTGTTTTTTAGACCAACGCTCACACCCCGAAAGACTTTAGGGACGGAGCCAGTGCAGATGTTGGCAGTGGCGTAGCGTGGGTTATCAGCACCCGGGGCAAGGCAAGTAATTTGCGCCCCCTAACCCATGGATTTGCGCCCCCTAACCCGTGGATTTGCGCCCCCTAACCCATGGATTTCCCTAACCCCCAGATGTTGCGCCCGGTGCGGCCGGCCCCCCCTGCACCCCCCACGCTACGCCACTGGATGTTGGGGTAGTTTATTGTGCTGTCTGCAATCCACCTCAGCAAGGAGATAGTCTGTCATGGTCTGCTCTACATGAATTTGTCATCAAAAGCAACCCAAAATACAGGATTATTTTCCACAACAGCATCCAGAAATTCCCTGGCAAGGTTATTGACAGCTACAGAGGGAGCATGCTGTTCTGTCTTCTTCCATAAAAGCTTATGCTAGATTACACATTGACTGGGGTCCCATTTAAGCATTCTGCTCCATATCAGCATCCCACCACCAGCTCTGCCCTGCAACCATGTATGTATGTATGTATGTATGAGAATGATGGATTCAATCAGTGGGTCTCCTTTACAGAAATTACCTTCCTTGCATCTGTCATGGATGCTTTAGCTGAGATTCCTGCCTTGCAGGGGGTTGGACAACATGACCCTTGGGTCCCTTCCACTTCTATGATTCTATGAAGTGGTGGAGAGCAACAGCAAGTGCAATAGCCATGGCAGGGCCAGTCAGCACAATCTGACTTTCTACCACTGAGTACCTGGGTACTGGTCTTTGTATCCTTTACCTTTGAAAAGAAACAAATCCAGACAAGATTACAAGATATTTTTAATGTCTCCAGTTCTTTCTTATCTTTCATTCTTACCTTTCTCATCTGCCAGTCAAAAGGCTGGCCCAATATACATTGATTTTTGTGGAAAAGGACAAGCTGCCCACCACCCCATCACAACTAGAGAAGATGATTGGAATGGCAGTAGAATCTTGCTTCATCACGGGTAATGAGACAGTGTCCTCCACCACCACTGTGAGCAGTAGACTAGGGTGCAGGGCACATACAGCTCCGAGCATCACACAGAGCTCTGTCCTCCCACTCCTCACCACCACTGTCCATCCTACAGCATTTACCACCTGAAGCACCCAACACATGTAGCTCAGCGGGAGAGCATCTGCTTCTCAGGCAGGAGGTGCCTGGATTGGTCCTGGAATCTCCATGTCAGACTAGGAACGTCCCTTGTCTGAAACCCATGATAACCACTGCCAGTCACTGTTGCGGACAGTATTGAACAAGACAGACCAATGACATAGGGAAGCCTCCTGTGTGCAGTCTCTGTCTAATGCTCACAAACGGAGAGTGAAAAACAACACTGCAATCAGGGCCGGATTTAGGTCTGATGAAGCCCTAAGCTACTGAAGGTAATTGGGCCCTTTATATGTCCAGCTGTCCTTTGTCAACAACAAATTGTCACAAAGATGCCTTCACCCCGGTATAGCTCTCCTTTATCACATACACAGCCCAACAAGACAATGACAAAAATCCACCAACAGCATACAAATCAATATGGTTAACCTGATCCAAAACACCCACCTACCCCACTCACACATGAAAACAAAGACCACCACCACAGCCAATCACAAACAAACAACCACACCCGAGGCCAACCCCAACCTCTCTCACCACCAAAGGAACACAAGTGAACAGCAGAGAACCTGCACAAGCAACGCTGACACAAAACCCCACATATAATAAGTAAAATAGAAACATCACCACCCGACCCCACCCCCACAGTGTCTGCAGCCATTGCTGCTTCAGAAACATTCCATTTTCAGAGGAATGAAAAGAATGGGGTCAGAAGGGATTTAGTGTAATTTTAATTGGAAGCCGTTTAAACTGCATACTTATACTGCAATTGTGAGGTATAATGCGATAGTGGTGCTGCTTCTTTCTATGGCTTTATGTAATGATCTAATATAATTGAAGCAAACTTGTTTTAACAACTGATTTTGTCAGTAGATTTAATGTCTAGTTTATATTTTATAAAGAAGCTTTTTAAATTAAGCAGTATATACATTTTTTAAAATTAAATAAAGAAAAACGAGCTATACTTTGTCCCATTTTGCTGTTGTAAAAAAAAAGGCAAATAGCTTTTCATTTAAGCAACACGACTTGTTTCCTTCACATGCATTTCAGGGCCAAAATAGAAGTGACACTGTTCACACAGTGAGTAATTATGTGAATGGGTAAATATCAGGCGAAGGAGGCCCCAATCCAGATTGGGATTTTGGCAAGGACTAGAGGACTTTAAGTCGTTGTGTCCTATTATTGTCCCAAATATTAATCATCTGCTATTTGCATTGGAAAGAAAGCTCCCATTGGTGCATGTCATTTGCATTGGAAAGCAAGCTTCCATTGGCAAATGCACGTTTTCTTTCCAATGCAAACGGCAAGCGCAAGAGGCCATATTTAGACTGGGAAAACATGGGGGGGGGGGGAGAAGGGGTTATTCCTCTACACCTCCCAATCAGGATCCTAATCTAGGCTTCCTGTTCACTTTTTTTGAAAACCATTCATACATTATGAATGAAGGGGTGTGTGAATTATATCTATATGTATATATGTGTGTGTGTGTGTGTGTGTGTGTGTGTGTAAAAGTATGTCTGTGTGTGGCATGGTGAATATGTCTGGGGGCTCTCTTACTTTAGCCATGCATACTTTTGATATGTAGAACACAGTCCTTCAGCCGAAAAATTTCATCCCACCTCGATCTACAGTGTGCCTATATTTTATCCATATGACAGTTATAGGAAATATTAGCATAACAGAAAGTAAACATCACTGGTTCCAATGTAAATAGTCCTACTGTTACATTTTTAAGGCAACACCCTCTCAAAAGAGGGTGAGGTAAACAAAATCTTTAAAAAAAAATTGCAAGTGGATCAAATAAACAACATCATTATTAACAGCTGTTAATAAGCAGACAAAGAGTTTACTTCCATGTCTGGATTTGCCCTTCTGCAATATTAAATCCAGTATGTATCTGCTTTTATACTTGAAAGTGCTCTGTGGAAATATAATATTTCCTTTTCTTCTCTCAGCCTCCTTGGTGCTCTTGTATTCAAGAAGAGTGGAAATGGTATCCCCTTGTAGCAGTCTTAAAATTCCCTGAGGAGGAACCTGAAATGACTCCAAATGTGTTGAGCATTTAAAGAGAGATTTTTATTCAAAACATTTGCACAACCACCTCTGGGATTTCCCTCTTTTGTTTCCCTAATAATAAGGGACACTTGAGAGGCGGCTAGAGCATGCTTCTGGCAAGTGGCCAGGGTTCCAAATGCTCATATCCAGTTCCTCAAAGTTAAATCGGTGGAAGTTGAGGAAAAAGAAGAATTAACTGAAGGAAGTTGTTCATCCATGAACTATAAATACATTAGAAGGTTGATCCCTGTTCCCTCAGTTGTGTTCTTGTATTGCACATCATGCTCCTCATACCTTTTTCCAAATACAGAATTCTCAACCTGGTTTGAGGTTGTAATATTTTGTGCAAATTATAAGAAAGAGCAATGCAATTTAAAATGCCCTTCACAATAAATAGCAGTCCATTGTCAGCAGTCTATATGCTGTAAGGAAACTTCCTATAAAATGATAGCACTAAGCAGACCTCATCTACACCAATATAACAGAAGCTGAAAGAGTAACTGTCTCATATTTCAACACTGATTGAAATCCTCTAGGTTAGAATGTCAAAGGCAACAGTTTAAAATTCTGAGACTCTCCCCAACAAATTAAACAAAGCAGGGGTCCAAAATGAACTATTATAACTATTAAAACCATGAACCTAACTCATACCTCAGTTTAATACGGATTGTGAACCCCTCGTGCCTCTTTTACTTCATCTTTGTCTATGGGGTGTTATTTTCCAACCAACACTGTCCCACACTTTCTCATCCCCAGAGATTCCCTGGAGATCTGGCGATTCCCTATGTTTTGAATAGCAGTACTTATAGGAGAGCAACAGTATAGGAGAGTAAACTATTACTCAACAATTCGGGGGCTCTTTGCCCCTGATCTTCAAATGTGGATGGTTCAAATCCACTCCCTCCCAAGCCTCCCTTTGTTCCTAGTTGCTGGCATTGCTCAGTTGGTTGTGGAATGAGTGGTTTGTAAAGAGGTAGACTTAGAGACAGGCATAGCAGGAAACAGTGATGCATGAAAAAAGGAGACACCCACCAGGTATGGACATAAAAACTCTGGGTTTGAAAACATGTCCGAAAGCAAGCCGCTTGAGTATGGACTGCTAGGGGACAAAGCAATTAGAGAAAATGTGGATTTTGTAAGCATCTACAGTACCTGGAAGCTAGTCCCACCAAACTCAATGGGATGTTTCACATATCATGTCAAGCCAAACTTCTGAGTAAACAAGTGTAGAATTGCGCTGTTAAATAAGATATCTTCAGCTTCCTGGATTGTGGGAGCCATTGTGGAAGCCCAATATGAACACTAAAGTAATTTCATCCGGTCCTGCTAATTCAGTGTCAATCATTTTAATATTTGTATATTTTGTCCATGATAATAAGATATGCTACAAAATACAACCTGAAAAATTGGCCTAACTCTCTACATGAAAATAACTATATATGCTTTGCTATATAAGGTATGTGGTTGTTTGCTAAGGATATAGTTTTATTTTTTATGACAAGAGCATTTTTGCCTTTCACGAAACAGAAGCTTTTGTCAGCGGATTCCACCTTACAGCAAATGAGCTGGTTCTAAATAATTAGTCCAGTTTATCTAGATAGAATATTAAAATGGTAGGTTCTGAAAATTCTTTTTACTCCTGTGGGAATTCTTCACAGATTATCCTCCCATTCTCTGGGATTTACGCTACTGAAGGAAAAAAAGTCAAAGGATAAAAGCTCCATCCATCTAATTATACCAATCAGGAAGCTTTATCACATCAGCTTCAAGACTTCATGTTGTATGTCTGGGAAAGACCCTGCTGTTGTTGGGACATAACAGAGAGTCTAGTTTTAACACACCCTGAAAATAGAGCTCTTTCAGCAAGTTATTTATAGAATTTGTGCCAAGCAACTTAAGCAGCAGTAAGTGATAGGGTAAAAATGTGAAGGCTGAGTTTAGTTGATTTAGCAGAGATCTTTAAATTAAGACTCCGCAAAAAATAATAAGGGCGCCTTTTCTTTATTTATCTATTCAACCACAGGGCAGAAAGGGCAAAGAAGCTTAAAAGGCCTATTCATGCGAACTGAACTGGTGCTTTGAGTCAACTATTTACACATTGTAAATGTATTTCATTCACATTAACACAACATTCACGGAGTAAAATGCATGCAAATTAAGCATCTCTATCTATACAGAAAATAAATTTTAAAAAGGAAACTGATCTTAATGTTCACTTATTTGGTCAGGTAGAAGTGTTAAATGGCCTTTTTCAAAATGCAAATTGTAAGCTGAATCATCATTACTATCACTTAGTGGAATCTTTTTCTTTTTCAGTGCATTGTTATTTTAACTGAATATAATTTATCTGCTGGGTGAAGTCAATGGTTGAGATTTTTTTTAGTTCAACTACCTCAAATACTACATAGAAATTCAAAATTAGAAGAAAACTCCTCATACCTGAATCTATACAATTATTTTACCAAACATTTGCATCTGATGCTTTGGAAATCCTGCTTACCATTTGGCAGATTGATACAGATGAAACAAGAAAAATTCCTTCCAGTAGCACCTTAAAGACCAACTAAGTTAGTTCTTGGTATGAGCTTTCGTGTGCATGCACACTTCTTCAGATACACATACTAAAGACTAACTTAGTTGGTCTTTAAGGTGCTACTGGAAGGAATTTTTCTTGTTTTGACTATGGCAGACCAACACGGCTACCTATCTGTAACTGATACAGATGACTTAGTGATGCAGTATGTGATGCAATTATATCACTTTGCGGGGGGGAAGCTATTTGACCTAGTTCTCCCTAAGGTGATAAACCTGCATCTAGACTGCTTTAGATTTCACTTGGGGCTGAAATGATCAGCAGCGTCTTCATCTGGCTTCCTTAACCTGGCTCCCAAACCCTTAAAATTGAAAATTAGGTATCAGGGGGAAAAGTTCTAGCTGAGAAAACAACCCTATCAGAGAGAAGCATGGCTTAAAGCACAGTTAACACACATTATTTCTCTCAAACAGTCATGGGTGCTGTAGTTAACAGTTACAATTCTCAGCAATTCTTAGCAAACTAAGGTGCCCATAATTATTTAATGGAAAGAATGAGCTTTACAGGTTTAGTGTGTACTGTCTAAACATGGGAAGCTTTTTTCATGAGGTAGCATTCCAGTCCTATCAGCCCCTACCTGAAGACTAAAGCCGTAGAGCCAAGAAACAGGACTTACCATGGAAGTGTACTGGGACAATATTAAACTTGGAGTTAACTTGGTAGTTTTATGCCCCTTCTTTAAATGGTATGACTTCATCAAATGGTCTTCTGGAAGCGGCACTCCTTTTATGGTAAGGTGCATTACTTCGCTTTCTTCAAATTGTCTTGTGTGGAGAGGAATTCACTGAAGTGAATTACTTTAGTGATTCCAAAAAGTTGGCCAAGCTGCATCCTAGGCGCCTCTCTGTTCATTCTGCTGATCAGATCTCCATGTCTTTAAATTTGGGGAAATGGCAGCTGGAGGAGAACTGACATTTATCAGGGTATGTGTGTGTGTTTCCTTTCCTCTATGCCTTTTTTTTTTTTTTTTTTTGCCTGTGACCCCCACCCTACTCCTTTACCAATGCTTCTATTTGGTTTCCCAAATGTGGGTCTCCAGCTGTTTTTGGACTACAATTCCCATCATCCTTGACCACTGGTCCTGCTAGTTAGGGATGATGGGAGTCATAGTCCAAAAACAGACCCAAACCCTAAACCCTGTATTAAGAGAAAAATTATAGGTATAGGCTTTGTAAACACATGTTTTCCACAAAGGAAGCAAGCAGCAGCTTCAGGGGGGTGATTCTCATTGGGGGAATGATGTGAGTTGAATTGATCCTTCTCTCCCCCAGGGCTCCAGTTCTGTTCTGCTCGCTTCACTGCTGTTATTACTCAGAGATATGAGATCTGTGCACAAATCATTGTTGCCCAGCTCAGCCCTCAAAACGAAACTTAGAAATGCTATAATTTCAGAAAATATTGATTGCGTCTTTACAAAATCTTTAAGTGTCAAATCAATATACTTATTTTCATTAAAAGTCCATGTAATTCTTACAGAATTTTATAAATATATATACTTATCCAATGCAATTGTTGAATTCTTCTTTCGCCTTGATCCTGGATGAACGCAGATGGGCAAGCATCTTGTACATAGTGCATCAAATATTTTCATTGTATGTTAGCAATGTTAATATACTATGTATGCTAAGTGACTGGAATTTCTCCTTCAAGTATGATGCCTTAAGGTTATTTACATTTCACATACAATTGCAAGTAACAGCTTGCTTTAGTGGCAGAACATCTATTTAATGAAGTTATTTGTAGCTGCACCGTAGTAAATAAGCTCAAAAGTAATTTCATGAAAAATTAAAAGAAAATTATCTGAAAGCTCTCACTGGAATTACCTATGATAATACATTCAGTTAAGAAAGGGCGCTTTCAAGGAAATGGATTATCTTTTTTTTCCCCATGCTCTTCCAAAGGATAACTTATTTTAAACATGGTAACAAATTTATAGCAATTCCATGAGTGGGAGGCCCATTCTCTATTTCGTAAACCCCAGTAAATGACAGCTCATACAGCAAGCTCTGTAACATATAACGAGATAAGCAGAAACATGGGCAAATACCCCCCACAACAAGTAACAGCAAAGCACCAAGTTTTCTGATAACATGAAGCATATGTAACCCGAGGTACCATTGTACTTGTACTTTGACGTGCTTTCGAACTGCTAGGTTGGCAGGAGCAGGGACTGAGAAACAGGAGTTCACCCTGTAAATGCCATGGTAAACCTACATCAGCACAAACAGATGTCTTCATCTGCCCCAACTGCAACAAAACATGTGTGATCATTCCCCATATTGGTCTCTACAACCACAGCAGGCACTCTAACTCTACAACAGTTTGCCTTCACCCCTGAAGCCAGACACTTCCATTGTCTCCTGAGACAGACGGATGCCAAACAACCTGTCTACCTTCTGACACAAATAATCACATACAAATATTGTTGAAAAATACTACTAAAGTTGGAAAGGGTCAATTATGCTTTGACTTAAGCAATTCTGTCTACATGTGGGAACAAAATCAAGACTGTTTATGTCTTAGACTTTTAAATTACAAAATCACCACAGTTCCATCGCTAAGTAATTCCAAAGGATAAGACACCTGAAATACAGGATTCAGAGCTGGGCCCAAACCCAAACTTCCTATAGACGTTTGATGATATTCTGTGCCAGACCCAGCTGCTTAAGCCAATCCCTAAACTCCATACACCAAAAGCACACTGAGCTTAAAACAAATGGTGCTTATTTTACATCAGGCTTTGGTAACAATGGCAGCATTGTTAAGCAAAGACACAACACTATTTTTTTCCAGTACAGAAGAAAGGATCTCTCACTAACAACAGCTGCCTCTAGATGGAGTGACTCATATCCTGAGAACAGGGCACACCTCAGCTTCTCGCTCTGGAGTCAACTCGAATTCTAAGTACTGTACTCAGCAGTGTATGAAAATTGTCTCATTTTGCCACTGTTCACTTCAGGAAACTGAGAGTGAACAGCCTTAAGTTCCATTCACATATCACAGGGAGATGACTTTCGTATTGCTGAGGGGGTGTGTGAATGGGACTTGCTATATGCCAATATAACAATTGACTTCAACTCCTGCAAGAAAGAATAAGGCCTTATTACACTGCAAGCATATGCTGGCTTCATTTCACTTCATCTGCCATGGCTTCCCTCAGAAAATCCTGAGTGTTTGGATGGAACTGGGAAGACAGAATTCAAATTTCCACCCACCCTTGAAGCTCTTTGCTGGGGCAATGATTACCCCTAAATCTAACCTACCTCACACAGTTGTTCTAATGAGATTATCCTATACAGGCAACCTCCAATTTGTGTGTGGGGGGGTTGCATTCCTAGCCCCCTCCCCACCAGCAGGTTGGCGGAGCACGCATAAGCCTACCCTTTTCCGCCCCTGTTCTGCCCTCTTCTGGGTCCAAAACAACCCACACATCGGTAGTTGTGCGTCAATTGAACACACACAAAATGGTCACCACTTGTATGAGACTGGAATAAAAATGTGAAAAATATTTTTTGAACAATAGCTAAATAATGGAATAATGCAAATTACAATATTTTCAGAAAATCGCTAGTACTAAAACAATATGAATAACTATTGCATGTAAATCAGAGCATATGCTTTGCTTTTGAACTGCAGCCTATTTTACTAATATATTAACATGTGACTAATTGTATTTTTTATTGTGATTTTATTGTATGTTGATTTCTTAATGGCTTTGACCTCCATGGAGGCCTTCTTGTTGAATGAATATTTATTTATTTTAAATAAATAAAATAAATACTTTTTATTTATTTTGTCCGAATGCAAGACCTATTTAATCATTTTATACCAAGGTCCCAATACATTAAAATAAGAAATATTTTCAATATAATTAATATTTCATATTCAAGAAGTGTCTGCAAATATTAATCAACTTGATCCATCTGCAGGCAGGGAAACATGGGAGCTGTTGTCCTGGAGTGCCATCTTGTGGCCAAATGAAAGTAAGTAAAATCTTATTGTGGAAATGTTTAATGTAAACTGCATATATTATGGCAGGGTGAGGAGGTATTCTGTATTTAGTGGTGAGCTTCCTAGTAGTGCCTCCTGTTTGCTGTGATTCCTACAAAGAATTCTGGACTAGGTAAACCTTGGCCTGATCCAGAAATGCACTTTGGATGTTCTTAAGCAAGTGCTCATATCCAAATCACTGAATAAATTATTAATTATGACTGTACTACCAAGCATATCTGAGAATACATGCACCTTTTCTTTGTAAATTTAAAATAATTCAGTGGATCATGAGAATGCTAGTTTTATATGTGTGTGTGTGTGTGTATTATGTGTGTGTGTGTGTGTGTGTGTGTGTGTGTGTAGATTATAGCCACTGCGGTGTAGCAGTTAGAGTGTTGGACCTGAGAGACCAAGGTTTATATCCCTACTCAACTATGAAGCTCACTTAAGCCAGTCACTCACTAATCTGCCTCACAGGGTTATTGTGAGGGAGAACTATGCATGCCACCTTGAGCTCCTTGGAGGAATATAAACGCAATAAGTAAGTAAGTAATCTGGACCCTGTGGTATGGAGACACCCAAATATGTCATCTCATACATTAAATGCATTTCATAGCTTTCCTCACAAGCTGCAGCACTGACAATATGATCATTGTGACCTGAGATGCATATCTGCAGTGCATGGCAATAAATGTCCAACTGTACCCTGAAACTTCCTGGAAACTCTGACAAGTCATAAGTACAGTGATAAATATTTGTCAAACACAGACCAGAAAGCTAAAGTGACACCTCTGATAAATCAACTGCACTCGCTTTCCCAATGCTACTAGGACAGGTTCTTGTATCAGTATAGAAACAGAAATATCAAGACTATTGCCTAGACCAGTGGTCCCCATTTAGTACTGTTTTTCAAAAGCCAAGCCCCGAACCCCTTTTTAATAATAATAATAATAATAATAATAATAATAATAATAATAATAATAATATATCAATGGTAGTTTTTGATATGTGAATGGTGCCAGGGGGTCCCTGGATGGGTTACTTCTGACATCAGGAGTGGCCCAAGCCATTTTGTTGCCTGAGGTGAATGACAATATGGTATATGCCCCATTCTGTACCAAAAAATGTAAGTAGACTGATAGCTGAATATTACTTCAGCATTGGTGATGGAACAAAGTCCTCCACCGCACACTCGGGCAGCAAGCTAGCGTAGAGGCTGCAGGGCAGACCATGTAGCACACATTTCTAGCCACTTTCTTCCCCTTACAATTTGCCTTGTGAAGCAGCTGTCTCACTCTGCCCCATGAAACAGCCGGCCCTGTCTGGTAATACCAGGCTCTGGCAGCATAAGCCATTTTTTTAAAGGATCAAAATCAAGTCCTTCAGCCAGGAACAGAATAACCATTTAATTTAGCCTATATCCCCTGTGCAGCTATTGAAAAGTTAAAGAATTGCAAGATCCTAGACATTAATGGCCTTGGAGGGGCATTTTACAAGTCTTTTAGTGGGGTTTGAGTCTGCTTTTTTTAAAGCAACCTAATGAAATCTTAGAATGGGGTGTGATTCCAGAAATGTGGTGCTGATTGAACCTCATAGCCATATTAAAACCAGGTAATGATCCCTTCTCTCAAGGGTAGTACCACCATATTGATCTCTTAATATGCTAAATTCCTCACTTCCAACCTAGCAGCCCAGCTTAATATTTCCTTTCCTTTCCTTACTTCACTTTACAGAATATACTGGAATAGACCAGACTGGCTTTATGCCAAGATGTCAATTGTCAAATTCTGTGAGGAAATACTATTCTTTATAACAAAATCAATTCCCTCAGCTTTATTATCGCTTTATGCTCTTCACGTTTTGTATCACTTAGAATGGCCAATTTTAATGACACTCCTACATAAATTAAATGTTAGATCAAATTTTTGAATGCACTCCAACAATTCTATTCATCTTCAGAAGCTATGGCTAGAGTCAATGTGTACTACTCACACTTGATAAAATTATCCTAGTGCACCAAGCAGGCTTCCCCTGCTCCTCAGTTCCTTTTACAGGAACTACTGAAGGACTAGCAAACAAGATCTGAGCAGAGAATTACAATTAATAGGAGGCAGCATGTAATACATTTACTAACAACATTTTACTGATGTTAAGTAATATGTTGCTTGTCATTCCAGTGCTTACAGAAACAGCTCAGCGACTTCCATAGGGCATGAGATAAATTATGTGCTCATCTTCCTATCTATTAACATCCCTGGTAACAGAACAAAGGTGATTGCAACAGCTATCAAACCTAACACTATACCTGAGTATTGTTACATCTAAAGTGGTTATGAAAGTGAAATCTTGTTCCCCTTTCAAGAAATGTAAAGTGATAACTTGCCCAGTAGAAGAAAAATAATCTTTCACGGCTGGGGGAAACCTAAATTCACCTTCCTATTTCAACACCTCCCAGTTATGATTCCTGAGGGTGCATTAAAACAATAACAATATTTGTTAGAGAAATTTACTGTTGGTGGTAAAATAAAAATTAATAGTGCTATCTTATATAGATGCAGAAAAAAAGAGATTCAGTTTATTAAACTTAAGTCTATCCTGAGGTGTTTTATCTTAAACTATTAGTACACTAGAATTAGAAATTATAAGGACATCACCTAACTCATGACACAATGGAGACTTCATAAAATGGACTCTCAATGAAGCATACTGCCTCTGACTCCAAGGTGGTTTGGGTCATTTCAGTAGGGTACTTCAATGGGATTGGGGAAGAGAATTACATTGTGTTGGGATGCCATTGGCTTCATTGTGTCCTCTATGCAGAACCAGCCCACCAATGACACCGGATGAGGCCGATGCCTAAGAGAAGTGGCACTGGGGAGGAAGAGGAAGTTGCTTCCCTGCTGCTCCTTTACACAGTGGGGCGGCCATAGCCACTGGGCAAAGTGGTGGTGGCAGTGGGGCAGTGGCTTCTCTTCCTCTCTCTCTTCATTAAGGTGCTGCCCCTCTCTGGGCGGTTGGCCTGGGTGAATAGGCTTGCTGCTTTCATAGCCTATGTATGACAGCAGCAAGCCTATTCGCTGAGCGTCCAAAGAGCAGCAGGCCTATAGGAGAAGCAAGCTACTGCCCTGGGGCTGCCCTTGCTTTACACAGCAACTACAAGGACCCTACCTTGTAAAGCAGCAGTAGAGCAGCAGCTTCCTCTTCTGCTTTGACACCTCCTCCTACTTCCCTTGCCCACCCATTCCCTCTGCCCCCCACCCACCTGTTCCTTGATTTTTTCCCCTTGGTCACCTTCTCCACTTTGACTTCATATTTCAAATGTTGCTGTACAACAATTTATATACTGCATTTATTATTATATACTGCACCTTATTATACCAGGAGCTCAATGTGGGGTACATGGGTGCTCCCCCTCATCATTTAATCCCAACAATCTTGTGAGCTAGCTTTAGGCAGAGAGAGACAGAGAGAAAATGGCCCAAGGCCACCCAATGAACTCCATGGCTGAGTGGGGGCTTGAACTCTGGTCTCCCAAACCCTAGCCTGCCACTCATAACCACTACACCACACTGGCTTTTGAGTGTCACAGCATCTCTGATCATAGGCGATTCTGGCTGAGGGCTGATGAGTGCTTGGTGCTATACATGGAAATGTTGATTATAATTGCTACCAGGTACTCAGTGCTGTAGAAATTAAAATCATCATCATCATCCTCATTGCTGGTGAGTGTTTGGTGCTGTACAAATGTGGAAAATGTCCTAATAAGGTTGCATGTCAGAGAGAGTGCATTTTGTGGTTTGCACAGTAACAAAACAAAACAACACACACACACACACACACACACACACACGTTTCAAAGCTCAAAGGTTGGTAATTAACCAAAGATTTGTGAGAAGATATTTAACAAAAGTACCAGGCGAGCCTCCCTGGGGAGAGCATTCCACAAATGGGGGGCCCCCACAGAAAAGGTCTGTTCTTGTGTTGCCACCCTCTAAACCTCTCGTGGAAAAAGGGCCTCAGATTATGATCTCAGGGTCTGGGTTGGTTCATGTGGGAAGAGATGGTCCTTGAGGTATTGTGGTCCTGAGTTGTTTCAGACTTTTTTGGTCAAAACCAGCACTTTGAATTGGGCCTGGAAACTGATTGGCAGCCAGTGCACTTGGGCCAGGATTGGTGCAATATGCTCAAACTGTCTTGCCCCAGTGAGCAATCTGGCTGCTGAATTCTGAACCCATTGAAGTTTCTGAACTGTATTCAGCATGGATGTTGAAATCCC
Organism: Podarcis gaigeae; assembly: GCF_964106915.1. Lineage (NCBI taxonomy): Eukaryota > Metazoa > Chordata > Lepidosauria > Squamata > Lacertidae > Podarcis > Podarcis gaigeae. Next base: position 35,692,030 of record NC_139686.1, read on the forward strand.
CCCAAACAAGCAGTCTAGGAGTCCTGAATCCCACCTCAGAGACCAGCTCTGTCAGCTCAGGCTGGAAAACTGATGGGCAATGAAGTGGATGGTAAACCAGAAAAATTCCTAATCCAACACCAGGAACAAACACTCTAGATCCCCATTGAACTGGACACAGAGCCAAGAGAGAGAGGTGGCATTTCTATAAGACCAAAGCAACTCCCTTTCCTGACCCTCAAGTCTGCCCCGATGCTGCCCTGAGTACCTTGGCAGGCATAGCTGGGTGAGACCAACTCTGCTTTGCTCTCCCACCAAGGTCTCAGTGATACATACCAGATTGACCTCCTCATCCACAATCATATCATTGATGAGGGAGGTTTCATTGAGAATCGCCATGGTATTCAACAGCAGCAACCACAGATGCAAGATCTGGCTAATAAGACAACCACAATTCCCTAGGTTGGAGATGACAAAGTGGTGGCACAATGTTTTTGTTTCATCTTCAATCAATCCTCAATGTTTTTCTTCTTCTCAGGCTTCCATTTGAAATCTCTCAAATATTTTGTTCAGAGTCCCTCAAGGCACAGCCATTTAAGCTTTGTCTATGTTGCCAAGATTATGATGGATAGCTGCCCACCCTTAGAGAAAAGTACCAGGATTCCCAGCTGTCACTACCAACTGCAGCCAAACTACTAGCTCAATTACTGACTGATATTCTGGGAAGAAGTTCATAATGTGATTAATCTCTGCTGTAGACACACTTGACCTTTATGGATCTATAGGCTGCTATATTTCTGTGAGGTCAGAATAGAATCACCAAGGTGGGTGGCTAGCATTTAACAAATTCAGCTGATTTAAGCAAAAGCACAATTCCACAATCTACTCAGGTGTATGTGGAATCCCCCAGGGCCATCAGTATCATTTTTTCCCTTAGGAGCTGGGGGGGCGGGGGTTGGACTCCTTAGAGTCCTTCTGCAAATGAACAAATAAAAAGTAAAAATAGCTAAAGCAATAACGTAAATAAATAACAATAAAATAAACAAATATTTACTTCAACTATTTACCGTATTTTTCGCTCTATAACACGCACCCGACCATAACGCGCACGTAGTTTTTAGAGGAGGAAAATCCTTAGGCATGCCACCCGTAGGCATTCCCTCCATAACACGCACAGACATTTCCCCTTACTTTCTAGGAGGAAAAAAGTGAGTGTTATGGTGCAAAAAATACGGTATATTCTGCTTAGCACTGTTGTCTAGAAGGTGTATACAATACAATACGTTTACAAAAGATACACTAAAGATAAAAGCCGTCAAATTATCTACAAAATCAGAAAACTTTATTTAAAGTGCCTGCTGAAAGGCGGGGGGAGCTGACCAGGCACTGAAGTTCAACAGGAAGGAGGCCTGTATGCTTTCTGCCAAGAAGGATTTCCATAGAGTTGGGTCCAAGCAATCTTTCTTCTTCTTCTTTGGTGATCACTCATAGCCAAGTAAGATTGTCTTCCATAAACATGGTTTTAACAATGAGTCCATAAGTGACCATGGAGGCCAATTCTAGATCCACACATCATTCCACAGTGGGGACATTGGTTTCCGGGTGGGAGTTGAATGGGGTACTACTAACAAAGACTCCCCTGTAATGGGGCAGGGATATAAGGAATCAGGTGGTCCTTAAGGTGTCCTTGTAAATTAATGCAAGAACTCTGAATCTGGCCCAGTAGCATATCGTCAGTCAGTGCAAGCTTTTAAGCACTGGAGTTATATCCTGGCAGTAGTATATCCTCAAAAAAGTCCAGCAACAGCATTTTGCACTGGTTGGAGCTTTCAGAAGGGACCCCAGGGTAGCTCCACAGTAAATTGCAGTAATTGGAGTATTGAAGTTACCAATGCATTAATCACTATGGCCAGGCTATCCTTGTCCAAGAATGTCCATATTTGGTGTAATAGCTATAGCTGATAAAAAGAACTTCTAACCACTGAGGCTACCTGAAGCTTCAGCAACCATGATGGACTCAGGAGCACTATGACCCTGTTATTTCAGATGGAGTCCAACCCCATCCAGAACAGGCAACTGACCAATCTCTAAGACCCGGTAAAGCTACCTACAGTGTCTCTTTTTCCCCAGGATTCAAATTTAGTTTAGATTCGCTCATCCAAGTCCATTATGAAACCAAGACAATGGTCTAGATCAGTGGTTTTCAGTTAGGTAAGTACTGCAGATCCCCTGTTTTTCAAAAGCCAAGCCATGGATCCCCCTACTTTTGAAAAGTTGATATATGGTAGTTTTTGTTACATGAATGGTGCCATGGACCCCCTGGGGTCCACAGACCACGAATGGGAAACACTAGATCAGGGGTCAGCAACCCGCGGCTCCGGAGCCGCATGTGGCTCTTTTACACCTTTGCCGCGGCTCCGGGGTAGATACTAGTGAGGGGAGGAGGCGCATTGTGTGCCCCGACACTCCCCACTGTTTTAAATGTCGCAATGGTTTTGCGGCTCCCAGTTGTTTTTTTCTTTGGTCCAAGTGGCTCTTTTTGTCTTAAAGGTTGCAGACCCCTGCACTAGATCATACACAGTTGTTTCTGACTCAGATGTTATGGAGAAACAGAACAGAATACTACTGACATTTTGCCCAAATTACTAATGACCACTCCTGTTGGCTTCATATAGAAGTAGAACATCATTGAAGACAAGATTGCTCATGGCAGCACACCATAGTGCAAGGAACACGGGGCAAAAACCATTTCCCAACACTATTCACCTATAGGTAGTAGCCACAGAATGTGTCCCCAATATCAATTCAGACAGAGCAGGTCTAGGAGGATACTATGATTATTGGTATTGAAAGCTGCTGAGAGACTGGGAAGCAGAAACAAAGTTGCCTTCCTTCTGCCCAACTCTCCATAATCTGTATTCTTCAGGAACACCTGCAACAGCTCCACCACTTTCTCCATCAATTTATTCAAGAAGTGAATATTTGTGGGAAGTGAGATACGATGTACTACTGCTGCAGACATAACTCTTGAAGAAACTAAGAAGTTGATCACAACATTTCATTGGTCTTATCTCTTTAGCCATCTGTAATGACTTTGTAAACTTCAATGACTTTGCTGGAGCAACAATTACCACACCAGGTTCAGTTTGTATGTTTGACATTAAATTGCAATAAGGTAATTGCTTTGTTTTTAAATAAGCCCTCAAATCACATTATACATATCCAAAGAACAATGGAAAAATCCGATGGATGCATTCCTATTGCATTAGAATCTGTCTCTGGCCTACTCCCCAGGGTTATAATTAATTTAATTTATATGACAGACTGCAACTCGAATACAATAAAATAGCATAATCATTAACTCACAGAAGAAACAGGAATATATTCAAGTTTAAGTAAATAGTGCTTTAAATGCATAAAATCTCTAGAGTCTAGATGAGATTTCTTGAGAAGTAAAACCTCTTTCCTAAAGTGTCAAGGCAAAATCTTGTTAATCTGCTTTTTCTGCTAAAAATAAGTATTAAAAAAAAGATAAAAGTAAATTCTCAAAGGGGTTGTCTGCAAAGAAAATCCCAAGTAAAAGAGAAGTACTGGTAGTAAAAGAACTAAGAAGCTGAGTGAGGAGGGGCAGCTCCACTCAAATCAGCATAAGAATGAGCTGTAACATTTTCTTTTATTCTTAGATAGAAGAGGCAGGAAGATCTCTGAAAAATAGGGCAGCAATTCAATTACAGTGCTTAGTGGGACTTCAGTAAGCAAACTGAAGCACTTCAATAATGTTATAAAATTTGTAGAATACTCAGACAGTGTAAGATATCCATGTCTACTTAAAAGTAAGCCTCAATGAATTAAATGGGATCTACTCCCAGGTAAGTATAAAGCAATTATAGACTACCTATTTACCAGGAAGTAAATCCCACTGAAATCACTTAAACTTATTTCTCCATAGCACTATTAGGGTTATGTTGCTGAGATACTAGCTTGAAGTATTAAAATATTTATTTATTTATTTATTTCTAATGAATTAAATAGGAAAACTGCACTCTTACTATGATGTTCAGTGGGGCTTACTCCCAAGTTCCTATGATTATTATTAATTTCATTTCTATACCATTTTATTTACCGGTATTTATTTTAAAAAAAATACTATTGGAGTGGTTTACAGCACATTAAAACATAAAATAAAACAATCCAGAATAAAACATTACTGAAGAAAGTCAAGTATAAAGTATACATTCAAAACAACTTAATTAACAGGACTAAAATATTATCATAAGCTCAGACCATACCTGCTGCTGTTGCTGTTAATCCTGCCAATGGTGGTTCATGGCGGGCAGTGGCTGTGGAAGCTCAGGCTTGATGACTTGGGTCTGTTCTAGCTGGAGGGAGTCAGTCAGGGCCCTGCCCTCCCAGCCCAGGTGGAAAAAGGCCTGCAAGGCAGGGAGCAGGTCATCTAGCATGGATGCTTTCTTCAAAACTCCTGCATTGCAGGGGATTGGATTAGATGACCCTAGGGAAACCCAGCCAGGGGTATAAATAATAAATTATTATTATTATTATTATTATTATTATTATTAGGATACCTTCCAACTCTAAAAATCGATGGCTCACAGCAAAGATGGTCTGTATAGGATTGCAGATTTGGTAATAATCTGTATTTCAGATTTTTGTATTTGTTTTCTGCTTAAAACATAAAACATGTTTACTCCAATGGAACACTCTGGCACATTTCTTAGAAATATCCCAGAATAATTTCAAAGTCTATTCTTTTAAATTTGTTTTTGACATTTTTATTGTAAACCACCTTATAGGGCCTTTCCCTAAAGTAAGGGGTGGACATTGTGGTAGCCTCTACTTGTAGTAGAGGTAGCTGCATGAGGCCGGAGGAACATAGGCCAGCTGTGAGGCCGCTCCCTGCAAGGCCCTTTCACCTGGCCTGGGGGGGCACACTCACCAACCCTACTGAAGAGGCTCCTCATGAGGCCAGAGGAACCTCACAAGGTTGTCATATCGACCAATAATACAGATGATAATGCAACCTAAAACCTAAAGGGATATTGTTTTGAGCCACATACCAGTGATTCTTTCCTCTGCTAGTACTCCTGCACACTCCAGACTCACAGCCTAACTCTGGCTTTGTTCACAGCCTGTTTTGTCCTCAAAATATCTGCAATGTTATAGGGCTGTGCTCTCCAGCCCAAGCTGACCCAACTCCTATAGCTTACTATTCGGAATACAGCTATGTCTGTTAAAGGAAGAATTCTTCCTACTACATCCATGTGCATAAGCTCTATCATGTTGCTAATGGAGAGCTTTGTTCTCTGGCCTGAAAGAAGCATCTGAAACAAGACAATGGCCCTGTCTTCCTGCATGGCAGGAGGTGCAGTGTTTTTAAAGACATGCTTCCTCACACCTTAACAGGGGGCAGGGAGTGGATCTAAAGTGCTGCAAAAGTGGTTCTTTCTTCCACATATGTTTTACAGCAGGGGTTCCCAAACGGAGGCATGCCCACAAATTTCCATTCAGGTGGCTCACAGTGCATCTGCATCAAAGATTCATATTGATTTCTAATTGTAGGTAAAATTCTTCTTTTATTTCTTATATTCGATGGCACTCAGTTTTAAAACAAGAAATGTAAATACTCTCCCTCTGCAAAGTTAGTTAGGCCAAGTGGGTCTGCCCAGGAACAGCAGAGGAGGAGGGCTGACCATTATTACAGAGCTTCTGCTCGCTCGCTCTTCTCTTTGGGCAGCTTGACGGGGAAGGATGGATGTCCGGAAAAAGCACATAAGCAAATGAAGAGCAAGATCAGCTTCTACTCCTGCTGTAGCGCCCAAAGAGTCTCGGTAAGAGGAGGCTGCTCGGTTGCGGGAGCCTCCACACACTCCACCTTCTCTGTGTGGTGCCCTAACAGCGTTCAGTCGCTCCTCTCCTCATGGTACGCTGAGGAGAAGAAGAAGAGCAGGGACCCAATCCAAGACAGGCGGCCAAGGCCACCTTACTGGGGCGGGCGGCAGCCAGGCCGCCAGAGTGCGGCAGACGCTTCTGAGGCACCGCCTGGCAGGGCTCCCTGGTTAAAGACCCTGGTCCCAAACTCCGAAGAGCCGCTGCCAGTCAGTGACCACAATGCTGAGCTTGAATGGGCCAACGGTCTGAACTCGGTGCCAGGCAGCTTCCCATGTCCCACCTTGGCTCAATAGTAACCCCCAAAGAGGGGAGGCGGAGGCAGCACATGGCGAAGGGCTCTTATTATGGCAGGTCGAGAGAGAGAGAGACGCTCGAGCGGGACTCCGCCGAGGACCACGAGGCAAGCGCCGCCCGCGGGATCCCCGCTGCGTGTGCGAGCGAGAGAGCCGCTCGAGGGAGGCGCGGCGCTGACGCGGCCGAGGGGGCGGTTGCTTGTGACACTGAAAAGCTGGAGGCGCGGGGAGCACAAGATGGCGGCGGCTGCTGCTGGCGGGCGCTGGCGCCGGGGACGACGGCTGCGCGAGGGGCTGAGCGGCTGAGCGGGAGCGCGCCGCAAGCAGAGGGACATGGCTCGAGCCGGTCCGGTGAGAGTTGGCGGGCTCTGGCGCACCCAGGCGCTCCGGGAGGCGGGGCGGGTGGCGTGGCGTGGGGGGTCCGGTCGGGGGTAGCCGGGGGATGCCAAGCGCTCCGAGAGCGAGGAAGCCCGTTACTTCTTCCAAGTAGTGTCCTCCGCTGCTCTTCCCGTCACCCGGGAAGCCCCCGCTCCCGAGCTGGGGTTTTGGCGCCTCTTCGAAGGAGCCGGGAAGGAGAAACTTCTCTCCCTCGGCTTCTTCGCCATCCCGTCGGGAGGCTCCTTCCCTTATCCTGGGACGAGAAAGAGGGGGCTCGGAGGCGCCCCTCACAGTGCTGAGAGTCCCGGGGGCGCTGGTCGGGGGCGCTGGATTAGCTACATCCTTTTAAATAATTGCGAGTGGGCTGGTTCCCCGATGCGCATCTTGATTCACGCGCGCACAAATGTTTTATAGGTAACTTGCTCGTGTGGAGACGGTCCCCATGTTATCGGCCTCCATAGGTTAAAGCCGGTTCTGGATGACTAGACGTTTTCGTTTTGAGATGGTGGGATAGGAAGGAAGTGTGTTAAAAACTTTTTATGCTGTGGAAATGGGTGTCTAGCTTTTACTTCTGCCTTGATTTATTTATTTATTTTAAAGGGAACAGATTTCTGCGAACCTGTTGAGATGTTTACTTTCAGAGATGTAACTCTTATCTTTCAAAGGAAGCACTTGTTGCACCTGGAATAGGTTTGTAGTGGCTTTTGAAAGTCGAGGTTAATACACTCAGTATGTTGTCACTTCCTCTGAATTAATAAATCTCATCTTACTTACATCCACCCTTCCTTACATATTTCTTGTATTTTGGAAGTTGGCACCTGCAACCTCATTGATCTGGAATACTTCCTGTTGGTAATAGCTGACATAGATTAGGTGAACAGATTAGAAGAAAGATAAATAGGAGAAGCTTGTCTATTTACTGTCCCTTAACTATCCTGATTAAGAATACAAAGGACTACTAAATATATCTTAAGTGATCTTGATTATGCACCTGAAGGCTGTGTCTGCAAACACAATTTCTTAAAGAACATCCACTGATAGGAGTATCACAAATGAATGTGTTAAAAAAAAAAGCTAGTGACCAGAATGAGTAGAGGAAACATTTTCTTAATAAATCTTATATGATTTATAATATCATTCTTAGAATAAGCATCCACACTTGGCCCCACACTTGAACTCTTCTGTTGTGTTGAGTAACTGACAATAAGGCATACCTTTTGAATCTTTGTTACTTAGGGTTTGTGTGCATAAAACCCATTGAAAAAGTATCAGAAGATAATGGGAGGGGGAAATCTATGAAACAATGTGAACTAGTAGATTTCCTAATAGGTCAGCATGGAGCTGCAGTTAAATGTAAATTGGAGTGAAACAAAACTGTATGCAAAAAAGCCAACCTATTATTTACAGAATTTTGGGTTAACAGTGATTATGTAGAAAGGAGTACTGCATGTAGTATATTTTACACAAATGTTTGTGACTTTAATGATGGCAAGTGATTATAATGCTAAAAGGTTGAGATTTGTTAAGTTTTTATGTACTTAAATTACTTTGGTAGTGTATGAACTTTATTACATGGAAAGGTCATGAAGATCTAGGTTTCAGGGTGCAATCTTAACTTCACATACCTGGGTGTAAGCCACTTTGAATTTAGTTCTGAGTAGACATAGTTAGGATTGCAGCCAAAGATACACTTTTGATTGTAAGAAGTAAATGATTGTAGTAAGATGTTAATTCCCCCCTATACCCCCACCTTTCGCTGCCTATCTGAGAGTAAGCCCCATTGAATTCAATACAACCTACTTCTGACTAGACATAGTTAGGATTGTGCTGTTAGGCTATAATCCTATACAAACTTAACTGGGAGTAAGTTCATTGAATTCACTTGGGCTTACTCCTAATGTATAGGACTGTACTGCTAAGATGCAATTTTAAAGTACTAGACCAGATTTATCATGTATTGGTTATCCATGCTAACATTCACCATTTAATTTCTACTACACAGCTCTTAACATTTATAACTTGCTTTCTGTGCTTGACATCTGCACTGCACCAGTTTGGGAATTGTTCCTTTAAACAATGTGATGCTTAGTGATGAAAATAATTTGAGTCCTGTGTGTAAATACTGATTTATGATAGTAGGAGTTCATATTTTTTGACTTGCATCTAGCACTGGGTGCCTATTTGTATTAGTAATAAGTTAAGCTACTGCATTTGTATTTAACTTTCTACTTCATATTAAAAATTCCTGTTCTGTGATTATTTAATGATGTGTTGAGGCCAAAGAAGGAATGATTACTTTTTACTTTTGCATTTTGTCCGTGAGGTAGGACAGCAGGTAGAAGGACTGTATTTAAAGTGAAATGATATATATTGAGGCTATTTGCTCAGTTATTTCAAAATTGTATTTAAGACATGAGCCAGAAAACCTTGATGTACAGGTATTCTGTTTATTTAACTGTAGGAAAGCATTTTTGATGCATTTTTATATTCATTTTTTACTCTTGCATTAGAATCTACAATGAAAAGACTTAAGAATTTTGGACTTTTTATTTAACAAAAAATGGCTAAAGGTAGAAGGGAAAGAAAGAATCTAATAATTATCAGGGTGATTTACACATAAAATGACATAATGCACATCTTATTAAACTATGTGAGAAAAAGTAAGCTGAGCTTGAGTCCCAACTGTTTGTAAGTTGGACCCCATGAGGGAGAATTCAACAAATTGTCTGTGGTGCAAAATCTAAGGGTAGCCAGGGGTGCCTTTTATCTATGGCCCTTTAAACCGGCTGTGTTGTTTTTGTTTGTTACTATGTTATACATATTGGTGTTTTTATATTGTAAACCTCCCTATGATCCTCGGGTGTAGGGCGGTATAGATATTGAATAAATAATAATAATTTTATCAACTCCAACTGTTGATGGGAGCTGCTGTTGTCCCTGGACCAGAATAGTTTGAGCACAGTAGGCCAAGCATTGGTAAAGTCATGGTTGAATTATTACAGTGTGCTCTATGTGAGGCTTTCCTTGGGCTTGATCTGGAAACTACAGTTAGTACAGCATGCTGCAGCACAATTGCAGACAGGAGTAAGATCCTGTCAACATATAATACTTCTGCTCACAGAACTCTCCTGGCTTCTGGCTTGTTTCAATTAGTATATAAAACCGTCAACTCTTTTACTTGAAGTATTGCCACTCCATATGTGCCTACTTGACCTCTTCAAGCTGTGGTACTGGCAGTTTTACAAGTGCCATATAATATCCATTCTGCACTTGTGAGGAAAATATTTTAGTATGTGTCAGCATCTATGCTCTGGAACTCTGTGCCTATCAATATCAGGCAGGTGTCTTCATTGCACTGTTTTTTGTGGGGTTTTTTATGCCTGCTAAAAACCTCCTTGTTTAAGGAAGCCTACCCAGACATGTAATTTAATTATGTTTATTGTTCTTAATATTCTGTTGATTTTTATCAGCATTTTAAAGCCTGATTATTATTATCAGTATTTAATTATAAATATTTTATACTAATTAATGTACACTGCTTAGCTAATTAAAAAAAAGTGTTTCTAAACTGAGTTTTTAAAATGCTATGTTTATGAAGTTGTAATTCAGTAGATAGGAATAGGTGCAACGCTGAACAGAATGATATGTGCTAATGAAACAATGGGAATATCCAGTAAAGTTTGACTCCTTGTCAGGCTAAAGTTTCATAATCTTCCTTTACAAGGGCACATGGGGCTTGTTTGTCTTTGTATACAGATGTAGTGACAAGTGTAAGTGCTGTGCCCCATCCTAATATTTGTCAGTGGACCACCTTGAGCCATGATTTATTAAATAGATGTGTCTTAAACTGATGCTTCATGCTGATTAGGGCAAATTTTCAGATAGACGGAAAAGGTTCTGCCATACTGAATAATTTATTCCTATGGGGAACGATTTTGACATTTGGCGTAAGGAGGAACATGATAAAGGTGTATACAGTTATGCATTAAGTGAAGCAGGTGGATAGAAATATGTCCCCCCCCCCTTCCTTTCATAGTATTAGAACCCAGGATTATGTAGTGAAGCTGAGTGTTGGAAGTTACAGGACAAAAAAAGGAAGTACTTCACACATTCCATAGTTAAGACATAGAATTCACTATCATAAGATGGATTGTAGGCTGCCAACTTGGACAGCATTAAATTGGGGTTAGACAAATTCATAGAATCGTAGAGTTGGGAGAGGGACCCCAAGGGTCATCTAGTCCAACACTATGCTATGGAATGGAGGAAAACTGACATCAATGGTTACAAGGAATGATTGCTTCTGTATCTAAGGTGGTATGCCTCTGAGGCCAGTTGTTGTAGAGGATGAGTGAGGAGAGTGCTGCTAAGTTCATGTCCTGCTTTCAGGTTTGCTGGAGGCATTTGGCTGGGCACTCTGAGAACAGGGCGCTAGACTAGGTGGGTCTTTGATCTCATTCAGCAGATTCTTCTTACGTCCTAAAAAAAGCTGAAGCTAACTTTTGTTTCTGTTTGCAGGTCAAAATGCAAAGACTGAGAAACCCTTTGGAAGATGAATTTCAGTAGCATTTCATTAACATTATAGTATTGAGAATGGATAAGTGTAAACATGTAGGAAGACTTCGGCTTGCCCAAGACCATTCCATTGTAAATCCTCACAAGTGGCATTGCATGGTATGCAATACTACAGAATCTGTATGGGCCTGCCTCAGCTGCTCACATGTTGCTTGTGGAAGATACATTGAAGAACATGCACTAAAGCACTTTCAGGAAAGCAGTCATCCAGTAGCATTAGAAGTGAATGAGCTGTATGTTTTCTGCTACCTTTGTGATGACTATGTTCTTAATGATAATGCAACTGGTGATTTAAAGCTGTTGCGAAGTACATTAAATGCAATCAAGAGTCAGAATTATGACTGTACTACTCGCAGTGGCAGGATTTTGCGATCGATGGGCACAAGTGATTACCTTTCCCATAATAGTGCTCAAGCCTTGCTTCGTAATCAAGACCGTATGTTCACAGCTCTATGGCACAGGAGGCATGCATTAATGGGCAAAGTTTTTAGATCTTGGTTTGAACTGACACCAAGTGGGAAAAGGGTTTTAGAAGAAGAGAAGCTAAGGGAAGAAGCAGAAGAAAGAAGGATCAATGCTAAGAAGAAAAGAGAAGAGAGAAAGCGCCAGTTGAAAGAAGAAATGGAAAAAATGCCTCCAAGAAAGAGCTTTCGCTTGCAAAATCAAAATAAGGAATCCTCAAAAATATCACTCTATGCACTAAAAATGTCACAGAATTTGGACTCTGCTGTAGAACTGAAAGTAACAGCTACCTCAGATGATGTAAAATTAAAAAAAATTAATGACTCTCCAGTTAAACGAAGGCCTACTGTGACTCCCGGTGTAACAGGATTACGCAACTTGGGGAATACATGTTATATGAACTCTGTTCTCCAGGTATTGAGTCATTTGCTCATATTTCGGGAATGTTTTTTAAAGCTTGATTTGAACCAAACTCAAGAGTTGTTAGCAGCTGCAGCCAATGGCAAAACAAGATCATCTTCTAAGCATTCTCCATCTGCCGGCTCTATATTTCATGTGAACAAAAGTCAATTTAAGGACAAGGAGTCTTCTGCAAGGCGATCTAGTGTTTCATCAGGCTTAAGTGGTGGAGCGTCAAATAGCAGAAATATGGAACTTATTCAGCCTAAGGAGCCAAGCTCAAAGTACATTTCTCTTTGTCATGAGCTGCATACATTGTTTCAAGTCATGTGGTCTGGCAAGTGGGCTTTGGTATCTCCATTTGCCATGCTCCATTCTGTGTGGAGACTAATCCCAGCCTTTCGTGGTTATGCCCAGCAAGATGCTCAGGAATTTCTCTGTGAACTTTTGGATAAAGTACAGCAAGAATTGGAGACAGCTCGTACAAAATGCCCAGCCCTCATCCCCACTTCTCAAAGGAAACTCATTAAACAGGTTTTGAATGTGGTCAATACAATTTTTCATGGACAGCTTTTAAGCCAGGTATGTTGTGTTGCATTCACAAAGCTCTGCAGTGATTTAAAATATTAATGTAAATTAATGGGTCAAAATGAAGACTCGTTTTACTGTTATCACTGGAGTGGGGTGTAGTCTCTTTTAATAAATCTTTTAAATAAATATATTGCCTTCATGGATTGTGTAGATTAAGTGTCAGAAAATAACTTTTTAAAGAACGCACAAGAAAATATAGAATACTGTCAGATACAGAAAGGTACTGATTGTCGGTAGTTACAGCTATTCATTTATTTCAAGCTTGCAAGAAGACATTAAGTTGGAGGCTAAAGGTATGGCTGTTGGAAGAGAGTATCTCCATTACTCTTCCTGAGAGCATACTGATCATTCATGGCATGACCATATCAGAGTGCTACTAAACCAACATCTAAACCAGCTTTCCTTTCTATTTTAATTATTTTCTTTAAGCACTGATAAAATTAAACAGCATAATCTACTTCTCCAGGAGAAAAAAAATAGAGTAATTATTAGCCTCTTATAAATCAGACATCTTTTTATGTGTAGTAAAAACATGCAATTTGCTGCAGGTTGTTGTGATTTGAGACCCATACTAAGATAATTCAGATCTGGAACATGGGGCTTTCAGGTCAAAGCTGACTTAAAGTTCCATCACTGAATTGGGATGCTTGTATAATGCATGCCAGTAGAATAAGTGTCTGCAGCTGTTATAACTTTTCTACTTCATACACAGTAAAAATCTAATGATTTAAATTCACATGTATTTGATACTTGGCCGTATATGAAAATGTACTCATCCAAAAGAGTTAATCTAATCAGCCTTCTGTCAGCTTGATTTTTATCTTTAAGGAAGTGAGAGTAATAGCATTTCAAGCAATTTTCTGCACAATTCACTGATCTCAGAGCATCACCACTGATTTTACTGGGACTGCTCTGGTCTGTTAATTGCAACTATAATAACTTATCAGAAAGCCCTCTGTAGTTTTGATGTGCGGATTCCTAAATGGTATTAAAAATACTACCGGGAGCTTGTAAGTACTTACTGTATTTTGTGGTAATTCATGTACAGAAGCCTGAACACAGGAGAACCTTGAGTCACTAACATTCCCATCACCCCTGACCACTGGTCCTGTTAGCTAGGGATCTGGAGGGCTGAGTTTGAGGATGCCTGCCCTGTGGAGTTGAACTGCTTGGGTTTGGAAACTTCACCTGGGCCCACAGTTTCACAGTCAGCATAATAATGCAATTGCATTATTGTTCTATCCCTAGATTTCAGCAGTTTGATTAATCACTGAGGGGTATTTTACTTCTTGTTCCACTCCTCTCATTTGCTTTACCTTGCATTTGCTAGTTTTCAGCAACTTTAGACTTGTTTCCTAGAAACCTTTGCACCATACCCATGAATGCCCACTTAATTTTCACTTTCAAGATACATTTTTTTTATATACAGGTAATGAAACAATGTATCTTTTGCCCCCCCCCCCCTGGAAATACTAAAATGACTACAATATAAATATTAAGACTCTCTACTAATGAAACACATTAAACTGGTAATATATAAAATATTTATTGATAGAATAATAACAGCATTAATTACAGTGGAAAATAAGAAAGAGCATCATATATCTGGCTTTGTTTGCAGTGCACTGAGGGCTTTTCAGAATTGGGGCCCTAGTTGAAAAGCATTTTTCAATTAACTATGGAGAAAGAAAAATCACTAGGAACAGCTTTCAAGATGGGTCATGTAAACTGAAATGAAGGGTCAAATGGAAGGACATCAACTGTCACTGAGCTGCAATTTTACATTTTTTTAAAAAATGTAATCAATTTTAAGATGATGATGAGGCTTTCAAGAGCAACCAAGCAGCTAAGGCCACAGTCCTAATCCCCTGAACCTGAACAGCGACAGGGCTTCATGCAGGCAGCACTGCATCCATAGTCTCAGTGTTTGCGCTGGCCAAGACAGGGGGTGAATGTCACTTCATTGCGTCAGTTCCCCCCTGGATTGGGCTCGTTGCCATTGCTTGACTGCAGCAGATCTCATGCTGGTCCAGTCCATCCTCAAAATGCCCTTCTCCATCAGTGGATCTAACCAGAGGTGGGCAGGGGGACCCCTCCCACTCTGTCCAGACCCCCTCCAGTGTGAAGGATTGGGGTTTTGGATTGCTCCACCCCTCCTCTCCACATCTGCAATATGTATGCACATCCACTTGCAAAAGAAGGGAGGGCTAGAGAGTCAAATTAAGTGGTTTTTTGTCTTGACAGGTAACGTGTCTTGCATGTGATAATAAGTCTAATACTATAGAACCCTTCTGGGATCTGTCACTGGAATTTCCCGAACGATACCACTGCAACGGAAAGGAGACAACCTGTCAGCATCCATGCTTGTTGACGGAAATGTTGGCCAAGTTTACAGAAACTGAAGCATTGGAAGGAAAGATATATGCCTGTGATCAGTGCAACAGTGAGTAAAGGCAGCATGTACTTGAGAATCTGACTTTCATGTAACAATGTGGCCTAGCTTTGGTTAAGAGCATAGATACTGCTAGTACATTTTTAACATCACAATCAGAAAATTTACCTCTTATTTGTGCATCTGTTAAATGTGCAAAACAAGGTGTGAACAGTCCCTTGAGCTCACAGTATAAAGTCATATGATACATAAAGGTACCGTATTTTTTGCTCTATAAGACTCACTTTTTCCCTCCTAAAAAGTAAGGGGAAATGTGTGTGCGTCTTATGGAGCGAATGCAGGCTGCGCAGCTATCCCAGAAGCCAGAACAGCAAGAGGGATCACTGCTTTCACTGCGCAGTGATCCCTCTTGCTGTTCTGGCTACTGAGATTCAGAATATTTTTTTTCTTGTTTTCCTCCTCCAAAAACTAGGTGCGTCTTGTGGTCTGGTGCGTCTTATAGAGCGAAAAATAAGGTAATCTCAAGGAACGAAACTATCAATCTACATTTGTAACTTTTTAAAAAAGTATTTATATCATGTGCTCATCTCAGGGTTGCATCAGTACATTGTCCATACTTCACTGGAGCTCTTCGCGTTTTATACCAACATATACACCTGTGATGAGGGCTTTCTGGAATTTTTTGAACTGAATTGCATTGAAATGTATTATTTAGAAAATTTCCATTTCATAAAATTTTCTGATGCCCTAATTTGGTTTATTTTATTTTCTTATAGTAAACAAGGCTAGAAATTCTGAAAATGCCATGCTTTCCTAATTATTTGTAATTGGTATTGCAAATAAATAAAAAAATTCCAATTGGTATTGCAAATAATTAAAACATTTAGGTTTTTTTCTGCAGAAAATCTTCAACCCCCACATAACTGATTTAAAGTTGTATATTGAATGTTCTTTATGTTCAAGTAATGTTTCCACAATATATCTCCAAAATGGATTCCTGCTAAACTGTACACACAGAAATTCTTCTAAACCAGTGCTTAGTTGAGAAGCTTTAATCTAGACTGAGGCAACCTATGTTTGGCATGTATTATCCAAAGTGCATTGATTTATTATTATTTCTACAACTTGCATCTATTGTGAATATGAGTGGAGGATTTTCTTTTTCTTGTCATAGCAAAACGAAGGAAGTTTTCTTCTAAGCCCATTATACTCACAGAAGCACAGAAGCAACTTATGGTATGCCGACTACCTCAAGTTCTGCGGTTACACCTTAAGCGGTTCAGGTACTGTAGTGTACTACTTTTGCTATCATATTAAGGAAAATGGGATGGAAACCTTCTCTGAATGCTTTTTTTAAAAAAAAAGATCTGTGTATTTAGTCTGATTATAAAGAATGCTTCTTGAGATTACAATAAAAATGTGTGCTCCACCCAGAACCCAAGGAGTATTATGCCTGTTATTGATACTGGTTTGCATTAAAGGAATTTGATGAAGCTTCTGACAATGATTTGAACTGGTGTGAATATTGAGGTGTTCTTGAACATTTCAGGTGCTCAAGGAATGAAGTTGTCAGTATCCAAATGTTAGCAGCCTGTCGTCTGTGAGGCAAAGTTGTTTGACTTAAATTAAGACCTTGTATATGCCTCAGGGACAAAAAGCACCACTGTGAAGCAAATCTGTGAAAAGACCCCAGGAAGCATAGAGTACCGTATTTTTCGCTCCATTGGACGCAGTTTTCCCCCTCCAAAAATTGAGGGGAAATGTGTGTGCATCCTATGGAGCGAATGCAGGCTTGTGCCATAGCCGCGCGCAACCCCTCAGGCAGGGAGAGGCTGCACGGGGCTATGGTTTCTTTAGCTCCACGCAGCCTCTCCTGGCAGGGGGAGATTGCGTGGGGCTAAAGAGGAAGCCAAAGCAGCCAACGGGATCCATCCTGCTCGCTGCCTTGGCTTGTTCCATGGCCGCGCGCAACCCCTCCAGCAGGGAGAGGTTGTGCACAGCCTGTACACTGCTCTTTGGGGCTGAGAAATATTTTTTTTATTGATTTCCCCATCTAAAAACTTAGTGCAGCCTATGATCCGGTGCGCCCTATGGTGCGAAAAATACGGTATATAGGAAAGACAGGTGCTTTGTAACAAAGCAGGGAATAATTCCCTCAGATTTTCTTGTTACTTCTAGGGAATGATTGGGAAAGGCACAGCTGGTGAAATTCTCCCTTCTATGAAACTCTTAAATGGCCCTCTCAGAGTCTGTGACTAGGAATCCCTAAGGAACCAGTATCATTAGAGAAAAACATTTTACAGTGGTACCTCTGGATGCGAACGGGATCTGTTCCAGTGCCCCGTTCACATCCTGAAGTGAACGCAACCTGCATCTGCTGTCTGCGCATGTCGCGATTCACCGCTTCCGCACATGACGTCATTTTGAGCATCTGCACATGCGCGAGCGGCGGAACCCGGAAGTAATGCGTTCTGTTACTTCCGGATTGCCACGGAGTGTAACCTGAAAACGTTCAACCTGAAGCATATTTAACCCGAGGTATGCCTGTATTTGTCAATTGGGTTTGAACAAACCAGTCAAATTTGTCACAGGGAGTGGTTGTGAGGGAACCAACTTCTGCACTGGACATAAAGAAAGCAATTTTTCAGATACGAAGGAGTGTCTTGCAAATGAGGACTTGATCTAGTGGGCATAAGTTACAGGATTAAAAGAAACCTCCAACAGAAAGTGTTCTACAATGAAACTAATCTGTAAGAGTGTTGGACTCTCTCTCACTTGCGGTTCTCAAATAGCGACTGGAAAGACTATTATTGTGGATTCTCCTAACTGTGAATTTCCTGCACTTTGCAGACGCTAGGACTTAGCCTACAAGGTGCCCTATAATTATGATTCTGTAACTGCTTCCACACTGTAAGAGATACACATACTCCCAGGCTTTAGCCCACAAATAGAGATTTTTTAACTTCTAGTTATGTTGAAGGTACCCTAAAGAACAAGAAATAGAAAATAACCTTTTTCTACTTTTCATCACCCAAGATGGTCAGGACGTAATCATCGTGAGAAGATTGGTGTGCACGTCAGCTTTGATCAGACGCTCAACATGGAGCCCTATTGCTGCAGAGAATCTCTCAAGTCCCTTGTTCCAGATTGCTTTACCTATGACCTGTCTGCTGTTGTGATGCATCATGGGAAAGGTTTTGGCTCAGGACACTACACTGCCTATTGCTATAACTCAGAAGGAGGTACAAACAAATTTGAATCTGAAATTCAATTTAAGCTTGCCTTGTAGATACAGTAGCTTGCACTGCCACAACAGAAGGGTTATATTCAACATATTGTTAAGGAGAAGGTTCCATCAGGGCAAGGATTTCTCTTTGTGCAACTGTAATGCCCCCCCACCCCACCATATTCCCTCTAAATCTTTTCTGGGGCTTCTCCCAATCCATAAAGTAGTTTTTTGGGTGGTGCATGGGGCAGGGCTAGTGCTAATCATTTTGCTAGCACGAATATTTCATTGAATATTTCATTCCCTAAACTCAATACTTTTAAGCAGGGGAATCTTATAAAATTGTAATGAATGCTGCACAAAGAGGCCAACCTGTCATTTGGACAGTTCTGCATATATCCTTTTGGTGTGGGGAGTACAGCTATTTCTGTGTACAATGTAGTATTCTTATATTGCAATACATAAAATCCTTTGATCTGTTACAAGAACCAGTGCTGCAATACTTTCATTGCTCTTGTCTTCTAGGATTCTGGGTTCATTGCAATGATTCCAAGCTCAACATGTGCACTATGGAAGAAGTATGCAAGGCCCAGGCCTACATCTTGTTTTATACTCAACGAATTACTCAGGCAAATGGACACTGTAAAGTTTCAGCTCTTGACTCACCATCTGGAAAACAGCCAAATACTGAGGTTAATTGTTCCAGTGCAGATAGTAACAGCTAATCCAAAGCCAATTTAATATGTACAGTACAAGTCTGAGAGTTGTCACTTGTACATGTGTTGAGATGAGTAAGTGCAGTATTGTACAATGTATCTTCATACCCTTTTCTACTAGCTGAAAACTTGTTTTGGGGAATTTTTTTTTAGTATAAATACTTTTTATTGATGGTAGTTAACTTCCAAAATTATTAGGATATCTGTATAGCTATTTTTTTAAAAGAAAATTGCCATTTGAATTGTTAAATCTTACCTCAAGCTGTTTCTCAGCTTTTTTATATTTTGATATTTTGGTGTAGAAAACATAGATAAGGAATTTTGGTGAGCAACTTGTGTAATTTTGGATTTTTTTTATAAAAAATGTGCATTTTATACCATGTTTCCTGAAGTACCAGTCATTGCAGGCATATGTCTTGCTTCCACAGAATTAAAAAAAAACAAGATGGTATGAAATGTAGAACTTTGCTTTCCCCTCTGAACTGAAAAGTCCTGCAGAGAGCAAAATACAACTCTGCTTCCTACCTCCATTTGGTAAACCATATTATCTACTCAGTCACTAGGTCCTGGGGAGAAGCAACAAGATATTTATTCGGTGTGTGCAACTGCTCAGTGCTAGGGGAAGAATAACTAGCAAATTATTACCCCTCTCAACTGTATCAATAAAACACCCCAAATCTGATAGTGCCCTCACAAAATCTTGTGTTGCTCTATTTGTCTTTTATCTGTTTCTTTAGGACCATAGGCTATGTAAGAAGTGAAGCTGTGTAAGTGAAACTTAGGAGTACTGTGGGCTGTGATTTGTTTTGTATAAGCAAAGCAAAAGGTTTTTTTTATTGGTAAGAGCTTAATTTTTTTAGCTGCTCTGCGTTGGGGGGGGGGGGGAATCCTCCTGAATTCTTCAGCACTTCCTAACCAGCATGAGGGACAGACTTACATTGTGATGTCTGTTGGAGGACATCTGCCTCCCAACAAAAAAAGTGCTGAGAAAGTGAACTGGTTAGTGTGAAGCTCCTAATATTTTTTTTTTAAATGCAGAGATAGCTGAGGGGTATCTTTGAGCAAGAGACAAACCCTTGCTCTCCCGCCCTCTGGAAATAGGATTTTGGAGTTTTAGGTGAATTGCCCTAGTGTGAATTATGGAGGGAAGTTATTGCTTATACCAAAACCTCTCTCGTCTTCTATCCTTCCAACTCTGAAGGACACAGAGAACTGTATAAAGTTTCCCCGTAGAGAGGGAATTCAAGTACTCCACCACCCCAAGAGAAAGGGCTGGGAGGGGAGAACTGAATACTGCGAAGCTGTCTGTGCAGAGGTTCTCAAATGCCATAGAAAAATGCATGTCTCACGCTCACATAAAAATAAGCATTAAGTCCCTAATTCACTTTCTTCTCAAAGTTATCTGGGGTGATAGGAAAAAGACTTTTGTATACTCTAGTTTAATAGGCACTTTCTCTGCATGAAGAACCCACAGAATGGTTAGAGCCCTTTTTTCAGGACCTCTTAACACAGCAGGTCCCCTGATTATTTGCACACAAGGCAGAAACATGAGCATAGACATTTGTCTGAATTACTGTAATCTTACTAGTCCTTGAACTGATAGCTACCCAACATAAGTGAGATACCTAGATAAAGACTACATATTTTATTAAACACAAAACGCATTGCCTATGAATATTTGATGTTAAGTAGC
This sequence comes from Podarcis gaigeae, assembly GCF_964106915.1. Lineage (NCBI taxonomy): Eukaryota > Metazoa > Chordata > Lepidosauria > Squamata > Lacertidae > Podarcis > Podarcis gaigeae. Next base: position 35,712,641 of record NC_139686.1, read on the forward strand.
AAAATATCTTCATTTGTCAAAAGTCATCCTCTGAGCACATCAGGTGCCTATTGTGTCATTGTGGGTGCAGGTGTCTGAACCCTGATTATTGGGCATGCTGGCTGGGTTGATGGGAGTTGGACCCCAACAAAGGTTATCCACCCCACAGTTTTAGGATAAGACCCGTCTGTAAATGAAACATGTTTGTGCAAAGGAAGCAGGAGGGGCAAAGAGAAACAGGACAAGAGAACATCTGTAGAGAAAGAAAAGCAGAGACCAAGAACGAAACTAAAGGGAAAAACAGGCAAGGCTCCATCAAAAGCAGAGGAAAAGGGGTAAAGATGAGCAAGAAAAAAATGGCAGTTCTAAGCTATTTCAGTTTTAATAAGAATCAGTTACATTTTCAATGGCCTACTGTGGCAAGTCTGATCTAACTCTATCTTGGCCTGTACCCTGAGAGATAGTAGTTCAGTTAAGAGAGTTTTAATGTTTTTGCTGCAGTTTCAGTGCCTTTAAGAGCTACATAAACAGAAATCCAGCAAGTGAAGCATTTCCTTCTCTGCAAGTGACCTGGGGGGAAAAGGACTTCCTTACTCTATTCAGTTTTGAAAATGTATCATTTTAAAACAGCCCATCAGAAAAGTAGCTATTTGTTTTTTATTTAAACTTCCAGTCGATACCTAAGCAAAACACCATTCTTTATAGAACCACCAAAGCACTCAAGTAACTCCATGCCAAAAATTATACATACTAAATATTTATACATCTGTAGTATAATTGATTCCGCAATGCAGGGTCCTCTCTGCTTCTCAAAAGGCATTAAAAAAGTATAAGTAGTTGGCCTGTTCATAATTGTACATAGGTCTTCATGGTCTGTGCCTATGCAACAGAATCTGAAGCCTTTCAGACAGGCAATGAAACATGTCAGTCCAGATGCTCAGGACACATCTTTCAATGAGCATGGGCACCAATTTTCTGCTCAGCTCCTTTGACTGCTACAACAGTAGCATCGTTCAGAACTTTATTCTCATTACTGACAACTAGATGGTTTTCTTCCCTTTTGGCTTTTTGTTTTTCCTACAAGCTGCTTTGCTGCTAGTTTTCTTCAAGAAGCTTGCTGCCTATAGGGGGTTGGTGGGCTATGTCAAACACCTTGATGGACTGGATCTAATATATGGTTTTAGTCTTACATTTGCCCTTCTATTCTACCTCAATGTACGTTAGCTTTTCCCAACATAAAGCTCAATCCATTAAATATTCGTTTATACTCATCTAGCTACTATTGCATAGAGGCTACCTAAAAGTAAAATGAAAACCCTTAGGTAGCTTTCTGGATAAAACAAATGATTTTCTAAAACCACCTTTCGTTTATGCAATAATTTAATAAAAACCAATCTCACGGAAAAGGTGAATAGTACTTGGTGGCAGAGGGGTCCAACTCAATTGCATTTGAGCAATGCTAAGTCATAAAATAAACAGCATTGCAAACAGGAGAAATCCCAGAGTCAATCTAACAACAGTTTATACAGATAGTACCTTATTGAGCATGAACTGTGTTTTCTATACCTTAACTTCAAAGCACATCCTAACAGCTTGCAAAAACCTACTGCATGAATGGTCAATGAAGCATACGGATTAGCACCACTTAATTAGTTGGGCTTTTTCTGCTGCTTTGTACGGAAGAAATATGCAGCCTGCTAAAACCTTTTCTAGACTTAAACTAGAATGTCAAACAATTCTGTAGAAAATATGTGGGAGTCCTGTTATGTTTTGATTAGCCTCAACCCTACTGCCACTTACATTAGATGCTATTATTCTGTACCCATGTATCAAACTTTTATTAGCAGAGATTTCAAATGAAACTAGTTTTAACAAGTGTAATGGGAAAATAATATAATCCAGTTTCTGAACATAATGAAGAATATCCAGAGTTCTGATAAATGGAATATTTGCATTGTCATTTAAATAAGTGTCATAACTGAAGTATCAAATAATGTTTAAGCTGGCTAGTGGATTTATCATAAATGAATGGGAAAAAATGAGCAGAATAAGACCAATTTCAATTCCCCATTCATAGAAAGAACCTATCAAGCTATGCACTATAGGTCAGTGTACCATAGCTGAGGGCAGATAACATTCCCGAAAGTTCGTAACTTCATGACTTAAAGCAAGGCAAGACTCATGCTATATAAGACAAAACTTCAGAAAAGTAGACCATGCCTTGTGTTGATATCCGGTGTAAGCAGAGAAAGAATACATCTACAGGATTTAATAAGGCAAGTTTTTTTTCCCCAGAGCACTGCTGCCTAGCACTTTTAACACTTTCAAAAACCATATTTGGTATTAGATCCATAAATCTGTCTTTATTTTTTACAAAATGGATTCCAGGAAGTTAAAAGGCAATACCAGAGACGACTTAGGCGCAGAAATCAGGTGTAGTCATTCAAAGCATTCAAGTAGGGAATATGGTAATATAAATATTCAAAAGCCTTCTCTCAGAAATATTAAAACAATATGTATAACTCATTCCAAACTAAGAAGTAACCTGAAATACTCTAGAGGCCTCAAAAGCTGTTTTTTCTTTTGTTAGATACATGAGAGAACTTGCCTTTGATTAAATTCCTCTTTCCGAACATGGAAAGTTATCACATGGGGTCCACTGTTAAAACAGACTGCAAATTTATTCTGGCATAATGTGTTCCAACAGAGTACATAGGTGAGGTAATGGCCTTGAAGTTTTAATAGTCATCTCCTCTACTGACAACTTCTTTGCATGTTGGACGCAATAATATGGTATGCTCAAACTGTGCTGTATATGAGCCTTTAATATCACATAGGGGAGGGTATGGATCCACTATACCCAAGTCACACAGGTTCTTCAGAGCCATTAGATATTTACTTTCTCCCAGACGATCTAGCCATCTGCGGCAGAAGGCAAGAGTGCCAAAGTTTTCGTTGATAACATTCAGCAAGTGTTTTGCTCTTGGAAGCCTAGAAGAAAGAGTGCACTGAATGAGCAGGAGGAAATGCTGATCAGGCAGATACTGTGCAATCCCATGCATGTTTACTCATGAGTAAGTCATGCTGTGTTCAGTAAAGAAGCAGTAAAAATATACTTTAAAATTCCATAATGCATAGCACTAGTAGCCAACAAGACACGGTAAACAAAAAAAAGTGTTCAGCATGCACCAGAATCGCATCATTGTTGCTGCATACCTTGTTTCTGGTGAGGAGACCATTCCAGAGAGAGTGGTCTTTGCTTTCATGTAACAATGAACGCACAAAGCTGTGGTGGGGCCTGAGGGTTGCATTTATTGTTCGCTAAGAAGAACAGAAGGGATTTTTCTTCCAATTGCAGCACTGGAAAAAGCCTCTCCACTAAGTCCAGCACTGCTATGGGAAGGAAAATAACTCCCTTGCTCCTACCAGCCTAGTGCTGCCCTTCCATTGGAACAGATCAGAACACTCCTGTTTCTGGAGTGATCCAGCCTGCTATTAATGACGGTATTCAAGAATATATAAAAAAATTGTCCAGTGGCATCAGAGACCCACTAAGTTTGTTCTTGGTATAAGCTTTCGTGTGCATGCACACTTCTTCAGACACAGTCAAGAAGACTGAAAGCTGCCTTGTTGTTATGAGTGTTGTTATTCCTGTCACTGCAGGTAATTTAAGTCAGGAGACCGATAGGCTATGTCAAACACCACGATGGGCTGGATCTAGCCCATGGGCCACTTAATTTACCACTGCTGATTCAAAGAACATGATTCAAAGTATTTAAGATGCTAGGCGTTTTTTGAAATCACTATGATTAAACCACAGTAATGTAAAGCTGCTGCTAATATTGGTTGTATTTGGATGTCATGCTAAATCATTCTTCCCAAATCAGGTGTTCCCCAGCTGTTCTTAAACTCTGATTATCCCTGACTACTGGCCATGCTGGCTAAGGCTGATAGGAGTTGTTAGTTCAAAAACATCTGGAAGAGTTTCAGCAGTGGTAAATTACTGTCCACGCACACACGAGTAAATCAAGTAACTTTAAGGACAAGTAGCTCTAAAAATTGTTGGTTTTTGTCTCATTTGTGCACCCATAGTATATAAGCAGTCTACTTACCATTCTTTTCAAGTTGTGAATTAGCAACGATATTTCTTTCAATAGTACAGACAAAGATACATTTACCCACTGTAATAAAAGCTGGACTAACCTTATTGGCACATGTCCAACATCAAAGTTCTTCATATAATGAGAACATTCCATATCATCATGAACAACACCTTTTCCTGTGCTGCCAAAGGTTTCTATAGCATATACTTCTCCCTCCTAAAATTAAAGAGACACATATACTAGATAAGCATACTGGAGTCCATACTGAGAAATAATCAAAGAACTATTTCTTCGCATTTGAAAACATGGGTTCTGGCACAATATTTTGCTACATGAGACTAACTCTGGAATTTCTCAGAACTATAAGTGTAGGACAACACATAATACCCCACAGAGCAGATGTACAGGCAGCATGCCTATGAAATACAATCAATCTATTCACTTCCTGTAAATCAAAGATTTTCAAATACTGTCAGGGTGATACCTCCTTACTTAGACACTGCCCAATCAGGTTTAATGAATAGCTTAATCCCATGTACTAGGAATAGCTGTTCGGGTGTTATATTACATTTATAGACTCAGACTGGTTGAAAGGTGGCCTCCCATACAGGCAGCTTACAATGTTAAACCCTCTTCACTTCAGCAACATAAATTAGTCATACCTTCAAATCATTCTCTGGGGCAGTAGGTTATGCCTGGGAGCTAAAGTAGAGTATTTAGAATGCCACCAACAAGTGAGACAATGGCATTCCAGTTAGCTTACTCCTGGCTGGTAAGAACAGGGAAAGTGGGGCATTTTCAGAATAAATTTCTAAGACTTCTGAACTATTTCTGGAGTAGCATGTATTAGAATAAGAAAGAACAGTTTGCAAGATCTTCTGATCAGTTGTAATAACTATCAGATAGTGCATGAATCCAGCTGCCCTTTGTCTTAACTAAACAGCCAGATTTTCCACTTTTCCCAATTAGGTAGTTCACCTCCACATTATTATTTTTTTTTAATGACACCTTCGTTTGCTTCTAAATACAAATTGTAGTTGTGGGGATAGGGCATTTTGAATTACTTGCAAGAACAAAATGAATGCTAGGCATACCATTCATTTTTCATTTTAATAAAACTAATGCGAACTGTTAAGTATTACACACATTTACAACATTCTGTTGTCAGCAGTAGCCATATGCTTCCTGGGTAATTTAGTACTACAGACTAAAAAACTTCTTAGTTGAGGGGGATGGGAACAGAATTTCAAACAAGGGCCAGATGAAACTGGAAGTTCAACTGCAAATATTAACAGCCTAATACTGTACATATTCTTCAGTGGGAGTAAAGGCCCATTGTGCTCTATACTTCTGTGTACAGAGGGTAAGGGTATGAGAGTTATTTGCTTACTTCCATTCTTGTTGCTTCTCCTCCTTTCACAATGGGAACAGTTTTGCCTGCATGTATCCTATATGGGCCAATAGAGTGTCCATTCAGATTGCGAATTGGTTTCACTGTAACATAAAATATGAAACACTATAAAATCAATGCACGTAGGTAACTAGTACAGTTAACTTTTCTAGAATAAGCTACAGTGGTGCCTCGCTAGAGGAAAAGAATCCGTTCCGCGATTCTCTTCGTCTAGCGGTTTTTTCGTCTTGCGAAGCAAGCCCATTGACAGCTTAGCGGATTAGCGCTACAGCTGTCTAGCGGCTTCTAGCGATCAGCTGTTAAGCGGCTTATCAGCGGAACAGCTGATAAGCGGCTTAGGAAAATAGCGAAAAAAACGTGCGGGGACGCAAGATTTTTTCGTCTTGCGAAGCAACCCCATAGGGAAATTCGTTTTGCGATGCGCCTCCAAAACGGGAAACCCTTTCGTCTAGCGGGTTTTCCATCTTGCGAGGCGTTCGTCTTGCGGGGCACCACTGTATTTCATTTTTTTAAAAAACTATTCTCAATTTTTGGAATCCAAAGACAACATAAAATTCCCGAAAACACAATTAAATGCAAAAATCAAAACCTTTTGAGAAGTTTAGTAAAGGTAAAGGGACCCCTGACCATTAGGTCCAGTCGTGGCCAACTCTGGGGTTGCGGCGCTCATCTCGCTTTATTGGCAAGGGAGCCGGCGTACAGCTTCAGGGTCATGTGGCCAGCATGACTAAGCCGCTTCTGGCGAACCAGAGCATAGCACGGAAATGCCGTTTACCTTCCCGCCGGAGCGGTACCTATTTATCTACTTGTACTTTGATGTGCTTTCGAACTGCTAGGTTGGCAGGAGCAGGGACTGAGAAACAGGAGCTCACCCCGTTGCGGGGATTTGAACCGCTGACCTTCTGATCGGCAAGCCCTAGGCTCAGTGGTTTAACCCAACCTTAAGAGTATCTCTCCATAAAGGCTGTGGGGGGAGCTTTTCTGGCCCAGCAAGAAAGGAAATTCTTTTCTCCCAGCACAGCACATGGTTAGGTTCATGCAATGACTGCTGGGAGGAGTGCAGAAAGAAGGAATGCCATGGTAAACCTACATCAGCACAAACAGACGTCTTCATCTGCCCCAGCTGTGTGATCATGATACCTTCTGATCGGCAAGTCCTAGGCTCTGTGGTTTAACCCACAGCACCACCCGCATCCCTTGAGAACTTTGATGGATCTCAAAATGTTTTACTTGTGACCAACAACAGTTATCAAGTCTTACAAATGCAATGCCTCTGTCTGTTTCATATGCACACATGCTCTCTCCCTTAGCGTTGAATCAAAACTATCACATGTACTAGATAGGGGAAATTTACCTTGATATGTTTTGCCATCAATTTCAACTTCGTAAGATTCCATAACTTCTTGAATAGCCTCACCAACATCACAAAGGCGAACGTCTATTCCAGCGCACTATACACACACATAAGACAGGTTGAAATTGAAGATAAAAATTCCCTCTCACAAAGTATGTAGGTAAGAGATAAAGTTACACTTCCCCTTGCGAGTATACCTTTATTCCAGTATTAGTTGCATCTTTTACAGCTTGTAACAGCCTGTCATATTTTCGATTGAATGTGACAGTAAAAGCACAGTCAATGATACGACCTGAAATTAGATACAAATTAGATGAAAGAATCTGAACTCAACTAAATGATCTAACTGCAGAGTAAGCAAGAGAAAACTCACCACTAACATGTGTTCCAAAATCTATCTTGCAGATATCATCATACTGCAATACAGTTGGATCTCCAGCGTTAGGGGTATAGTGGGCTGCACAGTTATTCAGAGAACATCCCGTGGGAAATGCAAGCCCAGCATTTAAGCCATTCTCTTTTATCAACTTCCGTGAACAGTCTTCTAGTTTTTCGCTAGGGAAGCAAAGGTCTTTATTACATGAACGGATTTGTTTTCCAGCAGCTTTATTTAGTTGCTACATTAAAAAAAATTCAAACGATTCCCCTCCTTCCCTTTGCTATGCATATTACTGGGAATGCTCTTAGAATATGAGATATTTGCTGCCCCAAGAATATAAGAACCGAGGAAGTGCCACGTCTCCAGCTGTATCATATTCGCTGAACAACTTTGCAGCAACATTCTGTTAGCTGCTTGTCCCCCAGCCTCATAGTCCATAGAAGCAGTTGTGAAAAAACAAAAACAAAAATATACAATCATCACCAACAGTCACCAGAACTGATGGAGAACTAGGCTGATATATGGAAGCCCCACACCTAATCTCTATGTCCAGCACATTCAATTAAACTTATGGAGATGAACCCTTGTATAGTCCTCCCTTGATCCTATGATCTTTTATTCTCACCAGATTTCTATCATTGTCATTCCAGGTTTGATCCAGCTCATAACGTATTTTCTCACTTGTCTGTGTGCTTCAGCAGCCTCTCTGAAATCATTCCAGATCTCTTCACTTGCTTGATCTAGTGCTTTCTTTTCATCACTTGTTGTTCTCCAAGCAGCAGTTCGCCTTTAATATTGGGATAAAAGGATTGTCAGACTGGCCATTTTAGCTTGTAATCCAAACTAGATGACACAGGTATACTCAACAGGACTACTACTTTAATATACACATTTTAGATTAACAGAGGTATGCTTCAAATTACATATACAATCACTCAAGTTATTAAACTCTAGCTAGCCCACTCTGACCAAGTTCCAGAGTAGTTCAAAATCAATGTTTGTTGCCAATTCTACTGCCATCACAAAATACCTCAATGATTTCAGAAACTGGTAGTTGAAGATTTTGGTAAAAGAAAAAAATATTCATTGAAGGAGAAATATCATTATTGCACCATTTCTACCACGAAAAACCTTGGGTACCTAGCCTGACTCCAACTTGGGAGAATGTAAGGAACAGGTTTAGGAGTTCAGCCAAGTGACCTGATGATAAGGAAAACTGCAGGTGTCCAAAGCTCCTCTACACATGTTCTTTGAATTCTAGATGTGGCCTGCACACATGCAATAGCTGGTATAGTGGACTGTACCACTTTAGACTGCAGGTGGAAAGGATCATGTTTTTAAACAATGCTTCATATAGGTAAAAGTAAAGGTAAAGGATTCCTCAACAGTTATGAGCGCCACACCCCATAGTCAGCAGGACTTATCTGCTTTCAGACCGAGGGAGCCTGCATTTGTCTGCAGACAGCTTTTCCGGGTCATGTGGCCAGCATGACTAAACCACTTCTGGTGCACAGAACACTGTGATGAATGCCAGAGCGCACAGAAATGCCACTGACCTTTCCGCCACAGCAGTACCCATTTACCTACTCACAGTGGTATGCTTTCGAACAGCTAGGTTGGCAGGAGCTGGGACAAAGGAATGGGAGCTCAGCCTGTCGCACGGATTCAAAATGCTCACCTTATGATCAGCAAGCCCAAGAGGCTCAGTGGTTTAGACCACAGAGCCACCCGCGTTCCTCCATATGAAAAGCTCTTGGCTATGCAGAACACTAGCCCAGTAGAGAGCAAATTGGACTATAACTTCTTCCCTTGTTTTGCCGTTTTACTTGCACAGATTTATTTACACCACTTAGAGATGATGGTGATTAAGCAATATACAAATTGCTGAAATAAAATAAATAAAACTACATGGGGACATTCAAAAGTGGTACAACCCCACTTACTGTCCAGAAAATCATACAAGCCACTCTACCACGTCATTGTTGCATGTGTAGATCACATCTTATGTCTTATCTCAGGGATGGAGAACCTCTGACCCACCAGACCATTTTGGCCAAGCCAGACCCTGCCCTGCACCTCACATCATATAACAGTGGTCCAGCCCACCTGCTTAAGTTGGCCTGTGGGTAGAAAAGCATCTGGCTAAACTAACAAAGCATATTCATTCATGTGCCATCACATTTTTTTTTGAAAGGTGCGAAGCCTGTCAACTGCATGACTTAAGATATGCAAACTTGGCAAATGAAAGACCAAAGGATATTTGTGGAGACGGCTCTTGCTCACTTGCCCTCCATTAAGTCTGAGCAAAGCAAATAGATATGCAGTCCAGTCCTGAATCCACAAACCAAGGGAAAGGTTCTGTGACAGGAAGACAGAGCAATTCCAGTGGTGATTTACATCAGTGATAACCATTCATGCCTGCCTCTGTGAGTGGCCATTGTCTCCCCTATTCCTGGCCAGGTGCCATACCAGTTACCTGCCAAAACGTGACATGTGCTCTAACTAGCAAGAAAGAACCAGGTGCCACTCAAACCAATGAGCATAAGAGGGTCCTTACAATGGGCTTGGGTATGCAGTGCTTTGTTTCCTCCAATCACCACCTATCCTCCATCGGTGACCATCAGGAAACCATGCAACTGACCACCTAAAGCCATGCTACTCACAAGTAGACCAAGCAGTCGGTCTGTTGCTAGCTCAGCACAGGTAGATTTGATCTACAGAGCTTTTATTTTCAGTATTTGTCCATTTGCCTTTTCCTCTTCCATTCTTAATAAAGCTTCATATTATTTGACTGCTGGGATCTGAAGGGTGTTTATGCCAAACTTTAGGATTTGGGTAATCTCCTACATGCTTAACCACTGAGCGTATATATGCTACTAGGGCAAAAGTGTGAATTCCATGGTGGAAGAGACAGTTAAATGCCAGCCCCATTGTCCTGAGTAAACAGAATGATGTGACGGAAAGGCAGAGGTAGCACTGACTCAGAATTCTAGATTTTTATTATTTCATGGAACACCACAGAATTTCCCTCCCACTGGGGGCTTGCATCCAACTGCAGAACTGCAAAAACTCAGTGATGGTGGCAGCAATTACCAGATAGTTTAGAGGACACTGCTGGTCTACTTTGCAAGGCAGCTGTGCAGAGTGTAGGCCGGCTCTCCTAACCTTCCCCCTTCCATTACAGGTTTTTTAAAAAAATGTTTTACTGTTTTTTAAACAAACACTAATACAATTACCACTAAGCACTTATCCAGCAGCACATCTAGTGGTGCTTGATTTATCCATTGTCTCTAGACAAACACTTACACATTCAACATTCAAACATATTACTTAACGAAATCTCTCCACTGAGAATATTGAGTGGTTGGTATAACAAGGTCTTGATTTTGGTCATTAACATAAAGGGGTCCACATTTCTAGGAAGGTATCTCTATTTGTTATGCCTTTAATTGCCCTCTTGTGTCTAGTGAAATGCTCAAATGCTAATCATGCTGCAGTCAGTAAGAAGCCTACAAGTTCTCTGAAGTGCAGGGTGGAGCCTAAGCCTATGTCCAAAGATAGTAGGGCTAAGGCAGGATTTGAAGAAAGGGGGTTGGCCTGTAATTGTGGATATAACAGAGAATACTCCATTCCAAAAAATTTTAACATGGCGGTATTCCCACCAAAAATGAATAAATGAACCCAGCTTTTCCATCACAGTATTATACCTATCGCAGGCTTTAAGGACTGCAGTGTAGTTCTCTACAGAATTAAACAGAACATAGTTTTGAAGTATAAAATACACAGGTACATTGTCACTTTTGAATGACAAGCATTATTATTATAGTTATTACTATTATTAATACCTCCCCTTTTCCCCTAGTGGGACTCAAGGCAACTTACGGATTTTAAAAAAGAAATTAATAAAAACATAGAAAAATAATAATTAAAAAACAAGAGAATTAAAACTATATACATTTAATAGTATATAAACAAGCACAGACCTTGTTGATTATGCCTATGTTCAAGTACTATATAGTTTGCTGGCAAAGTCACTGCTACATGCATTTACCATTCATACATAAAAGTAGTCCCAACTCATCAAGCATATCTACATCATCCCAAGATCAACTGCCAACAAAATACAGTATGCAGTTACAAACATATACAGAGATCTGCAGGTAGGAACACTCTAAAAGTCACTTACTTCCAAATAGCACCTCCAAATAACGGATAACAGTAGAGCGAATATAATAACCCAGCTCTTGGGGCAGAGACTTATGAACAACAGGCAAAATGCCTACAAAATAATTTGTCAATGTACCACGCTGTGCATGTTAATTTTTTTAAACAAGATACATACCCATCTTGTGTTGGTGGATACTCACACTCTTCACCTTTTGGAAATATTCCAGTGGTAAACAAATCACATATTGGAATAGACGGAGGATCTGTCTGGACTTTAGCTGTTGGGTGAAATGCAAAAGTTGAATCTCTTACGATGCACTGCATAGTTCTATCATTTCCAATACAAAAGCATTTAATTTAAAAAAAAAAAAATTACATTGCCTTGCTTGGGCTCACATCTAAAACTGAAAACATGCCAAGATACCCTTAAATAACCTTGCCAGTTCTGAGTGCCTTTTACAGTTGCAGCACTGAGTCACTTTAAGCAAAAAAAAACCTGGGTTGTGCATAGCAATCAATTTCTTTAAGAATTCAAATATCTGCATACACTTCAAACACCACTGTTTACCAAGACAGCATCTATGTTCTCATACCTGTCCTTGGTGAATCACTGAAATCACTTACAGTGATTAAAAATATAAGACTGCACATATGTACTAAAGTGTCAGTTCCTCTCCCAGGTCTCTATAAAATATATGCATGAGGATGGTTGTTGTTTTGAGATTTAATCTTCTTTTCAACTATAACTTATAGCTGTATACCAACACCACTTCCCACCCCCCATGTACCTGCTAAAATGAAGGGTCTTACAAAGTAATCTTCCCCAGCACTGGGGTGGGATAACACATTTCCCACTTGGCCTATAAAGAGCAGGCAAAGAGCCTTATCTTCCCCTCACAGCACTGAACATCACAGCTTTGCAATTGAGAGATAAAGCTGTGGAGGCTCACTTGCTACAACTTGCCAAGCTGGGTGCCGACTGCAGGACAAAGGTTACCTACCCCTGCAGTAGACAATACTGAGCAAGACAACCAAATGTTCTTGCTATGTATAAGGTAGTGTTATGTGTAAGCTCCATAAACATGACATAAGCAGAAACAAAGTTTGCACGATACAACCATAGTAACAAACACCTACGTCCTTTCTTCTTTTTCTTCTTCTTCTTCTTCTTCCCTGCTGCACCATCACCTTCACCTTCACCATCTACAGAAGACAAACATTTACAAATTTATAAACAATAACTACAGATAATAGCACTACTACCTAAGATTATTATTCTATAGTTGCGAGAGGAAAAAATCGAGTTAAGAGGCTTGGCTAAAGGGCTAGAGCAAAGCTACATATTAGAGCAGCCTGATTAGACTCGCCCAAACTGCATGCAACTTCACACCTGCACAGGACGTGAAGATTTCAAAGAACAAGCAGGGATAACTCCTGCTGAACCTCTATTGGCAAGAGTTCCACAGAGCAGGGCTTACTACACTAAAGGCTCAGTGCCTGGTAAAGACCAGCTGAACCTCAGGGGTATATGAGACCACCAAGTGCCTCATCACAAGACTTCAGTGATCAAAGTGGAGCATAAAGAATCAGGTGGTACTTCAGGCCCAAATAGTTTATGGCTTTGTGAGACAAGAACATTGAAACTGGCCGTAGGAAATTGGTAACCAATGAAGGTTTCTCAGCAGCTATCCCTTATGCAAACATACATGCACACACAACCATAGCTAACATCATTCAGTGAAACGAGTGGTGATGACCTGAGTACACCCCAATAAATATATTTCTTTGTGTAATAAACAGTATTAGCAGCAATAATAATAATAATAATAATAATAATAATAATAATAATAATAATAGAAGAACACTGCCAGACCCTTAAGTGCAGATTGAGACACAAAGTTTAATCATGGCTGTAACCACAAGCATCTTCACTGTGATGTCTTTCCTATTTCAATAAGGCATCAGCAGCTTTCAACATGCCCGTTATGACACCAGAAATCTGGAGTTTAAAATGTACACTAGTCACTACATGTTGTATGCTTAATTTTGGAAGCATACCAAGACACATTATAGAAATTAGTATGCACAGGTGGAATCTGTAGCAAGCTACTGCAATGTGGCATGCTCCTGGTCAGTGTTTCAACCAGTCATGCCTCCATTTCATTTCCTCTATTACTTCATTACCCCACAAAAATAAATCAGGATTCCATGCCCACGAGACATGCTTAATTCTCAGTGGGTTGTTTTGGGATCCCCCTCCCCCACATTTTTAGTTTAGTTTACTGTCTTTCTATGCTGGCTAAGAAGCAAGGAGCTTCGCTTTCTCCATGGCATATACTGAAGTCAAGCTAGTTGGTGAAAGATGGGTAAAGTGATTTGTCCCTCCTCTGCCAGTCCATTTGTTCTCTGGAGAGAATTCCATGCACTTCCCTGAATGGAATTCCTGGTTGTTGAAAGTAATTAAATATTTGCTAATAATGCAAGAATAAGAGGGCAACATTAGATAAAAGCAAAACCGTATTTTTAAATAAAAAAAACCCGCTGATGCTAAGCAGCATTAATAGTTCATACATATTGTGTAAGTGCTTTACACATATAATTGGGTACAACATTCATAACAAAACCACTTTCAAAGTGAACTAATGAATGCCACATGAGAAATCAATAAAAATCATGGCTTCACAAGGGCAAATCATATGCTGTTCAGCACTGTCAATGATTATTCCTTCTAGCCACACACTTCCATCACCCTTCAGTTTACAGCAGCTACCACCAGAGAAGTCTAAGGCCTCTGGCTGGCAGGCAACAAAAAAAGAGAGAGATAAAGTGCATGAAAAGATAGGACCGCTGCCTGGAAAGAACCCTTTGTTTCTGTAGTTCTATGGAGAGGAAAGGTAAGAGGCAGCATAAAGAGAAAGAGAGTATCCTTCAGGCAGAGTTAGCCAGGTAGCCACTAGTTTCCAATAACTGACCTATGCACACTTCTTTATTTAAAATTCTGAAGAAACTATCACTTTGATAGTGATCTGGCTGACACACATTATTTAAGTTTTACATTACCGTAATTTTATTTTACTAAAAAGATATAGATTACTTAGTTGGTCTTTAAGGTGCTACTGGAAGGAATTTTTTTTTTTTAAAGATATAGTTAGGGCATTAAAGACTGTAAACACTTTTTTGCATATAAAAAACCTAGAGCCCATTTTAAAGCATAATTTCAGACTGTCACAGCACATTCTGAAACAAAGACACAGTTGTTCTTTAAATAGTCAATGCTCTTTAACACTGCTACTGGTTTTAATGAAAACTGCATCAGATTCCTCTTGCCCTTGAACTATGCTTAATCCATTTACACTACATCAGAAAAAAAAAGTTCTGGCATGCAGTTCATTCATCTACCAATCTGGAATACTTTCCAGTTCCCTATGCTAACCACTGCAGATTCTGGCAATATTCAGTCCTACAGTGGCTGATGTTCACTTATTACAGACTTCTTCTGCGGTACTGTGTTGGTAGATTTGCCAATCAGCAAGCCAAACTGTTTAGACTGCCATGTCCTTGAAGACTGCTGCATTATTTCCATCCTTTTGTCAGAGTCACAACTACTGTCTCTAATCAAGGCTATAATCCTAGGAGCTGAATGAAAACTTAATTCCAAGTAAAATGTTTAGCTTCCACCATGAACAATGCAAAACACCAGACAGCAATGAAGATTCTGTCTGAAAGGTTCTTGATTTGGTCCAAGACATATTTTTGCTATTAGGTTTAAAAAAGCTTTGCCTATTTATTTATATTACTAGATTGTTAACACAACTTTCCCCACAGGACAATCCCCCCCCCCCATTTTACCATCACAAAATCATGTGAGGTAGATTAGATTAGGGGCGTGTGGCTGACCAAGGTCACCCAGTGAGTCTTATGGATGAATGGGGATTTGAAGCCTAGAGTTAAGCACCATCATGTAACAGTCTCTTAACATTTAGGATCTCTTCTGAATTATATGAAGCTCAGGTCACTAGCAATCCAGTTAATTAGAACTTAAGCTATTAAATGGGTGAGTGTGGGGAGCCCCAGACATCTATTCCAACACCCAACAGGAATAACACATTAACGGTTGTTCTTGTTCAAAACCAATTAATGAACCAATTAAAAGAACTTGAACTGAAATGTTTGGTCTATTTTAGATAAATAAACTCACATCAAAGTCTCTAGGAGAAAATCATCAAAGTGTATTGAAAACATTGTTAGCTTAACCACCATGTCTTATATACAGCCCCCTATTCTTGGTCCAGAAAAAGCCCTTTGCATGTAAAATGGGGCTTCTGGCTGTCATTCATATTTCATTCCTATCTTCTTCATCATATGGCTTTTCAAAATGTAGATATAATACAAGGACAACAGTAATAAAGCCTGTTTTCTGTAGTTTAAATGATTTATAATTTATAGAATAATCTAGGTAAAATTGTCACTTTAAGAATTAAGCTGAATTTTATTTCATTTCTTTTAATGAACAGAAAGACTGGCATTTTGTTTAGAACAAAAGCTCATCAGAAATGGCTTCATAAATTGAATTCAATATCTGTGACTTTCAAGCATGTATGTATGTACCAATAAAATTAACCAAAGATCTATCAATATTCTCTATTACCATTCGCAAAAATATATAACACAGTCACAGTGTTGCAGTGGATAGCCTATTATACCTGAACAAAGGAGATCTAGGTTAAAGTCAGTGCTCAGCCATCCCTTGGGATAGATCCTATCTCTCATCTTGAATTACCCTGATAAGAGTTGCTCTTTCCAAGGTTATAATTACTTAGTATAATATGATCTCTTTTTAAAATCAATGAACAAAACATTTGATAATAGCCTTTTTATACAGCAGCGCTTTCAACAACCTACATAAAACTGCTTCAGCATGAAATATCTTTCCCAACTCCAGTAATCCCTTAACTAAAGCAAACTACAAATATTTTTACATTAATATTTTACATATCATGGACAGGGTAAATTATACTTGCCTTCATCATCATCTTCTTTCTCCTTTTCCTCCAGTGCTTGTTTATCCAATTGTTTTGTCACCTCATCAAGTGTTGACTCAGATTCTCTCTCGGTTTCTTGTCCTGTTTGCAAATAAGCAGGTAGTTTGAACAATAACGCAAAACCCAGCTAAACAAAGACAATATACAATATACTTTCAAAATTGTGTGTCTCTACTTTCTAAATTATACAAGACTATTCCTATATTATCACTGCAGGTAAATAATAAATTTCTTCCAAGCAATTCCATAAATTGAAATCTCTCTCCCTAGACCTTAGGACAGGTACCATGTACTAATGAAAGCATGTAAATCCACCCCCCACCCCCGCCTTACGCAACTGCAACAGTCTCTAGGAATTAAAACACACCCTCAGTCCTGTAAGGAAACCATGCAGTTACAATCGTCCTCCTTCTATCCCATACGAGTGAGTGTCCGACGGCAAATACATCATGCCGAAGACCCTATCTCCCATTACATGTGAATTTCGTGCATGCTCCCACCATAAAAGTTATCTTCCGACTGCAGTGTTGATTAACTCCCCCCCCCCTTTCCCAGGCACCTTGACAGCTGCATACCAGCACTCTCTTGCTTCCCAAGAAAACCCCGGCAGCGTGTCACCACCCCGACACAGAAGATCTCACACGCGAGGTCGCCTTGCCATACACCACCCACGCCCTAGTTGAACGATTTCCAGTCTCATATATCATCATATATATATATAATGATAAAAGGCTTAAAACATCAGCTTGACGGCCTAACACCCAGACCCTCCCCATCGCTTCCCCCTAAACCCCTCCGACTCTGGGAACATTTCCCCACAGAGGCCCCACGAAACGACGTCTTTCTTTCCCCTCAAATGGGGCTCGTCCTCCCACCGACCCACCCCGCTCTCTTCAACCCCGGACGTCTCGGGGGCCAAGGAGGCTTCGCTCCCGCTCCTCCTCCTCCGAAGTTGTCCCCATGGCTCGCCCCTGACGCGGCCTCCCCCCCCCCCCCGCCCCGCCATCGCCTTGCCCGGCCCAGCTCTTACCCGCGGCGGTTACTCCTTTGCTCTTCTTCTTCTTCTTGCGCTTCTTCTTCGCTCCTTCCTCAGCGCCAGGCCCCGCCGTGCCTTCTCTCTCCTCGGGATCCAAGAGCACCTCCCCGTTCAGGTGCTTCTCCTCCTCGGGGCTGCCCCTTTCCTCCACGGCCGCCATGTTGCAGCGCCGCCGCCGCCTCCTCTCCCACGACTAGCCGCCGCCAGCGAGAGAGAGCCAGAGACCGAGAGTGGGGGAAGGCCGCTCCAGCCCCAGCTACTCTATGGCTCAGCCCTGGGGCACGTCGGGAAAGATGGAGGGCTAAGAATCCCGTCGGGGGGCGGGGAGGACGAGCAGCGAGCACGTGCGCTGTGGAAGAGCGAGAGAGTTGTTGTCTGTGAGGCTGTCCGTGGGAGGTGCAGTTTAGGGCCGGGCTCATAGCTCATGCTGTCGCCTGGGCCTCCTCTCTTCACACCACGTGGTTGTTGGGTTCCCCCCTCCCCCGCTCCTCGCAACCAATTTCCCTGAGTAGGTTGCAGCAAAACTTAACGTAGAGGGCTTCATGGCACCTTAAAAGAGTAACCGCGCAAACCCATGGCTGCTTGTCTGTCCATTCAAAAGGAAGCCCCGTTGAGTTCAGCGAGTGAGTCTTCCTTTTATCAAAAACGGTAGCGGGATTGCAACCCAGCACATTTTATTCTGGCATAAATTGTCCTTGGACCAGAGCCCATTTCATCAGATGTGTACACGGCACCGTAAATTCGACAAGACTGGATTTGTCAGCTTCTATCACTAATTTAAAATGCTGAATTTGAAAAAAGTTGCTTCAGAGACTTAACTCATGTTCTATTTCGATATAGGATGGATCATAGGCCCAACATGCGCCTGAAAAATAACACTGAAAAGTACTATAAGCTACACCCAGCTAAATAGACTAGGAGCATACCTAGCTGACAAGATGTTCGCCACACATTGTTTCCCCCCCCTCATTTTAGTATGTTGTCAATTCTCTATTGTTTTTAATTGTAATTACCTCATTCAGCAAGTGATACTCACAGATGCACATCTGCACCGATCAGTGCTCATTCTGAAAGTATTGTCATTTAATGAATGATAACTAACATCTGTTGGATGTGAATGGGGATATGTGTGCTATTAGAGCTGGATCAGGGGAGCTACTTAAGTTATGAAATAACTTAATTTTAATAAAATTAAAACATTGCAGCCAAATGCCTACCAAGCTGTTCTCAAGCCAAACAAATGCTATATGCCCACCAATGTGTTTTCATGCCAGAAAAAAAAATTAATGCCCATAGTTATCAGCCAGAAAAATAATTGTGAGAGATGGAGGTCAGAATGCATCCATGGCCAACTGGAGCAAAACAACTGCTCTGGTTGATGAGGGAGAGACAGATCTGGCCTCTTTCATTGATCAATACTGTATATAAGAATGCAGGGAAAGTAAGCAGGGCTTTCCTTTATTGTAAATCTTCCCAGTTATTTTAAATGTATTGGCCCCAAAACTGGAAGACAGGAAAAGAGAATTTACTAAGGACAGTTCTAGCAGCTTATGTTTATTACTGAGGGGGCAGAATAAAAAGCCCGTCCCTGTATGGTACTATATGGAAGTGCTGCATCCCCCTTACCCCACTTAATTGCCTTGATTCAGAGTTTCAATTGAATATTGCAGTTTTGGGGCAATGTGTTTTTCTTTAAAAAGCAATACTGAACAATTGAACTGAACAGGGTACTAGTCTGTTCTAGAGCTGACTGCCACTTCAGCCCTTAATACATTCACTTAATTTGAGATGGAAGGTTTCCCAGTGTTTCCATTTTATTAAGATTACTTAATAAACTTGAAACAAAAAAAAATTCCTTCCAGTAGCACCTTAAAGACCAACTAAGTCAGTTCTTGGTATGAGCTTTCGTGTGCATGCACACTTCTTCAGATACACTGAAACAGAAGTTTCCAGACCCTTCTATATAGTGAGAAGGTGGGGAGGGGTATTACTCAGAAGGGTGGTGGGAATAAACTTGGTTGACTTTAAAAGATTATTAGACAAATTTATGGAGGATAACACTATTAATATCTACGTGATGGCTCTATTCACTCTCCACTGTTAGTGGCAGTATTCCTCTGAATACCCTCAAAGGTGCACTCCTCCTTTGTCTCCTGAGACAGACGGATGCCAACAACCAGTTGCTGGGAATCACAAGTGGCAATCCAGTCCTGCTGACGGACTTCTCATAGGCATCTGGTTGGTCGTGGCCTGATGTAGCAGGATCTTAATAAGTTCTTACTCGATAGCTTGTTAAAAGTGGGACATTTAAAGCAGCCCCAAGGAATCCTGGGAATGTAAGCTTACCCTCACAGAGTTACGTTTCCCAGCACTGTCAACAAACTTGAGCTTCCATGGTTCTTTTTTAGGGTAGGGCACTAAATGATGGTGACAAAGCACTGAAGCTAAGCCAAAGCTTTGTTTTCAGTGAAATAATATCAGCCGCCATCTGGAGCAGTTAAGCATCCTAATAGCCATTTACGGTACTTATGCTGGTGCGTATATGAGTACCTTTAATAGTGGCTAGCTTGCTGCTTAAAGCTTAGAAGTGGCTGCAGAAAGGAAGTATGGTTTGGTATAATCCACACCATGTGGTAACTAAGCAACAGGGCTTTTCAACACAGTGTTGACTGACTGCGACCACAGAGAGGCAACTTTTATTCTGTTCACTTTGAAAGAGACAGCTTTTAACTGTTACATTTTACATTACTGACAAGCAAGATCTGCTCTCTGTGGGAAGACTTCTAAGGTACGTTATAAGATTTATTGACTATATACAAACAGAATCATACAAGGGAGGTTTGAAAAGAGAGAGTACAACAGAGACAGATAGCAAGGGATTATCTGTATCTATATTAAGGAAGAGTTTTAACAGGGAATTATTTTGTTTGTTCAGTTTATCAGAACAGTCCATAAATACCTGTAAATCTATGGCATTAATGATAACCTTCTAAATACAGGTGGAAGACTGCTGGAGATCTGAAAAAAGGGAGTAAGCCGTATTAACCACATTTGATAAATATAACCAACACGATCGCATAAAATGTAAAGGTGTTTCTTGAATTTAACGAAACTCTTTTTACATTGTGTCTGAAGATGAAAGTTTAAGTCTGGCTTTATTGATAACTTTTGTAAACTAGAGCAATCAATAAATTATTGCTGATATTATTTATTAAAATTTGATCCCGACATTTTCTTCCAAAAGAGCCCAGAGCAGCAAACACCAAAGTGGTAAAACAATGCAATTAAAAATAAACATTCAAAAACATCTAAAAGCATTAAAACATATTAAATGTTTATTTTATTTTAAAAATCCAAAATCTGCAGAAGGGCAGTACCTCCAATTGCATCAGCCAAAATGTCATGAAATACATTTGCTTCCTTGTCCCAAGGTGCAAAGCCCTAGGTGCAGCCTGAACCCTGCATAGCACATAGTATGGCTTAGTTCAGTTAAGGCTGCAATCTTATACATCAGGAACGGAGAAGCTTTGTTCAGCCTATGGGCTGCATTCACTCATGGACAGTGCTGGATTTACGTATAAGCTAAACAAGCTATAGCTTAGGGCCCCACTCTTTTGGGGGCCCCCCAAAAAAATTAAAGGAAAAAACCCTGTATGTACATATCCAAAATATAAGTTCAACAATTACTTTGATAAAATACATATTTTGTTATGTGCAAATGGCTTTAGATATCTATTAGGTCCATAAATTACCATATAGCATATATTCAACACAAAAAAGCAGCTACAATTTTTTGTTGAGAAAGGACAATTGGACATAGAAAGGGCCCCATTACCTTCAGTAGCTTAGGGCCTCATCAAACCTAAGTCCCGCCCTGCTCATGGACAACATTTTTAACAAACTGAAGTTCTCAGGATTCTTCAGGTGAAGTCATGTGCTTTATATGTGCTTTGGATGTGCTTTAAATGTATGGTGTGGACCTGCCATCTGCAGTATTCTCTTACACCCCAACTTAAAGACTGTGACTAAACGCAGACTTTGTGGCTTCAGCATCAAGGCACCTTTTTCTCCCTGCCCCCCACCTTTATAAACTTAATATCCAGCCTGGAATTCAATAACGTAATATCCAGCATGTTCACTACTACAAAATGTCACAAAGGAGTTGCATAACGATGGAGTTTACATTGTTTTTAATGCATCAAAATATCTTTGTATACTTTTTTGTTTTATTTTTGAAGACGTGTTTGTCAATGAAAGGAGTTGAGTTTGTAACCATTGCTATCCATTTGCATTGCCAAATGATTGGCTAATTATTTAATGCCGAAAAATGAATTCAACTTTATTGAAATGGCAATATACAGTAGTTTTAGTCTCATTCTTAACACCATTGGCTTGGCTCCAGAACAGTCACATTTAAAGCAAATGATCTGTTCAGTATTAGGTATAATAAAGATTATGGCTTTAAAGCAATGACACAGCTGTAAAAGGTGAACATATATTCCTGACCTATTATGAGACAGATGGCTTGTCAGCCTTAATTCAGAAGTGTATGTATCAGTCTGTATAATAATATGCCCTTAATATTATTTTGATGTTATAGAATCAAAGCCAAAATTAATTAATGTGAAAATATGTATTAACTATTCAAGCTACAAATAAATGCACTGGATACATAAACAAATTTTATTCACAGAAGTTAGGAAACAATTTAATGTTTATTTTGGTTTCAGATGCAGGTAGTCCTTGGCATAACACTAGAAATGGCAGTTTTGTCAATTGTATCCTCGGATCAGTTTGTATTTCATTTAAAGCAATAGATTTGCAATATTAGTTTTGTCTTAATGTCCATATTTGAAAGCTAGTTGTTCTACCACAACTGTTCCTTTCTTCACCTGGTTCAAATATGTTTTAGATCTCACTTCTGCAAGGAGTTGCATAAAATTAGTACCCCATTGCAAAGAAGTCAAATTATTTCCAAACTGTCTGGATGTGTGTGTGTGTATACACACACACAAACACACTATACCACATTACACCAATTAAATGGCTACAGGTGTCATTCATTAGCTACATGTCTCACTCTACTGATAACAATGCGGAATGCAAAATGCTTCTCCCATGAGAGCTTTATGAGAAGGCCTGCTACGTTTTCAATTTCTGTTAGATACTACTTTAGGAACACCAAATCTGTCTTGGTTATAGATTCAGGTAGGTAGCCATGTTGGTCTGACGCAGTCGAAATAAATTAAAAAATTAAAAAATTGTCCAGTAGCACCTTAGAGACCAACTAAGTTTGTTCTGGGCATAAGCACACGAAAGCTTATACCCAGAACAAACTTAGTTGGCCTCTAAGGTGCTACTGGACAATTTTTTAATTTTTTTGTCTTGGTTATATTTCATTTAAAAATGCAACCATTTGTATTCTTGTGTTCCATTTTTCTTGGTATATTCATATTTTATCTTTGTAGGCACAAAATCCTACTGAGAGAAATGGCTGAAACCCTGGAACAAGAACCCATATATTTCTTTGACCAGGTACTTCCCATCTCATATTTGATACGTTATTATTGCTCTCTCCAAATCTATTAAGGGTTTAATAAAATCCTATATTTTATTTTAGCTCAAAACTACCGGTAAACGAAAGCGAAATATGAAAATAGAACCAGGAGAACACTTTGTTGATATAAATTTAATCAGCACAGATCCAGATCCTCATGAAATTCACAGGTAATAGTGGTGCCGTACTTAAATTGCAATAACTGATTGAATGCATTAATGAATTGATATATTGCATTAAAATGTAGTCTTTCCCCCGTTTTTGTTGATTGGAAAGTTCAAATGGGAAAACTCTTAAGGGCATATTGCAACTTGAAAATTGTTCTGATTTTATTTTTTTAAAGGATGATTAGGATGTAAAAGGGCACTGTTCCAGCAGGAAGCACGTATGTCTTCTGTACTTCCTACTTACCTAAGCCCTGCTGTTCTCATAAGAATTTAAGCCTGAAAATATATATAGGTGTGTCTGAAGATTTCTGTACATAGTTATGTCTTCTTCACACCTATAGTATTTGGTCTATATCAGGGTAGCCCAACATGCAACATTTGACACCATTCCCCCAGCCCAATGGAAGACCTACAGACCCGCTTAGTATGAGACCTACATTACAGAAAAGTCTGAATTCTGGAATTAAAGGCTTAATATACATTTACTGTCCACATGCAGGAGCTCTGGATGCATGGATGAACACAGGGAAAGAAATTATTCTTTTGTGAAAGACAGTATAGCAAAGAAAGAACCAGTTTCTCCTAAAACAGATGATCCTTCTATATCCATAAACATTTGTGAGAATCCTCTGGCTTGCCTCTCCCAAATACCTTCACTTCCACCTACAGAAGAAGACCTAGGGTCAGCTTCACTGGAAGAACATAAATGCATGGCTGCTACCATATTGTGTGAGCTGGAAGAAATGTTGAAGCATTTTACCAAGTTTAAGTTTATTTTACCACAAGGGGTTTTAAATATATTGAGCTCCAGTTGGAAAGATCTCATTGAAGGTGTCTGGCAAAATAAAAAATATTTGCAGGAATTAGCATACAAAAACTTTAAATCAAGGAGAAGGCAAGCATCAGTGGAGTCCAACAGATTGCCACCTACATTTGAATATACTGACTATGAGACACCTAAAAATGTGAAAAGGAAAAGCAGGAAAAGTGTTGATTTTCCCATGGGTGTGACAAAAGGAATGGACAATCCTGGAACTCTGTCAAACAGACTCAATGGAAGCAAGAGTAAGGAATTTTACTGGTTTTCTCTTAATATTTAATATTCCAGCATCACATAGCAGAGGGCGGTTCAGCTTGGCCAATATACTACAATATTGCAAGTGTTTGTTTGGTGTGCAACTGCTGCCATGCGTTTTCAGCCTTGGAAGGAAGTGGGGAGGGCTTACATGCACTCCACCAACATGTGGGATGGTCTGGGGCAACTTTTACATATAAGAATAGGAGCAAACCGATTGGTTTTTATGCTAATACCAAAACTCAGGGTTTACTTTGACTACTTTACTATACATTTAGCTCTCAATAGATAAAGGTCCCCCATTAGCATAAACAGGAGTAGCTCTCATTGAGACTAATTTCAAAGTAAACCTTCAGGCTGCAAGTCTCTAACCTAATAGCATGAATAGGCAACATGGAGAATATTAAATTCCAAGATATAGTTTGTCTTAATACATGTTTCTATACAGTGCTTTTTGCGGGGTTAAAAATTAGGTGCTGGTGCACACAAATAAAAGTATTGTGGGCAGCAAAAAGAATGGTACTCTATACCAGTAAATATGACCACACAAAAAACCAGTTGTCCATCACTCATTTAGAATGATATTTATTCTTGACACATCTAGGCTAGAGAGAAAATGCCAGCTCTGAAATTTACTATCTTCATCCCAGGCCACAATCACAAGTGGAGGTGAGAGATCTCTTGTGATTAATTGAGGAAAGTTGCTGAAGAATACCAGCAAATGGCCTTCGCAGCTGAAGTTAGAGAGGTACAAGCACTTGGGGGGCGGGTGGAACTGAAAATAAACTAGGCAGTTTTTCAAACCATTTATTACAGAAGCTTCTCTTTCCCATTTCAAGGTGAGTGAAAAAGTAATCATAGGATTCAGCCAGGAGAGGCAATCTGTACCCAGAGCACTTCATTCAATAATGAAAAAAGTTAACAGCACATAAGCACTTACTCTGGCCATTACCTAGCTCTTTGCAAGTTTGTAATTATAAAACAGCAAACAGTTCTTAATAAAGAACTGTGATTATGTGTGCTTATGCTGCTGAGGACTCATGCTCAATAAATTTCTTTTCTCTCCTATTTAGCTGCAGTCCCTCAGCAATATAGCAATGATTCACCTTTTGCAATCAGTTTCTCACTGTCATCAAAACTATGCAAGGAAAGAGGTATTATGTGTGCACTCTCTCTTTCTTCATTCAGGTTAATGTTTAGGTTAATGAGCTACAGTTGGAGGGGAGTTAGCTTATTCATTTACTGTATAAGATATCTTACCTTCCCTTCACCATAGGGCCCCAGGGTGGGTTACATCATTATAATGATACAGTTATGAGGGTGGGATGGGGATGACAAAAGTAAAACAGCTTTAAAAAGAGGGAAAACAATATAGACAAAAGAGCTGCGTATCACAACACAAAATATCTTAACGGTCAAAGGGCAGGGGAAAGAGGTCCATCTTTAGTGTACGACAAAGATTATGCTAGATGCCCTCACCCTCTTCTAGGCTGCCATTCCCCTTTCTTCTAGTAGGACTACCAAGAGATGATACTTGAGGAAACTATTTTTATTTTATTTTTAGGTTACTTGGTTCTGGTGGATGACTGTAATAGGGAATGAAAAAGAAAATATTAAAGATGGCCTTTACTTCTAACAATAACTAATACTTGTGTTTGTGTTAACAAACCGGCTTTCTTAACTTTTAAATGTATTTTTTTGATTAATCAAAAAATGTCCTGATGTCTTGGAATTTGACAGGCGCTTAAAATTTATTTATTTACAGCATTTCAGATAACTAATTATGAGTTTTTTCATTTCTTCATAAAGGTTGGGTTTTTCAACATTCTGACTGTGACTCTAAAGACCTAGAATGGAAAGCACCGTATGTCTGGGCAGTGGAAAGATTACGAATGGCAAAGATCGAAATGTAATATTAAAATGGGATTTTGTATTATGGCTTTTAAAATCTATTCTTGTTAAACTGAAAATTTTCTATTTTATTACATGCTAAAATAACCAGGGATAGTTTAAAGGTAAAGGTAAAGGTACCCCTGCCCGTACGGGCCAGTCTTGACAGACTCTGGGGTTGTGCGCCCATCTCACTTAAGAGGCCGGGGGCCAGCGCTGTCCGGAGACACTTCCGGGTCACGTGGCCAGCGTGACATCGCTGCTCTGGCGAGCCAGAGCCGCACACGGAAACGCCGTTTACCTTCCCGCTGGTAAGCGGTCCCTATTTATCTACTTGCACCCGGAGGTGCTTTCGAACTGCTAGGTTGGCAGGCGCTGGGACCGAGCAGCGGGAGCGCACCCCGCTGCAGGGATTCGAACCGCCGACCTTTCGATCGGCAAGTCCTAGGCGCTGAGGCTTTAACCCACAGCGCCACCTGCGTCCCAGGGATAGTTTAAGATGTGTTAAATTGCTAGCACAGATGCTCAGAGAGGTCCATGGGAGCGTTTTCTAACTGGAAAGGGATAGCATGGAGGCACTGGCTGTATGAACCAATGGCCTGAATTGGTGCTTCCAATTGGGACCCATATATGACAGCCGTTGCAGTTTTTCATAATCAAAGCATCTGCTTTTTTAGCCACTGTGACTGCACAAATCACACAGTGTGAAAAGTCCTCATGTGAAAGTGTTGTTTCATGCAGTTGGTGCCTTCATGCAATCACTGTTGGGCCCAAGAGCAATCCTGTATGACCCTGTGGAGCAGGGCTGACCATACCATTAGGCAGAGTAGGGCTTTCGCCTCAGGCAAGTGGTGCTGGGAATTTGTGTGCCAAGTGGTCTTCCCTATGTTTCCTGCTTCCCTCAGGTGCAGCAAAGTTTTGACATAAGAATCTACTGCCAGTCCAGGCAGGTTTTGGACGTAGACTAGGGGGGCAGCATCCTCTGGTCTTTTCCCTCAGAAAGTAAAATGTCTTGGGCTAGCCTTGATGTGGAACATAAAACCATGTTGCAAAACCACATTACAGAAACTCATTTCCTCTGGGGGGGGGGAATTAAATAATTGAACATTGAATATTTGGTATTTGACAGGAATGGGAAATGAAGATACTTTTCTTTCTTGTGCCCTGTGTTTCCCTGTACAGTTCTAAGTGAATAACTCGATTAATCTTGATGAACTGAGATCAAATGACTATCTTCTGTTAGCTAGAACTGTTTTTACACTTGTATGTTTTATATTATTATTGGAAGATTTATTTTCATCTGAGATATAATTATATAGACAAAATCTCTGCAAACCAATCTATCCCAGAGGAGGAGAGTATGTTTTCTTTTTCAGTGTTTATCACCCCTATTGGCACATAGACCTGGCACTGAAATCCTGATCCTCATTTTGGAAGGCACAGCGCTGACTGCTGCCAGGATTCTGTGCCAATGCTATTGCACTTGACTTAGTGTTATTGAATGCTTATTCCTAGCCTGGTCAGCAAAAAGGTGTCCTGAGTGCTATCTTGTTGCAGAGTTTAAGGTGTAAGGAATGTTGGCTTCCAGTCAAGGGTTCTCCTTAGATTTCCTCTAATTAATATTTAGAATTACAAGCTTCTGGAATGCTTTCCTGCTTAATTCCCGCCTTCAATTAAAGGTTTGGATATCTGACTCTCAAAGTCAGCAATGTGTAGACTATGAGAAAATTCATAGTGACATTGAAATAAAGCTGCTTGAAGGCTCATAGAGTAAATATGTTGCCTACCAATGGAAAGGACAGTCCAGTCCAGTAGCTCTTCTTTGAATGAAATACACATGGTAGCTTATGCAAGTGCAAGCCAAAACAATATAACTCTCACTCTCCTTCAGCACCTACAGTGAAGAAAGCTAGCTGCTCTGTTGCATTTTCCCTGTTTTGCTGGTACTGTAGCTCAGTATCTGCTAGGATACTTAAGAGCTGCAGGTGACGTGCAAGTTTCTGTGTAAAAGGGACATGGGACAACTATTGACTCAGAAGTACTTACCACTAAGTCTGGACTGGGGTTGAGCCTTCGCACTGGTTGGTGTAGCTTTATTAATGTGCTTATTCAGAATAACAGCTAATAATTGGTGAAGGTGCGACGCGGGTGGCGCTGTGGGTAAAACCTCAGTGCCTAGGACTTGCTGATCGTAAGGTCAGCGGTTCGAATCCCCGCAGCGGGGTGAACTCCCGTCGTTCGGTCCCAGCTCCTGCCCACCTAGCAGTTGGAAAGCACCCCTAAGTGCAAGTAGATAAATAGGGACCGCTTTATAGCGGGAAGGTAAACGGCATTTCTGTGTGCTGTGCTGGTGCTGGCTCGCCAGCTGCAGCTTCGTCACGCTGGCCACGTGACCCAGAAGTGTCTTCGGACGGCGCCGGCTCCCGGCCTCTTAAGCGAGATGAGCGCGCAACCCTAGAGTCAGACACGACTGGCCCATACGGGCAGGGGTACCTTTACCTTTACCTTTAATTGGTGAAGATCTTTTGAAAATAAAACCAAAAATGTAAAATGGGGGTCAAACATAGTATAGATTAGGATGTCTGTGTTCGGAATCTGTATTAGGACTCTACCAAGTTGCCTGAGCAGAAGGCAAGTGAGTTTACACTTGCAGCTTACATTCTAAACTGTTTTTCTTTCTAAATATAAAATGTATTTTCAAAGCTCTTACAGGGTTTGGATTGAATTGAACTGCTTTTTACTCAGATGAATAGAAGGCTGGTGCCTGGAATATGCTATACTACGCTGCTTATTCAGATCATATAGAAAGCTGATTTTTTTCAGCCTAAATGTTACCTATTTAAGAGAATTTCTTAGTAAATAATTGATTAAAAAAAATCTTCCAAACAGAACTGAACAGCTGTCTAAGCTGAAAGAATCAGGATTTGACAAGCCTATTATTCTTCGTCATTATGGTGATATCAAGAAGGAAACCTTTCCCCAAAACATCAAAGGGCGGCCCAGTAAGAAAGTCTCTTCTGAGAGCCTGTATGAAAAACCACAGTTGCCAGTGATCAAACAAGCTGAGCCAGCCTTAAAAAAATTGCACTATGGATTGGTTGATGGATCATCCTTCATTTAATATCCTTTGAAAGTGTAACATGAAAGAGAATTCCATCTAGAAGGAATGGGAGGAAGCATTCCTACAACAAAGAAAAAGCATAGATTTAAAATTACTTAATTCACTTGGCAGGTAGGAAGCAAAATTCTTTAGGATTTCTGAGTAAACGTCTTTAAGGATTGAACTGTAAAAGGTTCTAGATCACTTTACAGGAGCAAGACGTTTGGAAAAACCTGTTTCCAAATAATGGTGTGCGATTTTATGCAGGTTCAGTCTGGAATCAAAAACGTGTTTTTGAGGGGGGGGGGGACTTGCTTTAGAACCTTTTATCCAAACTGAAAAGAAGGAAAGTCGTGAGTCATGACCCAAGCATTTTTGTTCCTACACACTTGAATGTCAAATTTTTAGATTATTGTGTGCTGCTGATTTGAGAAAACTCAGAAAGGACCCCTTAGCACTTGAACTTACTAAACCTCAAACTGTCTAAAGTTTTATATAGAAATAGGTCTTTGCATGTCTATATCTATCTAGCTATCTATCCATACATCTATCTGAGCAGACAAACACCTGCCAACAGTGGTGATGTGGAAAGTCATTCATGATAGCATCCACTTTAGCACAGATAGGTCACTGCTGCGTACCACAGTGGCTGCTTATAGTTTCGAAGTTTTGAGATGGATACTTGGTAAATCCTCTGAATAAGCACCGAGCAAGTTTGAGCTGGAGTCAAATGTACAGTAGACAAGAAACAGAATGAGTAATTTACAGTTGCATCACACAAGCCATTCATGCTTGTACATCCGAATACTGACTCCTCGGTGCAATTTTTAGTTCAGTTCTACATGTATTATGAGTGAGAGAAAGCAGGCACTAATATTAGAGTTGTTTCAGTCATGGCTGCATGTTGTTATTGCAGGCACCTTTTTAGCAGTTCACTGGATGTATCTGGTGTTATGCGTCATACATACCCATCTCCCCATAGCTGTTTGGCAATCTTTATTTTAAAATTATTTTTATAGTATTTTAAAGGTTCTTCATTATACCATAAATAGTAATGGCTTGAATGAGGACACTAAACTGAAGCTGAGTCCTGGCAAGGGAGAGGTGCTTGTGGTTTGGTAGCTTCCAGATCTGGGAAACAGAAAGATGGTCTGGTCTGACTGTGGTTGGACTTCCCTAAAAGATCAGGTCCATTGCCTTGGTGGAGGGTGGGGGAAGTATGCCTGTAATCCACTTCCATGGAGTATCTTTTTCCAAGCATGCTTGGTTTAGCTTTCCTGGACATGGCTAGCATGGCCATGATTATCCATATTCTTGTAATCTCCTGTTTATACTATTGTAATTTGCACTACACAAGGCTGTCCTTGAAGATGCCTCGGAGATTGCAATTGGTGGGAAATGCAGCAGCCGGAGTTTAGATGGTGCTTACAGCTTGGGACCTTTTTCATTGGTCCTCAGAGATCTGTATTGGCATTGTTGTTGGTCACCGAGCCCAATTCAGTCTCTCTCTCTGGGCAGTTTGATGATCTGCTGCACAGCTAGATTTCTCCACCTTACCAGCAATAGTTAGTGCTAAGATGGCACCTGGTACATTTCTGAGCACAATTCAAAGTATTGGTGCTCACCATTAGAGCCCTAAACGGCCGCATCCCTGTTTACCTGAAGGAGCATTTCCTCCCTCCATGTTCAGCTGGACACTGAGATCTAGCTGTGAGCATCTTCTGACGGTTCTTTCACTGTGAAAAGTGAAGCTACAGGGAACCCAGTAGAGGGCCTTCTCCCATCAGATGTCAAGAAGATAAATAACTATACAACTTTTAGAAAACACCTGAAAGCAGCCTGTATAGGGAAGCTTTTTAATGTGTAGTGTTTTGTTATGTTTTTCTATATATTGGAAGCCAGCCAGATGGACAGGGAATAATAATAATAATAATAATTAATAATAAAGTGCATTGTAATTAGACACCTGGAAATGCCATGTCCATCTCAGACAAACTCCTTGACTCTTTATTTACCTACCCCTCTGGACATGTTGCAGTCTGTCAGAGTTACTCTGATCTTCCTTGTGGTGGCTTGTACACCAATATATTTAATGACTGTCCCGACCGTGCATTAGTTGGAACATTTACTCCTTCTGGACATGGCAGCGTTTGCTTCTCTAACAGGTAAGAAGAGACGTTCCAGAGGGCTTCCTAACTAACATCAAATGTTAACCGCAGCAGGCACTGAGAGACAGTCCTTTGGCGGTACTTGCTATACTGGATGTAGGACATAATTAAAAGGCTCCCACATAGTTTCAAGCATGACTCACTCCCTTGCAAACTAAAAGTGTGCTTCAAAAGCTTCCATTCACCCCACCCAGAACAGCACAGACATCTTAAGGTAGCAGCCGGCGCTGCTGTATCGTATATGGTGCAGTGACAGCCACTGATCCATCAAGTTGGGCCTGATGACCTGCATTGGTTAGTTCAAGACACTTGACACAACAAGTGAAGGTGCTATGCTAGTGCAGCACTTCTTATACCCTTTCTTAAGAATCTTGTTTAATTTACATGGTAGTTTAGAGCTCAAAGTAGGCCATGTACCAACTTGCTGTGTGGAATCAGAGCCTTGTTGAGTTCAGGTATCCTTCACTCAACTTACGATGAGTTACAAGCATTCCATACACACAAATTTTTTACATCAAATAGAATGGGAAGGGAGAGCAAAGTCTTTCACACCTAGTTTAACACTATCAGCCTAGACTGTGCTGCATGCCTCTGCTGATTTGTGGATCATAGCCTTAGCAGATGAAAGTGTGGGGTTTTTGCCTTGGATAAAACCACAATGGGATTTAATATATATGATATGTCATTGATTCTTGTAAAGTATGCCTAGAATAAGAACCAGTGTTAACATGGGGTTATCCAGGCACCTTCATGTTTTGCAGTTAAAAAGTAAGGGCTACGTTACGAAATAATTTTGTGACTTTCTTAAGTCTGGATTGTTCATTCACAGCCACTGTGCACACCTGTGTGGACTGCTATATAAATATATAGATGAAGCGATAAACACGCAAATTACTATGTTAATTAAAAGCACCAAGATCAAAGTAGACAGCTTGAGTTACTCATTATGTTTTACTAAATGGCACCGTGAAAAACTGGCTTTTGGTTTCTGCAGCAGCAGCATAGCAATGATATTTAATCAGGAAGGAGGCATGGTGACTAATAAAGATGGAGAAATACTACGCCAGTGGAAATGGCCTGGGGAAGGGAAGCTTGATGACCCAGTTATTATGCAGGTAATATTTAATCTTTTTTTATTTAATTCTTTTTTCTAATATAGCTTTTATTCTGGGGGGATGCTGTTATTTACAGTGTTGTAAATTCTTCAGCTAACAGAAGTAGCTAACTACCTAAGCTTGCTCACAGTAAAATTAATGAACGAAGTTTAATGAAGAAAATGATACTTTGAATCAATTTTCTTCTTTCCAAGTTGAAGCAGCACAAACACTATGATGAAGACTGGGCCATCATGGTACAAAACAGGATCATATTCATATATCAAATCCATATTTTCATAAATTACATGTGCTTTGGTATGATTGAGTTTTTATAACAGATTTATGCTTTTAAATGTGTTGTAAGTTGCTTGGAGACATCTGTGTAACAAGTGACTTAAGAAGCTGAATAATAATAATAATAATAATAATAATAATAATAATAGCAGAAGATAAGTGGGAAACTGCATTACTTTAAAACTGAACTGCTTTGCTCCTGTCCCTTTCCCCCTAAGGCCACATGCTTAACCTAGCACTTCTTAAACTGTCAAGAGTAGAAAAGTCATGTTTGCACTCGACCTTTCCTTACTATTATGTCAAATTTGAAATAGAGATTCAATTTCACCCCTTTATCTGGCAACCCAACCCTATCCAATCCTGGCAACTAGCTATGCTCTGTACTTTCCACAACTACCCCAGCAACCTACATCTGGCAAGAAATACAGAAGCCTAATTATATCTTGCAATTATATGTGCCCAATTATATCTTGCAGACACTAGTTTTTTTTTTAAGGGGTGTGGTAGAGAACATGCTCTGCATGTGAAAGGTCCCAAGTAGACTTGGGTGAGAACCCTGTCTGAACTTCT
Source organism: Podarcis gaigeae (assembly GCF_964106915.1). Lineage (NCBI taxonomy): Eukaryota > Metazoa > Chordata > Lepidosauria > Squamata > Lacertidae > Podarcis > Podarcis gaigeae. The sequence continues at coordinate 35,746,030 of NC_139686.1, forward strand.
AGAGAGCCATTGCCAATCAGTGTTTACAGTAATGAAGTAGATGGACCAATGGTTTTGATGATGCAGTAGTTGACAGATTCCTGTATTCCCACAACAGCATTTCTGGGAAAGCGCCATAGCTCATTTGTAGCACACCTGCTTTGCATGCAGAAGGCCGTAGCTTCAATCCCTGGCACTTTCAGGTATGCCTGGGAATTCTCCTGTCTGAAACCCCAAAGCCCGTCAAAGCAGAATAGACAATTCTGAGCTAAATGGACCAAACTGCTTTGGAGGAGGAATGGAACATCAGGTGGGAAGGGAGGGGATGGAGTATCCTGGAGAGGGGCACAGCACACTGGAACACCATAAACAAGAGCTCTCTGGTTAGTGACAGATTTCCCTTGTGGCTTCCTATCTTCATTTTGGCAAATTTCCTAGCTGAACAATACTGTGAAGTACACATCTCTTATGTCTTACCCTAGGTTAACAAGTGCATCACGGTGAAGGTTGCAGGACGCTTTGCTGTTGGACTGCTTTACAAGTGGCGACATGAAAGCGTGCGTTTGTCTTTGTCACCGGTACGAGGTGTGGCTGGTCCACAGTTAGAAAACCTGGTATGGTGCAATAGCTTATGATGCAAAAAACCCACACAACATGCCAATCAGGCTAGAGACTGTAGGGAGGTTGCAGGGAGATAATAGCCCTCCGTGGTGGGTTGTGGGAGAATTTGGTTGCGAGAGGATTTGCAGGAAGTAAAATATTTGTTGCACAGTAGTTTCAAAAGGAATAACAGATAGACGAGGGCCGTTTCCAGCTCTTGCACATACATACTTTTCCCCTGCAAATGGACTTCTCCATTCAGTTCAAAATCAGGAGCAGCTTGACATTTAAATTCATGGGAATATTATTGGAAGCCCTACACAAATGTTAGAGTCATAGTGGATTGCGTGTATCCAGGCAAGTGCAATAGTGAGACAAATGAATATAGATAAGACACTACATTATTTTCTCCTACATCAGGGATGGGGACTCCCAATTCCCACCATCCCGTAATATAACAAAGACACCACAGTCTCCAGTGACCTACAGTTTAAGCAAACCAACCATGAGTTATGTGTTGGCAGCACCCCTGAAATCTCTCACTGCTCGGAGATTGGGGTGCACATAGCAGTATTTTAAGCAGCTACTGCATCACAGCCAGGAGCCAAACAGAAATATATTGCTGTTTGGTTACAGGTAATCTCATGCCAGTCACACAGAATTTAGCTTCCGCTATGGGGTTATGTGCTTCGTGGCTGGTAGCAATTCAACAGCAGATGCAGTTGCCAACAAAAGGTTCGCCTGTTTCGTTACTTGTCCTGTAGCTATGGGAAATTATAAGACTCCTGCAAGAAAAATGGGTAGAAACTCAATGGATTGCACATGATTAAAGCAAATTCTGTTGTTTGTTCTCTCTTGGTTTTCTAGAGCAAGATATCCACAGAAGTTAATCTACCATCTACATCAGTAAAAGGATTTTCTAAAACACTTGGCAAAACAGAAGACGCAAAAAAATCTCTTAAAAAAGAAGTAAGCAGCTGTCAGAAACTCAATATTAAAATAAGTAAATGTAATTTTATTTTCACACTGCTACAGTTTACTTTTTTCTAACATTTCCTCTGCCTTTGCCCATCCACTAGAATACTGTAACAGCAGCGTATTTTGCTACAATTTATTTTCGTTATGCTGATTTAACACCATAAAACTTGTATGCAAAACGCCCCTTCAGCTAATGCAACTTTGATTCCTTCTTTCACAATAACGTAGGAACATGTCTTGACAAACCCAATAGAAATGAAAGGCAGATGTACAATATTTGCAGCTGTTTACTGGAAGCTTGGGTGCCACAAAAAGATTCCACATATCTGCAAACGCAGAAAGGAAGACTGAATAAATATAAATAAGAGGGCGGGGAGATAACCGAGGATGGAAAGAAGGGGAAAGGGCAGAAGCAAAGGGGACCACAAGAAGCAGGGGCCAAGGCAAAGGAAATAATACTTGAAGCCAGCCAAGATTGTTGCCTACTAGTCATGTCTATGGCTTTGTACATATTCCTCCCATTTGATGGGTTGTACTTTGATGAACTGAAAGGAGAAGGGAAGGAGGCAGGGGTTTGAGGTGAAGGGACAAAGGGAAGGATGAAGCAGGCAGATTAGGAGATAATGTGTGGGAAAAGCAGAAGCTGAGGTGAGAATCAAGTGGAAGCAATAGAGTAGAACAAAAATATAGGCCAAGAGAAGTGGAACAAGGCAGCTGAGAATAAGGAAGAGAATACCTGCTACAGAAAGGATCGCGTGTTGCCTTTTTGTTATGTATCATTTGTGTGACATCATATTTATACCCTTCCTTTCCTCCATGGAGATAAAGGCGGTACACATAATTCTCCCCCTCACCATATTATCCTTGCAACACCTCTGTTGTAGGATGAGAGACATTGACTCCCAGCAAGCTTCATGGCTAAGTAGAGATTAGAACCCTGGTCTCCCAGGTCTGACACTCTAACCACTATGGCACACTGTTCAGTTTGAGGTGCCAGGTTCAGACTGCTTTGCTGGAACCTTTATTTAGTTTTATCTTCTGGGAATGTTTGTGCCAGCCATTCTATTTTTTTCTGGTCCCTTATTACTTTTACTGCTTTTTCTTTGTTGTGGCTACGCATAATTTGATCTGATTTCTGATAAAAAAAATTACCACAGGAGAGAATACCTAGAATTCCAGAAGAGGATCTAAGCCATGTCAAAGACTACAACCCTACCAGAGAATTAAAAGTGCTGAGATGTAAGATCAAGAATGTCCTAGAAGACTGGATGGAATATTACCGGATAGCCTTAGGTCAGTCTTTAATTTAGTAGCCTAAGTATTGGAGGAAGATGCTAACACTTCTAAATTCAGAGGAATGAAATAAGTAATGACATGGTTTATATTTTTGGTGTCAGGTATTTAAATATATTTTAAAATTATAATCAGTATGTATAGACTAAACATTACAGTTCATCTGCATTTGTATCTGTTCATGTGATATTAACCTAACAGCTGCATCTGCTTTGCAAAAAGGGAGTATGAAATCACTTAATGAAATTATATATTGCTTTATCTTGTTTTACATTTTTTATCTGAAAGGTACACTTTCCTATAACCATTGATTCCACATTTCATTAGTTTGTTTGCAGGGTATGCTTTGAGATCGAACTTTTGGTACTAATTATTTTCATTTATGTATACATGAAAATACATCACATAAAGGCATGTGATTGATAAAAAAACCCCACATGATATATGTATATATGTGTGAACGAAGCCAGTATTCTGTGTGTGATTTCATTTCCCTTAGTTCCAGAGCCTATTGCATGACAGGAGAAACAGGAATATTTCCTGATCCTACATCTCCAGGGCACTCACCATATATAGCAGAAGAATACTTTGTGTTCTTAGCTTGGGTTTGAGCTGATCATTGGTCATGCTGCCTAGGGCTAATGGGAATTGGATCCAACAACATCTGGAAGGCGAAAAGTTCACCATCACTAGGCTAGAAGATAAGAACTGGTACAATTTCTCTACACCAAAGAGGTGAAGCGCTGGTGGAAGCTTGAGCCTGGGGAAGCAGAGAAGCAGAGTGCAATGTGGTCAATGAACATTGTCTTCTCTTTGGCCAATGTTTTATTGGAAGCAGACGTCTTGCTTGATCAAAATGTGATGTTAATTTTCCTAGCTATTTTCAAAGTGCTTCCTCTTCACATTACAGAAACACTAAGCGTTATAAATAATATAAATTAACATTTGGTTGCAATTATTTCTTAAGTGTATAAAAAGGTATTTTATACTCTTAACTTCTTAAAACAGTATTTCCTGGAAGTTGTATTGAATGGGAAGGACTCCACTTGAAGGGGACATTTTGCTTTGCACTTTCAGTTCTTGTGATGTGCAGTTGTGCTCACACAGTTAACTAAACTCCACATGCATCTAGGTCATCTGTTTTATATGTGAGCTTAAGGCCTTTTTAAAGTATGTTGCCTTGGTGGTGTATTGTTGCATTTCAGAAATCAGCTCACCACAAACACGCAGAAGCTCAGCCTTCCCTCGGATTGCTGGCAGACGGTGCAAAACACAACATGCGGGTGCTTTCCTTGGCTTCCATACAGCACAGGGAAAAGAGAATGACAGGGAGACAGAGACCCCTACACCAGGCAACCATCCTCCTTTCCAGTCTGTTCTGTCTTGCGGCCCCACTCAAGGTGTGTCACCTGGTTCTTGCAGGTAAAAGCACAAGAAGTCAAATGCCAACCAACTCCCTTTGCAATGGAGAGTAAATACTTCACCATTCTGTGAATATATGGAGGAATTTGATGTAGCACTATGACGACCCTTCCTTCAGTGCAAGCATTTCAGTTTGCCAGATGGAACGATTCCCCCCTCTCCTCTGCCTGCAAGCTGTTCTGGGAGTTCTCCTGACACACACACCCCCAAGCCAATTTGGCGGGGGTGCATGCAGGGACCAAGGAAAAGCCTCATTCTGGATAAATTTCCCAATTTGCTCGGAATATTACCTTTCTTTTATTAAAGTTAATTTTAAAACTTTGTGCTGGGTAAATGAAAATAAATGAGAAAATAATTCCAAAGGGACAGATGTAAAATGTTGCAATACTGTATTAATTCTTTTTTGTAGCAATGAGTTTGGTTTCCAAATCCTCTTAATTAAGATAGGTGCAAGCTAAATATTGGATCATGAATCAACCACAGCAGACATAAGCTCAACTGATAAATCACCAGAGAGGAGTGGGAACAACTTCCTTTATACTGGGATCTTATACTGCTCTGATTAAGTGCTTTAGGAATTCTAACGTGCTGAATATGCAGCGTGTACCTACAGAGGTGCAGAATCTGTTGCATCCTGTATGCTGAATTTCAGCTTTCAGCATCTTTGAATATTGACCATGTTGGCTGGGAACAACTTCTGGAGGGACAGAGGTCCCCCACATATGTTGCATAGTATGAAACAGCCATTAGAAATGGGTCTACATTGCATATCAGTGTAAATATTATCATAGATACCTTGGAAATGCAGAAAAACTCTTAAGTGTGTTTATTTTCTCTTGCAGAGACCCTCATTTAATGAGCAGCATTTTCAGAACAAATAAACCACCCATGGCTCATCTTAATGTAAACAATGACACACTCCAAACCTCTCACAAAGCAAAGTAAGTAAAACTAAATGCCATTTACTGTGTTCTTCGAAGACTTACTAAGATTCTTTAAATGCCATTTATATTATTTGGAGCACATGTTTTAAGAAGGACACAAATACATATTCAGGTGATTTTACAGTATTTTTACTTTGGAGAAGTAAGAAAAATATGACATTTAGATCAATTTAGAATAGCTTTGCATTATGTATATGATATATTTATTATTCTATTTATTATGTTTATATCTTCCACTTTTCCTCCAAGGAGTTCAGGGGAGCATACATGGTTCTGTACCCTCCAACAATAATTCATCTTTGTAAAATAGACTAGAATTGAGCTGCTCACAATCCAGTGGCCTTAATTTTACTACGTTTACTTGGATTGGATTTCTGAAGTTGCAATCTGCAACTAGGAATGTGAAGAAAGCAGTCCTGTAGCAAGCGACCAACATTTCCTTACATTTGTAATGTTATCACCGTAACAATGCTAGGTTCAGCTCCTGTAGCCTTGGAACCAAGTTGTTCTTGTTTTTCCACAGAAATAAGCATTTGTGTCTTACACACTTCAAGACCTTACCACTATTTATTCAGCGCCTTGCCCGAATTTTGTTTGAAGCTGTCTTCAGAACTTGTTCAGCCAGTTTATCCACACAAAGAGCATCTGCTAGAGTTTTCTTTATACGAGTTTGGCTAGTTCTTCTGCTCTGGAGGATCAGAAAGAGCATCCAAGTGCTGTGGACACAGTTATACCTTTAGAAAACCATGGATTTCAGCTAAAGTCAGGACTCTGGGTTTATTTGTAGAGCAATGCAAGGAGAAAAGAAGTGTGGGCAAGGTGATTGAGCGGGTGGTCGCTGAACAACTCCAGGCATAACTGGAGGATGCGGACCATTTAGGTCCCTTCCAGTCGGGATTTAGGCCTCATCGTGGGACTGAAACTGCCTTGGTCACACTGGTCAATGATTTCTGGTGGGTCAGGGACTGAGGTGAAGAGCAAAATATTGTAAGCCCCTTTGCAATGTTAATTAAATGAATAACTAAACAGAGGAACTATGGTTTGTGACAAAATGTTGGATTGCCCTCAAGGAAATAGCTGATCCCAAAAGGCACATTAAGAAGTTGTAGAGAAACAGCATCATGATGATAAAAACAATTTCAGGCAGAGATATAATTTTGCAGCAGCCTTTTGAATTACCTGGGAAACAGAGATACTTTGTTAGGTAGATCAAGTAAGTGTAAGCTGGTTAAAATTTTGTTACTTCAGTTCATTCACACTCCAACTTACACTCCTTTTACCACTGCTTTCTCATGACAGTGAAAAGGCATGCACTGCATCACACAGTGCCTGCCCTGTAGTCCTTCGAAGAACGATGCTGGGAGATGAAGTGAGGATATGCAGATGCAGCAACCATCAGATTCCATATGTTACAGACCTGGAATATGATCACATTATTAACAACCAGATGTCTTCCGCAGAGCAGATCACTGTGGTCTGTGTGACTACTTCATTGAGAGCAGCAGATTACGACCCCAAAACAGACAAGCACCTAGAACAGCTCTATGAGAGAAAGAACAAGAACAGGAGCATGCCATGTACACAGGTAGGGCTCTCGGGTGTTGTCTCAATCGCATCAGTGACCTGGTTCACCCGTTAACACTCAGCCAAGCTATGGCTAAGCATGAACACACAAATATTGCTGGTGCCTCACTGTCCTGCTGGCATGCTAGCCAGAGCTAAACAGTGGGTGGCTTAGTGTTACATCCAAACCTAGGTTTATGGTTTGTCTTGCTCCAAACAAACCATGAGCTGTAACCAACGTTTGTTCTTGGTTTGTTCCCCAGACAAACCATGAGCCCAAATTTGGATGTAAAGCTAAGTGAAACCATGGTTTAGGTCCCGGTAGCATGGCAGGAATGGGGGGGGGGGGGATATTTTCCTGTGAGTGCCTACATGCTTGCCTGTTCACACTTAGCCATGGTATAACTTAGTGTTGCATTTGAACTGGGCCGATGACTGATGTAAAAGCAAGAAGATTTTGAATAACATCTTGGTGTGAAAAATTGCTTTATTTTATATTTTTGACTTCTTACAAGTACAGAGAAATTGGGTAGTTGACATAGGAGTTTAATGCCACAAAACGTCCTTTTATATCATTTGTGGATGGGGTATAAGTCTAGGGTTGTCATATGACCTCTTTTTCCAGAACACGTCCTCTTTTTCTAAAATGAGTCGTTATAGCGATCCATAGTTAAAAGTAGAAGTTGGCAAATGTGTCCTCTTTTTTGCTCTTCAAAATATGACAGCCCTAAGATGGGTGAGCTTTTTCTGAACATGAATGCTGTTGCTGTTTCCCTATACACACTAGATTTAAATTAACAGTAGTGCCCCCCTTTTTTTGGTAAGGTGGGAGTACATCAGAGGGACATTCTGACAATTAGGCATGTCCATCACTAAGTTAAATGTATTTGGGCCACTTGCCAATGTGAGCAGTAAATAGCTGAATAATTCAATTCCTTTAATGCTGACTTGTTCAATGGGAACATTGTGCTCTGACATCTGGTAGAATAAGATTTATTATTGCTATTGTTGAACTAGTCTTATAATGATGCTGTCTTTGTTTTTGTAGGGTCGTCTGGACTCTTTTCGCCTGCTCAAATACGATATTGGGTCTGCAGATGAATTTACAGGCCACTGTGGATCACTACTGGTGAAAAGGCATAATATTGCTCCTGGCATGTTTTTGGTAGGTTATAACCTTCCTGTCACACATCTAGGTCATTTCAACTCATACCGAGCAAATGGCTTCCAGATCCTATGGCTGGAGTCTACTTCTTGTGTTCTTCGTTCAAGACAGTCTATTCCCCATTCCATAGCAAATGGCGATGTAGAACAAAGACAATACTGACATCTTCCTCTTGTCCATTGGGATCAGTGCCATCACAATAATTGGAACATAAGGATGATTGGTTTCGTTCTGCAGAATAGTGAAAGATACGGCACTGACTGGAAAAAGACATAAAATTCCAGTTTCTCCCTCAAAGGGGTCTGGTAAGAACAACTGCTCATGTTTCTGATCTGAGAATTAAGGAAAATATCTCTATTCTCTCACTGTTTTAGATAGTTGGGTAAAGGGGGAAAGATGGAAGCATTATAGTGAATAGGCCTATAATGTGTTCTCAGCAAATGATATGAACTCTAGAAAGGTGACTCCTCCACCTTATTTTCTGAATGTGGAGCCTAACAGAAGCAAGAACGAAATAGCTGGCATGATCCCTTCCCAATGCAAGGGACATGTTTAAAATACAGTGGTACCTCGGGTTACATAGGCTTCAGGTTACATACGCTTCAGGTTATAGACTCCACTAACCCAGAAATAGTACCTTGGGTTAAGAACTTTGCTTCAGGATGAGAACAGAAATAGTGTGGCGGCAGCGGGGGGCCCCATTAGCTAAAGTGGTGCTTCAGGTTAAGAACAGTTTCAGGTTAAGAATGGACCTCCGAAATGAACTAAGTACTTAACCCGAGGTACCACTGTACTCTGTTACAATGAATGCAGGACAAATACTTCCCAGGACTGAGAGTAAGGTTTATTCTTACTGGGGTAACTGGACCTCTTCTTCATGACTCTCTCCCTGGTTACTAATGAGCACTTATTCCATTGGGCATTGTATGCCTATATCCAGTAAGTAGTGTATACCTGCTCTTCCAGAAGCAAATAAATAAATGAGTGCATTGGACTCACCTGAAGGGTATTTTTACATGCTAGCATCTTGGATTCCTGTCCAGGAAGCAAGTAAGCAAGCAAGCAAGCAAGCAAGGAAGGAAGGAAGCAAAATATCTCTTTGTAGTCACCTCTAAGCAACTGTAACTTCTAAGTTTGTCCAGCAGAGGGCCCCTGTCCACCCACATCTAGATTTACTAATCTATAAAACGAGATTTCCCTTCCATTTTAATCTGTTGCAGCTACTTCCTATTTGCAAACTACTTCAGTTTCTGAACCACTACTGTTGACTCCTCCTCAATTTCAACCCAGTGAGGAAGAAGGTCTCATAAAATATATGGTTTTCCAGGGTTATCATGAATGTTTGTGCAAACTGGGGAGCACGAGTTAAAAAAATAAATAAATTATGTGAAAACAGTTGTCACAAGCTGCAGAGCCGAAGCTAAATTTATAGAATCCTAGCCTATCTGCTGGAGCTTGTTCCCAAGTAAGCATGCAAATAATTTTGTATAATGAATATAGCTTAGCCTTTACAAACTGACAAATACTAAGGTTAGCAAGTGTTATTTTTTATAATAATCTTTGATGGTTGTGAATAAAATGTGTCATGAAAGAGCAGAAATATAGTGTTATCTGTCTTCCGGTTTGTGCAGTCTCTTCAAGTTTGGCTTACCTGAATCAATTACCTTAACTGACGAAAGGCCTATAAGAATGACCTTTTGCACTTGATTGCTTTTTCCCAATCAACTGTCAAAGTAGGCCAATTGTTTCTCTTGGTGTTAGTTGAGAATATAGGAAGCTGCCTTTACAGAGTCAGACCACTGATGCACCTGGCTCAGTATTCTGGCAGGAGCTCTCCAGGCTTCCAGACAGGGGGCTGTCCCAACCGAACTGAAGATACCAGGGACTGGCCCTCGGGCTTTTTGCTTGCAAAATATGCACTCTGCCACTGAGCTATGACCCTTCTTCTAGAATGCTTGGCTGCCTCTTTTTATGCAGGTAAGGAAACATTCTCCCCAAACTGTGTTACATTAGGATAAAAGAAATCCTTGAAACTATCCCATAGAAGTGATCAACCCAAACATTATTCAAGGTACCTGTTTCAGTTTCCTCAACTTTTACATTTCGATTAAAACACTCTCTAGAGGGCAACATCAAAAGTTTTCAGGACTCCTTTGTTTGAGAGACCTGAATCTGCCCAGACTGCCCCACAACTGACAATCCTGTGCATATCTACTCAGAAGCAAGCCCCAGCACCTGTACTCAGACAAATGGGTTACAAACCTGAAGCAGGTGGTGTCTCTTTCTGCAAGCTGGCTGAGAAACCTGCCTAGCCTGGAGCATGAAACATACAATTGGCTAAAAACAGCAAATCTTAATGAGCTGGATTACTGGCCTGCCACTAAACAAAATGAACTACCCCAGGAGCAAGATGGCAAACGCCTAGCTGAAAACAGTTGATCTAAAAAGGTTAACGATGTCTTGCTGGTGACAAACTAAACATTAGTTCATACTACAATACAGAAGAATGCCAGCGGTGGAGGCACCCTAGTCAAGGTTTAGAAGGTGCTGGGTCTCTCCAGTGCTGGGGAAAGCTGTGATATTGTACTTAGTTCTGGGCAGTCAGTTCAGCAGGTGAGCAGGATGACTCATGATGGTGTGATATGGCCTGCTAATGAATTTAAAATTGGTAATGTGGCTCCAGACAAAACCGCATCCCATTCTCCTGTATGTCTCCTCAAAGGCAGCTTTTGCATTCTACTCACAGGCTGATGTTTTATGTATTTTTTGACAGATGTACATTCGAGGAAAGCTGCTCTTTGCCAACTACATTTTCAATGGATACAGCAAATCAGTGAAAGATCTTCAAAAGCAGATTGCCCTGACAAGGAACAATTACAACAGGGGCTACTACTTACCCCCTGATTATAGACTGAGGTATTTTACTCTGTGTAGACATACCTGTGATACATAGCTTTAAATGTGGTTTGTTGCATCCCATCATAATAGATAATTTGGTAGATCATATTATGACACTTTCACAGAGTGGTGGAAGTTTGAAGTTGTTTCGGTTTCTTTCTGATGTTAGGATTCAAAGTTTTAATTAATAGGTTAAAAATCCACAGTAGTTGTTTAATTGGTGTGTGTGTGTGGAGCTAAAATACAGCACACCAATTAAATTTAAAAAGGGCACACGGTTTTAAAGGCTACTTTAGTTTTAATGTGCTATGTAATATTCTTGAGATCTTCCATGTGCTGTCAGGTGAGATGCTCCTAGTCAGGCAAGCTAACCCCCAAAATCATTGCCAAACAAATGGGTAAAACTTAGCCCTGCGTCTTAGCCCTGTATTAATTCAACTTTTTCTTAAATGACCTTGCACCCTGCTTACACGGTGTGGATGGCCATTGCCCGAAGCTCAGCTCCATCCATGTTCCCATCTAACCTTGTCTATGGGGCTAAACCAGCAAATTATTTGAAGAATTGTTGTGACAAAGCAACACAGCAGAGAGAGTGGATGAGGAGGGCAGTATAGCTTTTAATGAGAGAAAGGAGAAATTCAGAAAGTTATATAAAAGTACAGTTTATATAAGTCAAGCATCAGAAGAATTAATAGAGAAGTTCAGAAACAGGAAATAATGTTTTATTACATAAAGTACTTATTCAAAAGTTACAATCTCCTATGTACATTCTTGTTAGTTTAGGAAACAGGTATGATTCCTTACACAGGAAAGAATGACAATCCAGCCGGTAGTGTTGCTCTTTCTCATGAAATACTTGCATTTGTCTGTATACACTTTGATAGAGTATCAAACAAATATTCAAAACAAAGGCAGCAGAAATCTGGAAAGGGCTTCTTTAACAAACAAGCTTATCAGCATCAAATTAAGCTAATATAAATGATTAGAAGAACTTGAAAAAAACAGACCTTTAGTTCTAGGAAACTTATATCACATAACTAATCAACTGTCAATCTCAGCACAATATAAATTCACTTCCTGAAAACAGTTCGCCTCAGTTGCAGCATCTCTTTTCTGCTTTCTGGCTGAAAAACCAAGTTCCCTCTCTGTATAAATGAATTCCATTCCAAAGCAGCAGCAGCAGTGAGGTAGAGATGGGACATCACCTCATATATTGATGTGAAATCTCTCAGCTGAATGTACAGGCTTAACCTTAAGGTAAAGTCGCAGAGGGAATTGACTTTCCCACTGTGATCACAGGCTGCCACAATGGCAAGGACAGAGTCTGAGACTATGTACAGACAACTTTTCAGAAACTTGGATGGCATTTTAAAGCCGCCATTAATCTGCCGAAGTGTACACAGCCTGCAATACAGAGCTTAGGAGAAAAGCTACCAACTTGGCCTCTCCGCCACACTAACCTGTGGCCCTCCAAATGTTGTTGGACTACAACTCCCATTATCGCCAATGGTCAGCAATATCTGGGGCCACACTTCACCTATCCCTGTTTTAAAGGCATGCAAAGGGTGACTGGGATTTATCCAGAATGAAGCCTTCCTTTATAGGCCTTTTTGTGTCCAGTATTCTCTTTCAGCCTCCTCAAGTGCTGCCTGCATCCCTCTACTGATTAATCTCATATGGTCTCTGGCTAGCAACTTTTTCATTTGGTGTGACAAGAAGCTCTCTCTGCAGAGGTTGTGTTGGACTGCTGCAGAGTCATTAAGATCTTATCCGAATCATTAAGAGTTTCCCACAGAGCTACTGCATGAGGAAAAATAATACATACTGTGCCTTACTTCAGTCAGCAGGTATAAAGGCGGGACCGACCCACATTCATTAGTGAAGTGCCTGAACAGTGAGCCAGCACTGTGCATTGCACAACTAGCTGTTGCCAATAGCATTTAGCAAGAAATTCATCTTCAGTAGAAAGTCAAGTTATAAGCAACCATTTATATAAATAGACAAAAACTGCAGTGCTGATGAAGCAGATATTTGCCCCTCTCACCTTCTATTTTACTGCAAACTGTATTTGCACGATGAAGAGTAGGGTTTTTTAAAAACACAGACAATGAGTTTTGGATTCTAGAGAAGAAGGAACGAATCTAAGTATGAACCATGATATGTCAAGTAATGGTTGATTAAGAGGAGTAAAAGACACCAAAGATATGGAACAACATTCAAGAGAAAGTGAAAACCTTTGGATTGCTTATCTTAAAATACCCTTTCTGGGCTTCACAGCCACACTGAATATTGCAAATGATTCAGTGAAAGTGTGAATTTAATTCAACTAATTTAGTATCAGAAACAAAGGGCGAGATTCACTTACCAGATCCTTTCCCCCTGCATGCCCCCCCATAACTGGCTCTGGGGTGAGGTGGAGTACCCTCAAAACAGCACATGGGAGGGGAGGAATTATTGTTCCATCTGGAAAACTGCAATGCTTGCACAGATGGAATATTTGTAATAGGATGTTTAATTTCACTCAATGTTCTAATACTTATTTTGGTTATGGTAAACTTTAAAGCAAAACGTAAGCACTTATAAAGTGGTTTGCACTAGTTTAAAAGTAAAACAAATTGTCAGCTCCACATGTGGTTTATCCCCCACCCCAGCCCTAATCAGTAATTCAAGTATAATCGCATGTCAGGAGCCAGAGTCAGGCAATAAAAACAACAATGTTAGTGAAGTTAACTCTTTATTCAAAGAAACCAAAACAGCAACTCTTCCCAGTAGGTCCTGCCCCCATTGCGGCAGTTGCAAGGACTGAAGGCCCCTGCCTTTCCATTGCTCTCTAAGGCTCCTCCTTTCCAGGATCTTTCCCAGTTACAAACTGCATCTGCATACATCTCTGCTCTGCTCATTTCTCTGAGTTTTCTAGGAGATGGGGGGAGGAGCTGGTCACAGCAGGATGGGAAGACCCCCTAGGCTCTTCAGCAGTCTGTCTCAACTCTGCCTCTTGGCCAACCTCCTCTCCAGCCTCAGAGTCTGAACTGCTCTCTGCCAAAGCATCTTCCTGCTCACCCTGTTGTTACCTCTTCTGCTTCTGACACCTTTCTACTCCCAGTCTGCTCCCTCTTCTTCCTCTTACCACTCAATTGTCATCCCACCACCAGTCCCCTGGCTCTGAGTCTTCTTCCCCTGGGGGTTCCCTTGGGAATTACCTAGCTGGTGCCTCCCACCACTCCCCTGTGACATCACACAAGTGACATCACACCGTGACATCACACAAGCCTCCTCTTCAGTGCTGTTGTAAAGATTTCTGAGATAACTAAGTGCTCAAAGCACTTCACTTACATTAAGTATTTTGAACACCTTTTTATTTCCATTAATTCAAAGTATGTCTGTCAGTGAACAAGACTAAAATATGAGAGAAGTTAAAATGGTCAGCAAAATAAATTAATGCCCAGGGCCCAAAAGCAAACCTACACACACACTCATTGAATTCAGGACTGCTGTTAAAAGGGAAACCAGAAAGTCCTAGGAAGACCTTAGTGAACTGAGCAACATGCACATACAGGATTGCACTGTTAATTCAGAAATAAGTCCTACACTCTGGGGGTGACACCTAGGTAAGAGTGTGTAAGATTTCAGTGTGAAAGATCTAAAATGTATTCTTAAAAAACCTTGAAAGAATTGTGAGAGTCCTTAACGAGAACAGAGAGGGAGACATGTTACCTGTTAGGAATTCAAATTAAAAATAGGTGATCTGATGTACTCACCTCTGGGTTTAACTTATACAACTAGGTTTTTTTATTATATGACTAGGTTTCAAGTGAAGAATTAGTAAGCAATGGAAACTTTGGACTAAGCTTGTGATTGAGTATAGGGGGGAAAAAGTCCACTGTGTTCTGATACTCTAACATTATAAAATACATAGTAATCAAAGTGTACTGAAGTGTACCCTGATTTCTCTTGTAACTCCAGTACTTTAATTTGCTTTTTGTATTCCAGTTCTCTTGAAAACAGCCTGCAGAGTTACCCTGAACATACTCAAGCAAGGATTTCACACAATATTTCTAGCTGTATTTGCTATGCCACTGACAGGTATGGAAAAATAATTATTTTGTCTTAAATTCCACATGCTCAGATTAGAAAATTATTGGTTTCAGTTCATGAGCACTTTGGGGTTTGGATGTTTTGTCTTTTTGAGGTAACACAAATCACAGGAATTATGGAAGAGTTCAAGCTAATGATTTGCAAAAGAATGTCTTACATGAGAATCTTAAATAATGGCCAATATGTTTTTTTAAGGCTGTTGCTTTGCCCCCACTAGAAAGAAAATCTCAAGCCAAGGATAGAGTTCATAGTGTTTCAAGTGTTTGGGGCCTTCAGGGCCATTTCTTTAAAGTTCTCAGAAAATTCCACTGTGCCTACACATGCCCATCTGGGTCACAGACTGTGTTTGAACTCTTATATAGATTGTTGTTGAATATTTACACATTTTGCTTGGTACTTTATTTTGAAATATACCAGGAGAGCAAGTACCCATGAATTTGTGCTATTCAGCTTATACAAAGGAGCCACCTGCACTCAGGAACAACTCAACAAATGAAGCCAGATCCAAGAAGAAGAAAAAGCCCAAGTATGGACATGAAGTAGGAAAAGAAGAACCTTGGAAAAACATGTGTGAGATGGATGGAGGTTTTTTTTTGGTTTTTTTCTTAAAGTCTGAAATGAATAATGGGACTTTTGGGAGGAAACTGAACATATTTCTGTCTTTTGGGCTGCTGAGTGAAATATTTTTTTAAACAAATAATTACGTTAAAATGTTATAGTAAATTCAGGCTGCTGTAATTTTTCTAGTGCCCAGACTAGAAAGAAATCATATTTGTGATAACAGAATTGTTACATTTATTTGACTCCACTACTGAACAAAGCAATGCACTTTGGCCCAGATTCCACTAAAGCGTTGCACTGGTGGAAGCCAGCAGAAGTCTGGCTAGCACAATACAGCTTCCTCCACCCTCATCCTGTGTCCCCCAATAGTTCTGGGTGGTCGGGAGACTCCCTCTGGAACAGCGCATTAGGGGGAGGAGAGGGTAGATTGTTCCATGAGGCAAGCAGAATGGCTTGTGCTAACAAAGTGACCATAATGCAGTGCTGCCTCGCAAGACGAAATTATTCCGTTCCATGAGGCTCTTCGTATAGCGTTTTTTTCGTCTTGCGAAGCAAGACCATTGACAGCTTAGCGGATTAGCGCTATTAGTGGTTTAGCAGCTTATCAGCGGATCAGCTGATAAGCGGCTTAGAGGCTTAGGAAAAGGGGGGGGAAAGGGAAAAAACCCCGCAGGAACTCGCAATACATTTTCGTCTTGCGAAGCAAGACCATAGGGAAATTCGTTTTGCGAAGCACCTCCAAAGCGGAAAACCCTTTCGTCTAGCGGGTTTTCCGTCTTGCGAGGCGTTCGTCTTGCGGGGCACCACTGTACCGTGATGTTGAATTCCTTGCTTTATACTTGATGTTGCAAACATACTTGTAAAACTTGCAGAACACAGAGCATTCTTAGGGTTTTGATCCAATCTGGGAATCTGCCAACCATATTGCTGCTACAACGTAATAGCAAGGCATACCCTCCATCATTTCACATTGTTCTGTGAACCGACCTGAGACCTTAGGGTATAGGGCGCTATATAAATTCAATTAATAATAGTAATACAGTTATTGTGGCTTTATTCTTTGTGTGGAAGTCAACAGCTGCTGCCACCACCTTCCACAGTAGGGAAAATCAGCTGAAGCAGTTACTCTAATGGTGGTGGAAGTGAAATGCATGAAAACACTTGTAGATCAGACTGAACATGAAACCAATAAAACGAGAATCTGAGTTACCTTTGGATGGAGCATTTTAGAGAATGTGACCCAATGGAAAACAAAGTAGAAACTAAAATCAAAGGACAGCAAGTCTCAGTTAGTCTCTGTTGCAGAAGTAAAGTTGTTTTTATCTACACAAGGTAACAGATGGAAAGAAACAGGGGAGAAGACCTGATCAGAATCTGTTTAATTTCCCTTATCTGCAAAAGAGGGGGGGGGGTCACATGTGACAACTTGGGAGTGTTTGCAATATGGAAAAATCACTGCAAAAACGTGAAACAGTCAAATTATTCTCCATAGTCCAGAAGTTAAAATATAGAAGATTGTGCTGGGTTTTCGTTTTGCTTTGTAACCCTTTGCTAATAACTTATTATTATTTTAGGTTAGCATCCCAGGATACACAAGCTATGGCTTTCATTAAACAAAACAGTCCACATCTTAGGCTGTGGCCCTGATGAACCAACAGCTCAACAAATATGCAGGTCATTAAGTGATCTAATGCAGAAAGGAGAGGGCGCAAAGTGGGCAGAAAAACCCACATGGAGTTAAGTTCTTGTTAAAGAACCATTTCAAGTAGTTGCATAATTAATGTCAACATTATAATAAGCAATAAGGAAATGACAATTAGACCATTTGCTTTTTCATTTTTGGAAAAAATGCCTAATAATATAAATAAATAAAGATAAAATATTAAAAGAAATGCCAGTCATTCGTGGTACCTGTAAGAACCATACTATACACTTGGAGTCTAGTTGATATTTGCACATGGATATATTTCAAAAGACTAGTAAAGTCCAATTGAAGTCATGATTTTTAATGGTTATCTTCTCTTCAACATCCAATATTATCAATGCTGAATCTTTGCATGTGCTGCTGTTGTTAATCCCACTAGCCTTCCATTGTGTCCAAATAGCAAGGCAAACTTTAGGTGGGCTCTATGATTCTTCATTTTTGCAGTCATTTACTTCACCTTTGTGTTTTTCAAAAAAGTCTTCCTTCTCCTGTATCTCTTCCTCCTCTTCCTCTTCATCGCCAAATGTTTGCTCTTGCATGGATGTAAATGTCAGTGACCTGGCAGCAACCTGTGCTGCGAGTCCTGATGTGAAATTCAAATCTGCTGATATATGAAGCTCAGCCAGTCTTTGTTTGATGGAGGACTGTAACTCATCTCTCTCAGGTGGCTGCGACACATCAGCTCTGTCCACACCAGCTGACTCAGATTCTTCACCTTCTCCATTGCATTGGTAACATGTTCTTTTTTCAACTTCTGGTGAGTCACCATTTGCAGCAATGTCGTTTTTGTTCTTACCAGATTCATCAGAAAGGTACTCTACCCTATCTTTCTCACCATCAGTAGCTTGTGTTTTGAAGTCAGAGACTGCTTCTTCCAAGCTGTCATCTCTGCTGCACACCTGCTTGCCTGATTCCGAATTCTTCGGCAATCCCAAAACATTTATGGGTTCCTCTTGCTCTGTACCAGGCAAGGGTTTCATTGCAGCTTGAAAGAGGGAGAAATATGGAATGAGTATTCAAAATAACTTCACTGTAAGTTTTAAAGGATGTATTGCTCTCAGTGAAAAAATATGAATTTCATTTACTACAGAGGATGCTGAACACATAAGGTAACAGGTATATATGCCCTCTCAAACGTTAAGAGGGATAGAATAACTATAAAACAAAATGGAAAATTAAAAAAATATATAGTAATTTCACCACCCATACACTGGAGCTGTTACATTGCTTCCCACTGGTTGCTACTGAATAAATGCAAAACATGCTCTGCCCATGTTTGCTTCTGGATGCCTTCAGAAGGGAATGTGGCCCTCACACTGATAAATTCCCCACCTCTGATCTAGAAGGAAAATCTGTAAGGATCCTTCAAGAGAACAAATTATGAATACTCTTGACAATTCTGTGAGTCTAGAGAAACTCTCACCCAATGCATCAAGCCTATCCTTGGATGGCCCCACAAGAACTTGAGAAACAGCATCCCAGAGCCCACACGCTGAATGGGCCTTGCATTTGTGCAATTTCAATGAGCAGCCTTCAACTGCACAAGGTTGAAATAGCTCAAGTTAAATATGTATAATTTGTGATTGTAATGTATAGTACTTTAGGACCTTGGGAGCTGTAAGGTATTACAGTCATACCTCGGGTTACAGCCGCTTCAGGTTGTGTTTTTTCGGGCTGCAGACTGCCGAAACCCGGAAGTACCAGAACGGGTTACTTCAGGGTTTCGGCAGTCCTGCATGCGCAGAAGCACAGAATTGCAACCCGCCCGTGCGCAGACGCGGGTTGCGAACGCTGCGGGTTGCAAACGTGCATCCCGCACGGATCATGTTTGCAATCCGAGCATCCACTGTACTCCTGATCATCAAAAGCTAAACCAATTCAGAAAAGAGAGTTGCATACAGATTTCCTTAAATTAACAACAAAAGTAACACTTACCATGATCACTAAACAGGAGTTGCTTCCACTTTTGTCTTTCTGCCTCCGAAGCTTTAAATCCCAGCACAGATTTTAATTCCTGCAGCACTCTCTTGGATTCCTCTCTTTCACGTTTTTGCCTCTCTCTGTCTTCCAGGGAAAAGTAATAAAAGTCATCTCTTTTATACTCGCTGTCTATATCTGCATCATCAACATATGCTTCAAGTTCCTGAGGAAAAAGTTAACAAACATCTTGTTGCATCTAAAAATTACTCAAATACTGCAAGACAGTGATGGTTCCTAACCATTTATTTAAACTCCAAGATTTGGATCCCAAGTATGGTTTATAGGCCAAGGGGAATTCTGAAATAACTCTACCAATATTTAAAAGAATGTTAATTAAGGTCAGTTATGGTATTTCAGGTTTATATAGTTCAGACACACAAAGGCTGTCAACAGATTCTCTAGGGTGGCTGAAATGTTTAGTTGACAATAGTAACCCACTTTCTTAAACACTTTGTATATTAAAATGATGCTTCACCACTAGTATCATAGCCTTACATCCAAGGTGTCACATGTTAAGAAAATGCTAAAGTTGGAGAAATCAGTGGCCTGCCATTAGTTATTGGACTACAGCTCCTATCATTCCTGTTCACTGGCCATGCTGATACAGATTGATGCAAAGGCTATAGGTTTTTCATTCCTGCTAGATACCTAGCACTAGACTCTTATCCTATATAACAGCAGCAGAAATTTTCTTTGCCAGCACAAACATTGCAGCAAATAAAGATAGCAAGTGACAAGATGCAACTGACAACCATTTTCATCATGTTCAAGCTTCCACTCTATGAGAAGCGAATTTTTGGTACATTTTAAATGTATATTTTTATTAGGTTTTTCCAGAAAAAGTCCTCTGCTTATGTATTTACTTAATCTGTTGAACAAAGTATCCTGATACAACTGCAGAACACTATTATACTTCCCTCAATCATCAAATAAACATACACATATTGACACATTTTGTGAATTTTGCAGACTATAATATTTGTACCTGTTCTTCAGGGATTGGGTCTTTATCCTCTATATGCACAGATGGTTGCAGCAAAGGTACCATGGTGCAATGCTTGTTCTCACATGATGGTTCAGGATTGCCTGGGGGTAGTAGAGAAGCAGCAGAGAAGGAAGGAGTCAGCAGAATTGGGTTTTTGTTTTTTTGAATGTCATCCCATTGGACTCTTGTCAGCTAATTTCCCCTTCCCTACCTAAATCTGCCCCAAAGGGCTAGAAGAATCCATTAGCAGGTAGACACTGTCCTAAGTTTTAATTACTTTTTATTTTAAAAATAAACATAATAAACAACAGCTTAGGGACATCAGTTGATATTTTTAGGAGCCATGAATCACAGCTGAAAGTACACAGTGGATCCCATGAATTTATGGCAAGCTCAGATCTACTGCTATGAACAATCAAGATAGTATCTCCTTCCAGATTTGCACCCAAAGTCTGAGTTCATGTAGCCCTTCACTTGTGTAAATCAGAAAGATATGTGCAATCCACATTACCTTTTTAATGCATTTTAAAAACCTACTTACAAACCCAGGCATTTTGCTATTGCAATACTGGAGTTACTATTTACTGCATATATGACTGCCTACTGAAGATTTTATTTTACTGTGACTGGAATTTCTCAATGCTTTTGCGAAGACAATTTACCTTTTTTCTCTGGATTTCTTCGAACCATTTTTTCCACCTGAGAAATGGCCTCTTCCCAGCAGCTGTTGCTTGCTTGAATGTGCGGTTGAACAAGTCTTAGTTTTGTTTCTACAACTTGGTAGGCCTCCAGAGTTAGTTCTTGGCTTTCCTTGGAACTAATAAACTTCTCAAGTTCATCCTCAAGAATTATTACTCTGGACAAAAAACAACAACAAACCAATTAATTAGTACACAAATCAAATATTTTATGGACCTGTTGTGGGCAGTGAGTTGATGTGACTGCAGTTATAAGTCTCCAGATTTTATATCCTCTTTTTTTATTCTTACAGTCTATCAGTTCTACCTATGTAGGCAGAGCCCATATGTATGATATCAAGGTGCCAGAAGCAACTGGTCAGGGCTTAAAGGGTGAACTTAGTTTTAGACAAGTAATCCAAGCCTTTGAAACAGCAGTAAAAGACCACAACCATTGCACAGTGTCTAGCAGCTATGTTCTAATGAAGGTTAGAGAGAAATCCATAAATTCATAAGAACAACTTCACTTGTGGAGAGATGTTATAAAACATACACTTTTCATGTAGAAGGTCCTGCGTTCAATTCCCTGCATCTCCATCTAATAAGACATTCAGAAAGATCCTGGATCCTGAATCCTGGAGTAAGTCCCACTAAACTCAGTGAGAATTCGTTGTATGTAGACATGCATAGGGACGTAGGTGGCGCTGTGGGTTAAACCACAGAGCCTAGGACTTGTCGATCAGAAGGTCGGCGGTTCGAATCCCCGCGGCGGGGTAAGCTCCCGTTCCTCGGTCCCTGCTCCTGCCATCCTACCAGTTTGAAAGCACGTCAAAGTGCAAGTAGATAAATAGGTACCGCTCCAGCGGGAAGTAAACGGCGTTTCCATGCACTGCTCTGGTTTGCCAGAAGCGGCTTAGTCATGCTGGCCACATGACCTGGAAGCTGTACGCCGGCCCCCTCGGCCAATAAAGCGAGATGAGCGCCACAACCCCAGAGTCGGCCACAACTGGACTTAATGGTCAGGGTCCCTTTACCTTTACCTATGCATAAATTTACATTGTAAACCTTTGGCAAGTGAATGAAGAGATTATTAGGGAACTAGTAAACGTTTCTGCTTCAAACAGCACATCTGAAGGATTAATATGAATAGACGGACACATATCAGCAAAGGTGGTATTGTTTAAGAACACGCATCCATGTTTTCTTTTTTAGTTTAACCCTAGCCTAAATAACAAGTAGACATAGTACCAAAATGGAATCAGTTTTCTGTTCCCTCTCATTAAAAAATTATCAGTACAGTACAATCATTTCCTTTAGTGGTAATCTCAGTAAAACAAATAAGTCATTAATGCACACTTGCTCACAGTGAAGCCCACTGATTTTCATGAAAACATATTAAAATAGATGGGCTTCAGCAAACATAAAACTCTGTTAGGTTGTGGTCTCTTGCTTTTTGTATGTATTATTCAACAATCTGCAGTTCTCATATAGCCAGTTCCAAATATCAGCCTTTTAATAAACACTCAATGTTGTTTTAATAGTATTGTATATAATTACACATGTAGTTGTGTACAGCTAGTATAACACACCTCTTTACTGAACGTAAATTAGATTGTTTGATTAAATAAGAGCTAGAATAACAAGGCAAAGAAGTTACAGCAATATCTGCCTCAATAAATCTTATCAGTAGTTTCCGATTGCAACATTACATATTACTTTATTGTCTAAAAAAACTTGAACTACAACTGGAATTAAACTACAGGTACTGGTATCGGAACACAATGCATTCCCAGGCAGTTGCATAACAAGCTGATGATTTCCATTATTTTCTATGGGAACATTTCTAATCCATGGGTTCTCCCTCCATGCTTTCTGCCCAAAACTGCTACGGCCGATCAGCAAAAGTCAAACAAAGGAAAAACTGATTTGCCTGATCTCTTCTGTTCCCTGATCTGTCTCCCTCAATGGTTTCTGCCCCAAATGGCTGCAGCTAATCAGCAAAACAAAAAGAAGTAAGGAAGTAGGCAAACTCTGGCTGTTCCGATATCTAAATCAGCCGTTTGTGTCGCAAGGTTTGGGTATACAGTGGTACCTCGGGTTAAGTACTTAATTCGTTCCGGAGGTCCGTTCTTAACCTGAAACTGTTCTTAACCTGAAGCATCACTTTAGCTAATGGGGCCTCCTGCTGCTGCCACGCCGCCAGAGCACAATTTCTGTTCTCATCCTAAAGCAAAGTTGTTAAGCCGAGGTACTATTTCTGGGTTAGCGAAGTCTATAACCCGAAGCGTATGTAACCTGAAGCGTATGTAACCCGAGGTACCACTGTACTTCTTTGTGTTCAGAGAACTGAGATTTCAGATAATAAGCATTCTGACAGCGGACCTGTGTGTAGTGACAAATCACTCCCAGAGAACAGCTTACTCATTAAGCAAGGCCTTCAGATGGAGTTGTAGGCTGCGTACTGCTGTGTGGAGACGATTTAGTTCTCTTGACTTTTGTTCGTTTTTGACTGAACGTTCCAAACCAGATTGATGGTGTGTTTCAAAGTACCGATAAAATTCATAGCTCCGTTTAAGCTCTTCTAAACAGGCAGCATGTGCATGATGAAGACCCTGAGTCACATCAGTAAAGGTCGAAAGTGGCAAATGTTCTGGCCTGATCAGAGTCTTGATAGATGCATTGGAGGGGGACAGCAGAAGAATTAGCCGCCTGAAGAATTCAGAACTTTGTCCAACCCAAAGTTGAAATAAAACCTACAAATACAGAAAAGTTACTATAACCCTGCTTTTTCATACATTTTAAGCAATTCAACAATATGATTACCAAACCACGAAAACTTTTTTTTAAGGTTTACAATGCTCCATACATGAATATTAATATCGGGGCAGGGTACAAGAAAATATACATTGCAGATAAACAACAACAACAAAACTAAAACAATATAAAAAAGACTACAAATAGAATTTAAGGTACCTAAAATCAATTGGATAGGACACACAATAAGTCACTTAAAACCTTTAGCCAACAAGTAGGCTTTAACTAAGTTGCTAAAAGACCAAGTTGGCACCTGTAAGGGGAGGACATTGCACAAAGCGAGTGCTGCCACAGAGACCACCTTGGGGTGTAGTCAGGCAGAGCAGAAATGTTTTAAATGAATGACATATTCAGTTATGTAAGAGCTACAGTCGTACCTTGGATCCCGAACACCCTGGAACTTGGATGTTTTGGCTCCCGAACACAGCAAACCCGGAAGTGATTGTTCCGGTTTGTGAATGTTCTTTGGAACTCAAACATCCAATGTGTTTCTGCGGCTTCTGATTGGCTGTAGGAGCTTCCTACAGCCAATAAAAAGCTGCAATTTGGTTTTCGAACATTCCGGAATGGATTCCGTTTGACTTCCAAAAAACTACTGTATTTCTATTAAAACCTCTAACAGAAAGACACAGAGAGATTGGTTGTCTGACTCTTTTGATCCACCTCAATGGCCTATAACTGCTGGAACTCATCCAGTGCCCTCTTTTTAAACAATTATATTAAAAAGAATAAAAAATATGTAAATCAGGGATTTCCCAAATTTCTATGCTATAGCAATTTATTCTGATAATTAAATATCCTTTCAAGAGGCCACAACTAAAGCTTACGAAAGGTAACAAACGAGTCCAGCCCAAAGATGTAAGTTAACTTAATATATTCCAGGCAGCTGACTTGAGCCTTGGCCTGGGTGGGTTTTTTAAAGTTAGTTAACAGGCTCAGTCAGGTTTTCTTGCTTAATTGCTACAAGTGGAAAGTAGTTACAAAATAGGCCGATGTTAAACCTGAGGGCTGGATTACCTTTAGTGCTGGCAGGCTGAAGCCATCTGTGAGATTGTGTGCTTCTTCCTCAGACACCTGCTCTTCACTGAGTCCAAGGCCCAGTTCTTTGAAAGGCACCACACAGATGTAGTTTGTCACATTGTCGCTCTCAGAATTCAATGGGTAAGTTTAGTTAGTGTTAAGGCAGTTAAAGAAGCTTTTGTATGACATGCAACTTGGGCATACGTCAGGTAAAAAAGAGACCACAAGCTTTTCAAACAAGTTAAAGATTCTATAAAGTGCTCTTATGTATAAATAAGAAACAGCTATTTCTCCAGTTCTAACAAGCTTCAGAATAAAGACATGTTCGTTCACAAAAAAACCACAAGTGATTTGATTGGTTTTTTTCCCTATTTAGCAACAAATCATGAACAAAAAACTGTTAACAAAATTGAAACTGACAGGATTCATCTCAAGTGTTAATCCATCTTTATTGAATGCCAAAATTTATCTACATTAAAAAGAACACTAATCAATACCACATACAATATTCAAAGAGGGGCAATCCATTGCCCCACACTTCAACATATGGCTAAACAGTGCAGTCGGTGGAGCATGAGACTCTTAATCCCAGGGCTGTGGGTTTGCACGCCATGTTGGGCAAAAGATTCCTGCATTACGGGGGCTGGACTAGATTATCCTTGTGGTCCCTTCCAACGCTGCAATTCTATGACCTCTACTCCAAAGACAGGAGGAGGAATTGCAGTTGAGCCATGTACATAAAATTTTATCTCTGTACAGTAGGCTAGTTGACACACACACACTCCTCTCTATTCTTTATCCAGGAAAGGAAGAAGCATTATCAGAATGTTCAAGCCAGGCAAAAATATTCAAGGAGAGTGCAAAGTAGCACAAGTGAGGAATGTGGCCTGGTGAAAGTCATGAAAGCCAGGCAGGGAGTCCTGGAAGATTGCCTTTGGCTGCTGGGCCTGAGGGTCCCCATCACAGGGTTAGAGTGCTGGACTGACACCAAGGAAACCAGATTCAAATCTCCACTCAGCCATGAAGTGGGTCAGTCCTTAACTTAGCCAGGGTTCTTGCAAGCATAAAGTGATGTGTGTGCTGCATGGTAGGTTGAAAAAATTGTTATGAAGAAAACCAAACAATGGAGTTAGTGAATATGTAGGATATAAAGGCCATGCACAAGAAACACAAAGTTGTGTTAAGTTCTTGAGACAAAATGAACACAAACATAAAAAGAGGTCTAGCAATCATTAATTCTGCATTACATCTATTTAGCCCTTTCCAGTATGTCCTATTTCAAAAAAGGATATTGTTTCAGCATATACAAGGTAGCAAGCCTTGACGCTCTGAAGTTGGCTCGTACTGACCGATAAACTGCTTTCCGAAGACCAATGAGATGCTGACAAGGATGCTGTCCGGCTTTATTATATGGGCAAGCAGCACTGACCCTGTCAAGCAAACTTGAAAAGTAAAATGTGATACAACTGTACAGATGTCCTAAGTAATGATAAAAATACAAAATAAATCAGTATTATCATCTTACATGTTTTCATTTTATGTAATATACCTTCATGCATATCGAGAAATTGAATGATTATTTCATTATTATACAAATTAAAGAAGCCCACATGTTGCTAGTAGCGATGTATAAAGTCATTCAAACTTTAAACCCACTTTAAAAGTGAAGAGAAAGACAACACATTTACATAAACAAATATCATGACCTTTAGGATCGCTTCTGTCTTTATATGCAAAAATTCCTATCTGTCTTTCCCCATCTTCAGAATCCTATATGATCTGCAGGCACCAATTTCATGTTTTTATAAGGAAAAATACTTCTGCCAGGCTTTCAGACTAAAGAAGCTAAGTGACAAATGGCATGAGCCACAGGTTTATGTGGTCTTCCAAATCCTTAATAGTGAGCATGTGGCAGCTACCCATTGCAGCTGCTTCATTAAGAGGCTTGCTTGCTCCATACCCTGAAAAACTGCTCCTGCAGATCATGAGGCAATTGATGAAATGAGAGATTCAGAAATGGAAGTGCCTTTTGCTAATGCTCTCTCTGAGCTGGATCCTAGCCACTAACTTTTTATTTTTTTGAAGCTGGAGAACTAGACTATTTTCTTCACACGGTCCATTTGCAAAAATAAAATATAAGTATTTTGCCTCAGGGTTTGATCAGACTGCAGCTAACACTTAGCTCTTTTGAAGT
Organism: Podarcis gaigeae; assembly: GCF_964106915.1. NCBI lineage: Eukaryota > Metazoa > Chordata > Lepidosauria > Squamata > Lacertidae > Podarcis > Podarcis gaigeae. The sequence continues at coordinate 35,772,903 of NC_139686.1, forward strand.
ACCGTTTTAACTATAATATTAACTATTCTTAATTGTATGCTACCTTGCCAAGAATAAGCTTGGATTGTCTTACCACATGCCTAAACATTCCACAAGACAACCTCCTTTTTTTGTCAGTAAAGCTCAATTCAGACTAATTCTCTGCGTTTGGGAACTTCGCTTACTGTAAGATGGCTACACTTTTAGTTTTACATGTAGCTGCTTGCATTTGCAAACTACACAGCAGATCTAGTATTAGAAGCATATGCTCTGTAAATAGAGATTAAAATATTATGTACACATGAGAATGTTTAAGCAACAAACTCTGGATAGTATTGCTGTTTCTTGTTCTTTATGAAGTATGTTAGAAGTAATATTTGAAGCCAATATACATCTAGAAGAATTTTGACTCTTATAACTCAGTGTAGTCATTCATCTAAAAGCAGAATTGGAAACAAATAATCCCCTAAACACATGATATTAAATTATGTTGCATTTAAAGGTTCCGAAGTGTCATGGGGGTGGAAGAGGGCTTTCCATAACCTGTATAATGTTCAACATGTTTAAAATATCTCTCTAAAACTATTCTTAAGCAAATTACATGTCATTCAGGAAAAAAATAAATTGTAACAAAATATGGTTTTGAATAATGCAAAATCCAAATGAAATCTTAATACAAATGAATCTTAAATGTGAAACATTTTAATATTTGTGAAGTGAAAATCGGTCCCAAAAAGAAGTGTGCACTTTTTGAATTTGGTATATTTGCAACCAAAGCATATGAAAATTTAGGAATGAATCTCTTGAGGAAAGTTTGTAGCAGGCACTTGGAAAAAGTTAAAAGCTGCTTCATCAGGATTGGGGGTTTTTTTAGGCAAGACACACATCTAATGTGTACAAAAAGTTGTTTCTTATGAGTTAATTGACCTTTTTCTTCTTATCAGACTACAGGAAGAACACAACCAACCAGCTGTGAAGCTCTTCAATGTGTGTGTCTTTTGCAGGTACTTTTTACTGAAACGCTTAATGCGGAGGTTGCTGAAAAATTGTGCCAAACATATCAAAACCCACTTCATTCCCATGCATAACCTTGTTATCTCTTTTCCATGAATCAGCTTGATTTGGGTACCAGCGACTCGAGCTTCATGACAAATATGTTATGTGAATAAGTGAAACATCTTAGATTTAGACATTTTAAAGGAAAAGTTTATTCACTCCTGGTTAAACAGGGATGACTGAACCAAATAATAAAATAGCCTAAAAATCAGACTCACAGAGTAAATCCTCTGGAAATGACTTCAGTTTCTTGAATGAGCCGTAGAGATTTTCTCACAAGGTTAGTGAAGGCTCGACAATTAGTCACCATATCTTCTAGCTGGAGTTGGCATTTTCTTAGAGACATTTGCAGCTTGGCTGTGTTCAGTGTGTCCAAACCTCGTATGCACATGTAAACCAACAAGCCTACTCCCCCCACCAATCCAAGAGATCCATTCCATGAAGAAGGAAGAATAATCAGCGTGCTGATGAAGGCAAATAGTAATGAGATATCCCTGCAAAACAAAAAAGTCAGTATAAGCCACATCTTGCTTTTTTGCGGCTTGCCCAGATTCTGGGCATGCCAGGTGTTGCCCAGCTTTCATTAAAAACAAAGAACAGCAATGAAAAGTATGATTGTCATATGAAGGAAACCATAATATCAATAGGTATGGAACTATACAGAGTCCTAACTCAATTTTCTGGAGATGGGTCTTTATGTTTTAAAGTGTCTTTAAGGAAGTATTTTTGCTCCCCTGAAACATAAGTAAAAGCTGTCAATATAAGTTAATCAAGAAACCCAGTATCTTAGTATAGCTTTCTCTGCCTAAAAACAAATGGTAGCAGTAAAAACAGGAATTCATGCTATTTCTAATTTAGGTATTATTTTGTGTGAAATGTATGTCCTTGATTTCTTTTAAAACCTTTTTTCAAAAATTACCCTGCTAATAATACAATATAGTAGGACAGCAGAAGGGGGACATATTTCTTCAGGGAACCAAATGCTGATCTATTGACAGTTTTGTTTTTCAAGTTTCTGATTCATTTAATCTGACCATTACAGTCCAAAAGTACACGCTTGGTTTCCTTTAAAGCAGAATATGGAAGACCTTTTTGTGGCAACATTTCAAATGGCTTGGTCATTATTTTTCTTAAAACCATATATGCTCAACAGCAAAGCTTCTCTCACTTGTTTTTGTCACATTTGCAGAATTGTTGCAAAATACAAGTCTCTGCAGGGACACTAAAACATTCACCATGAATAAGTCTAGTTCCCTTCTTGCATGTTATAAACTGTGACAAATTTGCATTCGCTTATCAAATGCTACTTCTTGAAACATTGGTCATTACAACATTATTATGTGTGCAACCCATGTAATCTAAAGAACGGACCAGAAGAACCAACAGAATTGCCTAAAATGTACCAGAGACATAATATTTATGCAGTATATATTCTACATCCAGGCTTGTATAGTGAGCCTCTCCCAAGACGAGAAAAAAAGATTTTAATCAAATGATGCAAAATCCAAAGAACCTGAATTTGTGTGCAAACAGCACACTCTTTCCATTGGCCTCAAATAAACATATCGGGGAGGTGGGTGGGGGAGAGTATGTTAAAGTAGCCCAGAACACAGGCCCACAAAATAGAAAGCTCACTAAGAAAAATGGGCTTATCAATTGCCAGAGGTGTAAAAATCAATGCAAGAGATAGGGTAATAAACTGTTAAGAAGGGAATATCACATGCACACTTGTGGCTAACCATCTTCAAAATTTCACACCTAAGAAAATATGCTCCTGCTGTACACTGCACAAATTAATGCAAAGCAAAGAATACACAAAGGGGAAGTCAATTCTAAATCCATGGGATAGAAGGTTGAATAATAAGAACCAGAACGAAATAAAGAGAAAGAAAGAAAGACAATTCCTGTTCTCTAAGAGGTTATATATGTCAAGAGCAAGATACTTCCTCCAACAGAGCTTGTAATCTATGCAGATAGCCCAAGGCAATACCAAATATTAGGAGTTGCTAGGGAGCGTAGCGTTGGAAGATGTCCATGTTCCTGTTGCTTGGGCTGCCCTGCAGACAGGATACTGGGGTCAAGTAGCTCAATCAGTTCAACATCCTCCTGCAGCAGAACTTCCTGTTGCAGGATGGTGCAGAGAGCCTCCGAGCGAAAACCAACATCCTTCATTTGAGAAAAAACAGCACTTTCACATACACAAGCATTTCTCAAATAAAATATTTTCCCCCCTATCACTATGCAATATATAAAACAAGGATGGCCAATTCCTACTTTAGGAGTCTGAACCACCACCACCCGGCAAATGCCTCCCCGAAGACCCCACTAATTTTGGTTGCAGAGTGAGGCAAAAGGCAGGCAGGGGACAGGATTCCACTAGACACAGAGCTGAGGTGGGTAGAGCCCGGTGCCCCTGATAAGGAAGCAAGCTACCCCTCTGCAGTAATCCAATTGATCATTTGGTTGGACAGGATGATAACTTTCCCTCCTCAGCTTATGTGCATGCATCCATTGAGGTGAAGGAAATTTGCGCCTGTGATAGAACGTGTCTATGAGATGGCCATATCCATCATTGGCTTGCAGCCCCTGGAAGATGTGCCAAGAGGAATGTGGCCCTCAGAACAAAAAGGGGGCCACCAAGGCTGATGTAAAGCATTCTGTGGTTGCTGTTGTTATTGCTAATATAGCACCATAAGTCTGCATGGTTCTTTACTGAACAGAAGACAGATGCCGCAAAGATCTTAACATTCAACATGGAAAACGACAGAAGAAAGAAGTGGAGGCAAGGCTAATGGGAAAGCAATATATGGTTGTTTCAGTTGCACATGCTTTGGCTTAGTTTCAGGTTGTGTCAGATCAACAACAACAGCATTTGTACCCTGCCCATTAGGGTATGGGAACTAGGAGGAGCATGCCAAAGACTTCTTAGTTCTATGGAAAGTCTCGATAATGGTCATGTGACTGCTTATTACTGCTAAGATCACTTCTGCTATATGAATAGTTTGCTGAAATGAACACACACAACCATTAAATGAGATGCTGTAAAATACAAAGCACATAGTAATAATATACATAACTTCAGTCAACAATAAGCCCTGAAGTTAGATGGATTTGTAAATTAAACTTGGCCATGCAGGTGAACAACAATACAAGTCAGATGCCACTAACAGAGACAGAACCTTTCAAAAGCAATTCTCAAATTAAAGGAGATCTAGAACTCTTGGTTAAAGCACTCTAAGGCTGAAAACAGCATTTTTAAATTACAAAGTTTGTGAAGAAAATCACAAAACAAGATATTGACGGAGTAGGTAATTTTAACCAGGTTTTGGAAGAAAGAGGTGTGTGCTTTTACCAGGCTAAAGAAATGATTAAGCAATAATTCATAAAACATCAGAACATATGCAAAGCTTAAGCTTTGGTCCCCTCCTCTTTTAAGCAGATTTGAACATTAAACACTTTGCCATACTTGGCTATGTCATGTAGAGAACAAGCTGTGACCTACTGGCTTAGCTTAAAAAAAAAAAAGTAGAAGAAATTTATTTATTTATTTATATGGGAATTAAATAAGGCTTGTTGAGGGGAAATTGCAAGTTGCAGCTTACCAACTGGTGAAGTAGTTCATCTTTTTTCTTATATGGTAAAAAAGAAAGCCAGCTTTTAAATTTCTCAGCTACGTTTGATAGGACGTCTTTCTATTAAAAAAAAATCAATACAGTAGTAATAAATATCATAATTATCATAAAAACTGCCTTCATTTATTCCACTGGTCTAGTCATATGTGAAGATGATGTCTGTTAAGTAGCTTAAGCCTACAAATAACACAGGTCATTGTACCAAGAGTCAAATACACCAGCACACCAATGTTTATAATGTTCTGACCAAAATCACAATTAAGAGTGCAAAGGACACTTTAGGCACCGAAAAAGGACAAGGAATAGAGAATATGATGGGGAACTGTTTCATGTTGAAATAACTGTACAAAAATGTACTGAGGGCAGCAAGAACTATTTTTTTTTAAAAAATGCATAAATTATTTGAACACAATTGCTCCTTAGCAAGAGGCAAGCTATAAATGCATGCTTTGTTAGATGTGTATTGAGAATCTCCAGCTTTCCTGCAAACATCATCACAATATTCATTACAACAAAAATCCTATACAATTCATTTCTACAAAAAATAAAGGATTTGATACAAAAGTTTTCACAAAAAACTTGATTTGATTTGATACAAAAGTTTTCAACAGTTGCCTAATGAAATGGCCTATTAAGGTTCTATTATATAAGTATTTGTATGTATGGTTAGTTACTTTGGGAAGAAAAAATTGGAATATTCACTTTGTTTTTTGGCTAAGTGTATTTTCATTAAAGAGGATTTATGCTTTCATTATCACACTGTTCATTACTCAACATGGAATCATTTTAATCAGCAACACTTGAGATGAAAATGATTATTACAAAATATGATTTTTTTTTGTAATAAGCTATTTTTAGTATATGTAGAGTAGTCATCAGCAATACTAGAGGATGAAAAGGAAGTAGCCTGCTGAGTTTCCTGGTAAATATAGGAACTACTGTTCACTTCTAATTTTAGTGTTTCTAGGCTTCTAATTCACAGCTAAATATATATTTAGAACAAAAAAAAATTCCTTCCAGTAGCACCTTAAAGACCAACTAAGTCAGTTCTTGGTATGAGCTTTTGTGTGCATGCACACTTCTTCAGATACACTGAAACAGAAGTTTCCAGACCCTTCTATATAGTGAGAAGGTGGGGAGGGGTATTACTCAGAAGGGTGGTGGGAATGGGTGATTGGCAGATAGCTGTGATGAGCCTGTTGACGACTCTTAACGACTGCAATAGGTCTTAACAGGAAAAAGCAAGGGGTGAAAAGGTGAAAAATGGCTTTGTCATGTATAATGAGATAAGAATCCAAGGTCTTTGTTCAGACCAGGTCTCTCCATGGTTTTAAGTTTGGTGATAAGTTGCAATTCAGCAGCTTCTCTTTCCAGTCTATTTCTGAAATATATATTTAGAGTATGCTAAATATATATTTCATTTCTACCCCATTACAAAAGGAAGGCCTAAAATGATGATTCTGAATTGCAAAAATGTAGGAAATATAGAATCATAGAATCTTAAGAGTTGGAAGGGACCCAGGGGTCATCTAGTCCAACCCCCGCAATGCAGGAATCTCAGCTAAAGCATCCATGGCAGAGTAGTCATCCAACCTCTACTTAAAAACCTCCAAGGAAGGAGAGTCCACTACCTCTTGTGGGAGTTTGTTCCACTGCCAAACAGCTCTTACTGTCAGAAAGTTTTTCCAAATGTTTAGTTGGACTCTCCTTTCTTGTAACTTGAAGCCATTGCCTCAAGTCCTACCCTCCAGAGCAGGAGAAAACAAGCATGCCCTCCTCTTCCCTTAAGATATTTGACTATGGCTATCATATCTCCTCTCAGGCTAAACATACTCAGCTCCTTCAAGCGCTCTTTGTAAGGCTTAGTTTCCAGACCCTTGGTCATCTTGGTTGCCCTCCTCTATTTGAAAGGTTTCTCTCGGATTTAAAACCACAAGCTACAATTCTGCCAAACAATGGTGCCAGAACTGCAATTATCATCTGAAGATAATTGTGGGTGGGTGTGATGGGTTTTCCCGCTTGTTTTTATTATGTATTTTGCGTTTTTATCTTGAATTTTTATGCTGTGAATTGCCCTGAGATCTACATATGAAGGGTAATAATAATAATAATAATAATAATAATAATAATAATAATGGTTACCGTATATTGAACAGTAAAGTTTAAACCAAGCCATTTTCCACAATCACATGCAAATGAGGGCAGAAAATAAAGAATCCAAGTTCCTCAATTCCAGCAGAGGTCCCCAATTACAAAGGTGTTCTCTTTATGCAAGCACTAGGTTTTTATATAAGCAAGACACAAGTTTCTGAAATACATGCCTGCAAGGTTCAGGCATCTGCAGGTGAGGACAGAAGAAACAGTATACAACCTTCTGACTGCCAATTCTCCCTCCACATGCCTCCCCCAGGTCATCTCCGCCTCACCTTCGCAGAGACAAACAAGACTTCTAGTCTATGAGCCCAGCTGGGGAGGGGTGGGGAAACAGTTGAAAAACTGGACATTATGCATTTGTAGGGTAAAATTAGATCTGGATGAAGAGTTGAACAGCCCACCAAGGACTTCTGCATTAGCATACTGTAGGAAACATGGGATAGGGAACATAATGTATAGTTCTGCCATTAGTAAAATGCTGACAATGAATCAGTGTTCTTCAGCAGATTTACTGCAGAGTGGTAGAAAAATCTCAGAAGCAGAAGTAAAAGAACTAAAATAGACACTAAGAACTTTTATTTTTGGTCTTATTGTGGACTCATTATGTTGGACTCATTGACCTGGTTTGCAAGACATGTTAAACCATAGTTTTAAATAAATGATGGATTAATGCAGCCCTCCAGATCTTGCTGGACCACTTCCACCATCTCTGACCACTAGGTTTGCTGGCTGGGGCTGATGGGAGTCCAGCAACACCTGGAGGGCCACAGGTTCCCTATCCCTGGCTTAGTGTGAATGAGCTGCATGTCTATGCATGCTGTTGAAAATGCAGGTGCTTCACCCTTAGTCCTGCTGCAGCTACACCTAGGAGGTTTGCTATGATTTACTGTTTGGGGGAAACAAACCACCAGCCTGGCTTTGGACATAATGGCAAGGCAAACTATGGCTTGTTTCCTATATAGCATGGCAGCAGCATGGGAAGAGCAAAGCACCTGCAATTTCATGCTGCTCAATCCCATTGAACTATTTTAAACAGTTTTAATTATGGTTTACTGTGATGTGAATGAGGCCACTGGCTATTAACAATTCTATTACATCATGCCATGACCATAGCTGAGTAAAAACACCATGTTTTTCAGAATATGATCATCAAATTTTGCCAACTGGTTTTTCATTTCCTTCCCCTTTGGGACAGTAGAAAGGCCTCTGGCCTGCAGAGTCATAGCCAAGGAAGTCTGCAGAAAAGTCCACTCCTCCATGATTTCATTTAGCATATAGATGGATAATGGCCATTGAAAGAACTCGCCATTATGAAGAACAGAGACAGGCAGAAATAACTGGGCAAAGCATGTTCCAGCTAGGTGCTAAAGATGAAGAGATGACATAAAAATGGATGAGTTTCCAGCATGTGACCAGTGCTATCCTTATACAAGTTCATAGTGCTTAGCATACATTGCTAGCAAACAATTCATTACACTGCATTTTTGAAACAAAATGAGCAGCAGCATGCAGGTGTTCTTTTCCCTAGCGGGGTTTATTGTCAAAAGTACAGGATAAACTGCCTGAAAAATGAACACAGATTGCACAGAAAGAACCTTGCACTAAGAAGGTACCTGAATGCTCTGGATGGGGCAGCAGCTGCTAGCTCCATCTTTGTCCAATGTGTCAATATGGAGGGGCAATGAGACACAGTGAGAGCTCAGCAGATGATATGGATGAACTGCAAAGTGCAGTTCCTCTCTTCCTGCACCCCAAGCCCCTACAAATGAGGCCCCAGCTGACATGGGAAAAGGACCCGAACTTCAGGTTCCATTTTCCATTGATTCCCCCACCACCACCACCCACACATTTTCCCTTTTCCTTACAATGTCACGCAAGCTACTGATTACTAGTTTTAGAAGTTCTGCCGATATTTTATTTAACTTTAGCATTCTTAACTAAGGGTGCAATTCCACACACACACACTTAGAATTAAGTCCCATTGGACTCAAACTTACTTCTGAGCAGATATACATAGGGTTGCCTTGTATGGGAGTCAGGAAACTTAAGATTCTCTGAAACCTATTATTTTTTTTTAGACACTCAATCTTCATTAAAACACTCACTTCTGAGCAGTCTAGGGTGGATTCCAGGCTTTGATATACCATGTTAAGATTGCTGTGTTTTCTTCTGAACAAAAGCATGCATGACCATATGCATACTCTGCATACCTACATACTACTGTACAAGTGACTGATCACTGGCAAATGAATCCTAGCATGTTCCTTAATCCCCCAGTTAATCAGGGAAAAAGATGCTTCTTCCTCTGCTATAGTGAAACTGGTCAGTGTTCAGCTTTCATTATTATAATTGGATTCTGAGCCAGATCAGAATGAGACATGTTTCTGGAGGGGGAAAGTAATACTGAACAAATTCAACTGTATTTAGAATATTTATTCAATTAAAAACCTGTGAAATTTGAGTGGTACACTTATTATATGAAATCTAATGCAAACTAAAGGAAAAGGTTAAAATAATGATTTACCATGCTGGGTTAAAGTAAGTTCATCTTGCTTTTTAAAAATCTTCAACATGCAACAGACATTAAGCTATTAACTATAATCCATATCATCCCCATCTCCTCTAGACTGCATGATGTAAAAGAGCAGTGGGTTGGGGGGGGGGACTGACAAAGAACACAGTGGATGAATCTGGACTGCTTTTAGGGAACTCAAACTATTTGTATGACAATATTAAATAAGTACAGTAATTAGGACTAAAATAAAGTGATACCATGACTACAAAGTGGGGAGAGCGAGTGTAGGATCTTACTGATGTATGTAAGGGGTGGTGGGGAGAAAATCTTGACCATCATCTGACTCCGGCTGCCTCTTAAAAACAACATCTGGACAACCTGCACAAGGGATGCAAAGGCAGGACTACCTCTGCATAATAATAAACTGTTAATAATAAACAGTGCACAATAATGCACGGTATTCAATACCACTGAAATGCAGACAAAGGATACACATTATGAAGGGAGTCATTTTTAAATAGAGGCTGGGATTTTCATTTGATAGATTATGTAGCAGCTGAATTACCAAATTGAGTACTTACGTTCTGAATTGCAACTGTATCCATGTCTTTTTGCCCCTCTTCGAATGTACATTCTTCCGGCTTTTGTACCAATGGTGAGCATACTTCAAAATCAGTATGTCCTACGTCCTGTAAGTACTGATAAAGTGGTGAATTCTAAAATAAAAAATTAAAGGTATAATTAATTGATTTGTTTATCTGAAGTATTCTGAGTTCAACATGCATTCATTATTTTTATTTATAGCCTACCCTTCATTGAATAGTCTCAGGGCAGATGCTAAAAATACCACAATTTAAACAATCAAGGTAACTACAAATTATACTGAAATAAGACAATAAAACCACAAAACTAATCAATAACAAAATTAACAAAGATGTCCCAAAGATGTTTGAAAGGGTATGAACTTTTGCCCAGTTGCTCCCACTTTAGTATTCTTGTTTTCCTCCAGCCAAAGTCCAACCAAACTTCCTCATAACATGAAAAAACTTACATTAACCTGTTCTGGACCAATTATAAACAGTCCGTTCTACATTATAGTGTGTTAGGGGATTTACTGCTAAGCTTCTAGCTGAGCAAATGTGGTATCATGGAATGTTCACAAACGTTTAAACTACTAAAGGAATGAAGTTGTCAACAGAATACTGGTAGTAGAGTTTCTGCAAGGAAAGAGAAAAGTGTCACACAAGGGCTACTAAAGAGGAGTTATGGGAGGCAGTCTCATAACAAAAAAGGGGAATAGGAAGAAATTCTGGAAAACTGGACAGCTCAGAATCAGTTAAGTCTGACACCAGAGAAGGAGGTTGTTGAAAAAAAGGGGGAAATAACCTGAGGGACAGAAACTTTAGCAACAGTAGCTGGTAAAAACAGATGCCCAAGGAAAATACAAGACAATAAGATAGAGCATTAAAACTTTAAAGTGGCTGGATGCTTTTTAGGCAGGAAGAAGAAACAGGAGAGATGAGCAGGCTGGGAACCTAGCCAAGAATCACGAGAGGTGAAGGAAGTGAGAGCAAACAATAGGCTGAAAAACCCAAGGGAAAAATACGGTAGGTAGTGAAGGCATAGAGCGCTTTAGGAGGCAACTTAGGGGAACAGGAATGGGAGGGAGCAAAACTACACATATGGCTTCAGGACAGAAGATTTCATAGGTTACGTGAAGTAAGAAACAGATAAGCAAAGGAGATGTGAGCACCACTGCTAATCAGATCTAGGAGACAAAGGATTGTTAGGTTTAGAGAACAAGACGAGAGCTGAATTTAACATAAGAATTTGAACTAAATAGCCAATTATTTGGCTACAATGTTCTAGTTAGAAATTAAAACAATGTTTCTATTACCATCAAATAGTTGTGTTTCCAACTACCAAAATGAATCAGACAAATGCTGCTTAGTATTAGTAAGCTTTCACTTTGCTATTGGTTACTGTAGTAAGCAGGTAGCTTAAGGTCCTAAGCCTAAGGGAACAACAAAGAGCCCGACTCCTTTACATATAAGTACAACAGTAGGAGACACTGCTAGGAGGAATCAACTGAATCCAGTCTCCTCCCTGCTGAAGCTATAGTTCAAAGCTCCAACAGCTGAAAGGTCAACTCTTCTAGCCATACCCTACAAGAATGGAAAGAGTCATATACAGCAGTGGGAAACTGGCGGCCTTAAATGTGGTTGATCTACAAGCCCATTATCACTTACCATTGGCTGTGCTGATTCAGGCTGAAGGGAGCTGGAGTCAACATCATCTGGAGGAACATACGTTCCCCACTTCTAGGCTAAGAAGTTTCTTCTCAGCCACAGTTCCTCCACACACCCAGTGATGCTAAGTGCTTTTGAACTCAAGCAATGTCAATCTGGTAACATGAAGCACTACTACAGTCTCCTCAAAATGAAATAGTCTTCTCCTTTCAAGGCTGTGTCCTGATTGGAAGGAGGGGGTTTCCCTCAGAAAGCGCCAACTGCTCAATATGAAGTGCAACTTGAAGCTTTTATCTCTACAGCTTTCAGGTACATACCTAGCATATATGTACCCTGAAACTAGCCCCTATCTTTCCACTGAACCTGCCTGTACATGGATAGTGTAGTGGTAAGTGAAGTATTAATAAACACAGTGTATCAGGGTGAATGCTGTAAAGAATCTAATTAATAATAATGCATGCCCCAGATCCTTAGCAACTACTTGGCTAATTTTACTGAAAAGATCTAATGTATTTTTACTGAACTGAACTAGATACCACAAAGATTAAAAAAAATTCAAGACAACAAATAGCAGAGAAGTTTCTGAAAGAAACACCAAAATTTAGAAAGATTTAACTTATCTTTCATCAATTCCCTTGTCATACTATGCATAGCTACCATTGTTTACCTGTTTTAATGAGTGAAATTGAAACTAAGACACAAATTTGAATAATCATCCAATTCATTACAGTATTTCTAAAATCAAAGCCACACCTCTGTAATTTCTGCTGAAGCATTATAAAGGAAATGACTAAGACTTTCTCCATTAGTATCTCTCAGGTTTCCTCCCTCTCCCACCCTATGATATCTCCTCTGGATCTAACCTTTTATTAACTCTTAACCACATTAACAGTGAAACTTAAAAACCTCCTTTAGATTAGTAGACAATAATATTCTTGCTTTAAACCACAGCAAATCTAGTATATAATGAACCAGAATATAAACAACAGATGACACTCCCAACAACATCTTAGAACGTCTTTCTCTCTCAAATTTTATCCCTCTCAACTACTAAAGTGCAAACTCTACTAATGCCTAAAACAAAAGTCAGCCAAGTTTATTCCGAGGTGCAGTGATTAGAGGAATAAAAGACTTACAGGCAGTGCATTCCTTGTCTCCTGGAAAATATGATTCCACCTCTTTCTCAAATACACTTCCAGTGCATCTGAGAGAATTTCCTCCACCTCCTCATTTCTTTCTACTTGCCTCTCCAGGATGACTGGAGCAGAAAATGAGGAGCATCGGTCAGAAAAACTGCACCTGTGCTCTCACAAAGGCGCATTTTCCTAGCATCATCAGAAGCAGCCAGCAGCAACTCACTAAGACACTACAATTTCTTCTGTTACTGTATGATAGGAGGAACCGACAATCAGTTGATGGATTTTAAAAGGCTTTTAGGAAGCTACTGCTTACAAGAAATAATGCACATCAATATTATATAGAATCCTTTGCAAAGACTTGCCAAGCTACTGAATTTAAATGTCTTAGTCATAGTCCCTTGGCTCATAATCATCTTGGCCTGCTTATCATCTAGCCAATTACTCATAAATTGCATCTTGAATGAGTACAAGACAGGGATTCTAGAAAGGTACATTATTTATAAATATAAAAGCTATTTCCCCCTATGTAAAGGTTGTGCTCCTGCTCCCTTCAGATTCTCACATTTTTCAAATGAAAACCTTCTGTCTTCCAAAACTGCCTCACAGCCAGACCCAATGCTATCAAATTAAAGACAAGACTTTAAGACCATTTAATTTGTTGGATTCCAATTTCTTTCTTGATTTTACTCCACATTTGATGATGAACAGTACAGGACATGATTCCTTTAGTATTCCAATAGAATAGTCATTCTAATATTTATACTTTAACCTTTCTATTTGCATTTTCATGTCTAATTGTACACACTGGTTTAAGTTTTGGTTACTGACATCAAACTGGAACAAGTATTTGCAAAGAAAAGGGCAACTTGTAAAATAAATTGAAAAAATGTATACAGTATGCTTCTTTTTGGTTAAGCCTATTAAGCCTACTAAAAAGATTTCTGAGCACTGATAGGATTATGTTCCACACCTTAATAGCATTAATCTTTCCCTTGTCCTATACTATTTCAGTTGCATATGGTTTGATGCAGCAGAAGAGTGTATAACACAATTTTCATCCTGTGGATCTATAAAAATGGCTACTTTTAACTTTACAACAATTAGTTTATCATAAAAATGTTTCATTGATTCAGTTAAGATAGAAAAGTGTTCATCTTACTGTATGTCATTCAGAAATTTGCTAGCCACCTTAATATGTCAAATAATTAAGGATTATAAAAATTAAGTCTGTCAAAAATTCCCCTGTATTAAAAAAACAACTTCTAAGCTACTCAGCTTCTTTGAGAGCCAGTGTGGTGTAGTGGTTAAGAGCGATAGACTCCTAATCTGGGGAACCGGTTTCGCGTCTCCGCTCCTCCACATGCAGCTGCTGGGTGGCCTTGGGCTAGTCACACTTTTCTGAAGTCTCTCAGCCCCACTCACCTCACAGAGTGTTTGTTGTGGGGGAGGAAGGGAAAGGAGAATGTTACCCGCTTTGAGAATCCTTCGGGTAGTGATAAAGCTTTTTCTCAGAAATTCTGGACTAACCAGTTCATTCCAATTTTGATGACTACTACTACTACCACTACTACTACTAATTTATACGCTGCCCATCTGACTGAGTTGTCCCAGCCACTCTGGGCAGCTTCCAACAAATTAAAGCATCAAACACAGTAAAATATCAAATATCTAAAACTTCAATTAAATGCCATTAGACCAGAATAAAAATTCTTACAGGCAGTAGAAAATATATGAAGGGGTGGTGGTGGACTTGTCCAATTCCTTCAAAATCAAACTAAGGAGAAAGCAAGAGGCTTTCATTAAAACTTACTAAAATAGTTGTCATAGCAGCATAAGGAAAAGTTACAGCTAAGTTATTTGAAAGGCCTTGTCCTCTAACTTTTATATCAAGCTTTAGTATTTCAGAGTAACTTGAATATTAGCCTTTTCTTAATGGAAGCTAACAGTTACTAAGTAAATGAGAAGGCATTTAAAATTATGTCATTAATATGAACAATAACAACAACAAAACACACACACACAGGAAAATTATTAGGTATCAAAGTTCACACAAAAGAAGTATAAGGATAATATAAAGTGTTTTGCCAACCATGTTTCATTCTGGTGCCTCAAGCGCCTCAGTTCCATACTGAATGCTTCATATCTCCAACAAGTATACAATGAATAACATGAAGGAAAATACAGTACAACTGAGTGTTCATAAACAGTGCTTCTAGTAACAGCACAGACTTCATGAATAAATTACAAAAAAGATGTGGTTACAGTAAGGAAACCCTTTAAAGCTAATGAGAACCTTTCATAAAAGAATTGCACCAGGTCATTAAGACTGCCATTTTTTTTTATTCCACTTGCCAGTTTGCTATTGCAATGGATATGTATTTCAAACTTGAAAAATATGAAACAGCATGAAGTCAACTGAATATATGGGAATAAGTCACATTTAAAATAGAAAATTATTACATATTGAATTCACTTCACAGTTTGTAATTTTTTTCAATAACTGCAAGAGCAGTTTGCACTTGTATCTCATCAATAGTTTGGGGGCCAGAATTTAGGATCTTATACCAAGGGCTCAATTCAGACATTACAGCTCATCTCCGTGGGCTAGAAACTAGGAACATGCTGCAAGCATATAAATTTTCTTTCCTCATACATGCCAATTTCATTCTCCACTTCCTGGTACTGGTAACTATGGGTTGCTTCTACACTAGGAATTTAGTGCGGAATCACCCTCTTGTTCATTCACATTTTACTGGGAGGAAAGTGAAAAGGTCCACATATTATCATCCACTTATGTGGTGTGTGTTTTTACAATTCTCCATTTTTCTTACACAGAAAGTCTGACTTTTTTAAGATAGTTGGAAAAGTATATTGCTTCTTGGCTTTTTGGTGAAGATAAAGTGTGGGGTGTGTGTGGAATGTAATAATCTCCACAGGTGTAGTATTACACTTCTGTACATTTAAGAGTCATGGTTTTGGCAGTGACATATCAGAGCTGATTACATCACACACATTTACTAACCTTTGCAGTTGATACCATTTTCTAAACATTTAATTTTTAATTGATCTTTTAATTAGAACTAAAATGATTCTCCAGCTATATCTTTTTAAAATATTAGAAAATAGTGCTGAAATGAAAGATTGTTATGGTGAAATTACAAAATAAAACTAATTTTAAAATCTAGGAAAAATCCCTTTCTAGTCTCTGCTATTTTAGCATCTGCCATCACCCTCAATTAATACTTCCAATCTTAATTTTTTTAAAAATCTTTTGTTTTTTGGCATTGCATAACTAGCATTGGGCAACTGTGCTTAAATGAATAGGTGCTTCATGGTAATTAATTGATTTTTATGTATTTTTTTTTTTAAGGATTGTTTGGATTCAGTTTTCCAACTTGACACTCATTGGACTTTCTGCTTTTCCACCACAGGCAGTTATGTTATGCCCACTGGTGTAGATGAAACAGAGAGGAATGAGCATCCAGAAAAAAGCCCAGATAGGGTAGAACGTCAACAGCAATTCCACGAGTAGCAATGATTTATTAGTGCAACAAACCACACATCTTGAAACTGCCACAGTTAAACCTAATCAAAGTTTGTTTCTAAATTAAATAGATACACATGTAGCTTTCCAGAAAATCTGAAGCTACATCAATTTATCTGGAAGGAAGCCTTATGAAAGTCAGCGAGACTTGCAAATTAATGCATCAGCTATATATATATTACTTTTGGATGGTACTCTCAATTTAAAGAGTGTTTTTAAAACTTTTGAAAACAAGCATGCACCTCATTGAAGTACACTAAAGGCTTTTTTTTTTACTTCAGTGTTATGTACAGTGCATTAGGTATTTCCCACAAACCACTATCAACCAATGTCTGAACTTAGAAAGTGACATAGCAGTCTAGTACTGCTTGTACTGCACTAGTACAGCAAGCAAGTCAACTCTCTGCATCAGATTATGCAACTTAATTCTGCAATGTATGCATGAATCCCAAAATAATAGAGGGAATAGGTCTAATACATGAGGGGCAAATAAATAAATAAAATAATACTCTAGCAAAGATAGAATATGAACTATTCTTTTGCACTTAGATATATCAAACACACTACCAATAAAAAAGGATCATGTACTGAGAAACGACAGCATAGAATAACAACTAGCTTGCATGGATACATGGGCATAGCCAAGAGGGTCAGGGGAGGCAGCTGCCCCCCCATCAAGTAAAACAATAGAAATACTTAACTAATTGGTTTTCCAACTGAAGTTTCTCCCCTTCCATTAACCTCGTCTAATATCACTTCTGAAAATGATTACACTTAGTAAACACTTTAATTTAATTATGACTGCAAAAAATGAACCAACTGAAAGAGAAGAAATTAACATGACTTATTATAATGAGCTTAGTAGGACTGTTAGTCTCTTTGAACATGTAAAAGAACTTCGGTTCAGGATTTTGCAGGGACTACTAGCTCCTGGACATCTGCTATTTGTTTGGGAAGGGGGTCAAGGAAGCAGTTTGATAGGTCGGAACACAGTTAAAGACAAAATAGTAAAGAGTTTTTGTAGCTAGCTAGCAAGGAAGAGGAAAACCTCAAGACCACTGGGTGACTGGGAGTTTGGCTGATCCCCAAGCTCACCATGTATGTTTCTAAGTAAACAGTTTCCAAAGTTCATATTAGGCAATACCTTTATTGGGCCAACTAAAATATAGCAGAAAAACCCAAATAGCACAAAATGACACACACACACACACTTTTAGTGGTCTCTCCTTATAAGGGAGATGTCCATTTCAAAGCATACTCCAGAAACTTCTTGTTCAGTGCAGCTTCAAGAGGTAAATACTATTTATCCATTACAATTAAACCACAAGGATTTCTAATGGAAGAAACCTCATACACAAATAACACATGCTACACTATATGCCTATGATGCTAATGAAAGTGTACGAAAGTGCTTTCTTTTATACATTTCAAGAGGCTGGATTCATTTTTTTTATTATTATTACAGTTTACTAATCTAACCAATATTATTGAAACAGACAACAGCATTTGCATTGTGCCAGGTCTGCCACAAAAAGGGGAATTAGATCCTACTAGAAGGACTGTAAATCTATAAATAAGTTGGCAGTGGTGGGAGAAACAAAGATGCTTTACAGAAAGTGAGATCTATGACCTTTGGGTGGGGTGTTTTTTCTTCCAAAAAAGCCCTTATACTTTAATACTAACACGTTGTCTTTAATCAGAAAGAGTACCTCTCCACTAGGAGTTTGTGTTAACAAATGGAGAGTCAGTGGTCAGAATTCACTCTGCTATGCCCTTTCCCTCACTGATAGTTCTTGCCTTTATTAAAAGGATCCTCTATTCCTTTGACTGGTAGAGGGGGGCACCACCCTGAATTATAATCTCAAATATTACTGGTGCTCTTTGGCATGCCATATTAATTGGTCCCCCATTGCTGCAGTGGCTTTGAGATCCAGCAAGGTTAAGCCCCACAAGGTGATGATATGACCATGACAAGAGAACTAAAGGAAGTTCCTCCACTCTAAGACCACTACCATCCAATTCAATGCAAAAAACCAAATCCAGAGTGTGTCCTGCAGCATGGATAGGAGTTAGAAGTTGCTTGGGACAGAGTCAAGGTTGGCATGGCAGACATGAAATCCTGATCCACTCCTGACAGTGAAGCCTCAGCATGAATGCCAACCCTAAGACCTCCCCTGCTAGTTCAGGAAGAGAGACTGTTGAACATCAGGGTGGGTGGTACATCAGCAGAATCCCTATTCTGCCCCAGCCACCTATCTTCGGAAATGCACACTTGAACCCAGTGGGCTGCTGGAGAGGACATGTGGTCAAGGAGGTGCAATCAGGACAGACCCCTCCCCTAGATCTTGCCTGCTGCTGTACACAGATTTAAGGTGCCAGTTGGTCATTATGTTATATATCTGAGTTACTAACATTGGCTGTACAGAGAAACCCAGTGGGGCAAAGCTGAGACAGATTAACCCCACTCCCAGCTTCATCCAGCCAGGTCTGTGTAATAAAAGCCAGGTCAGCATGTGCATCTAGGATAGCTGTCATCTGACAGCTTGTCATTGAGAAGCAGCATTTTCAACCTGGGGGGGGGGGGCTGTTGCCAAAACTAACCAGGCTATTTGAACAGGGGGAATCTATGGGGGCAACCAGCACCCTGTTGTGGTGCCCCCTCCATCTGCCTCGACAACTCTGACTGATGGGTGCTCCTTGGTTAAAAGGGCTATTGAGCAGAAATGGCAAAGAGAACCACGGTTTGGGGGGCAGACGGTGCCTGCATCCTCCCACAAAAGCAGGCTTCGATCTTATGCACCCTCACCTGGGAGCAAGTGCCCTTGAGTGGCTGGTGAAAGCTAGCCAGATGGGCGGGGTATAAATAATACATTATTATTATTATTATTATTATTATTATTAAACTCTACTGGAACTGGCTCCAGGCTGGCAGGCACGGATGGGATTGTGGCGAGATGGCCAGACCCTTTTGTCTGAGCTGCTGCCCTCCAAGTGCTGCGACTGGGGCTTAAAGGCGACCCTCCCTCCCTCTCAGGGGGGCGGTTTCAAAGACCAGCACCACCTCAGAACCTCCTGGCCCCTCTGTGGCAGCCCCCGCTCCCCGCAGAAGGCCCCGCGAGGTCCCCCCACCCACCCCAACGTCCACGCACGGGGCCGCCGCACCCCGTCCCGCCGCCTGAGGCTGTGAAGCACCCGCGGCGCCGGCTCCTCCGCCTGCGGCCTCCTCAGAAACACCCCCAGATAGGCCGCGCTTTCGCTACCTCAAACACCACTTCGTCGTCGAACTCCGGTGTCATCCTTCTCCGCCATCCGTGCTTCTGCCCTCCAGGCACGACGGGAAACCGAGTCCGCCGAGCCCGGGCGGTATATAATCTCCCCGTATGGCCCAACTGCCGGCGTAAGAAAACTACGACTCCCAGCAGCCACCGCGAAGGACAGAGGGGGCGGGGTTGAGAAAAGCAGGCCAGGTAGCGCTCCGCTGATTGGAAGCTTATCTTGGAAGAGAGATTTTTTTTGGTTCTGCTTTTTAAGCCTGCACTGGCGGCTCTCGGCCTCTAGGGGGCTTTCGTGTTGTAGCTGTGGGAGAAGCCTATACGGTCGCTGTCGGGGCTCGTTTCGGTGCGAGTCGCTCTCGCTTCTCCTCGACGGGGATGTTCCGCGGGAGCCGGGGGAACGAGCCGCATTTTTCGGCAGCCGCCGAGACTGAGCAGAGGCCTGTTTTCCTCTCAGCAGACTCCAGAGGAGCTGCTATGTCTTAAGAAAAGGACGCCGTTTTAAGGGGCAGGCAGGCAGGCGGCAGAGAGGCGCGTGGGAAGGAGGCACCATGAGTTCAGCCGGTGAGTTTCTCGACGGGATGAGCAGAGAAAAGTTGCGGAGAAGTTTCTCTTCATCCGGCGAAGCCAGCTGCGACCGGTCAAGGTGCAGGAAAGACCAGGGGGGAAACACACACGGCCAGCAGACACATCGGGGCTACTCAGCCAGACGCGGCGGCATACAGACAATGCAAGGAAACTCCCTTTGCCCCCTCTCGCCTCCACTCATTCTCTGCTTCCATTTAAAGGCTTGGTTGGGGGTCGTCTTCTGGGAAACTTCCTCTAGGCTGGAAGTCGGGCTGTCCTTGTTCACAGCCCCCACCCCATCCCGCTGTCCCGTTGTCTTTTGTGTCATGTCCCTTCCCCCCTTAGTTGGAGTGGGAGAAGAGCACTTACTGGGAAGTTTCTATAGCTCTACTTGAACCCCCCCCCGGTTTCTCTCAAGCCTTTTTGGCGCCCCCCCCCTTCACGCAACAACGGAGTCCCTTCGGAGAGCTTTCCATTCCGAAATACTCGTCTTGAGGTCTGTACCCTGAGAGAAGTGCATGATCTGGTGCTCTTATTTTTGGGGATTATAACTGCTTTTCCGGTAGCGTCCTGTGAAGTCCGTCTTTGTTTTCTCGTGATTCTAACTACTGGGAGGAAATTAAAAAGCACCAGTTTCCTGCTTGGTATGGTTGGACTCTATCCTCCTTATTTTGTGCCTGCAGATACTCAAGGAAATGATTCATCTTCATTTTTTCCCCTCTCTCTCCCACCCATCCTTCTTTTTTGGGTGGGTGGGTGTCTTTGTTAGAACCACGAGGTGGTACCCAAAAGAGAAAGATATTCAGCAGAAAACTTAATCCCCCCCAAAGGACACTTACTGGTTTAATGGGGAAAGGAGGTGTCATCATCTTTTTAATGCTTGTACTTTTCTACACCTAGAAACTCTGCTAGGTGTAGTTGGCCATTGCCTGAGGTACACAGACAGGTCAGGTGACTTTTATTGTGTTGAATGAACATGTGGCAAGCTTTCAAGTTAAATAGAACTCATAATAACCCATAGCTTGTTGAGTGCATTTCTGATACTCTGTGTCGTCTTGTGGTTTTAAATTGATTCAGTTACTAACATTGTGGAGAAGCGATCTGTATGGCTTCAGGCCTAGAGCTCCCACTTTATAAACAAATAGTCCTAGGAAGATAGTCTTTTAGTAAACTTTCTTTCAGTTTTTGCTGTGGTGAACAAAAAAGTTGACCCTAGCTACCCCATCATGATTCAGAAAACAAAGGCATATTTTATTTTATGCCATGACCCCAATTAAGGAAAACAAAGTCAGCTTTGTTTAAAATTATAAAACTGTGGGGAGCTCATGTTTGAATGGTTTGCAGGCATTGGTACTGTGTTTTAAAATGGTTTAATTCGTTTGTGTGCATGCATCTGTGGAAACAGGCAATTGGAATTTTTGTGTTGGTGCATGAGGATGCTTCTTAACCATAACGGAATCCTATGAATAGCTGCTCAGAATTAAATTCCATTGTATTTAATGGGACTTGCAGAGCAATTCTTACTAGGCAGATATACCAGTGTATTTCCTGTGAAAGTTAAGCTGCATCCATGGGCATAGCCAAGGTGGGGGGGCAGAGAGGGGCAGCTACCCCCCCCCCAAATCAATAACAAATGCATAACTATCTGAGGTTCTGCCCCCCCCCCCAACAGAAAGGTCTGCCCCTCCCCCAAAATCCTGGCTGCATCCTAACTCTCTGGTCTGGGTGGGGTCAGGAAGTAATGTAAACCTTCACTGTCTGCCCTTGTATTCATTCCTTTTGGGGTGAGAGTATACTAACATCCTTCCAGTAGCACATTAGAGACAACTAAGTTTGTTATTGGTATGAGCGTTCGTGTGCATGCACACTACTTTGTTTCGACTACGGCAGACCAACATGACTACCGGTACATACCTGTAACTATACTAATATCTGCAGTTTTGGTGGTGTAAGATACCTGTGGATGGAGCTGGTAAATATGCAGTGTATCTGTTTCTCCCTTACTCCACCCATTCCCTACTCTTGACACACCCCTTTTTCTTAGTGTAACTTGGGCTGTCTTAACTTGCACCGGCAGTAAGCAGGCCTTTCCTCAGTTGAAGTAGATAACTCCTAGATAAATAATTTACTTAAGATTCACCACATCCTAACCACTCCCAGTAGGAGTGGGGGTAGGATTGCACCTGGGTTTTGGAGTGCACCTGGGTTTTGGAGAGTTTGAATTAACTCTCAGTTAATTGTGTATAGAATTGCAGCCTTCAAGTGTAATCATATATAGGCTTACTTGGAAATAAATCTAATTGACCTCAATAGAGCTTGTGTCTGAGAAGCCATGTGTGCGCAGGAAACATTCTCATCCTGATAACTTCATTGATAACCTTGTTTAGTCAAGTTTTGTGTGGCACTTGGCAAAATTACCAGTAATTTGTATCCTTATCATAAATATGTTTGCCTGGAAGTAAGCTGTAGCTAAATAGGGTGTGTATGGTTTCTTTGTGACATAGCCAAGCAATGGAGCCTGAGGTCAGCTGTTCAGATCTAGGCACTCTTTGTTCTCACTTTATAGGAATCATTGTAAATGTGTAAAATTAATCCATAATATATTTGTTCATCTTTAATATGTCAAAAGGCTCTGTTTCTGCTATAGCAGACAGCTACCTCTCCACAATAGCATGGTTACTATAGCCTTCATGGCTGCTCCTACACCAGCTTCCCCCAGACTGGTGCCTCCAGATGTTGTTGAACTCCCAACTCCCATCAGCCCCAATGAGCATGGCCAATGGTGACCATGGTCATTATTGGGGATAATGGAAACTACAGTCCATAATTTCTGAAAGGCTTGGGGAAGAGTGTCCTACACCAACCTGGGAGCATTTATATCTTCTGCCCAGGTGTTAGAGTGTTTGTGGTGTGTATTAAGTTCACCCAACCTACAAAGGCAACGGATAAACTCCAGGAATGACATGGAAACAACTGCAGAGCTTGCAGCAGTCAGGATATTCTGGATGACCAAGGTGTACGGGTGTTTGGTTTGTGAATCTTTCTTCAGATCCAGTGCTGAATTTTCATTGACCTATAATGGCTTGCTACTAGGTCTCTACAGCAGTGGAGCAAACATGAACACATGACTAGGTATTCTTATCTGTTGCCCTTTTCGTGACACACAGTTTTATTATCTGGGTGAGGTCTGGACTTTGTAGACTGTCATTGGGGTTTTCTAATTCTTGTCTTTCAGGGGTAGAGTGAGCTGTAGGAAAGTAGAATTCTAAGCTTAAGTCTTTGTTTGGAGAATTGTCCTCTTGTGTAAAAATCAATCTTAAATACACATGTTTTACTATAGCAGTCAATATTTATAAGAGCATTATTTTGTTTATGTGGCATTACCAGAATTATTAATGCTAATTCCACCGATACTTATTTCCTTTTCAAGAGTATACTCCCATCTTAATCAAGATCATACAAGTTTAGTCACATATGTTAATCATGGAAGGCATTAATTAGGCTATTATTTGAACTGATCAACATCATGGAAGGCATTAATTAGGCTTTTATTTGAACTGATCAACATCAGTGCTTGGCATTCCCTAACCTTTTTTCACCTTTAAATGTGAAGTTATTGTATTTCTGGGTATTTTTCAGGGAAGGGTGAGCGTTTGTGAAACAGAGGTACATTATCCATGTTTTTGTTTGCCCATTCTCTAGGTTAATAGCTGCTTTATGCCTTCATGAGCAGCATAAATAAGAACACACTTCATTGAATGGAAAGTGGCAGATAAATCATCCTTATCAGCTCCTTTCATGGAAGTATCAAAAAACAGATATAAGGCATAATGGATACTTACGATGTTTCCTTAATGGGAAGGATTCCATTACTGATTGCGGTCTATGGTCAAATGTAGACATATTTCAGCTTGTCCCATGGTTGCTCCTCAGATGTCTGTGGAAGCATTTTGGAGTAATGCCTTAAACCCATTAAGTCTCTGCACTACCTAGCTGTCTTTGCAATTTTATTAATTGGCACATCATTGAGAGCAGAATTATTTTAATGTTTGCATTTTAATTATTTGGCAATATATTGTTTGTTACCAAAGCTGTAATAGTGCACATGTAACTGACTTGGATAATTTTCTGTTGTTTAGCAGTTACTTTAGGACACCCACCATATTTTTTTGTTCATACTTGCTGATTGCACTGTCTTCTCAATTGGATCTCATTCCAAGATCAAAATGGCTCATAATCTTGGAGGTGTATTCCTAGTGCTAAAATTAAGTTAATAATTAGAAACTGGAGTAAATTTATTGAATATTTAAAGAAGAATTGTAAAGAGGTCAAGACACTAGCAGGATTGACATAATACCTCCAATGTATAATAGTACTAATATGAGAATGATGTGCGTGATGGAAAGAGGATAAATATACCAGTTGTGGGGAGGGAGGGGGGGTCGCGACTTGGCAGAGTCAAAGGGAATGTATGGTGCTATTACAATTTGTTGGAAAAGAATATGTAAGGAAAACAATAAAAATTCATTTGAAAAAAAATAATAATTAGAAAATGGTAGGGGGAAGGTGACTAATCAAGATAAAAAGGTTCCTGGAAGCAAATAGTATTTACTTTTAAGTATTAAATAATTAGACAGAGAGTTGAATCAATAAATGTTTCAGTGTTTGAACCCTTAGGGTTATATTCAACATAGCACTCTGTGAATGTTCTGCAGCACAAGGATTTCTGCTTGTGCAATGGAATGTTATCCACCTCTCAGTGCATGCCCCAGAAATCTGTTCGGCAGATCCCTCCAACTCTCTGGAGCCAGATTTGGGGAGGACACAGGGTATGCATAGGAGCCAGAGGGGGGCAAAAGTCCTGCTGCTCAAATGGAAATGCCTGCATTTGATGGGACACATCCACAGGTTTTTGTTTTTGTAATTGTGATGCAGCCAAAGTTTGTAACTATCTGGTTCAGAACAAAAATTTGTTCTGCTTGCAAAGCTTGGATTTATAATGGATCTGGTGTTTTACATTTTAGAATGTAAAATGAGATTTGGCACATGTGTTTTGAAAGTTCTTTCTAACCTGTGCTTGGTGGCAAGCAACTAGGCAAACATGAGAACATTTTTAGAGGCCCTTTAAAATCAAGCAATACGACAAGAGGCGCCCATGCACATGTGCCATTGTTACCAGTTGGGAGGGAATTTGTGTGGAAACTGAGGTTTTCCCAATAGTTCTCCAATAAATGTTGTAAATGCCAACAGGTTCCAAATTGAATTGAAGGGAGTTTCCTATTACCAGAAACAATTTGGGAATGAAGGAGAACAGTGTTACCCGATTACAAAATTGCACTTAGTGAAGTGCATTGTGAAATAAGCAGCAAAATGTATTCCAATCCACATTTTGTGGTACTGTTACAAAGCTGGTAAAAACATCTCAATAACCTAGCACAGAAATGCTGGTGATATCTTAACCACAAAGAGATGGGAAAGGGCTCTCCATCCCTCACCTACATTAACTCCCCACCCCACCCCTTTCATCCCCCCTACACTCGTAACCATGGTGTGGCTGTTGCATCTGCACAGACAAATGTTAACCAGGGTTTGCAGGGCTAAACTGGGTTACAGCTAAATAGATGTAACATTGCACCATGAGCAACTGGCATAGCAAGAGAAGGAATATGTGAAGCCAGGGCCTGCTCCTTAAAATTAAAACGAATTGATCATCAGTGCTATGTTTCCACTGATCTGTTGGAAATGTTTTTGAAACCTTCTAAGGCCTGTCTATTGAATCAGAGACAGAAGCTTTGGTAATGCTTGAGAGAAGGTTAAAAGGGTTCCACAGTGTAAAAAAGACAGCTAATACTTGCATGTACATGTTAACTCTGTAAGTACCTAAGACTTTGATAATTCTGAGCTGCCAGTTTCTTTTCAGAGCAGTGTTAGGATGATGTGGACTATTGTTAGCTTTGGGTTTAGTTTAACAATGCATTTTCCAGGATTTGTGATGGTTGGCTTGGGGAGATGCTCAAACAAGGTTTTGTCCTTGCAACTGGATTTGTTTGCATTTTGGGGGTGGCAAAGAGTAGCTTTAACAGTGGAGTAGTCTGAACGAGTCAGTGGAGTTTTCCTAGCAGCTAGACCACTCTGGTAAATATGTCTGCTCTTGAATGAGAGAATTTAAATCTTGAAGAAGGTCATAAAATAGATCTCATAAGTAACATGCACATTATTGGCAAACACTCAGTAAGCTTTCATCTCCTGCATTTTCCCCACTTGATATGTCAAGAGTCCTAGAGTGTGTAGTGGACGTGGTTACATAGAAGCTAAATTTGGCTACATGACTGAATATTTGTTTAGGTATACAGTGGTACCTCGGGTTAAGTACATAATTCATTCCGGAGGTCCGTACTTAACCTGAAACTGTTCTTAACCTGAGGTACCACTTTAGCTAATGGGGCCTCCTGCTGCTGCCACGCTGCCAGAGCACGTTTTCTGTTCTCATCCTGAAGCAAAGTTCTTAACCCGAGGTACTATTTCTGGGTTAGCGGAGTCTGTAACCTGAAGCGTATGTAATCCAAGGTACCACTGTATAGCCTTTAGTGAACGTTAAAATCAAGGTGTGAATTAATATAACCCCGTTTATAAACTTGAGTTAGGATGGTTTAGGGCTGGAGAAGGTAGAATATTGAATGTTGGCAGGGCTTCCTCCCACTATGTTAGCTTTGCAGCAGAACCAGTTGAACATCTTAAAACCTCATTTTGTAACAGTGTGGCAGTGTAGCTACTGTCCCTGCATATCTGATTGCTGACATAGCAAGTCTAGAAATTGGGCTTTGTGCTTGCTCAATTAATTTGCCAGATTTAGTGATTTAGGGACTTGGGATGAACACTATGACGAAAAAATGTTGGAAGGCTTGTTTGTTTCTTTGGTTGACAAAAATGTATCAGGATGAGGATGCACATTTCCCTCCGCCCCCCAAAGCATATTCAGCAAGTATCAGATTAATACAGTATGCACTTTTTGCTTTGAAATATATGCTCATGTGGCCTTATGTTCTGCGAGCGTAAATGTTCAGGTGCAGGTCCATAAAAAGTGGTGATGTCATTTTAAAAGTTACAATGATCTCTGATCTTGTGTGTGTTTTCTTGAAATTAACTCCCACTAAACTCAAGGGACTTGCTCTCAAGTATGTGCGCATAGGATTGCAGCCTTAGGCACATTTGCAAGTGACGTCTACTGAACTTGATGTCCTGTCTTCTATGTAAACATGCATAGGATTTGACTGTACATCTATTGTACCAAATTGAAGGGACTACCAAGTGAACATCTTTATGATCAGGCTGGAAGTTGGAGACTATGCCTTGGAAGAAATATAGTTCTGGTGATGCAGTTGCAAAACAAAGTCCTAATTTTGAGCTCTTAATCTGAATGCACTAAACTGCAGTTTTTATTCTGTTTTCGAAAACCAGGAACTCTTCATAGTACCACAGATGAGGACAATACGCTACAAATAGGAAGTCAACTAGATGAACATTACTCTCTTTCAGTGTTTTTATTTGAAAGGCTAAAAAATTAGATTAGCAGGGTAAGGTGTCCTTTTGATCCTTTAAAAATTCCACTATTTATTCAGGTACAGCTGCACCATCCGGATTAAGGAAGTTGTTTGTTCATCTCTTCTGTATTCGTTTTAAAGCTATTCACAATTTTCCTGTTTTCCTTCATCATGGCGTTAAGCAAGTTAAGGGTTTAAATTAATGTTTTCCTTTTGGACTTGGGATGCATTTATGTCAGTTACCACCACAGTTTTAGAAAATATATCTTCCCCAATCCCATGTTTTGAAAGATTGCTTCCTATCTTCCGGGATGTTGTGAGTCATTTCCTTTTGTGTTTATGTTGAACACTTGTGCACCTGAAAGGAGGGAAAAATCACAGGCACTGAGCAAACAGAATAGGGAGAAAAGGTTTGCAGTGTAAGACTGAGAAGGTGGAAATGCTGTATTCACTTTTACACGTTGCCTGGTGCTCTTTAGATTCAAAATCATAACCTTTATAATGAGGGAATTTTAAAAAATATGAGTTTAAGTAAGAAAAAAGTCAATGATGAGAGGGAAAGGAGACAGAATATCTGTTTGGCATTGCATAACAAAAGAAAAGACATATAGTTGGTCTGAGAAGTGCAGAGGTTCAGGGCATGGCAGAAGGCCATTGAGACAGGCATTCATGAAGTTCCTCTTTGTGTCCACGAAGAGCTGCTCTTATTCAGAAAACTTATGGACGATTCTGCATTTGTGAGGAGCGACTGGAAGAGAATTTGAGTATCCTGTTTAAAGGAGTCTGGAGCGCCTTGATGAGCAGATGGGCTGTGCCTATTAAACCCAGCTGAGTATGATTCACGCTTGACATGTGTGGGAAGTGCACCTCATGATATAAATAAAGGAAAAGGCAAGTTTCAACCTGAGTTAAATTGAATTGTCTGAGACGGGTTGTTGATTAACGTTTGAGGCTGCTGAAAAATTATGAAGGGGTTTTCTATGAAAAGGTGATGTTCTATGATATCATAGATGACTATTCCATTTAATTGCTAGGAAACCAAGATAGGGAGATGCTTGGTTGCTGATAGCCACAAAGTGAACTTTTGTTTGAGGATAATCCTTAAGAAATTAATATCTGTCCAGAGTGCTACTTGAGACAACTTGAGGATGAAAGCTTTTGGTGTAGTGTTGTTGTTTTTTAAGTCTTTGAATTGGAAAAAAACATAGTTATTTTAGAATAGGTAGAAGAGATTGTAGGCATTAAGTGTTAAAAACCATAAATTAATAGATACATTATGATGAACCAATAGTACACTGATATATGGTGGCCACTGAAGTCCAACACTATACACACAAGTGGATTTTTATACTGAATCGAGAGGATGTTATCTGTATGAGCACAATGTGTAACTATCTTAGTGAGAGGGCTTCGCTTTTATGTACAGCCATAAAGGGAAAGACACAGTTAGGATTTGAATCTGTAGTCTTTCTCGAACTAGTGAGCTCATGTGCCATCACTTGGTTCGGGTTGAAGGAAGGAACTCCAAGGCAACAAGTCCAGGGTGTTCCTGGGTGTAGAAGTTTCTGAGCTGAGCTTCCTCTTCTGCCCTGGCCATTGAGAAACATGTTCTTGCAAGCTACACACATCTTCATATTGTTCCTTGTCTGCTTCTGTTCCCACCCACCACCTCAAAGCTGTTCAGGAGCAGGGACAGAGGAAGGGGTGTGTGGTAGAGGTGGACCACCCTGGGTGTCTTCGCTGAAGAGGGGTGACATTTGGCACGCCGCCTGCCTGCGACTCCCAAGCTTTGCCCCTTCCCCCTTTGTTTTGACAGCTCAGGGGAGGCTTGGGAGTCACGGGTGGGTGGTGCACCAAATGTCTGCCATCAGCGGCTCGCTCTGTCCCCAGTTGCAGGGCTTGTGCGCCGCTCCGTGCACCTGAGCGGCTATCCTGTGCCTGGGAGGGCAACCTCCGCCCCCCGCACCCCTCGGGAGTGCACCCGTCCTGTGCAGCTTAGGCATATGCTCCTCCCCTGTTCAGGACTGGGTTCTGAAAAGCTGTAGGATAATTGGAAAGTTGTCTGCAGAAGGACATAGGTTTCTAGTGTCTTTTATATGAATTGTTTTCCAGACTGCCGTAGGCTGTGCAATTTATGTAGCCGTTTTATGACTGAAAAATAGTAGGTCTGGAAGATGAATGTTCTTTCAAGAGATGGATGAGGGATCACCGTGTCTGCACTTGTTTGCCCCGTACATTACGGAAATCACCGAGCATAAAGTTGGCAAGTTAGCAGATGTTAAAAATACATTCTAAGTTCAGGGTGGTGGTTGGTGATTGGTGATAAGCTTAAAATTAACAGATGAGTTGTGGATGACTTTGACATGGAGCAGGTGAATAGAAATATTTTAGGGATGTAATTCCATGAACCGGAAAGGAGACATTTGTCATAAAAAATACTTCATCGTACAGGTCATAATGAATTTCTCGCATGCCAAAGGAGGAAACTTAGTAACTTCTACAATTAATAGAGAGAAGGTAACTGTTAAAATTTGTGGGATGAAACTGTGGGGGTTGGAGGACTCACAACCTCTTAGAAACGATTGAAAATATATTAAAGTGATTCTAAGTTGGCCTAAGTGTTGCAAGTGGAAGGGTACACACAAAGTCTTCCTCTTACAGTGGGTAAAGCTGTAGATTGTTTCCCCCCAAAAGGCATGTAAGAATAGTTTGTAATAAATAGCTGGATTAAATGGTATGGGACTTTTAGTTTATGCAGCGCCTACAGATAAGTTTATCACAGTGAATATGGAGACTGCAAATCCATTAATTAAAGATAAAATATATGGCAGGGTTAGTTGCTTAGATGTGGAAATAATTCAGATCCTTGAAGGTGGATCACATTCAACAAAATCATCTTTGAAGCTCAGACTTAGAGGAAAACATCTACCAGACTATGTTTTGAAGCAATATCATTGTTTGGATGGCATAAATTAAACTTTTAGTAAATCCAACCTTGTGTTTAGTACAAGGTGCACTTCGTGACATTGCCTTTCATTGTCTGTGCTTGACCTTTTTATTAGACTCCTCAACAGAAATTACTCAGAACGTTAATTAGAAATGAGCTAAAATATTTTAATCTATTTGTATTTTTTCATCATCTGCTATAAATGAATATTTCATTAATGAAACAGCAGTGCTTGCAGTTGCTGCTGAGAAAATAAGTGGTTGAAGCTTTTTGCTTTTGCTTTGGAGATCACCTGCTTTAAGACATCCCTCTCTACTGTCAGAGTATTCAGGGCAGATTCCAATATTTAAAAAAAATAATCACAAAACTTCTAAAAATATAATACCTTGCATGCAGAACTTTACATCCATCACATTGCACATGACATCCCACCACACACATGGTGAACACATGGGTGATGGGGTGGGTACATGACCACTGGATGTGGTTGTGCCAGGGAGTAAGGTCTCCTTGACCCATGGAGTATGGCTGGCCTGAGATCACTTGTGAAACTGTCACTGAATGAGATTTGAACCTGCTTATCCACAGTCCCAACTGGATGTTCTCGTCTGGTGAGCTACACACTATTCAAGTTGCACATGGTAATTTATGACTGCCTTGTAATTGGCTTGGTCGCCCAGAGCTAGCAAAAAAATCTGTTAAGATGCCAGGTAGGAAAATTTAATTTGATTTATTGATTTTCATTAGATTATCTTGACCTTGTCTGGCTGCAGGCTCCTCACTTCCTTCTACTTAGGATGGTATACTGTCCAGAGGCAGAAAAGGAGGAACCAGATGTGTTGACTAATGATGGCATCTGGATGTTCTGATAGTTTTTCTTTCTTTTAGGATACAGATGACTAATATACTTACGTGTAGGATAGCAGATACATGAAAATGTTTATTGGCTAGTAGCTATAGTTTTGTGGAATTTTTGCAAAGTTTACTTAAGCATTTTGTGGAGAAGTGAGTAGAAAGAGGTGCAGTCAAACTACAAAGTGTGATTGTAATGTGATATAAGATTTTTTTAAGAATTTTTTTTTCTGCAACTTATATTTTATATCTAATACCTGGTATAAATTATCATTCTTAGCATTGGTTGCCATTCTTTCATGGCTAGTATGGAAAGCATTTAAAGGACATGGTAACCACAATCTTCCTTCTCACTGCTATATAATTTCTTGATTATGAACAATCAGATAAATCAAATTCTTCAAGCTGCCTCATGCTCATCTCTTGAACCAGAATGTATATTACAAATTGTAATCAACGCCAGTGTGGTGTAGTGGTTAACAACGGTAGATTCATAATCTGGGGAACGGGTTCGCGTCTCCGCTCCTCCACATGCAGCTGCTGGGTGACCTTGGGCTAGTCACACTTCTCTGAAGTCTCTCAGGCCCACTCACCTCACAGAGTGTTTGTTGTGGGGGAGGAAGGGAAAGGAGAATGTTAGCTGCTTTGAAACTCCTTCGGGTAGTGATAAAGTGGGCTATCAAATCCAAACTCTTCTTCTTATTATTATTTGTTGTTGTTTAGTTGTTTAGTTGTGTCCGAGTCTTCATGACCCCAAATAGCAGTAGTACAGTTGGCTTTTTAAAGTTTCATCCTATATTTATTTGATCAGTATTGTTAATTAGAATCAATTAGACCAACCTAATATTTCTCTTCTTTCTTCTCCCCTTCTAGAAATTAAGAAGCCACCCGTGGCCCCAAAACCAAAATTTGTGGTGGGACATAAAGTAGTGCCACCTCCTGTGGCACCTAAACCAGATGTTGTCCTTGCAGATGTTTTACAACCCACAAAGAAAACGAAACCAGCAATAGCACCAAAACCAAAGGTTCTCAATTGTTCGCCTGTTCCTGAGATTAAAGCTGTGCCATCACCTTTAAGGAAAAATTCCAAGAGTTTAGAAGAATGCAAAATAGACTCTTCTGAGTACTTGGTTCATTTGAATTACAAAAATGGAGCCCCAAGAGAAAATACTGCTTATATTATATCTGTGTGTTCATGCAGTTTTGAATGCATGCATAAATTTGGGAATGGGGAGAATACTTGCAAAAATCCAACCATTTTTGAACAGCTGGAAAACTTAGAGAACATTGATAGAGCTGAACAACCATCATCATCTCTGAAATCTAGAACAATACTTGATAGCCATAATGGTAAAAGTATACATAAAAATAGGGTAATTTTAAAGGCTAATTTTTTAGATGAAAAGCTCAAAGATGTACTAACACAAAGTGTATGCCCCAATAACAGCTGTTTGAAGCAAACACCTTTGAACAAATTTGAAAAAGATAACATG
This sequence comes from Podarcis gaigeae, assembly GCF_964106915.1. Taxonomy (NCBI): domain Eukaryota; kingdom Metazoa; phylum Chordata; class Lepidosauria; order Squamata; family Lacertidae; genus Podarcis; species Podarcis gaigeae. The sequence goes on from NC_139686.1 coordinate 35,805,843, forward strand.
AGTAGTTATAAAAAGGACATTAAAATTGAGTTTACAGACCTGGTTTCGCCATCATCCAGTTTTGAGGAAATGATGGGCAATTCAAGCAACCATGCAGAGATACCTGGTATCAAGTCTGAAATGTCAGGAAATCCTCTTTTGACTGAAAATATCATCAGTTCCTGTTGCTCGCTTAACACAGCACCTTTGGAAAAAGTTGATACTAGTGATTTGCACACAGGCATCTCCACAAAAGGGACTGATGAATCTTTATCTTCATTAAGAATAGGCTCTGCACCACCCCCTAAATCTGCCCCAGTTCCAAAACCAAGGAAACTACGTGCTGCTCCATGTCTAATCCGGCAAGATGGCATCGATATCTCAGGAGAAGGAACAAAAGAACTACTTCCTTCAGACTGCAGTTCTGCTGGGCTTTCTGAGCCTGCTGTTAGAAAAACCACAAAAATTAATGTTCTTTTTCAAAGTGTTTCCTATAACAACCGAGAACTTACACATGCACTTGATAAATCAGAGAGTCCTTCATGTGTTGCTGGGAAAATGATTCCGGAGGCAGAATCTGCTGAATCTGAAGAAATGCTCCAGCAGAATGCTTTGCCTGAGGTTCTGCATGAAAGCCCTCACCTAGTAGGAAATACTGAGCAATCTTTAGACCTTAACCCAGTAAATCCTGCTGAAAATATAATGGAACATAACTGCATGTTGGCTGCTAATGACAAAAAACCTGGATTTATAAGGTGTAGTAATCTTTCCATGAGTTTGCCTAAGCAAGTGAAATTATCGTGTAACCAGCATTTGCCTGCCTTTGAAAGCCTAGATGATTTTGCACAAGAGCAGGAGCATAAAGATGCTGAATATAAAGATGAAAGTTCACCAAGAGTTGTTCCTAAGAAGCCTCAAAGGCACAGCATCCCTGCAGCTGGACTATTGAAAAAAGCCGCATCAGAGGAACTGATAGAGAAAAGTGCCTACCTTACTAGTGAACAGAGAGATTTAGATCCTCCCTTGGAGCGACCTCGTATAAGGCATTTGTCAGCCAAAGAACAAAGTACTTTGCAATCCTGTGATACTCCAAAGTTGTCTTTGGAGAGACCTGTTTGGAAATTACCTCATCCCATTCTTCCATTTTCTGGCAATCCGGAAGCCTTAAAAAACACCAAGAATGCAAAAAACACTCAACTTGCAAGTGCTGTGACAAAACCTCGAGCCAAATCCTTGTCTTCCGTAGATATGGACAGAATACACCCAAAAGAGCCCCCAAAAGAGCCTCAAAAGAAATATTCACTAAAGAAATTCCTAAATATGAAGCTGTCTGTTTGCTTAATGAAAAGTGACTTCCAGAAATTTTTGACCAAGGGTAGCCAATCGGCGGATAATGGCACTGTTACTTTTCCCAGTGATGAAGCACATGGCAAAACTCGGAATGCGGCTAGTGCAACAAATGGAAGGAAAATTAAACCCTCCAAGGCACATTCTGCAGAAATGGGCAGCGTATCCTCACAAAAGGGAAAGCAGAGGTCCAGGGGTCAGGATGAATCAACAAACAGCCAGAGATCACAGTCCTTGGATGAACAGAGTTTCTTATCGCAAGGACATGTGAATTCTCTTACTCATGACTATGTACCAGAATATGAAAATGTGAGCCATTATGAAGAAATCCCAGAGTATGAAAATTTACCTTTTGTGCCAACTGATAAAAATCCACCTTTTGATTGGCACAATTCTAGCAGTGCTGAAGACCACGATGCTGATGTGTATGAGGTACAAGAGCTGTATGATGCAACAAGGAGATGTTCAGAGTTTAGCAGGTAGGATACTGGAGTTGGGAGCAAATCATATACATTTTGGTGTCCATCTACACAAACGGTTGGTTAAACTCTTTCTGCAGACTTTCACAATGCAATCCTGTGTGTGTCCTAGTATATTCCATCTAATACACTCCCAATTGTATTGTCAAGGACTGGGAAGTCATATTTAATGAATTACGTTGGCCATATCACTCCATATTTTTGCATTCATACATGATCAGCAGAGATGTTGAATAACTTGTCATTTTGGAAAGTGTTATTTCTTAAACCTTGACACATCCCTGGTTAGAAACTTAATGTTGATTAAATGCTGACTTATTGAGACTGTGACCAAATAACCTAATTCTTTGTCATAGCCCAGCTTTGCATTCTTTTAATTCTCCCTAATCATTCTGGTTATTTCCCCCATGCGATTATTAGGAGTGACTGAGAAGACAAAGCCTGTCTTTTATGCATAAACTGGAGAAATGATTCTCCAAGGAAATTGCCATCTCTTACTGCAACATTTTAATCAGTGTTCTTTAAGTCTTTAGCTGAATCAGGTGGAAAGGCAGATATGGTTCCTTACATTAATTCCCCAGCTCCTCCTCTAGGCAGGGCGGGGAGAAGCCAGAAGGAGGGATGGAGGAGGCGCTGCCATGGTGTGTGTGGGGGGGGGGGAATGGTGCAGCCCAAACGATCAGAATCCCCACGCCGATCCATACAGTGATTCCCAGACTGTCCGCGGGCTGGATCCAGAAGGCAATTGGGCTGAATCCGGCCCCCAAGACTTAGTTTGCTGACCCATGTCCTAGGATATTCATTTGAATCCTATCACATTTGATATCAGACCACAAAATTTTAATACCTGTCAACAGCTTTCACCAGTAATTTGCTGTGCAAATAACACCAATTTTTTTTTAAATTACCACTACCCCTTTTATTTTAATAATTAGTAACATTTTTCTTAAACCATAAGTTAGTTTGCTTTTTAAGCAGAACATCCTTTTGTATACCGTATTTTTCGCTCTATTGGACGCACCGGACCACAGGATGCACCTAGTTTTTAGAGGGGGAAATCAAGGGGGAAAATATTATTCCCCCCCCCAGCCCCAAAGAGCAACAGACAGGCTGCACGCTTCCTCTTTAGCCTTGAGCAGCATCTTTAGCCTTGCACAACGGGATGGATCATGCCCGCTGTCCATCGGGGCTGGACTAGATGACTCCTGGGGTTCCCTTCCAACCCTGCAATTCTGTGACCTCGGAAGTTGTTGCGGGTCTCCACCACTGGAGGCTTTTTAGCAGCAGTTGGGGGACCATCTGCCTGGCGTTCTTTAGCTGTGATTCCTACATTGTGAGGGGGCTGGGCTAGATGACCCTCGGGTGGCCCTCCCAACTCTATACAGTCCTACACTTCTGCGGCAGGAGATCCACAGCCACTTCACACAATGCCCACTCCCAATTTTCATTGGAGAGACATGTGGCTTCAGTGTCTAGGTAGGTACCCCCCCCACCTGCCACTCTTCCCCCACCCCACTTAAGCCGAGGGAATTCCTGCCCAGAGAAGCGCCCAGGTGAGGCAAGGGTTAAGATCTACCTCTGGTAAATGGCTTTGTATCCTCCCTCTTTCCCTTTTCTCTTCTTCTTCTATGCTAGTTCCTTCTCTTGTGTTTTGTTTAATCTGTTTTTATTGTATACTAAAATAAAAGCTGCAAAGTTTCCTTTTTTATAATATTCTCCCCCCTCCAAACTAAAACGTTAATCTAGATAAAAACACTGATCCAGAGGAAAATAAGGGGGTGGAGAAAGGACGAAAAAAGAAAAAGAGGTAGAGATAGAGAGATTTTTAAAAAGTTGGCTTCTTTAGCCTTGTGCAGCCTCCCGTGGCTGGAGAGGCGCGCACGGCTAAAGAGGAAGCCCGGGCAGTGAGCGGGATGGATCGCGCTCGCTGCCTGGGCTTCCTCTTTAGCCTTGCACAGCCTCCCACGACTGGAGAGATTGTGCAAGGCTTTTCTAGAGGAGGGAGAAGGGACTGACTGGCCACATCAGTCCCTTCTCCCTCCTGGGGAAAAGCCTGCAAGAGCCGTGCGAAGCTTGTGTGTGGCTCTTGGGGGCTTTTCCTGCTTGCCTCCCACCCTGCATTTGCTTCATAGGATGCACAGACTTTTCCCCTTAGTTTTTAAGACGGAAAAACTACGTCCTATGGTGCGAAAAATACGGTAATTCTGTTCCAACGACAGCTTCCCTCCTGGATTGAGAAGCAGCTTAGTGAGAGGAGGGTTGCCAAACACCGCCCCCCCCCCCCGAACAAAACATGATCTTCCTGTAAGAGCAATGTACTACGACACGATCACAGAAGACACTTGTAACTTAAAAGAGAAGCGGAAAGTCTAACAAAATCAGAATGGATGAAAGGCCTCTTTGTACAACTGGACAACAGCCTTTTCCTGTATGTTATTTTCAGCATCAGCTAGCTCAGGAAATACAAATTTGTATTGGATTCCGCCTGCCCCTCCCCCTGACATTCTAATCCCTGTTTTAGAACCCCTGATTCTTGTTATTGTTTATAGTAAATCAGATTGTAGGAAAGGATTTCCTATGCATCTTGGATAAGGAAAGGATTCCACTCCCTTCAATACTGAAAGCCCATGGGGAGGTCGTGGAAATTCAACAGCAAGAGTAAATGGGTTCAAATGTTTTTGTGTGTTTGGTATTGTACTAAGGTAGTATTACCAAGCTGTCAAAAACTGGTGCAAGCCAGGAGCTTTCTAGATGAGCAGATAATCATATGGCAAAACTGTTTCAAGCTGCAAGTGGTGAACTGCAGCAATGACTGTTTCACTTTATTAAAAACCAAAACACAAAATTCCATGCAGATGGAAGACAAGAGCTCTGACAAGAGTTAGCCTGGTCTTCTCCTTAACATGCTAGTTTTATGTTTGTATAATTGGAGGTAGGGTTATTCTTATTATTAGTGCCATTTGTCTAAATACTCTCTCTATGGAATTGAGGGCCATTGTTAACTATGTTGGAGCCATGGTCCAGGTGTTTAACTAAACCGAACCCTTCATCATTGCGGCTCAGTAATTTTGAAGATTAAGTTCCCAGGGAGATCAGAATGAGTTACAGCTGCATACTTAACTAGTAGGGATGGGTGCCAAGTAAGGTGCACATCAAGGCAGGAATAGCATGACATTAGTAGCACATAAAAAGACCCAAAGCAATGCCAAGATACTGAAAGCTGACAAAAGCCCTGTGGTGTTCAGACCTGTTTCCCTTATTGCTTTTACAGCTTCCACTAATGTGAACAATATGGTAACTTAGGAATTATTTGGACATGTCTGCACATGAGTTCTTCCTTTATTCTCTGTGTGCATAGAAATGCAGAGTGCTGATACCTATGCTTTGTTTGATAAGAAGCTAATAAAATATTAGGGCAGGGGGTTGCTCTGACATTTTTTATGCTATGCACAGCCAATAGATTCTGTATAGCACTTCCATATTGTTTTTCTGGTTATTTAGATAGCTACATGGGGATCAGAAAATATGCTAGCAGGAAACATAGGTCCATCATCATTCTACTGTGAATGTTGTCATATAACTATTGCATAGACAAATATTGTTAAGAAGCTGGTGTTTAGAAGAACTGGGATTAGATTATATGCACAACACATCAAACACACTTCAAACCATAGTTTAAGATCCTAGTTAGTAAACTGGCATTAAACTACACTTAGCTAGTTCCCAGTTATGTCTGAAAGACCTGACTAGCTAACTAGGATTGAGGTGCTAGCCTGGGGTCCTTTGAGAGGCAGGGCGGAGTATGAATTAAATAAATAAATAAATTCTAAAGGAAGGAAAGGAGATAGTGGTCCCTGTGCTTAATCTCAGATGCTAAATTATGGTTTAGCTTGTTGGTGAAGGTAAATCTGAACTGGCCCAATATGTATCTGAACGTTTTGCAGCTTTCCTGTAGCAACTATCCATAATATTTATAAGTGGACACATTTTTATTCACAACCTACAGCATGACACCCAATTAACAGACCACATTTGTATTTTGTTTCTTCTCTCCTTAAAGGAGGGGTGGGGTAAAATTAGGATGGCTTCACTTACAATGGGTTGGGTTTGGGTTCAGTTAAGGATCAAAAGCCACCAGGAGATCCTTTGTTGTTACAATAAACTTTTATAGAAGATTGAGTAGCACAGCCCAAGCTATTCTAAGAAGCCAGGTGAGGTTTGAAAGGTACACATTCTGTAACAGTTGATGTTGCGATGTTGGAGCATGCTGGGTGCAACTTGTCAACTGCACACATCCTCTGCTACACTGCTGTTGATCAAGACTAAATTTTGTTTCATTGATGGGGCACCTTTTCCAGTTAAGTGACCACTAGGGTTGACTGTGCAGCCCTGAAGATTTATTTATAGGAATCAGGTGTGCCTTTCTTTAATACTGTTAAGTGTACAAGTGTTTGTTTTTTTACTCTTGCTATACTGTCTTAATATGTTTAGGAAGTCTTCATTTGTATTATGTGAACTTGACTATTCTTGCAATAATTTATGTGGACTTGCATGCATCTGAAGGTGGCACAATGAGACTTCCAATGAGTATTTACTGTATACTGATAAACTAGCTGCTGGTTATGCTGTTAAGTTGAATATAAGTATCAACTCCCCAGAATTGAAGCATCAGATTTGATATTACGGTGTGCAGATGTTGCTATTTCTTCTTGAAATGAAAGGTGATATATAAATAATAACAATGTTATTTGTACCATCCTTCCATCCAAGCAAGCAACATTTATCACAGTTCAGGGACACATTCCAGGCAGGTAGAAATACTCAAGGGGGGTGCAAAGCAGAACCAGTGGCCTGAGAAGAAGTGCTGTGCTGGGGGAGGGTGTAGTGTATGCCTTGGAAGAGAAGTCCCCTTTGGTCCCAGGCCTGAGGTTCTTCTCTGGACTACTGTGTCAAAAATGCCCACTGTTAATCCCAGTAATCCTGCATCTTTAATCATTGTAAAAAGAAATCTTAAGATTTTGGGTCTAGCAAGATAAATATGCCTTGCAAAATGTCTGGTAGCAGTCTCATTTTCTGTTGAAATTATGCTGAGAGTTGTGGTTGGAAATATTTTATTCTACATATTTCCCTGGTTTGCTTTTTTGTTACCTGCTCTGAACTTAAAGTTAATAAGGCAGCACCTAGTGCAATATTCTTGCATTGTAATTGAGCTGATACTTTTTCAAGAAGTGCAAAATCTTTAAGTTCAACGAAAAAGACTCTTGCTGTGGCGTGTGTGTGTGTGCGTGCATGTGTGTTTGAGAGGTAGCTGGCTCACAAGATACAACAGGGCATTCTTACTCAAAGACTAGTGCAGTGATTTAATGGTGACTTGTTTCACATGACTGCTAATGCAGAAGTTTCTCTTCCCAAAATAGCTTATATGCGGTAATCCTTGACACTGAAAACGTGGGAGATTAATATTTCAAAGGAAGTGGGCACATTGTACATTTCGTTCATTTTGTAAACTTATTCAAGGATATTGTGTAAATTTGAAAAACTGGTATGAGGTCAGGAGATCAAATAAAAAAGGAGTATTGGACAGATGTTTAAAAGAGATTCTATCGAATTAATAAAATCTAAGGGGAGAAGATAAACATGGTTTCAGGTATATTCAGTTGCTTTTAGGATTGCTGCACCTCTGTCACTTGCACAGTAATGTTGTGGACAGATGTAAGCCATGAGTTTTTCTGCTAGGTCTTTGTTCTTGGGTTAAGACTAAGGTGTTGTGTCCTCTCCTGGGACAAGGTCCTGAGTGCCTTCTCACAGTGGCCAGGGCTGTGCTGCTTCACACATCATCCTGTCTTTATAAGGATCCTCAAGTAGTTTGTCATGAGATCTTTCCTAGAGGTGAACCTTTCCTAGAGGTCAGAAATGGGGTTTAGCACTAGATGAGCGTCGGGGGGGGGGAGTCCCTTCCAACTCTGATTCAAGTTTCTGCCTGGTTGAAATGTGTCCTTGAACTAATAATAGTACCTACCCCTGAACTTTGTCTTTTCTTTCATAGTTCACTTATAGCAGACTTGCTATACAATGCACAAGACTGGCAAAACAGTGTGTCCTGAAACTATTGGCACGATTGAGCTACTTTATACCACTTCATTCTTTGCCAATTATTTCTAGGCCAATTGATTTGGAAGGCAAAAGTAGTTTGAAAGAACTATGCTCCCTGCACCTCCAAAATATTCAATAAATGTCTTACTAAGCAACATACTTTTTAAAAATCATTTGATTATATGCTAGCAATAGAGGAACAAGCACCTTCATGATGTCAGGGTGGCCTTCCTCTCTGAGTTGCTATAAGAAGGTGGGTGTATCTAATCAAAAGTGACAGCATCTTGGGTCCTAGCAGTGTGGAGTCCCCAGGTGTCACTTAAAAAAAATTATTGTGGCAGCTGTCAGAAAGCATTTTTGTTTGCAGACGTGAGCTGACTTCTATAATAACTAGTGTGTGTATAAATATATAATATACATTATCACTGCAATCCTATACATGCCTGCTCAGAGTGCCCTAGGAAGAGGGATTGGTTGCTAAGCCAAAATTTCTAAATTGTAGCACGGTACGGGGAATAGATGGGACGCAGGTGGCGCTGTGGGTTAAAGCCTCAGCGCCTAGGACTTGCCGATCGAAAGGTCGGCGGTTCGAATCCCTGCGGCGGGGTGCGCTCCCGCTGCTCGGTCCCAGCGCCTGCCAACCTAGCAGTTCGAAAGCACCTCCGGGTGCAAGTAGATAAATAGGGACCGCTCACCAGCGGGAAGGTAAACGGCGTTTCCGTGTGCGGCTCTGGCTTGCCAGATGCAGCTTTGTCACGCTGGCCACGTGACCCGGAAGTGTCTCCGGACAGCGCTGGCCCCTGGCCTCTTAAGTGAGATGGGCGCACAACCCCAGAGTCTGTCAAGACTGGCCCGTACGGGCAGGGGTACCTTTACCTTTACCTTACGGGGAATAGGGATGTCCTAATAACTCTCAACACTCTTAAACTATGGCTCCCATAATTCCTTGGAGGAAGGCATGACTGTATAAAGTGGTATCATATGTATAGTGTGTATTGGGCCACAGTCTTCTAGCACCACTGTGCACTGTGTTGTAAAAATATGTCCTTGAATCCATAAGAAACTAAATGAAGGAGGACAACTTTCATGGTTGTGTCATAGAAAATAAACGAAACCATGCATATAGAGAGATCCTGTGCTTGGTCCCAAACATTGACAAAGATATATTTTTGCATCTGTCTGGAAAATTTAAAAGGCATACACCAGGATGTTTAGTTTGTAATGCTCTTGGAAGGCCATTATACTAACCATGAAACAAGTCTTAGTAGCAGATCTTAAGTGGATTGCTGTCTCACTTCTTTGGGATATGTTAAAGAATTTAGGATTGTATTAGCAATGAAGTAGCCTTATTTAATGAACAGTGACTATGCCTCAGCCAAAGCATTATAATACAATGTTTTATATTGTAAAACAATTGTTTCATAGGTCCTCAGTAGAAGTACTTGATGGCTCTGATTTGGTGTTGGAAGATGAACATTCAGATGATGAGATGCTACAGAGAGATGTTGATAGCTCTGATGACGATGATGACACAAATTCAGACTCTAGCAAAGGAGAGCCTGATACACAGGAAAATAAGCAGGTAGATATTGTGACTTGGAGCTTAGCTAACTTTCTAAATGGAGAGAATTTGGATCCTCTGTGAACTACTACTGGCGTATAGGAGCAGAGCAACATTTTTCACCATTCTCCCCTTTCTCAGTCACTGCCTCTCAACCAGTGCTCCAACCCTCCAGAGTAGATTTTTGAGGCATGGCGATCAAGGGAAAAACACTGGTGGGAGTGGCCTGTTAGAACTTCTACCAGTGGCACATTAATTAGGATCAAAGCAAATGTGTTCCTCTGGCATTCTACTGTTAATTTACTTCCTCCATTTTTGTACCACCTCTTAGTATAAATACAGGCAATTTGTCACTCATGTAATGGTGCAGAAAATGCACCATTTCAGCACCAAAAGAGGGTGAGGCACAATGGGGAATCCCCACTTGCACACATTCTGGGGATGTGAGCAGTAAAAAAAGTATAGTAGAAAGCAAACAATAATAACATTATAATAATTAACATTTAAACATTGAATGGAATTGGTAGGAGTAAAATCATCACAGTATTGACTGGGCAAAACAACATTTTTCCATTAGAAAGATGCTTTTTATGTCTCCATCCATCCCTGGGACCAGTCCTGCCAGGTCTTCTGGTCCTCAACCTCCAAAGTTTATCCAAATTACTGCACTTGCCTGTTGCTATTAGCAATGCCCGTTGCCAGAACTTTGTGAGGCACAGATATAGTTAAAAATCTAATGATGTTCATGGAACATCCCTGGAAAGTCATACTGGACAATTCCATCTTCATTAGAAAGCTTCTTGTGTTTCACAGGACATGTATTAGTATACATGGAACTTAGGACTTAATTGGCAAATATCATCTTCTTTCTCAAGCTTGCCTACCAAACATTGAATCTTGCAGTTGAGGATCAAATTTCCTTCCTTCCTTCCTTGACCATTGCAAAACATTGTGCAGCTGCAGAGAAAATTAAAAGCATGTATAAAATGTTAGCCAAACAAATATATATCTCTTGGCCTTGCCAAGCTCTGATTAAAAAATAATTGTTTGAAAGTGAAGACAATCAACTTTTTTAAAACCAGAGGCTGCGTGTTCTCATTATTAGACCATAACTGGAGAACTTTCAGTTTCCAGTTATGGCTCAGTAACATCATCCTGACTCCAATTTCTTTCAACAGATAAGAGGTGCCATTTTTAAGACAGACTCCTAAGTAGGTAGTAGTGGAGGCAACTAGCAATTAACTGAACATTAACATTTTTTATGGCACCTAAACAAGAATTCACTTGTACCCTGAATACTTGAAAGTGGAGATGAGTGTCACCCCCCTAGTCAAATTTGACTGGACTTAACTGTCCAGGGGTCCTTTACCTTTTTTTTTTTACTTGACTACAGAGTACAGAGCAATAGGCCAATAAAGTTGTAGCAGAAAGAAACTAAGATTTAGGGCTGTTGCATTGTTTTTAAAATAGCCTGTCTGCATTCTACAAAGTTTAATTTTATTTGCAGATTAAAGCAGCTGGGAAGAAAACAAAAGTTTATCATATTGCTAAAGAAATAATGAGCTCAGAGAAAGTGTAAGTATTGGTGTAAAATTTAATAATTCATGCATGGAAGTATGTATGTTTTTCCTTTGCGGTTGAGATAATATTTACTGTTCTTATTTTTGTATTAGGTTTGTAGATGTTCTGAAGCTTTTGCACATTGTAAGTATTTATTTCACTTCATAAGCATGTTTGCTTCAAAGTTAATTATTTATGAAGTTATTTTCAGAAAATGTATTCAACTGAGTTTCTTAAATGTTCATTCTTTTTTTAAAAAAATAGCCTAATGAAACAGCAATTAAATATCAACTCCAAACTCCTGGAATGCTTCCTAATGAATAGAAGGAATAGAATGTTTGAGGTGCATTAATTTTTCTGTTGAAGTGCTGCAGGAAGTTTGAATGTTACAAATGTGCTTAGAACGTGTACTAGAATATTTCTAGGCCTGCAGATGGAAAGGTGGAAGGGCTAGCTGTCAGAAATCCTGGTGCATTCCCAGTTCGGTCAGAAATGCAGTAGAGCAGCAGGAGGGTACTCTTTTGTGATTTGTTTTTGCTTCTGACCTCTGAATGCTCTTGTTTGTGTGCGCGCAGGTGAACTTTTGCACACTAAAGAATATATTAACACAGGTTTAATTTGTTTATGGTAGCTTTTGAGTTGCCAAGTACCGGTAGCCTTTTGTGCTAGGAAAGAAAATAGCACACTCTTACCATCTCTGTGAACCTTGCCATGAGGCTTCAGGACACAATTCATGTAACTGAGGGGGACAAGGGCAGACTTACCCTTATAATGCCGAGTTCAGATTTATTGCTTCCTGTTGCCATACACCAGTGAAACAGGTTGTCACAGCCCTATCTTGCTGTCATTTTCCCTGCATCGCCTTCTCTTAGAATGTGTAGGCTTGTTCGTGTATACATTGAAGAACATCCAAACTGAAGGAAATACTGAAAAGTAATACTTTTAGGGTGTGTTAATACTTAGCTAGGCATTAAAGGGATAGAGCTTTTCTACAGATTGTTTTCAAGTATTACAAGAAATATGTGAGCCTGACTTACTAGGCAGCCAGGTTTGAACCTGATGGTTCAGGTTTCGCTGATTCTTGGGCAATCAAAGTTCAGAGGCTGAGGATTGCTTGCTAGGTCAGGGCTTTTTAAATTTCGCAGTGAGCCTTCCATTAAGTAAAAAAGAGCTGTTTGAATCTCTCCAGATGAAAAGCAAACATCCCCACAGCCAGTTTTTTCTTCTTAATTTTAGGAATAATTGGGGATTGTGGAGTCTGGTGCAGCTTTTTTAATTGTCAGTAGGAGCAAAGTATAGTTTGATGATTCAGATGTAAAGGAAAGCAACTGATTAAAGCAATGTTCAAAATGGGAGGAAGAAGCATAGGTGCGTATGGATCTTTCATGTCAGTTGAGACATTGACTTCACCAGGATTTCTCTTTGGTAAATGTACTGGGCTTCTAGCCTCACAGTCCCAGTTAACAAAAGATTCCTTTGCAAATCACTTTCTGCTAGCTCTTCTAGTTGGCCAGTAGCTGGGCAGTGTGACAAAAGGACTTTAAGGTTCTAGGATGTGTATATATGTGGATTACATGACATCAGGCATAATGAAATGCAATTTATATATAGTAGTAAGTTTTTTTAATTAAAAAAAAGATGAAAGGCAGTATTCGATTACACCACTGCTCCAACATTTCTTGCAAGATGATGCAGAAGTTGTTGGGGTTTTTTTGCTTTAAATTAGCAGTATATGAAACTGTACCTTACTAGTCTGTAATTCAAGACTGCAGCACCTGTAACCCATTAAAATTTAATAGAGTAATTGAGCCTTTCCTGGGACTCACCTAGGAGCCGCATGGGCATGTTAGAATCTGCATATGCATGTTAGAACCTGAAGTGACTAGGCAGTGGCTTCTGAAGATGGACAGATGTACTTTTTATATTAAAGAATGAAGAGGGAAACGTCTTCAGTGCAAAGTGTTGCACTGCTGGAAGCCTGTAATGAATTTTGCTTGGTTACTTTGTAAGCAGCTGCTTGTAAAAGCTTGTAAAAGCTGAGAAAAATTCAGTGTGTGGCTTTCCTCAGCAAGGCAATGCAATGGTGGGGTAATCTGTATCTGTTGATTTGCTGCCTGTCTTGCAGCTCTAAAAGGCACCAGACCTCTCTGCTAAGAAAGACAGTAAGCTGCAGTATGCGCTTCAGAAATGTGATGAATAATTTTCTCGTCTCTGGTACAGCACAAACAATTGAATTTGCTGCCTTGCCTGCTCCTATTACAAGATAGTTTTACTCCATCCTTTTGTGGGAGAAAGATCACATTATGTGCTGCACTAGGCTCAAGAGTTTTGGATCACTGGACCTGCAGTTGCTCAGGCAGAATGTTTTGCTTTTCCACATAGCATGAAGCATACATCTGTTCTTGTTTTCTTTTAAGGGCGGAATGTATCAGATCAATAGAGAGAAGGAGTAATTAGTTGCAAGTTTTAAGCCAAAAAGAGCTAGAACTCACAATTAATTAGCCTTTGACTGTCCTAGATTCATGAATATATGCATTCAGGATTGGGTCGCAACATAGGTCTGGCTTGTGCAAGTTAAGAGTACACACATTCCCAGCATATTTTTCCTCTTCTGTTTTTAAAAGTGTTCCCTGTTAAATGTTATGCATCTTACGCTTTGCTTAAAGTTCTCTGGAGCTCCTGTGTTCCATCTGGGTTCGATTAGCTATAGTAATTCCTCAGCTTATTTCTCTGTGTGAAGGCAGTGTTTGAAGGTCACCCCCGGGATGTAAAAAGGCTAGTTAAGTTTTGTGTCGCCAGTTGGCTTACAACATACAAAAACACAGCATTTCCATATGAATGAGGCCATCTGTTTCCCCTGAAACCTTGTGCAGCTGAGTCTCCAATACCAAACCGTACCTCTGTTCCTTTCTGCTTCAAGTCCTCTAATCTTAATAGGGGTTGTAAGGAAAGGAAAGTGCTGACCAGTGTTCACCCACCCCCACACACGTTGCAAAACAGCTGTGCATGCATTTACATAATTGCTTTGCCTTGTTTAGATTTGTACATTTCTCCTTATTGCACTGTTTACATAAAGTATTGCTTGGCTGGCAAAGCTGAACTGAACCCACACAGTGGGTGGGTTAAGTATGTAAGGAGATGGGGTGTTTGATCTTCTCCTTACCCCACAAAATAAAAGACAGAGAAATTCAGAAAAGAGCACATTTTTGAGTATTTGGCTCCATATGCAGCCACTTCGAACTGCAATGTCTTCCGCTTCCTATAAAGTGTCCTGGGAGCTATAATTTAAGGAGTTCAGAGTTGTTAGGAGACACCCATTCCCCTCAGACACAAATGCCAGTGACTTAACAACCAATTCCACTTCCTGGGGAACTCTGGGAATTGTAGCTATTTGAAGAGAATAAGGGACTCCTAAGAACTTTCAGCACCTTTGACAAAATAGAGTCAAACAGCTTTCCATTCTATTAGATCAGAAAGAGAAATGGATTGTGGCTAGGTATGGTATTTTCCAGGCAAATTTTCTCCAGAAGTTGTACCTATTTTCTCCAGTAAGCTTAAACTGTGCCTGAACTTCCCTTCTTTTCCAAAGCACAGAAGTGAGAGTGTCTGACCTTGGACTGCATATCTGGTCCAGGGGAATGTGGCCAAATGGGCCTTCTGCATGTATACAAGTGAAATAGTGTGACCTATATTAGTTGCTTGGAGACCAGATTTTCAGAGGCTCTTTCTGTGCCTGTGTTTGTACTCTAACAGGATTTCCGGGATTCAGTAGCACATGCATCCAGGCAACTTGGAAAGCCAGTCATTGAAGACAGGATCCTGAATCAGATCCTGTACTACCTACCTCAACTGTATGAGCTTAATCGGGACCTCTTGAGAGAACTCGAAGAGCGGCTGTCCCACTGGTAACTACATATTCAGAGCACAGATTCCTGCTTACTTATTGGTTAGAATATTGGGATATTCAGGCTTCTAGTAATGTGTGCTGTTTTTAGACCACAAAGTTGGATTATGAATATATGTTGTTGCAATGCTGCTATTTTTGAACTGAGATTTTCCCTGGATATGTGTGTGTGTGTGTGTGTTTATGTACTCACATATATTAGTAGTTTGAAGCTAGATTGGCTATTGGAGTCAAAAGTACTAAGTTCCTTTCCCTCTTCATCTTTACTTTCTATGACCAAATCACTCCTGACTAAATGAGCCTTTTTTTAATGCCATTTGACCCTGCTTGGCTGTGTTTGCTATTTTTGCCATAGGCTATTTGGGTGATTGGGGCTGAGCCAGGTCAGGACTATGACATGGGAGGAGGAAGGCTTTAACTATTTGTTCCACCATACTCCTAGTCAAGCGTCCTGCTGCCATTTGGCTGCTAATTGCAGTGGGAAAATAGCAGCCATTGCTACCAATGGGTGCTTTCCTCCCACTTTGAATAGCAGGCATCCCCCCACATCTGGATCAGGGCTGTGGCAGAAAGGGTTAAAGCTCCACCTACCCCAAATGTCTATATGTGAAAACTCTCTTTCTGTCAAAGCCAAGCAACATTAATAGCATCGTGTTTTGTTAGGGCCTGAGTTCTGCTAGGCAGTGTAGCAAGGATGGAAAAGGAGATGGAAGAAAATCTGAATTTTTGTCATACCTTTTGTTCTTATGAAGCCAAGTCAGATAAATCTTGACTAGGCTTACAAGGGCCCCTCTTTTTACCTTGAAGGGTATATATGAAGAAGTGAGGCTTGTCCAATGGCCAGGTTTAGCTCAAAGGCTACTAGCTGCCCCCTTCTGATTTAGATGCCCGTTTCAATAGCAGTCCTCTGGAACATGTTGTTAAATTGCAAACACTTTCATTCTTAACACATGAAAGGCACTGAGCAGGGGGTCGCAGAGGAGGCCTGGGGATGGGCACTGTTTTCCCAGGATGGAGGTTGAGGTCCTTGTGTAGAAGGAATAGAAAGAGGGAGAAATATGCCCCCTCCGTCATGCATTCTTCAGGTTTAAGTTCTAATTGTCCATGGTGTTAAATTCTAGGATTGACCACCAGCGAATTGCTGATATATTTTTGAAAAAAGGACCATACCTAAAGATGTATTCAACGTACATCAAAGAATTTGATAGGAATGTAGCTCTCCTAGATGAGCAATGCAAGAAGAACCCTGGCTTTGCTGCTGTTGTTCGAGACTTTGAGGTAATGGAACCTTTTATCAATGGTGTCAGATGATACATTCCATCTTTTGACTTTTGTTTTCTCTAAGGCCTGGTTTGTACAGTGCCAGAATACAAAATGCACGCACACGTCTCTTGTCGGATATAGTGTACATATTTTTTTCACTTTTGGTCCCTTTTTAAAATGCATGTGAGCAGAGATTCTACACATCCCCCATAGTAGCTTGGATCTTTTTTAAAGGATCAAGAAGCAAGCGATAAGAATAACATCTGGTAAGCAACACATGTACAGTGGTGCCTCGCAAGACGAAATTAATTCATTCCGCGAGTTGCTTCGTCTTGCAATTTTTTCGTCTTGCGGAGCGCGGATTCCCCGGGTATTAACGGCTTTAAGAAAAAGGAAGCAAACCCGCAAGACATTTTCGTCTTGCGAAGCAAGCCCATAGGGAAATTCGTCTTGCAAAGCACCTCGAAAAACGGAAAACCCTTTCGTCTAGTGAGTTTTTCGTCTTGCGAGGCATTCGTCTTGCGGGGCACCACTGTACATCGTATTTGGGCATAATATGTAACTGGAAATAAGTAAACATTCTCTTTACGATTACTGTATAACCAAAGTTCTGCAAGGGAAGTACAGCAGAGCAAATGACTGGAAATTTAAAACACCCAAGTCAGAATTCTAACTGAAACATTCTTTCTTAAAAGCACTGATTCTTCAAAGATACAATATCATGAAGAGTGTCTTGGTATCTCTTTGTGATCAAAAGATTTTGTTTGCCATATTGTAGTTCACAAAATGTATCTAGTTCTGTTGACAGATTTATAAAACCTATACATTTAATGAATTGGCAGAACCTGATATGGAAAGCAACAATCGAAACTGATATATATTTTATTTTATGAAGTTTGATGACCGTGGACTTACAGCTAGCAAGGAGGTTTGCATCAGATGCAATTTGGCAGCAGCATTCTTTGTCTGTTCTCTCATCCAGTGAAATGTATAACTGAGGTTAAGAAAATAAATGTAAACAAGAAAGGAAGTAATATTTTCTCTATTAGTGAGGCTCTCATCAGCCCTGTACAAGTCTTCTGTCCGCAATAAATGACTTTTTCAGGCCATTTGAACTGAATGGAATGCCTCTTGGCTGAGTCTCTTTCCATTTGAGATTCAGTCTTCTGCCAAAATGCAAATCCAAAGCATCGTGCTGCCATGTTTCCTTAGTTATTGCTTGTTGAGTCTATACCATATGTTGATCTGAGGCACCATGCGTTCATCTAAATTAGTCCTCAGATTTGTAAAGTCAGAAAATCCTTATTTTCTATCACACTTTGCTGCTGCCTGTCTGCTTTGTATGTGGCGCTAAAGTAGCCACAATTATACTTTGCTCATATGGGGGTGTGGAGGAAATGATCAGAATGGTGAAACTGTTGGTGTCATAGCATGCTGACATGTTGGCTAAATTCTACATCTATATAAATGTGAGCCAGCCTAAAGTCTTCTATTGGTTGCTTGTAGGGTGAGCATTTGGGGCTTTTTAGTTTAGAGAAAAGGCAAATAAAAGGGGACATGATTGAAGTGTGTAAAAGTATGCATGGTATTGAGAAACTGCGTAGAGAAACATTTTTATCCCTCATAATCAGGGCCCCAGAGTAAGACCTTTGGAGACCCTAAGCACTTAAAAGATTTTGGTGCCCCCATATAGATCTAATTCAAAATATTGTTTCATTTAATGGCTAATTCAGCCCTGCTCTTAATACAGTACTATAACTCGGGGACATCTAATGAAACTTAAATGCTGGAAGATTCCGTACAGTCAAAAGGAAATACTTACTTTGCCCCTTCCAACTCTACAAACACATCATTAAACCATGGAATTAACTCCCATAAGAGGCAGTGATGTCCACCAATTAGACGGCTTTAAAAGAGGATTAGACAAATTCCTGGAGGATAGGGCTATCAGTGGCTACCAGATAACTATACTCTACCTCCACTATATGCTTCTGAATACCAGTTGCTGGACTAGATGAGCCACTGGCTTCATCAAAACCTCTTTCTGCAAAGGCAAAACCACAATTGAATAACAGCCCATTTTTTAAAAAAAGAAAGAAAAAACCAATACAGCTTTCAGACAGTAGCAAGAGTAAACTATTTGGTCTGGTTCAGGCAAGTTGTTTTAAAAGAATGTTAAGTTTCAAAATCCTGGGTGTTTTCTTTTTCAGATGAGCTCCCGCTGCGCGAACTTGGCACTGAAGCACTATTTGCTTAAGCCAGTTCAGAGGATTCCCCAGTACAGGCTGCTTTTGACAGGTAAGAGCTAAAAGTCAATGCTCTACAGGTAGCAAACCTCAATTCACTAAGAATATTTTTACCTGAATTCAAATGCGTGGAAAAATTATTGTACAGAGAAATTCTTCTGCAGTGGATAAAAATGCAAAGGAAGAGCACAGATGATTCTTTTTCGTCTTCTGCTGAATAAATGTTAATGGTGATAAGCATCAGGGCTATGATGTTATGCTATGTTTCCACAGCTGTTCATTCTGGTTCTGCTGTTCAGGGTAGAACAGTATTGATTTCAAAAGGGAAAGGGAAGCTCTGAAAACTGATATAATATAAATATTTTTCTTATACCAAGTGTTGATCCATGCATATTCTCTTATTTTGGTCATGTTGTTATAGATTTAGCTATAGTTAAAAAAACAAATCCATACTCTACTACTCCTTTGTAAAATTGACTTTCCTTTTTTCCCCTATTGCCATAAGGCAATATAAAAACATTTATTAGGATATATTCCCTATAGAGCATGGCAGGACTTCTGTGTAAACACGCATATGATGGCACTGTAACAGAATCCTTGATCTTTGATGTTGAGAGTAGTCTATGGATTCTGCATAGTCCCACCTTCCCACGTTGGCTCCTTTCTGCTGTTTCCTTACCGGTGTGTGGGAACTTCAGCCGTCTATGGACCTCTAATATGTCTCACTGGTCATGTCCTGAACATATAATCCCTTTACTATGAATCTACACAAAAAGTTGCTTTGAAATTTCCTGAATTGATGGTCACTACATGCGACCGTACGTATTAGCGTTGCCACGAACCTGAAAGTGCCATGAAAAGGGTCAAAAATGGCCCTAAAAGAGTGTGAAAACAGCAAACATGTTCAAAAACAGAGTGTAGCAGAAATATCAGGTTTATTGCTAAAGATGCAGAGAACATGATTTACGCTGAGTTAGTGAATTCCACATTATTGAGACACTCTATTTTCTTTTTCTTGTGTAGTGTAAGTGCTTTGGCAAATCAGGAGCTGTAAATGTTGGGTTTGACATTATTGCTCTTGGGCTTTGAGAAAGACCGTTTAAGAAAATGAAGAAGAAACTAATTTCACAACCTGTCTTCTGCGGGTCTTCTGAGCATCATTTCTGTTAAGAAGCTCCTCAGCTGAATCCTCAAATAAAGGACTCAATGAATAGTCAAGGGTGCTAATTACTCTGATGTAGAAAAGGGATGTGCACACCAATTTGCTATACATAATATAGCTTGTTACATAAAACATACTTTCTCTAAAACACTTCTATACATATTGGGTTAGAGCCATTGCCCTTCCACAAAGGAAAAGACCCCTTCATTTATGAGATACAGGAGAAGCACTCTCCAGAAGAAGCAATTTTTGATGATTCCCCACTTCCCCTGCAGCTCATAGCATTATTTCCCATAGTCTTCTGGAGGGTCCACTAACCCTCTGGAACAGCTTTTCTGGAGCACAGGAGACTACAAGTGAGAAGGAGAAATAAACAAAGATCACCTTTTCATCCCCACTTCCTGCAGCAGGTAACATAGATCAAAAACCTTGCACATGCAGGATCTCGAGTTGAGCTCTGGGATGCCCTAGTTTAACTTAATTCCTGACAGACTGAATTCCAGGAGCAAAACACAGCAAAATGAGAAGGCCTTCCTCTGACTCAAGAGTGTAGTCATTTCTTTCCCTTCCTCCTGTTTATTCATATCCATTTGGCCTTCCTCACCTTTATCCTATAAACTATTATTATTTGTCGCATCCTTCTCTAGGGCTTGTCTGCTTGCCAGAAAAATATCCACTGCTTTGCTTTTCTCAGCTGCTGTATAAATAGTAAGAGTTATTTCACTGCTGCTTATGACTCTGCAAAAATGCTGTGTTTGCCTAGAAATTACCGTGTGGAATTTTGTCCCCCATGTTGTCACTGTGAAAAAATCCAAGTCTGTAACGTAAACTTGTAGTTAGTGCTTGAGGTTGAAGAAGAACAGTGCTAATTACTGTACTGTAAACTCAGAAAACCACTGGGGAATAATCACCACTTCTGTGTGAGAGATCTGCATGAACACGCAGTCAGAAAGATCAGCCAGACTGCTGCTGTTAATCATCCCCGACTGGCAGAGAAGTTATTGAAGGGGTGGTGGCTGGAGTACAGCATGCTCACTCTCAGAGGATGGTCTGAGGGCACATGATGAAGCCACCTTGCAAAAAAAGCTAAGCAGGTCTAGGTCCCCTCCAAGCTTCTATCATGAGATCCACAATGGAAATAATGGTGCATCGTAAGTGCAGTACAGTGGTACCTTGGGTTACAGACACTTCAGGTTACAGATTCCGCTAACCCAGAAATAGTACCTCGGGTTAATAACTTTGCTCCAGGATGAGAATAGAAATCGTGCGGCGGCGCCAGCACAGTGGCAGCGGAAGGCCTCATTAGCTAAAGTGGTACCTCAGGTTACGAATGGACCTCCAGAACAAATTAAGTTCTTAACCCGAGGTACCACTGTAAATAAATCACCTTTTGTGTGTGTTAGCAATCCCTCAGAGGTAAAAGGCTGTCCAGTGTGCCCATTCAGTCACAATCTACTTGTGTCTCCTGCCACCCATTTTAGAAGCTTAACAGCACTGCACTTGCCTGTCTGTGTTTCAGTCTGACCCCTCCCCCAACCTATTCTTTCTTACCAAGATGCTTTCTGCCTTCGGGGGGGGGGGGGGAGAAGAGAGCAAGCACCATATTTATGCTGCCTTTATATTTAAAAAAATCATAAACCATATAACAAAAAATAGATTAGGGGGCACTATACATATGCATTTTAAACCTACAAATATAACATGAAACCTAAGCAACAATGCGATGGAACTAAGGGGAATAAAATTATTCAATCATCTCAAAGCGTCGTAATTTAAAATGCCTGGCATATAGAAAGATTCTAACATGGCACCAGAAATAATACAGTGTTGGTGCTCAGTATGCCTTCCTTGGGAGGGCATTTCAATGTTTCAAGAAGCACCAGGGAGAAGATCCTCTCCTTAATATATGCATAAGGCACTTCTAGAAATACCGTGGACCAGTGCTTAAACCACGTGCATTCAGAGTACATTTCAACTACATTAAACATGTTTAAGTCCCTTTGAAATCAGTGAGTGTGAGGACTTTTTGTAAATGTGCAAACCTTTTCGGAGACGTAATAATCTTGTAGCTCAACTGGGCCACCTAGAGGTTCATTGTAATAACTTCATCCAGTTCTCTTCCTTAATAACATTTCTCTTTCCACAGATTATTTAAAGAACCTCTTAGAAGATTCGGCTGACTTCAGAGATACTCAGGGTAATTGCTTTTATAGTAGTTAGTCCATAGTTTAATGAAAAAAACACATCTTCTTGAATTTATGGGTGTGTGTCGTTTCATTGGTGGCACAGCCACAACAAGGCTGGATCCAGAGTTTCTGCAAGGGAGAAAGTTTCACTTACAGGTTTCTTGGGTTACACTTCTCTTGCAGTGGCCTGCAGGTTTGCTCTTAGGATTGGGGCGCATTCTCTGAACAGCAGGAAAGGTGGCATAGGAAGCTCCCAGGGTGAGGAAATTGCCAGAGATTTCCTTGCTTCACTTCCAGTCATGTTTGTTTTATTGATTAATTAATTAATTAATTAATTAATTAATTATACCCTGCCCATCTGGCTGGGTTGCCCCAGCCACTCTGGGCATCTTCCAACATGTATAAAAACACTTTTTTTATCGGTGGGGGGAATTAAATACCTCCTGATGTAAGCACCACTGGTTCAGGAATCCATGAAGGTCAGAAATAACTTCTACAAGGCCAGTGCTAATGCTCTGTGTTATATTTTCTGGCTATTTTAAGGCTACAGAGGTTCCTGATATAAAAACTGTTGTGACGTGGGGTTTGTGATTTCAGCTCTCTTGACATAATATGCTGGAGACAGTTCTGTAGTAACACTTCTTTATTAAAGCAAACAAGACTGGGGCCTGAGGAGGGGAGAGCTACATTTATAGGGACAGGGAACAAGCTAGAAAGGATACATTTTGGAGGGAACAATCTCAGGCAATCACAGTCCTGCCTTTTGGAGGAAACCAATAAGACAGAGGATCCAAATACAGCAGCTTAAATGAACCAATAGTAGCTGTACCCTCTGGAACCAAAAGGCAGTTACTTTACCCTAACGCAATACAGACAATAATAATACAGATATAAAATCCTTTGACTCAATACACAACACCCCTCCCCCCCTAGTGAGCACAGCAGACGTAATCTCTCAGGTACTGTGGGGTCCTACAACTTCTACTTGATCTCCTGACAACAGGTGTTGCTGGTTCTGGATTGGGTGTCACCTGTGGTAGGGGGGCTGCTATAGGGGTTTCGTCAGGAACAGATGGAGTCCCAGACATCTCAGGGTCCCCTACCTGTACCTCATCATCCTGAGGACTAGCAGACCCTGGTTCATTTGCTGAGGCCCCTGGTGACTGCACCTCTGGGCCATTTTCACCCTGGCCTTGTAGCTCTGCGTCGTTAGCCAGGGATGAATTATCAGACTCCTCTCTGCTGAGCGCCCGGCGCCTCAGCTGATCTATATGTCTCTTCCAAACTTGCCCATTTTCCAAGGTCACATAATAGGACACAGGTCCACTAGCCTGGGTGACCACACCAGCCACCCACCGCGAACCTCGTGAATAGTTCCTCACCCAGACCAGATCTTCAGGGGCGAGATACCTTGTTGTGTCAGTCTCAGCCTGGGGGGTTGCTCTTGCATTACGGTTTGGCATTTTATCCGGGTTGACATAATCCAGCACCGTTACCAGTCTTCTACCCAAGAGCAGCTCAGCTGGCAACTTGCCCGTTGCAGTACACGGCGTCGCATGCTGCAAAAATAACATTCGCGCGATGCGAGCTGACCAGTCACCCTCCATTAAGCGCGCAATGGATTCTTTGGCTGTTCTTACCATGCGCTCCGCCTGCCCATTGGAGGATGGGTGAAAGGGCACGGATGTGACCCCTCTTACGAAGTTATCAGCCAAGAATGCCCTGAATTCTTGGGATACAAAAGCTGCCCCATTATCTGATACAATGGTCTCAGGTAACCCGTGGGTTGCAAACAGCTGCCTCAACACCTTGATTACGGCAGTTGATGCCATGCTAGGGACCATCGCCACTTCTAACCATTTGGAATATGCATCGACGATAACCAAAAAGACCTTCCCCTGGAATGGCCCAGCAAAATCTAAGTGCAGCCGGCTCCAGGGAAATCTGGACTGCTCCCACCAGTGAACTGGTGCTCTGGCCACTTCTGGCCGCACCTCTTGGCATGCCTTGCATGTTCGTACCCATTGTTCTATGTTCTGGTCCATTCCAGGCCACCACACATAACATCAGGCTAGCGACTTCATCCTGACCATTCCCGGGTGTCCCATGTGAAGCGTCTCAAGAACCCTGTTTCTCAGTGGTGCTGGGATGATCACCCTATCTCCCCACAGGAGACAACCCTTATGCATGGACAACTCGTGCTGCCTTGTCGCATAAGGCCTGAATTTGTCTTCATGCGGACCACCTGGCCACCCCCTCCCCACCCAAGTGAGCACACGGGAGAGAACAGCATCTTTCCTCGTTTTCTCAGCTATATCAGTAGCCGTTACAGGAGCGCCCGGAAGTGCTTCCAGCATCATTATGTGCTCCGCTGGAGCAGGATCCTCATTGCTCCCGCCAGGAAGGGGCAATCGACTCAGCGCATCAGCGTGGCACAACCGCTTCCCCGGCACATGGGTCAAGGTGTACTGGAACCCGTTCAGGAATATAGACCAACGCAACATTCTGGGGGAGAGAATTTGTGGCGTTTGTTTGTTCGGGTTGAACAACCCTAACAGTGGTTTGTGGTCCGTTTCAATGGAGAAATGGCGACCGTACACATAATCATGGAACTTTTTGATTCCTGCCACAATTGCAAGTGCCTCTTTGTCAATTTGAGCATAGTTGCACTCCGTGGCCGACAACGTACGGGAATAGAAAGAGATGGGCTTTTCCGACCCATCCGGTTCTCTATGACTCAGCACCGCCCCCAGACCGTATTGAGAGGCATCACATGCCAGGACCAGCGGCTTCGACTCATCATAATGAGCAAGGACACTCCTGCTACTCAGCATTCCTCGCAAGGAGTCAAAAGCCTTCTGCTGCTCCTGCCCCCATCGCCACACATTCTTTTTCTGCAACAGTCTATGTAATGGTTCAGCTACCGAAGCTTTCTGGGGTAAGAACGAATGATAAAAGTTAATAAGTCCCAGGAATGACTGCAACTCTGTCTTGTTCTGTGGTCGTGGTGCCTCGATGATGGCCTTAACCTTAGCATCTGTGGGGTGGATGCCTGATGCATCAATTTTAAACCCCAATAAATCCACAATTGGCACCCCAAAACTGCATTTTTCCTTTTTTAGTTGCAATCCCACCTCCTTGAACTTGAGCAACACTGCACGGACACGCGCAACCAGTTCCTGTGCCTGATGCATCAATTTTAAACCCCAATAAATCCACAATTGGCACCCCAAAACTGCATTTTTCCTTTTTTAGTTGCAATCCCACCTCCTTGAACTTGAGCAACACTGCACGGACACGCGCAACCAGTTCCTGTGGGTCTTTTCTAGCAATCAAAACATCATCAAAAAATGGCAAGACCCCCGGCTGACCTCTTAACAGGCGTTCCATGAGCCCTTGAAAAATCCCTGGGGCCACACAAACTCCAAATTGTAATCTGTTAACTCTGAACACCCCTTTATGTGTGACAATAGTCTGTGCTTCCGCTGATTGTGGGGTTACTGGCAGCTGTTGGTAAGCTTGTGCCAGGTCGATTTTGGCGAACACCTTGCCCCCAGCCAGTTTAGCCAACAGATGTGATACGACTGGAATGGGGTATGAGTTTCCCCTGAGTGCCTTATTGATAGTACATTTGTAATCAGCACAGATCCTGACTTCCCCATTTGCTTTAAGGGGCGTGACAATTGGAGTCTCCCACTTAGCGGAGTCCACGGGTGAGAGAACTCCCTGCTTGACCAATTTATCCAGCTCTGCTTCGATCTTGGGTTGCAGTGCAAATGGCACTCGCCTTGGTTTGAGTCGGATTGGGGCCACCCCAGGGTCCAATTCGAAGTCAACTGGGGGCCCTTTATAACAACCCAGTTTTCCATTAAAGAGACCAGCAAATTCTTTGCATAATGCCTCACTCATCTCAGGGCAGGTTTGGATTGAATTAAGCCCTGATATACTCAGTCCCAGGGCGGGGAACCAGTCAGTGCCCAGGAGACTGGGGCGGCTGCCCTTCGCAATCACCAGTTTGAGTACCGCCTGTTTGTCCCGGAACTGTACTCTCACGGCACACATTCCCATGACATGGATGCGGCCCGCTGAGTATGACTGCAAAGTTGCCGGGAAGGGCTCCAGAGGGGGCAACTTACCCCTGGGGAAGAACGTCCTCGCGGTCTGGTCCGACACGATAGTGAATCCAGATCTGGAGTCCACCTCCATGTCGCACAGCTGACCCTCAATCTTCACCTTGACGTGTGCCTTGCCTTGCGCTGGAAACTGCACGACCCTCCCATTGATCTCCGTTACGTAGTGGCAGTCCTGTAGAACGTGGGTTGCTGTGGGCGGTCTGCGATGCTCAGTCTAGGTGCTCCTGTCGCTCCCAACGCCGCCGATCTACAGACCCTGGCGATGTGACCTGTCTTCCCGCACGTCCGGCACATAGCATCCTGGAAACGACAACTCTTCCGCTCATGGTTTCCGCCACAACCAGGGCACCTGCCTCGGTGATCTTTGTGCACTGTGCAGGCCTGACACACTGACTCGACCCCATGGACTGGGCTCTGGCTCGAAGTAGCCTCTAGCTCGTCCATGGCATGCACAACTTCTATCTGTGGCTTAGGGGCCCTGCGACTGGCATCAAGCTCCTCTCTTTCATAATTCTCCGTGGCGGTGGCCTCCTTCAAGGCTGAAGCAAGGGTAACCTCTTCTTTAGCCACGATGCGTCTTCTGGCTTTCTTGCTGCTCAGACCACCGATAAAACGATCCAGGAGAGTCTCTTCCAGATCTTGGAAGTCGCAGTGCTGAGCGAGCTTCCACAGTTCAGCTAGAAATGCAGATACAGACTCCCCAGCACGCTGCTGCCTCTTATGAAACTCCATCCGCCGGGCCATCTTGGTCTCAGTAGGCACCAAATGGCTTGTTAGGCAGGCAAGAATATCTTTGAGAGATGTCTCACTTAGCTTCGCTGGAGCAAGCAATGCCTTGGCCAGTGTGAAGATCTCAGGCCCACAGTAGCTCAGGAATGTGGCCCTTCTTTTGCTGGCATCAGTGATCCCTTGAGCCACCGCGAAGAACTCAAAGCGTTTGACGTAGTCTTCCCACGTGTGGGCCTCTGATGGCTGGAAGGGCTCCAATACCCTTGGACTCTCCATTGTCCTGTGGGCAGGGTCGGCTTCTCAGCTGGCCAGTGAGTCTTGTTTTAGCTTCAATCCGGACTCTGAGGCAGGGCTGCGTTAACCGCTCCTCAGCATTCCGGATCCCACCTTCGTCGCCAGTTGTTGTGATGTGGGGTTTGTGATTTCAGCTCTCTTGACATAATATGCTGGAGACAGTTCTCTAGTAACACTTATTTATTAAAGCAAACAAGACTGAGACTTGAGGAGGGGAGAGCTACATTTATAGGGACAGGGAACAAGCTAGAAAGGATACATTTTGGAGGGAACTATATCAGGCAATCACAGTCCTGCCTTTTGGAGGAAACCAATAAGACAGAGGATCCAAATACAGCAGCTTAAATGAACCAATAGTAGCTGTACCCTCTGGAACCAAAAGGCAGTTACTTTACCCTAATGCAATACAGACAATAATAATACAGATATAAAATCCTTTGACTCAATACACAACAAAAACACTGAGGGATCATGGGGTATGAACTCTTCTGTGTAAGGGGGCAAAGGCCATATTATGTTTGACTGCAGACCTTCCTCAGGCCTAATGTAGCCTGATAGCTTTTAGTTGCCTCTGTTGAGAAGATAAGCTTCTTACTCTCACGGGAGGTTTAAAATCTCACGCATTCTTTCCTATTTTCCTGATGTTTGTTGATGCTGTGGAAATGTATCCCCCCCCCCACGCCAACTACTGTTTTAAGATTTATTCCAGTGTCCTTACCTTTTCAGGAATCGTTTTCAGATATAACAACTTTAGAAAACATACCCCAAAAATTACCTTCCCCAACCCTCCCTGTTGAGCACAGTAGTGTCATTTATTATTATACAGATGTTTCCAAATTAAATGAAGGTGTCTTGCCATGTCCCCATGAGTAGTGAGTGGTCGATAATCATGTTTCTTTGTTAATGTATATGAAATAAATCTAAACCATATTACATAAAAAATTTCTGTTCTTGTATTTCCCCCTTGATCTTGAACTTTGTTGGTCAACTTTTACATTAAGTGTGGAAATACAAGGTCCTTTCCATTAAACTTAGGTGTCTTTAATACTGACACATACTGTAGTCAATGCTGAAATACATTTTGTTTTGTTTTCAAGATGCTCTTGCTGTTGTGATAGAAGTGGCTAACCATGCTAATGACATCATGAAACAGGGAGTAAGTATCTCAGTCATGGAATAATGATGGTGATAATAATTATGATTATAAATATTATTTATCTATTAATCTCTTCCAATGAGGCTTCCTGTAGTGATTTATGATATAATATTAACATATATAAAAGCCACATATATAAGAAAAGTCAAATGAATAACATATAAATTTTAAAGCATATATATTATATCATCCATTTAAAAGAACAGCCCAAATACTATCAGTTCAAATACTATACAGACAAAAACTAGGATAAAGACTTCCATTTTGAAGGCTTTTTGAAAGGACAGTTTAATATGGTTTTCAGCAGCTTTGTGGTGTTTTATTTCTCTCTCTGTCTGTATTTTGCCATTTTACTTTAGCTGTATACTAGTAAGCCCAACTTTGTGGATATCAGTTCGAACCATGGCACATTTGTATTGCCTGGAAAGCTCATAGATCTCTAGATAGAAGACATGATTATACATGACTTTAATGGGTCACTTGAAGCAACTTCAGTTTCTTTACAAATGAGAAACAAGGGAGGGAACATGGAGCTTTTTACTGTTATGGGAAGTGTGTGTTAAATTGTGGAGGCCTGTGTGTAGAGCTAACCCTGCAGTTTTAGGCCCTAAGGCTTAAATCTCCTGTGTTCAGCTCCTTTAATTCAGCAAATATTACTTTTCGGATTTGTGTAGTTTTTTTTTCATACTGGTACACATCACAGAATATGGAAGTGTGTTTGACTTCAACACTTCTAGAGCCAATTAGAGTGAGCAACCTGTGTGGCTCCCTGGTGTTCCCAGAGGATTCTTCCGCCATGGAACTTTTCATCAGTTTGTTTACAAGAACTTTATTTATGCTTCCACCCTCTAGGACAACTTTCAGAAACTTATGCAAATACAGTACAGCTTAAACGGTCATCATGAGATTGTACAGCCAGGGAGGGTAAGTTCACCAACAAGCAAACAGTAGGTTGCGAAAAGCAAACAAACCTTAGTGTGTGAAAACTACTTTTATGGCCCATTTATAGGTTTTAGTTCTAAAAGGGAAAAGGAAGATCTGGGGTTTCTTTTTCTTTGTTTCATCAGTCACCTCCATCTGTGACAGTAACTCTTGCTTCTGCAAAGGCAAAGGTGCTAATTCTTGTGATGGGAATAAGACAAACAAAGGTTTGTGCCACTTCTGTAGCCCATTAGTCTAGTTTGTAGTGCACTGTGGGGGTCTGCTTAGACCAGTGATGGCCAAACTTGGCCTTCCAGCTGTTTTGGGACTACAATTCCCATCATCCCTGACCACTGATAGCTAGGGATGATGGGAGTTGTAGTCCCAAAACAACCAAGTTTGGCCATCACTGGCTTAGACCAACCTTGCTCAACCTGGTGCTGTGCAGATATTTTGAACTACCAACTCCTATCATGTAGGCTGACTGATGGGAATTATATTTCCATATGTTGGAAGGACACTAGGCTGGAAAAGTCTAGCTTAGGCCAACCAACCAAACATTTGTCCATAAGAGCAAACTCCTAGGGGCTGAGGTCCCTTTGGCTTCCCCAATAAAATATTTGAGGGGACCCCCCCAAAAAAAAACATTGATGGGTATTGCCATACAAATGGTGTGTGTGCATCAAGTCATGTAATTGATTAGGTGGGGCAGGGCTTACCTTCTCCCCGCCCCCCCCCCAATATTTTATACAAGTTGGCACCCCATATTTGCCCAGGCCACATTACCATACTGCCTCTGGGCAGAATGAGTAGGTCCCATTCCCACATGACTTGCAAATGCAGCATCCTGGCCTTACAGACTACTTCTATTACTATTAGTAGCTGTTCCTCTCCTAGCAATCTCACCACCGCTCTTTTAGCAGTGCCCTTTCCTGTGTCTACAGTATTGCTCTGTTGTCTTATTGGGCGCTTGACTAGTATGTACTTAATACTGTGTTTGAAAATGGAACTGTTCTCGCACTCTCCTTGGGAGAGTTTTATACTCCTAGCAGCTGACTACATTTATTTGCTTGCTTGAATGCCCAGGTCTTTTTGAAAGAAGGAACGTTGATGAAACTGTCCAGGAAGGTTATGCAGCCACGAATGTTCTTTTTGGTAAGATGCCATGGATGTTTTTACATACCTAATGCTTAGAGTGATTTCATAATGGTGCAGTCTGTCCCCACTGCAATTTCAAAAACAAAAGCTAGCAACTCCAGTTAATGGTTTTGAATAATTTATATTTCAGTTTATACTATCATTGTCTCCTTTTCACAGTGGTTTTATGAATAAAGCATCTTTTCTCTCTTGCTTGGTGGTTTTTATGTAGCATTTATTTTTGAAAAATGTTCTGCTCAAAGTCTGAGGTTCTCTTTCAGATGCTTCAGGGTCTTTGATCAAATACAATCAAGGCAACTCTTTAGCATTTAGCTACACTTGTAATGTGGTTCTTTTAATCCTAGACTAATGTTATTAAAAATGATTCTTTGCTTATCAAGGAAACAAGGACACACTGCAAAAGCAAGTTTCTAATATTTAAATTGCCAGACCAGACCTGAATTTGATTAAGCTTCATGCATTCAACATCACTTGAGTTAACTTGCAAGAAAAAATAATAATGGTTGTTGTTGTTAATGTTAATGATGATAAATGGTCCCAGTGAATTTTGACCACAGCGTGGCTTCCTCTGCATGGAACTTAATGAAATCCTTGTGCTGAGCAGCCTACACATGGGGACCTGAGGAGAAAAAGGTCACAGGATGTTCCTAACAGAGAGGACAAACTTGGGTCACCCCTTGCCTGGCTACAGAATATTGTTATGGGCCCAGCATAGCCTGGGGATGGGGACAGCCTGTCCTGCTTCACCACCTAAGGTGGAAGGGGGATGGGCCCCCTGCCAATCCCACCACTTCTGTCATCATCAAATCCACACCCACCCACCCACTGAAAGGGGGACATTCTGCAAGGCCTTGCTACTTGTCTTTTCTGCCCCAGGGGCAGGAAAAACAAGAACAATGGGGGAACAAAGAAGGCAGAAAGAGGGCAGAGATGGTCTTTTGCACCTTGCTCTGTGTCGGAGGAAGTTGATATGTGAAACGTACAAAAGTCCCTATATGTTATATGTAATTTCAGTTACTTTTTAAAAATATTTATATTGCAGTTTAATGATGCTCTGCTGTATACAACTCCGGTACAGTCTGGAATGTATAAACTCAACAACATGCTGTCACTGGCTGGAATGAAAGTGAGTAGATAAAATTTCTTCTGTAACATGTTTTTGTCACTCACAGCTTGAACGCCTGCCAAGACATTTAATGTGTGCTAAGACATACTATAATGCTGATAAAGAGTACAGTCTTTCATTTACTGATAGACTTTTATGCTTCTTAACTTGCTTGAGAGCCAGTGTAGTGTAGTTGTGAAGAGCGGTAGTCTCGTAACCTGGGGAACCGGGTTCGCGTCTCCGCTCCTCCACATGCAGCTGCTGGGTGACCTTGGGCCAGTCACACTTCCTTGAAGTCTCTCAGCCCCACTCACCTCACAGAGTGTTTGTTGTGGGGGAGGAAGGGAAAGGAGAATGTTAGCCGCTTTGAGACTCCTTAAAGGGAGTGAAAGGTGGGATATCAAATCCAAACTACTACTCTTCTTCTTCTTCTTCTTCTTCTTCTTCTTCTTCTTCTTCTTCTTCTTCTGTGTATCTTTCCCTGCTTCACTAATAGTCCCAGGGTACATTCATAGATAAAAAAATGTAACATCAAGTCGAAAATATACAATCTCATAAAACTGTATTAGTTTGTGATCAAAACAATTTAAAACAGTATTCAGTTGAAGGAAGATACCTTATCTTTGTACAATACAGTTCACCACAGTCCCCCGCCCTTCCCCAAAGGCTATGCCAACAAAATACATACTGTGCAAGATCTGTCTTTGAGGAAAGAGCACTCCACAACCTGGGAAGGAGAGTACTGCAGAATAGGCCCCCTCTCATACTACTGCTCTGAGAAAAAATGGCCTGGTTTACATGTTACGTTAAGCCAAGCTATGTCTTAGCATAGCACAGACTCCCAGGGAGGAGATCATGATCACTTTGCCTCTCTGCAGTAATTTTGCTGCTGTACCATGCTGAATTTAGCCATGGCTTGGCATGTTGTTTGAACGCAGGCTTGTGGTTTAAATCCCTCCAGACTAACCATGAGCAGTAGCCGAGGATTGTTCTTGGTTTATGGCTCATGGCTACTCTGGAGAGACCAGAACTACGAGCCCAGATATGGATGGCATGCTAAAGTGAAGGACTGAGGAGGAGTGAATCTGCCACGATCTCTTCACTGGGAGTTGGTACCTTCACTCTTAGGCATGTTTCAGCTTACTGTGATGTGCGAACCAGGCCAGATATTTTCATCGTTCCAATATCTGGGTTTCCCAGATTAAAAGCTGTTTTTTTCTCCTGCAAATGTTACTCCTTTTGTGTGTGTGTTGAAATTGTCTTCTGCTTCTAATTTCTGAAACTACTGTACTGGCTTGTTACGCCTTTTTCCTTTGCTAAGCCTTTTGAGATGGCAGGTTGACAGAACGTTTGTTTTTCTTGTTTTACAACTGGATTATTCATTCTTTTTCCTTCCTAGGTTAGAAAGCCAACCCATGAAGCTTACCAGAATGAACTGAACATAGAAAGTGTAGAGCGATCTTTCATCCTGTCAGCAAGGTATGCCGTTAGGCACAACATTTTGTGTATTTTGATAACAAAGTATTGCTTAGTGCTTTCTCCTCAATATTTATTGGGTAGTTAAATGTTGAGATAAAAGGATAAGCTGCTTAGTTATGTTGGGTGTGAGAAAGTTGCTTTACAATCAGCTACTAGACCATGTTCAATGTCTTGTTGTTAACATATAAAGCCTTAAACAACTTGGGACCTGGTTACCTGAAAGACCACCTGCCCTTAAAGAGATGTGTAAGATCACATAGATCAACTGGGAAATTTTTACTTTGCAGCACCCTACAGAATGTCATAGAGTGGTGACCTGAAAACGGGCATTTTCTGCTCTTTCCCTGTAATATGGAACGCCTTCTCTCTGCCATACATGAAGTAGCGACCATCAAAACTTTTTGCCCAGGCTTTCCCTGTCCCAAGAGATTGGACCCTGCTTTATGTATTTGAATCTCCTGTATTTTGTTTGATTCACTTTTATGTTTCTCTGTTTATATTGCTATTTTATTGGTTTTACATTATGTTTTTGTTTTAATGATACATTACTTGGTTGTTAGACTGTAACATTAAGTGGTATATAAATGCTTTTAAATAAACAAATTGCCATATGTGTTTTACCCCCAACAGTTCTGCCACGGAAAGAGATGAATGGTTAGAAGCCATCTCCAGGTCAATCGAAGAATATACAAAGAAAAGAATCACTTTTAACCCCAGTAAAAGTATTGAAGAGGTATGTCCAAATTGTTGCTTGTACACACTGTATGGCAGTGATGGTGATTTGGGTCCATAGACCTGTTATGTATGCCAAAGGCACAAGTGTTTAATGCCAGGAGAAAAGGCTGGTTGTTTGTCCTGTGTTGATAACTGTTACATAGCTAGTGTGTTACTGGAGAATGATTTTTCAGTAGTACAATAGGAGAAACATCTTAACAGTAAGAACACTTCAACTGTGGAATCAATTACCTAGTAGAGTGATCGTTTGATGAAGGCCTTGTGGGTCATCAGAGTCCCACTTGATACTTGACCCTGGAAATCCAGAACTAGGGCATAGCCAACAGATAATCTCCAGCATGAAGACCTCCAGTGAAGGAGAGACCATTACTTTACCAGGTACTTGGTCCCATTATTGAACTACTCTTACTGTAAGTTTTAAGAAAAATAATAGGGGTGGGGAACTTCTGACCGGCAAGCCTAGTAAGGCCCAACAAGGGCTGTGATTTGGCCTGCAGGCCATTTTCTTCAAATTGCACTCACCTGTAATGTCATGTGTGGGGCAGGTAAGGATGTAGCTACAAAAGAACCAGGAGCTTAAAATGAGCTCCTGATTGTTCCTTTGCATGTGTGGCTCACTGATGGCTCCATTCATCTCAATGGCACTGTGAGCCCCATTGGGACCAACTGCATGAAGGAGTTCTCTGTCAGGAACTCCCTTGTGCAGCAGAAAGGGCTTGCTGTCAGCAAAACCCACTTTGCCCATTTGCTGGTGCGATTTGGAATCAGCCTTCACCTGCAAATGGACATTTTCTCTCTCTCTACAGTGTCCTGCCCTGCTGGTAGGTTTTAGTTCCCCACCAGATGCTTGATAGTAAAGTAACAAATTAAAACATTTGTTAAAACATGCTCCTCTTGGGGAAGTTTTCTGCAATTGAATCTCAAATATATGCAATAGGCCCAAATGATCTCCTCCCCCTATGCCTCCTTGATGAAAGCTTTCTGTCCCCTTCCCTCCCCACACCCCCAAATTCACACTGAAGTCTGCTAAAAATAATTCAGTTCAATTTCATCACCTGGTGAAGAGTTGTAATATGTACAGCACTAGTTAGAAAACTAGAACATCATGGTGGTTGTTTCTTTAAGTCTGTAATCATGTGAGATTTTCTTTCCTCTCTCCCTTAGGCAGACCCAGAAAAAGAGACCGAAGATAGTCCTATAGGGTCAAAGGCGCCAATCTGGATTCCTGATACTAGAGCTACCATGTGTATGATCTGTACTAGTGAGTTCACACTCACATGGAGAAGACACCATTGCAGAGCATGTGGGAAGGTTGGAAACATTTCACAGCCTTATTGTAGCTATTAATCAAAATATTCAGTGGTTGGACTTGACTGCTCTGCAGCCTGTTAAGGAAATATTGCAGTTTTGATAAGATCACACTGCGGTGCATTCAGTGAGCCGGGGAAACTTTCCTATCAGTCAAGCCACAATTTTGGCTTTTCAGTCTAGGGGGGAAAGCAAGTAACGGGGGAGGGGGGAGACATGATAGAGATGTGCAAAATGATGTATTATGTGGGGGAAGTGGATACAGAAACATTTTTCTCCCTCTTTCATAATACCAGAATCTGAATGAAGCGGAATGTTAGAAGATTCAGGACAGAGGATATAAAAAACGTTTTTCATACAATGCATGGAATTTGCTTCCCCAAGATGTAATGGTGTCCAGAAACTCTGACGGCTTTAAAACAGGATTAGAAAGAAATCAAAGAGGATAAGTGCTATGACTGTCTGCTTGTCAGGGTGGCTATACATTGCTTCCCGTATTGAAGGTGACACGCCTTTGAATACCAGCTGCTGGGGAGCCTGAGTGAGGATATTGTATAGGCATCTTAACAGTGCAGAGAAAGGATGCTGGACTAGATGGGTCATTGGCTTGGTCCAGCAGGACTCTAATAGGAAAGCTCTCTGATTGTTTTGAACCACATATCTTAATCATCTTAAAATGTTAACTAGAGGTGTGTGGTGTGTGTGCTTCATGTTTCTTTTTCCTTTCCAGATAATCTGTCAAGCTTGTTCATCAAATAAGCATGGGCTAGACTATATGAAACATCACTCTGCAAGAGTATGTGACCATTGCTTTAATGAGTTACAAAAACAGGGTAAGGTAAAAACTTTGTCTAAACCAGCTTTTCAATTTTTGATGCTTCTGTTTTTGCTACAAACATATTTTAAGGGCATGTAAACCCCTTAAGTTGGAGAAATCTTCATTTCAGCATGGCTTGTAGTGGCAC
Organism: Podarcis gaigeae; assembly: GCF_964106915.1. Lineage (NCBI taxonomy): Eukaryota > Metazoa > Chordata > Lepidosauria > Squamata > Lacertidae > Podarcis > Podarcis gaigeae. The sequence continues at coordinate 35,841,606 of NC_139686.1, forward strand.
AATTTTATGAGGATTAAATAGAACAGAATCAAATTCCCAGAAGACCATAATAATGCAATATCGTTTTAGTTTTAAAAGTGGTTCTACAGATGAAAATATGTTGCTCAGATTAAATATCCTTTCCTGCTTTGCTCATGTTTTACATAAGTGCATGGATTAACTCACATTGCGTTTTACAGTTGATTTAATATGGATGGCAGTGTTAGTAAAAGCTTACATCCATTTTGCAGCAGTTTTGAAAGAGAATATTGTTTTAATAATCACCCCCAAATACTTGTCCACCATCATGCTGTGCTCAGAAGGTAGGCTTGTTCACTGAAAATGGGACCATAGGTTCAAGCACATTCAAAACTGCAATATAATTGCTCTAATATGTACAAATAGTATGTGAGAAACTAGAATGACAATAATCTCAGGGTGGGCAGATGATGTGCACTTAAAACTTGCAATTCGTGAAGAAATTCACTTTAAATTGAGGTTTCCATTTGTATGAAGTACAAACGTAACTTTTTCCATTTCAGATAAGCTGAACACACCTCCTAAAAATGGTTCCCCAGTAAATCACAGAACCCCGTCTAGCACCTTATCCACAGTGTTGCACAGTATCCCATCTGGACGAAAGCAGAAAAAGATCCCAGCTGCTCTTAAGGAAGTATGTGTTACATAGTCTAAGTATGAAATTATCTGTTTTTATTAACTGTGTCATTGCTAATCTTTAGTAAAATGCTTTTAGAAGGGATATCTATTTGAGTAGGGCCTCTTACTTTTTTTAGTATAGACTTATAGTAGGACAGATAGTTGAAATATATTTAGTCAAGTGTGGTTAAAGATTAATTAGCACTGTGCTGCTCTCTTGGTGCAACCCATTGCTACTATCAAATCTCCTCTGCCCCAGATATTTTATTGCCCTGTGTTACCTGTCTCCAATTCCTTCCATGGCTAGGGAATTTGAATTGAGGGAAGCATGGTGGAATAAAACCTTTCTCCCTCTTACCTCTTATTATGGGACCAAGTACATGACTTGTTAGATTTAAGCCAGGTACAAACCAGGGATCCCAACGCTAACGTTTAACTTTCAGAGTTAAACTAAACTTTGCAAAAATTCTTCTGGGCACATAGATGGAAGAGATGACTATGTGAGGTCTTTGGTTTAGTATGTCTCGCCAGAGTGGTGCATGCTCTGGTTATCTCCCACTTGGACTACTGCAATGCACTCTACGTGGGGCTACCTTTGAAGGTGACTCGGAAACTACAACTAATCCAGAATGCGGCAGCTAGACTGGTGACTGGGAGCGGCCGCCGAGACCATATAACACTTGAAAGACCTACATTGGCTCCCAGTATGTTTCCGAGCACATTTCAAAGTGTTGGTGCTGACCTTTAAAGCCCTAAACGGCCTCGGTCCAGTATACCTGAAGGAGCGTCTCCACCCCCATCATTCTGCCCGGACGCTGAGGTCCAGCGCCGAGGGCCTTTTGGCGGTTCCCTCATTGCGAGAAGCAAAGCTACAGGGAACCAGGCAGAGGGCCTTCTCGGTAGTGGCGCCCGCCCTGTGGAACGCCCTTCCAGCAGATGTCAAAGCGATAAACAACTACCTGACATTCAGAAGACATCTTAAGGCAGCCCTGTTCAGGGAAGTTTTTAACGTGTGATATTTTACTGTATTTCTGGTTTTTATGGAAGCCGCCCAGAGTGGCTGGGGAGGCCCAGCCAGATGGGCGGGGTATAAATAATTTATTATTATTATTATTATTATATGTAGAAACCTGACCATTATATTTCTTGTGCTTCTTTTGCAATTGGTGAAATACCAGTGATTTGCACAAACATTTCTATTTTGGTCACCAGGTTAAAAAGAGTGGGAAGGGCTGTCCTTCGTACCTTCCTCTCTACTTGCTTCAATATTCTTGGGCAAAGTACTTGTGCTCCAGTAGGCCACATATGTTTTTGCAGACTTCCATTTATACAGTTGTATTAATATTCTACTGCACCATGTGGGAAATGAATAGTCACAACGCAGCATTCCCAAAGTGAAAGAGAGAAATAGAGTCTGTTAGAAGGAGGAGACTGTTCAGGAGACTCATAGAAGAGTTATAGAAAGAGATGGCAGAGATGGGGGGAGGCTTCCACAACGCTGGGTATGATTTTTGTGAACGTATGTTCATGCAATATCAAAATTTAAAAATGACTGGATAATTATTTGTTAAGCTGCAAAAAGGAAAATATATTTATGCATACGAATTGCTGTTCTGTCCCATTTCAGTTGAATATTTACGGTGCTCATATTTAGCATGGTAGTATGCTATTTCTTTGCATATACTGATGCAGAGCATTCGCAGAATCTCAATTAGGCAACCTTTCCCCCCTTGTCTGCTTCCCAAAGAAACATCATACAGCCTGAGGAATTTCATGAAACAAATTATTTATGTAGCTTAATTGTGTCCATATACCAGCTGTTGCTGTAGGAAACCTTTTAGCACCCCCTGTTGTTTGGAGTTACTTTAATTCTTGATGTATTCTCTGTGTGTATTGCACATGCACGTTCCCTGGATGTTACGTGCAGTACCTTCAATATGCTGCCTTGCTAGATTGTTGACGCAGAAAAGTGCAGTGTGCAGTTTGGCCCATCTCTCTCTCTAGGGATGCTGTCTTACTGCCAATTGATTTTTCATGCTAAAGGCATCTCTTTCTGGAAAAGTGGTGAATTTATTTAGAATACCTTTTAGCTTTATTACCCTTTATAGCTATGTCCTGTTGAAAATAGTGTTGGGTGCTTTTATCCATACTGTTCACATTGAACTGTACTTAAAGCTGCAGTTAGGAATTTTAAAAGGTGTGTATAAATCCTCTCTCTACAGTTTGCATTAAAATTATCATTATAGGGTAAAATCTAGGAAGATGCATCTAATGGAAAATATTAATTAGAAAAACAACTTTCTTTTATAGCACTTTCTGTCAGGGGATACACCTGGCATGCCTTGCAGTCACTCGCATTGTTCTGATTTGAGACTAACAATCCTTAATGTCCCAACTACTCATTCTAATCTAACCCTGTCATCCTTGCCTTTTAATAGCCACTGGAATCATCTTGTGGTAGCCTTAGGCTACTAAAAAATTATTACTCATCTTTCTGAAGAACAGTGAAAATGAAAAATTGAGACAATTTTATGGTTTGGAATCCCCCTTGGGACGTAACAGACACCTATTGTAGGAAAACCACTCTCACATTTTGGAGAGAATATCTGTGGTCTGCATTGTGGGAGTAGTAGAATATCTGCAATATGTTTTACGTTGCTTCACCTGAGCATGTGCTCAGCACACATATGGAACATACAGCATGCTCAGAGAACATTGTATACCGCCTTCCATTTCAAGGAAATGTCTCCTCTTCCTTCAACTCTTTCATTAACTAACTCCTAGTTTGCACTGAGATTCTTGATCATATTTATTGCTATATTTGAAGGAGAAATGAGTTCAAGGTTGTATCCAATGCTAGCCCTGCTCAGAGTAGGCCCACTGAAGTTAATTTACACAGGTTCATTAATTTCAATAGATCTATTTTGAGTAGAACTTCAATTCTGCTTTGAAATGAGTGCTGAATGGATAATAACCAGTCCTGGAAAACACAGCACGAGTTACCAGTGCCTAGCAACTTACTGTGGTAGCTCAGGTTTTCTCAGCTGGAAATTGTGGCATATCCTTAACGTCATGTATAATGTTATGTTATTTCAGGCCTTTTTAGCAGGATTATAATAAAGACATTGATACCAACATTTCCGGTTAGATGAAGAATGTTGGTATAATCAAAACGTTATTTGTTCAATCTCATGCACTCTTATGAGTACCATGTTTGTTCTAATTTCAGGTATCTGCAAATACAGAAGATTCTTCAATGAGTGGCTATTTATACAGATCAAAGGGCAGCAAAAAACCATGGAAACACCTGTGGTTTGTGATAAAAAATAAAGTGCTCTACACATACGCTGCTAGTGAGGTGAGAAATCAGATCTCACAAGTTAATGTAGAACATTGCATGGTTGAATGAGTGGGATGCTGGGAGTGGAGTCTAAAGGCCTGCTCAGACACGGGGGCTTTCAGGAAATCACTGAAAATAGTGGCTGGTATGATGGGGCAGAGCTGCCCTCCAAACACTGGTGGCACTGTAGCTTGCTTGGGTGGAGGCAGAGTCAGGACTCTGTAGACACACTGGTCAGAGCACTGGATTGGTTCTGCTGCTGTATCCACTGCCTGCTCCTGCTCTCTGATTAAACAGACAAAATGAGATACAAATGGTGTTGAAATCCCATAAGGAAACCTTAAGATCCATCCCACGGATCTGGTGCTGCCTTGATATTGCACAAAACACTTTTTTGTATGCTATTGACCTAGACCTCAGATTATTTTGCAAATGGTTACAGTAGTTTTCTTTGTAAAATTAGGATGTGGCTGCATTGGAGAGCCAGCCTTTATTGGGATTTACAGTTGCTGAAGTCAAAGATGAACACTCGGAGTCTAAACTTTTCCATTTGCTGCACAAGAATACTTTATTTTATATATTCAAAGCGGATGACCCCCATTCAGCACAAAAGTAAGTGAGCTTTTTTTTTTTTTTTAAAAAAATGCTAATTAAAAAGTCTCATGATTATTTTCAAAGTTTTATTAGGGAATTTATAACTATACAGTTTTGTAGAAGTATATACAGGTATGATTGGCCTGTCCATTTCAGTCAGAAGAGGTTCCTCAAGTTCCCATACAAAGTCTCTGCCGCCCTCACAAACTGCAGAAAATTAGGGAAAGCATTAAAATGCCCCATCCTTGCACTAGGCTTTTGTAGAAAGAACAAGCAGAAACTTGCTGGCTCTGCAAAGTGAAGAAGAATGAGAGAGAAAACTATGTATTTCTCCCTAGACCCATACATTGAATATCAGCAAGCTGTATGCTGGTTCAAGACTGGATGCTGCTCGAAATATACTTTCATTCTAATCTCATGGTTCTTTGCAGTTTTTATTCATGATTTTGAAAGCTATTCAATAGTGTCTGTATATGCCATACTTTTCCGTGTATAAGACTGTTAAGTTGTGGGTGAACATATCAGACGACACAGTGATTCTTCAAACAGCTCTTGTTTATTCAGAGGCCAGAACAGAACTGAGCTGAAGGGCTCAGTCAGCCTGCTTATATAGAGCTCCAGTACACATAATTGTAACAACTTTCTAAAACTATCCAATCACTGAACGTCACTTTCGATCCCTTATTTGCATAACTATCTACAGTATCCCCCTGCTGGCCCAGGGTGAGAACTTCAGTACATAACAAAGACTATGTTTTTTTACTCTAAAATAAGATTCAAAATTGGGGCTCGTCTTATACACGGATAGTATCTCCCCCCATTTTCTTAAATCGGAGTCCCCCAAAATAGGGGGCATCTTATACATGGGAGCATCTTATAGACGGAAAAATACGGTACTTTATAAATATTGTGACAAATAGAGTTGAAAGTTTTCAATTATACAAGCTCTGGAAAACATTCTGTTTGCTTAAAAAAATATTAAATGCTTTTCCTTTTCAAACAGGTGGATAGAAGCTTTTCAAGAAGCCACAATATTGTAGCATGCTTGTTTTGTTACTTAAAGGAAAGAAAGTCCGATGACAAAGTCAATACTATGGTTCTGTTTACTGAAGAGTCATCAGATTTTACAAGCATCAACCTAAACAAAGCTGGATTGTTCACTGGCATAACGTCTTTGTTCAGGAGTAATAATTTTTAAAGAAATGTGTATACTTGTCTTTTTGTCATACAAAAAGTGTTATTTATTAAAAACTTTGTCACTGTTTTACTTAATGGTCAGAATCATTTCTGAGATTCACATTGAATTCCAAAGTGTCCTTGACCTTAGGGAATTTTGTTCGTTGAAAAGTTGTAGCAGGCCGTTGCTCCTTGGTTTGTCATAGGCACAATTTCAGGCTTCCTGTTCATTTTGCTTTTGGAAAGTTTAAGGAGCAAGGCCTTTCAGCAGGCTCTCTCAGGCCTCTCCTTATGCTTATTTTTAATCTGTGATAATTTGACTGAAATGCTGTCCAATCTTTCTCAGTGCAAGGTAGATTAATAGTTTCTGAGCCCTTTTTAAGTATACATATAGAAAGATTCGTGAACATGTAACACTTCCATATGTGCACTTAAACTAAATTACTTCCATCGATCATATGCTGTTCTTGGCTGACTCCAGAATAGCACAATGAAACGATGAGTCTGTGTATTCAATTTCACTTCAAAGAGGGCCTGTTAATATCCACTTGCAAAAGTTGCCTGTTAATTCCCCCCGCCCTTGTTTTTAAAGGAAAGCTGAATGGATTATTATTCTACCTGCCCATGCAACATTATACCACACATGGTATCAAATCATAAATACCAAAGTGATTTTAAAATTAATATTCATTGTATTTTCATGAAGTGTGAATTAGATCATTCAAGCAGGAAAAAGCCTGTTTTCAGCATGAGAACATTTCCTTGACACATGCTTCCCCACAGAAACAAAAGAATGTCACATACATACTGTAGAATATTATAGCTAAGGGCTTAACAGGGGATTTTTAAATTTTCTGTACTATTTTAACACAAGCTGAAACTGGAATTCTAGTATCAAGAATGCACAATATTTTGGGGGAATAACATTGACAAGGAATGTCATTCTAGTTTTCATTCACAATTTGATCTGCTGGACACGTCAAAAATTCTATTGTATTTTTTATATTAGCAAACTGTTACTTAAAATGAAAGCACTCAATTAGTAATTTTATATTTATTTAATATTTGGAAAATGTGTGTACTGTATATAATAATTGAAACTAGTACTACTATAATGTAGGACAAGTCAGGGAAATAGTATTTAGAACATTAGGAAGGTGGGTAATTATGCAATTCTTGTATCTACGCTGAAAATATCCTGGTGGACATTTCAGAATAGGATACTTTGGTGTTCACCAAGTTGCTTGTTCACATCATTGTTCTTAATTATTTTTACAACGTGGAAGAAGAATAAAGTATCTGTTGAGTTTTTTGTTTGCTTCTAATAAAAGGGTGGTTGTATCAAAAGCATTAGTTAGTGAACAGAAAAATTGCCTTGCTGCCAAAGATGAGCATATGGTCCCAAAGATTTTGCTTTATCTTTGGGAATGTGTATTTTTTATTTTTAAATATATTGGCTGGCCTATGTGGGATAAAAAATAACTGATTTCATGTTAGTAGGTGTCTGTTTTCAATGGGAAAATTCAAAACAGAGGAACTACTTCCGTATTAAAATGGTTTCTTAACTGAGGAGCTATTCTGTATAGTCCAGCTTTCCCCAGCTGGTGCCTTTCAGCTGTTGTTGGACTACAGCTTCCATGATCCTTGACCATTCTGGCTGGGACTAATGGAAATTAGGAGTCCAGCAACATCTGGAGTGCACGGGTTGAAGTCTGGTACACTCTGCTCCCGCCCCACAGTCCCAATTTGTCTTGGACCATGTACAGAGTGTGCTATACACTACATTTTTTTGCTCAACAGTGAACCCCAAGGTGATTGCATAAGAGTTCTTAATAAGTAGGAAGAATGATAGCAAAATACCAAGGAGTTTGCTAGTATAGGAATTTCGCCTAAAGCAGAAGTGGGAAGCCACTTTTAGCTCAAGGGATGGAATCCCAAAATGGCCAACTTTCTGCAGGTCTTATTGACAGCTGGGTGGGGCCACCCAAGTGCCAATTACCTGGCATATCACACCAGTTGATATGAAATATTGAGAGCACACTTTAAAGTAGTATTCATCAACCTTGGGTCCCCAGATGTTGTTGGACTACAATACCCATAACCTCTGACCATTGGCTAAGTTTGCCAGTCCAACAGCACCCAAGGTTGAATAATACTGCTCTAAAGCTTGAGTGTACTCCCAGTTCCTCCTTCACAGCCATGCCCTGATTTTGAGCCTTTTTTTTCTGAAAAAGGCACTGTGTTCAAAAAGCACTGAAGTCAAGTGTGACTACAAAGGAAGAATTGGGAGCACACTTGGAGACCTGAGGCTGATATGAGTTGTAGCCCCAAAACAGCTGGACGGCACTAGGTTGGCAGAGGCTGCTCCTGAGTATTTGAAAAGAAATGTAAGACTGCAAATACCACTACCATTATGAACCAAGTAACTAACAATATGCGGTTGCAATCTAGGCAGCCCCTTTAGTCTTGTGTGAGGGTGCTGGGCCCTTTCACTCTTCCCCCTGCTCTTAATAGAAGCATCTTGGTGCTGAATCTGGAAACATTTTGAAGTATAGTTCAGAAATGGCTTGGTCAGTAGAGCTGCCATTAGCGGGAAGGGAGAAATGAATCAAAAGATGTTCTGTGTGCAATGTTGTTGCAAGATGACCTTCTGGGTTCTGATTTACTTATTTACTACTGCTGTGGTCTGGTTTAGAGGGAGTTGATATAGTTATAGTGATTTACTCCTTGTCAAGTAGATGCTATAGAATAGAGCAAGCAATATTGTTTCCAATTAAGTGTCTGCAAAAAAGGAATGTGGTATGTTTATGTAATCCCTTAACAATTTAAGAAATACAGTATGCTTAACAGGTTTCAGTGGTCTCAAGTGTAGAAGTGTCACAGAATGTAAGAGGCACTGACAGTTTTGTTTCAACTACTGTTCTATAATTTTTCAAGTGCTCTTATAGATTGTACTGACAATAACTGAATGAACAGAACCTTTAATGTTGCAAATTAAAACAACTGAAAGTAATCAGAAATATGTAGTTACGTTTTTATCAAAATAAATTTGAAGTGTCTCCCTTGCCCAGTGGCAAATGAGTAAAAGCAGAGTCTCCTGAATATAATAAACATTGTGTGTGTGTTGATAAAATATTACACTAACCTGCTTGCCCAAAATATTCTGGCCACTAAATTTGGATTTGACAGCCATATGGCTGACAATGTTTCTCTGTGCATTTCTTTCCGAAGAAACCTAGCTTGGGTCCTATAATGAGATGCCTGCAAATCAGTCAGTTATGGAGTTTGTGTGTATTTTAAAATAAAACAGAGATGTGCTATACCTGGGTGTATTTCTGGCAGTTTCTACTGCACTGTCAGCCCCCCAGGATGCTTGCTGCTCTTTTTAGCAGCCATTCACTTAGAAGAGCATTGTAAAATAAGTAATTTATAAATAAAATGTTGTAATTTTTGTTGCATATTGGTTTTAATTACTGGACACTTGTCTTCATTATTTGTTTTGTAAGCCACCAAGGAAGTATTTATTGATGGGTGGCTATATAAATTTAATAAATAAATAAAATAAGACCATACTAGTCTACAAAATGTTTTATTAGTCTTCCAGGGCCAGGCAAAAGAGGGACAGAGTTTTGCATTTCTATGTTGGCCATGGAGAGGTGGTCCTCTTTTGGCAACCCACTTGGTTGCTAAGTTGGACACAGAGGGACAAAGCAATCCATCCCTCCTCAGTCAGCCTGACACTCACACCCCTCAATACAATTCCTTGTCTATCATTTAAATACAAGGCTACGCTACAGCATATACCACTACATAGGGACACGGGTGGTGCTGTGGTCTAAACCACCAAGTCTCCTGGGTTTGCCGATTGGAAGGTCTGCTGTTTGAATCTGCAGGACAGGGCGAGCTCGCGTTGCTGTCCAAGCTTTTGCCAACCTAGCAGTTCAAAAGCATACCAGCACAAGTAGATAAATAGGTATCACTGTGTCAGGAAGGTAAATGGCGTTTCCATGCAGTCTGGCACTTGTCACGGTGTCTCGTTGCACCAGAAGCAACGAGTCATGCTGGCCACATGACCCAGAAAGCTGTCTATGGACAAACACTGGTACCCTCGGCCTGAAACGAGATGATCACCGTACCCCATAGTCGCCTTTGACTGGACTTAACTGTCCAGGGGTCCTTTGCCCTTTTTTTACCTTTTTATATCACTACATGCAGTAGTTACATAGGACTATGTATGACCTACAGTAGTTTAAATCCTAGGACTCCCCAGATTGTCCCTTTCTCTCCTAACAGTATCTGCTGCCTAGGAAGATGGGCTTATCACTACCCACATCCATTCAATACACTGAAGATATAACCATTGTTAGCAGGAGGCTGATGAGGTCAGTACCCTCAAGCCATCTTTGGGGTGCTTCCCTAATTTCCACTCCTCAGCAAAAAAAACGAGAGCTCTGAAAGAATTGCCTGAGGTGTCAAGGGGAGGAGAGGGGAAATGATTGACTATAGCTCTTAATATATTGGCCATGCTGGAGCATGAGCTAGACGGAAGATGTATGTATAATACAGATTGAAACATATAAATACATTGCATTGGGCAAGCACAAATCTCTTCCTAGCTGCCACTGCTCATAGCAGGAGCTGGGGTCAAACAGGAATACAGTTGCCCCCATGTCTTACATTTAAGTTTCCCATGTGGATCTGATAAGCCACTGCTTGGAAGCAAATTGCTGAACTAGATGGAGCCAAGTGACTTGCACTCACTTGGTACACAACCAGGGCTTTTTTTCCAGCTGGACCTCAATCCCAGCACTTCTCAGGTGGGTGCCATTGACATTATAACATTATAAGAGTTCATGATGAGTTCTGGCACCTCTTTTCTAGAATAATAGCACTGTGCACACCTAAATCCAAAACACTACACTATCTGTTTATTGCTGCAACATCTGTTTTTCTGAAGGCAGACTACTGACTGAGACAAGTGACCTGCTCAAGTTCATAAGCAGGTCAACAGAGCTCCCAGATGTGGTATTTTTCAATTAGATCATGAATGACAATGGCCAAGTCTATCTTCTGAAGGAAAAGGGGCATTTTTTACTCCCAGATAACTGTGTACAAGATTGCAGTCTTGCTCACCATCACCTAAGCTTCTCAAAGCAGCAGCACACTGAAGCTGAGGAGGTGAGGGAATACATCTACATCAAAGGTAAACTGCACAGCCATCCTTGGCTCACGTGCTTCCCAGGCAACAGTACTACTTGATTCTACTTGACTCACATCTAGATCTCCAGAGGTCCCAAGCAGATTCAGTTTTTACAGTGACTCATTAAGGGGCATGATACTGTTATAAGAATTCTAAGGTCTCAAATATAAATTAAATGTTCATAAATGTACAAGGCAAACACATACATAAGTACATAAACCATGTGTCTGAAATACCGGCAATACAGGAGAGCAATCCTGAAGCCATTTTGACTCTCCCAATGACCTCAAATATTCCTCTGCTGTAAGGGAGGCAAATGGGGAAAGCCTTCCCATTGTCTTTTTGCTTGCAAATCCTGTCTTAAGGCCACATCTGTGTATGAATAGGGTGAGCCTGTGACCTGGATTCAGGAACTAAAGTATTAGCCATCACGAAAGAATGACCAGACTGCCCAGGTAATGCAATCGGTGACCATTATCAGGTATCTTGGCAAACAGAATTTCTGCTGTAGACCACCTCCTTCTGTGATGTATGTATGATGTTTCAGGGGGGTGGCTTTGGGCTACAGGGTGGGCAATTTCAAAAATCTATATAAGGACTTGTGCACCATTGTTCAGGATTCTCCTTCTACGTGTGATGAGTAAGGACCCTGTTGCAACAGTTCCTTTAATAGATCAGGCTTACTAGTCACTTTGCTTCTCAATATACTCTGGTTGGTCTCTGTTACTTTCTCCTACTGATAGGGAACCTTAGGAGGACTCTACGGGCTCTGGAATATTCCATAAGGGGAAAGCAGTATTTTTTCTTATAACAGTACCCATGTCACAAGTTGTGTATTTTTTCATTATATTACATGTTAAAATGGTGTCATGTTTAGTTGCAAGTTGCTTTGAGCAAGATAACATAACTGAAGAATATCGTCATCATTATCTCTTGAAATTAGGCCTAAGTACATGTAATGGTACTGAATGCCCCTGCTTACTCAATGACTTCTGTCCTTAAATCCCTTTATTGTAAGACTACATTTCAGTGAGGGACGCAGGTGGCGCTGTGGGTTAAAGCCTCAGCGCCTAGGACTTGCCGATCGAAAGGTCGGCGGTTCGAATCCCTGCGGCGGGGTGCGCTCCCGCTGCTCGGTCCCAGCGCCTGCCAACCTAGCAGTTCGAAAGCACCTCCGGGTGCAAGTAGATAAATAGGGACCGCTTACCAGCGGGAAGGTAAACGGCGTAAACGGGAAGGTAAACGGCTCGCCAGAGCAGCGATGTCACGCTGGCCACGTGACCCGGAAGTGTCTCCGGACAGCGCTGGCCCCTGGCCTCTTGAGTGAGATGGGCGCACAACCCCAGAGTCTGGCAAGACTGGCCCGTACGGGCAGGGGTACCTTTACCTTTACCTTTACTTACATTTCAGTGCGTCTACTCTGATCAGCACTAAAACGGGATGCAACCCATAACCTGTTCTAATAATTGCATACTACTACAGAACATATGTTAATATTCTAAATATTTTTATTGTTTGCTTAGCATAATAAACGGCTAAACACTGAAACCTCAACAAGGCAGGCTACGTGACCCTTTTACAAGGCTTTTGGCCCTTCAGATGCCCGATGGACTACAACTCCCATCATTCCTGTCCGTTGGCCTTGCTGGCTGGGGCTGACGGGAGCTGGAGTCCAAATGCAACAAAAGCCCTGAGAGCAAAAAAACCTCTCCGGTTACAGATTCGGAAGGGCTGTTCTAGCTGCCGTACCCGCCCGTCCCAGCATCGCTGTGACAACTTCAGTGTGTGTGTGTGTGGGGGGGGGATTTTCTTCTCTCCCTCCTCTCCTCCCACTCTCTCCCCGCCGGCCCGGTGACACTCGCCCCGCCTCCGCCATGGGCTCGCTTTGCGCAAGCGCAGCCGTGCTGATGCTGGTGGCGGCGGCGGCAGCTGCGGCGGCGGTTGGGGGAGGGGAAGGCAGAACGGCGTTACGCCACGCGAGAGACGGGGCTGGACCGAACGCGGGGAGCGGGGTCACGAACTCTGACCTCCCAGATCCGGACCCGCCACCGACAAATTAAACCCCAAGGAGCTGCTGCTGCGCCGCGGCTGTCAGGTATGACGCGGAGAGGGCAGCGGGGAGGAAAAGGAGGGGCTCCGGCGGCGCTGCCCGAGGCCTTCCCGGTGCGCCTGGGCCTCGGCTGGCGCCTCAGCGAGCCTCCTTGTCAGCGCCTGCTCCGTGCCCGGCGGCGGCGGCAGCAGGGCGCCGTTCCCCATGTGGCGGCGGTAGCAGCAGCGGCAGCTCCTCCTGCTGCTGCCGCCGCCGCCCCTCTGACCTTTCACCCACAGGAAAGGCTTGCGTCTCCCCTCCCCGGATCCTAGCCGCGCCCCGGGACCCGCTCCTCTCCTCTCCGCAGGCCCAGGGCTGTCCTGCGCCGAGGCTGATGGAGCCTGCGGGGCACGCAGCCCGGCCGCCGCGCCAGGTGGGAGCGGGCGGCGGCGGCGGCGGCGGCGGCGCTCAGTCTGGCTCCGCAGCAGCCATTTTGTGCGAGCGAGTGACAGCGGGCTGGGCCCTCACCGCGCTGCCCCGGTCGCTCCAGCAACAGCGCCCGCCCGCTTGCCTCCCTCTGGCCTGGCTTTGGTCCTTGGCTGGAACCTGAGGCCTTGTGGCCTCTCAAACGGCAGGTGAAGGCGGCGCGCGGAGCTTGGGCGTGTGACGTAGGAAGCAGCTGCCTTACCCCGAGTAGTCACACCGCACGCCCTTTATAGCTCAGTATTGTCTACCCTGACCGGCAGCGGCCCTCCAGGGTCTTCAGCACAGGGGGCATTTATTCCTTTTGAGATGCCGGGGATAGGGGGGTTGCACCAATGGACCTTGTGCACGCGAGGCAGATACTGCGGCACTTCCTCGTCTTTTACAGTATGCTGTACTAAAGTTACAGGTGGAGGAAACTCACCTGGTTGAAGGATCCTCCATACAAAAGCGACAACAGAAGCTCCCGCACGTGGGTGTTCAGTGTTCGCGGGGGAGGGGGGAGGCTCTGCCCTCGCCTTGTCTCTTGTGTGCCAGCTTTCAGTGTACTTTTTGCAGGGGACTGCTCAAATATTTATAGCGCCTGTAGTCTAGAGTCGGGTTTACCACTTACAAAAATGCTGCTTATGAAAATACAGCCCAAGTGGTAGCCACTAGTCATCCTTGGTTCCATAATTTTGGATGATTAACCAATAGTGGAAAGATAAATCATTTTCCTCCTTGCCCCTTTCCTATACATCTGTTTGTGTGTGCAATGGTGGCTCATTTGAATAGGAAGTGATAGCTTTATTTGGCCTCGGTTCATTCCAGTTATGCCCTTCAGTTATTACTTTCCTGTTTGACATACTGGAGAGGCTTGTGACCCTGGGTGCGGTATTTTTGGTACATTGAAAAGGAAGGGCATACCTTTTGCCATGAGAGAAAGTGACACTAACAGCTTTCCCTGTCTTTCAATTTACCCTTCTTAACGGGTCTTGTCAGATGGTGTGACTATGTGGCTGGAAAACTCAATTTTATTTGTAACTTGCAATTAAAAATGTGTAACTTGTAATTAAAGATGCTTAATATTGAACATATTCCTTGGATGGGAATCATGATCTGGATTAGAAGATGATAGCTGATTTGTTTTCTTCCCCACTTGGAGATAGTATGCCCCTGAATGCCTGTTGAAATGCTCAGTCAGTTGTTCTCATGTGTACATATGTGTATAAGATCTAAAGTGGAATGTAATCAGAATTGAAATAATTTACAAGAGTTGTACCGTATAGATTGCTTCTGTATCCATGAGTTGTATTTAAAATATTTTTAGGCTGTCAATCAAAGCAGATTCCAGTGGACATGAACAAAAATATTCATACCAAATACAAATACAGCATATCAACATTCATAATGGAAATGGCTTAATGGCAAAAAGAATCAGCAAAACTTTCTTGTTATGTGAATCCTTTACATCCACCAAGTCTTTCAACCAGTGATCTACTACTGCATGCTGTAGTGTAAACCACTCGTTGCTTGAAACGTAAAATTAAAAGTGTCTGGAAACAAAAATTATCTTAATTTTTCTCTACTTGTTAAGACTTTGTATTTAATAGTTCAGTTATAAAATATATTGTATAAAATTGTAGCAGTACAGTAATCAAATGACTTTTACAGTTATGCACTTCACTACAGCAACTCAATCCAACTGAGAGGTAGCCGTGTTGGTCTGCCAGATATCTGAAGAAGTGTGCATGCACACGAAAGCTCATACCAAGAACTAACTTAGTTGGTCTTTAAGGTGCTACTGGAAGGAATTTTTTTTTTGTTTAAACCCAACTGAGTTTAAAACTTCTACTATTTTTAACTCAATGTGGGAAAAATATATTAAGCTAGGGTTGCCATACATTGCAATTTCCTGGACGCATACAGAATGCTGCAGTCTGAAGCAGTGTCTGAGCGGAAATCGAGAAAATGTCCGGGAAAATCCAGAGATATGGTAACACATGGCAACAACGTTTGGGTCCGGATTCTCACTTATTGAAATATAGCAACCCTAATTAAGCACTTACATATGCATTTTAAATATTTTGGTATGCCACCTTGAGCTCATTGATTATCTGCAAGTTCTAGTGTTATTCCTGCCCTCTGGTGTAAAATGGGACCTCCCTCTTTTTCATGACTCCTAAGGTTCCTAATTCTGCTGCCAACCTAGCAGTTCGAAAGCACGTCAAAGTGCAAGTAGATAAATAGGTACCGGTCCGGCGGGAATGTAAACAGCGTTTCCGTGCGCTGCTCTGGTTCGCCAGAAGCGGCTTAGTCATGCTGACCACATGACCTGGAAGCTGTACGTTGGCTCCCTCGGCCAATAAAGCGAGATGAGCGCCGCAACCCCAGAGTCGGCCACGACTGGACCTAATGGGCAAGTTCTCCATGATCCCGATTTCTTCAAAGCCACATTTCAGGCTTGCTTATTTAAATAATCTTTAAGGTTCCTCAAGAGTGTTTGGTGAAGTACTTGGCCAAAAGCCTTTTGTAAGTCTTAAGTACACAATGTCAGTTGGATCACCTCTCTCAATACACTTGTTATCATTCATTCTCAAACATGAACCAATTTTAAGCAAGAGCAGCTCTCCAATATTAGTTTCCCTATATTGATTGATGGTACATCTTCCCTTTCACTGTTGAGCTATTCAGCCAACTGTTATCGTTAGCTGAAGTATTAATTCAAGTTACTTTATGTCATATTCTTCAAAGTACAGTAACTCATAACTAGAAACTAGCTGGACTGGAAGTCTAATTATATTCTCAGTTTTCCCAGTTTGAATTTTTAGTTTTTGCCAATTTTTCAAAACATCCGCTTCTATAAACATTGTCAATAGACCTCAAATAAGAGCACATCACCAGCCCGATAGATCAACATTTACATACTGCATAAGAAGTTATTTGCATTCATGTTGTCTCATAGGTTTGAGAGACAATTCCTGCATTGCAGGGAGTTGGACTAGATGATCCATGGGGTCCCAGTCCAACTCTTACCATTCTATCATTCAGTGTATCAAACTGATGTATTAACAACAACAATCACTACAACAGAGTGCAAACATAAAGGTGTGTGGGTGTGTATGTGTTTGTATATGTCTCTTAACATCACAGCCTGGGTGGAAAAAAGGTATAAAGATACAGCACAGCTCCAAAGGGATAATATAATATGAACCCACACAACGATTCCCTTTACACACAATAAAGGTTTATAAAAATAAAAGTATTTTCCACCTGTGAGTTCCATTATTATTGAGAATAAAGGTTCAATATAGTGAGCATTTTTGACAAGATGCACACACTGAAACAAAATCTGAGCTTGGTGGATTTTTAACATAGCACTAAGAAACAAAACATTTCATCATATCTATTTCAACTACAGTACTGTATGTCTATCTTTTACTATATAAAACATTTGAAGACAGTCCCCACAGTACACCAAACAGGTGTTTCACATGTATAGTGGTACCTCAGGTTACATATGCTTCAGGTTACAGACTCCACTAACCCAGAAATAGTACCTCGGGTTAAGAACTTTGTTTCATGATGAGAACGGAAATTGTGCTGCGGCGGCAGCAGGAGGCCCCATTAGCTAAAGTGGCGCTTCAGGTTAAAAACACTTTCAGGTTAAGAACGGACCTCCGGAACGAATTAAGTACTTAACCCGAGGCACCACTGTTCTAGAGTCTTCTAGAAGCCTAAGATAACTGATGAATTGAGATCCACTGTTATTGGGTATGGTAAAAGCCAAGAGTTAAACAAATCAAAGAAAAGGAAAGAAAATTTAGTATGTTAATGAACATTAGCCAGCTTTGGCAACACAATACAGCTTCCAAGACTCCACTTTCCCTTTACCTCCCAAGGCTGAAAGGGAGAAGCTCAGTACAGATTTATAAACTGAATAATCTAGCTTTTGCCAGCTAGATAATGTCTCGACTGCACCATTATGAACTTGATGAAACAGTACACATCTCACAAATCTGTTATGTTTTCTTAAGTTCTTTATTTTCTGCAGATAATTGCCTTATAAGTTGATTCATATATTTATGAATTAATAATGCTATTGAATAGTTTTAAGTAATTGCTGATAAAATCTTAAATCATATAATTAAATGTTCTATAAATCTGTATAGATGGTACTTTAATAATTATTTGTGGAACAGAAAATTATAAATTATTTTCATTCTGTAAACAATTCCAATAAGATATTTGAAACTAAAATGATCTCTTTTTATTTAATTATAGGAGTCTCTAGAAATTGATTATGTACACCAGAAGTGGAGTATAACATTGGTATATAGGTAAGCAGAATGCTAATTTATAAATTCCATTAAAAAAATTAAAAATGCAAAACTATGAGTCATAAAGTGTAGGATTTGATCCACTGTACATTTTATGTACAGTGGTACCTCTAGTTGCAGATGGGATACGTTCCAGAGGTCTGGCCGGATCCCGAGGTTTTTGCAACTGGAGAGGCCACTTTTGTGCATGCGCGTGTGGCAAAAACCCAGAAATATACTTCCAGGTTTGCCACTTACGTATCCTGAAGTTTACATAACCGGAGGTATGACTGTACTATATTTTGGTTAAAAAGGCAGTTGGTCAAGGGTCCACAAACCTAGTTGCCCCTTCCCTTTCTTGCTTATGCAGAAAAATTCCCCTGTTGTGAGTTCTCTGTAGAGAACAAGAGGTTTATCAGTGTAGAAGGCTGAGGGTCAGTACTGCTACCCTCTTTGAGGCGAATATATTGTCCGATATTATTATGCAATAGACGTATCACCACTTTGTGCATATATATACGAAAGCAAATATATATATATATATATATATATATATATATATATATATATATATAAGCAAATATATATATATATATATATATATGGAGTATTAACAAATTGTCTGTCTGTCTGTCTATCTCCCCCACAAGAACAAAGTTTTTATATAAAAACAGATAAAATAACACAATAAAAAAATCCCTATTGTAATTCATGCCTAATTTTCAGTTCTAAGCAAAACTCAGAAAACACATTTTGACTGTGTATTTACAAGTGCATGAAATGTGAGCTTGGATGAAGGGTGAGATATAAATGTAGTTAATAAGTAAAATAAAGTAAAGTAAAAAATGTTAATGACAACTACAACACATATATTTGCAAGTGCTCCAGCTTTCTAAAACATGAATTGATTACCCTTTTCACAGCGCGCTTGAAGATTATAGCAGTGAAGCAACAATTAAATATTAATTACACTATAATTGTGATCTTGTGGCTTTCCTGCAAAAATAATGAGTCATAACCTTTGTCTCAATTATGCTGATTATTTAAGAGAAGTCTGTAGAAGATGTTCAGAAAGGTTATCCAGAGGGAGATTTATGAAAATAAATTATAAGTGAAAATGTTTCACTTGTAATTGGCAACCAATCGGCAGATGGTTTTCTGTTCAGCTGGAGAATGTTTGAACATGATCCTGCATGGATAAGGTCTCTAGTAAGCAACTAGTTTGAAAGAGAGAGAGAGAGAGAGAGAGAGAAAGAAAGTTGGGAGGTATTTGGGGAGGTAGGAGAGAATGAAGGCACGTGGCTGCAACTGCTGCTACTTTTGTGTACTTCTCTCACTTGCTGATTAAGTCAAATCTAGTGCCCCATTTGATTATGTTGAAATCAATTAGGGGTATTTATGGAGCTGCATGGGAGAGTGTTTGCTTACTGATATTTTGATGATTGGTTTGTTTGTTCACTCCATGTAGCAGTGACAGTGTCTCATCTGTGCAATTAGTCAATATGAAATATTTTGGATGAAGAGCAAGAGGGATGTTTTGTCAGAGGAACTGTTTACCCTGCCAAAGGAAAACAAACAAAAAGCACTTAAGATCTGGCATGTTATGAATGGTCTAAAATGTATGATGTCAGGAGAACCCAAGTGGCAGGACATAGTATTTATTTATATCTCATCTTTCTGACCGTGGTATCCAAGACAGTTATTTGTTTTGCCATTGGTGTGGTTGTTAAAGAAAGGCAGTACTGTAAAAGTATTTTCTAGAATAAAAATATTTCTGTCTACTCAAAACTGAGGTACCACTCACAAGTAACTATAGCAGTATTGTAAATAAACCCATGTATGTTACTGACTTGCAGTTTATTTTTATACTTATCTGCTGTTTCCCTGCTGGCCATGTAGAAGGTCCCCTCTTCAGCATCTAACATGGAAACGCAGCCTTTGATTCTTTTGACCTGATAATTCAAAAAGTTCCCTTCTACTATGAAGGAGACTTGCTTTTCTCCACAGCTAGCACAGAAACCAAACTTCCAGGGGAGGAATAGAAGAAGTAGTTTGCCATCCACTAGCACACTCGCCTCACCAACATGGAATTCCTAGTCTAGGGGAGTTGTTAAACATAAGGCTTAGCTATAGACACATCGCTAGCTTAGCAGTAGTGTGGTGTGATTTGTGAATACGATTGCTGTGTATTTTAAGAGTTGACAAACATTGCAGCTTTTTAGAGGTGATGTGCCATCAATAAAATCTTGACAACCATTGCTTGCTTTTGTTCTGGTTTTCTCTTAAAAACCTCTGTTTTACAGGAAACACTAGTGACTCAAGATCATGGCAACCATTGAGGAATTGGCCCATCAAATTATTGAACAGCAGATAGGGGAGGTACGTGTACATTTTTACACTATACTGACTCAAGTTGCTATATAAAAATGTCCTTAGTAATTCATTGTCCATTGCTCTGGAATATATTGCTTTTTTATTTATGTTAAAGATGCTAAGTTGCATTCCAGAAAATTCTAGCTGATGGTGATTTTGTTTGATAATTCAGCAAAGTGTTACAGTTTGGAGAAATAACAGCTGTCCTCCTTTGGAGAAGGTCATGTATACTTATTACAAAGAACTGCTTCCACTAGTTACTCCTGTGTCTGGATACCCATCTAGCTTGATTATCTACAGCAGATACATTCCAAGTGGCTTGTAAGTAAGCTAGTTGTGTGTATGTAATAGCTATTCAGATACAGGAATCTCTTGGGGCCAGGGGCTGAGTAACTAGGAATTGTGCTTAAAGTGAATCTTAAACAAGTAGCCAATTCTTAAGCACAGCTGTTAGTGATTCTGTTCTGTGGTTGCAGGGAATACAAATGTGTAGAAGGATTGCTCTAACACAGTCTTTAACTAACACTGATTGGAAAAATCCACTTCTGTGGGGGATATTATTTGATAGCTATCAACATTGATTCCTGAATTAGCTTCTTGTGTGCTGCTGCAGTGAAAGAGCAATTTGACCCATTTGCTGTGCCTGCCAAATTTTGCTCATGTAGTTAGTCTGCCTTGTTTTTTGTTCTAGATAGCACATTCCCAAGGATCTGTCACACAAACACTAATGGATGGGACGGCACAAAGAATTCAGATTGTTCCTGCTGATACAGGTCTCTCCTTACCCCAGCGCATACAGGTACAGTCGGTCTAAAATACTTAACTAGTTGAAAAATGTGTCCTGAGCACCATATAACAATGGATTTCTGAAACAATTGAACAATAAATGGAGACTCTGTGAAACTTACCCCATTGTGCAATTCTCCCACAACCAAAGCATGGTGTTATAAGCACTGGATTTAACCCAAATGCGATGTTCCTCTGTGTGAGTGTGACCAATGTCATGCCCACCACCAGCATGTGATCCTTGGAGAGGTGGCAGGCCATAAATATGGCACCTGGGCCAAAAAATACTGCCCTCCCGTGGCTTTTTAGAACATTAGATTGTTTTCCTAGAGAACTTTGGGATGGAAGCTGAAGCCCTGAAACTTCAGGTCAAATCTGTGAAACCTGGCAACTCTCAAGTTTGGGGTTATATTGTGAATGCACACAATACATGCTTTAACAAGCTTTACTAAATTAATCTTAATTTGTGCACTGCAAATTGATTTTTCACCATTGTGGTATCTGTGTTCCCATAGTTCCTGGAAACAAAAGGTTATATGTAATCAAGTCAAGCTCAAAGCAGACCTATTGAAATAAAAGGACTTGAGGTTCTTTTATTAATGTCTACTCCACGTGTGACTAATGCTGAATATCACTCAAAATGTATGAATTTAGGAGAGATTATATTGTGATCTTTTACAACTCAGTGCTTTACAAATGAAAATGTATAGTGTAAAAAGCTAAAGTGTCAGATTTCTCCTGCCATAAAAGGTAAAGGTAAAGGTACCCCTGCCCGTACGGGCCAGTCTTGACAGACTCTGGGGTTGTGCGCCCATCTCACTCAAGAGGCCAGGGGCCAGCGCTGTCCGGAGACACTTCCGGGTCACGTGGCCAGCGTGACAAAGCTGCATCTGGCGAGCCAGAGCCGCACACGGAAATGCCGTTTACCTTCCCGCTGGTAAGCGGTCCCTATTTATCTACTTGCACCCGGAGGTGCTTTCGAACTGCTAGGTTGGCAGGCGCTGGGACCGAGCAGCGGGAGCGCACCCCGCCGCAGGGATTCGAACCGCGACCTTTCGATCAGCAAGTCCTAGGTGCTGAGGCTTTAACCCACAGCGCCACCTGCGTCCCTCTCCTGCCATAGTGGACCTCATATCACAGGCTCCAATCCTGTGCATACTTACCTAGGAGTAACTCTCCTTGAAAACAGAGAATCGTTCTTCACAAATGTTATGTTAGAATGAATTCTGAAGAATTCAGCATCTAATTTCCAGGCTAGACGGTTGTGAAGTTTTTGTTTTTTTGCAAATTAAATGTGGACGTGTCTTACAGTATGGAGCACTCCTAATTGAGTGATCATAACACTAGGTGAATGAGCTAGGATGCTGATTCATGTAATATATGCTGCAGCTATTGAAAACAGTTAATATAGTTCCATTTTCTTTAATCACCCTTAACTACACCATAATTCCGCTAGACACACCTTTTAATCATAAGCTACCATAACTTGAAATAAATGTGTCACCAGATTGTCACAGATCAGCAGACGGGGCAGAAGATTCAGATTGTTACAGCACTTGATCAGACTGCAACAGGC
The DNA here is from genome assembly GCF_964106915.1 of Podarcis gaigeae. Taxonomy (NCBI): domain Eukaryota; kingdom Metazoa; phylum Chordata; class Lepidosauria; order Squamata; family Lacertidae; genus Podarcis; species Podarcis gaigeae. The sequence goes on from NC_139686.1 coordinate 35,864,097, forward strand.
AAGCAGTTCATATTAACAAATCATGATGGTTCTACCCCAAGCAAAGTGATCCTTGCAAGACAAGATGCCACTCCAGGAAAGGTTTTCCTAACAACTCCAGATGCTGCAGGAGTCAACCAACTGTTTTTTGCATCCCCAGATATATCTGCACAACATTTTCAGGTATGGTGTCTCATACTGTTAGGACTTATCAAATTACTTTTGAGACCTAGACTTTCCACTTCATGCTCATGCTAGTCCTGCTTTATAAGCTGCAGTGCAATATTCTGTATATGTTTTGTGGGTTGATAGTCCTCTTATGCATAAGAAAGTAGCTTATTTGCTGTCTTGTAAAAAATAATATTGCAGGACATGTGTGCTTTCTTACTGGAAAAGGAAGCAATATTCAGAGAAAAATGTTTTACTTTTCTTAAGGTTCATAAAATGCTGGTTTATTGCTTTGAAAGGCAGCCAGATTTATTTATTTATCATTATTTCACTCACTCTCCAAGCAGCTCATATTGTCATCTGAGTACCCAGCAATTTGGCACACTTTGTCCTTCTATAGAGTAACATGATTGGTCCTGTGTCTCATTAGTGCTGTGGTTCACTTTTTTCCCTACTTAGTATTAGATTCATTTAATGCAAGGGTGAGAAATTGGTGGCTTTCCACATGTTTGAATCAGACCTAGTTAGTATGGCCTGCGTGTAGCCATACAAAGGCTATAGTCCAATGAATTTTGGAGGCCCACAGGTTCCCCATCTCTGGTTTAATGTTTTCCAATATATTTATTGCCAAAAGTATTTTCTGGATCTTGGCCATAGTTTAGTGTAAAAGTGCTTTTTCATGTTCCTGCATTTCACAGGATCAGGCATTTAATTTATAGCAAATAATTTAAGCCACGAAGTTGGAGGAACTGAGAAGTCATTTATTTGTTTGATTGCTTTCAGATTTTAACAGACAATTCTTCCATAGAACAGACCCTAAATAAAGTATTTGATCTCTGTGTTGTTTGTGGAGACAAGGCATCAGGTAAGTCGCTATGTAGTTCTACTTTGCAAAATTTAATTGGCATTTCACTCTGTAATTTAACTGTTTTTGTCATGTGTTTTAAACAAACCTTTTGTGCTAGGACAGCAAGCATAGTTCTGATGTCTTACAAGTTCTTTTGAATATTAATAAGCCATCATTTGATCAACACAACTAATTAAGTCTTTCCTAGTATAGTAAATTGTTTTTAATATCTGATTTCATTATTAATTTTAATGTAGATAGCATATGTAAACTGAGAGGTTTCAATGGTTTAGCAGTATATAAAATTCTATGAAATGAATACAAATGTACGCAATTAAGTAAAACTTAAGAATAATACTTCATAATTAATGCATTATATCATGTATTCAGGACGCCATTATGGAGCAGTGACATGTGAAGGATGCAAAGGATTCTTTAAAAGAAGCATACGAAAGAATTTAGTGTATTCATGCCGTGGGACAAGAGACTGTGTGATTAACAAACATCACAGAAACAGATGTCAGTACTGTAGACTTCAGAGGTGTATTGCATTTGGAATGAAACAAGATTGTAAGTATGAGTGTTTATAGGTTTATTGTGGGGAGGGTGATAATTATTGGAGGATTTATTTGCTCCTATGTGTTCTTACCCAGTCTCCACTCATTACATTCAAAGTAGCAGTTGATAATTAATTGAATTTTTAGTGACAAGATGCTACTGATGCTACAAAGACTTAAATTATAGAATTGTCACTTTTTGCTCTGAAGTCCTATACATGAGTCTTCAAGTGGCAAGAGCATATTGGCCTTTCCCTAACATTTTTTGCTTACATTTGATATAAAAAGCCTTTCAGTATTTCTGGAAGACACTCAGACTTGAGATTTGACAAGATCTTCCCCACCATCTCATAAAATGTTCAATTTTGAACAGCTGTGAAAAATATTTCTATATACAGGCAACACCATGTTTATGCAGGGGTTGCATTCTGGGTTATCACTCGTGTAAGCTCATTTTGCCCCTGTCCCCTTCCGCTCCCACCCACTTCTAGGGCCAAAAGTATTGTGTGCGTCAGTGATCACATGTGCTTTGGTCACATACAAAACAGTTGTTTCCTGTATATTGTGGTTGGTCATATGAGGGGCAGTGGCTATACAGTTGAGAGAGACTTCTTTTGATTTACAGTACTGCAATAAGCAGACAAAATCAGAAGTAAAAATTTCTCAAAGTGGTGGTTTTCAAACTGCCCTCCATGTTCCTTAATGATCAGTAATTTTGAATAAGTCTCTGCAAAAGACAGTTTACTCACCACTATCATCCCTCTGTGTCACCCAACCAGAGGGGTGCTTTGGTTGTATTAAAATACAGATGGGGAATCCCTTTAGTTTACGGACCAGATCCATATCAGTTTGGCCTCACAGCCAAATTTGACAGTTGGGTGGGACTGCCCACTCACATGAAGTCATTATTATCTCACATGATTGACATAGGGGTTGTCCACACACCTATCAAAATCCCTTGTGCAGGGTTCCGAAGTGGCTGACAGCCAGCTGCTGTTCCATGCTGGCAAAAGGCATGTGCAGCCAAACTCAGCAGAATTTAACCTCCTCTCATTAGCTGTTGAGTAGGGATTAAATCTTGCTGTGTTGACTCACAAGAACAGCCAAAGAAAGCTTGTAAAAGAGTTATGTCAGTTGCTGGGCATGGTTTGGGGGAAATGACCTTGTGTTTAAATTGGATCTCCTGGCAGGCCAGATGTACCCCATCCCTGTTTTTTAGAGGGTGCACTCAGTTTATCTAAGAAGACAGTGAGGCCCAAAGGGCCAAGCTGTACCCCACAGGGACTAAATGCTTTTGCAACTCCTGCAAATTTAAATGGTTGATTGGCAACTGTGAATAGGATTTCCTTGAAGGTGGAAAACTTAAAAGCACCTGCTGGAGAGACCTAAGCAAACAACAGTATTCCTATCAAACTTACTGTGTTCAAATGATAGTGAATGTATAAATAGGCATAGCCTTTGAATGTTTTTGAGTATCTGTGGGTTAACAGACAATATTGCCAGTGTTAAGAGACTGGAAAGTATTTAGAGATGAGCTGTGGGATTATGAATTTCTGCCTGAAGCCCTTTTCTTCTCATGCATGAATTCCTTCCAGTGAACTTAACCATAGTTGTATCAAGCCTAAAGTAAACGTACTAGATTTTGGTTATGTTTAAAGGCTAGGGGAGTTAATACACAGGAGGGAAAGAACTGAAGGGATGGGAGGTTCTGTCCTTTGTCTTAAATCTCTGATCATGGTTAGAAGTGTTTTCAGTGAACAGAAAACAAATTTGTTAGGATTAGTTTATTTAAACTACAAAGTTGACAGTAGAAATTGAAAAAACAACTTGTTTTTAACAGCTAATTGTGTGTGAATTTTGGATTGTTACTGATAGCTCCACACCCTTTTGTAGCTGTTCAGTGTGAGAGGAAACCTGTTGAAGTATCACGGGAAAAGTCTTCAAATTGTGCAGCTTCCACAGAAAAGATCTATATCAGAAAAGATTTGCGGAGCCCACTTACAGCCACTCCAACTTTTGTAACAGACAGTGAAACGGCAAGGTATGCAAATATGGCTCTAGATTAAATAGTTTTGTGGCAGTTTTTTTGGTCATAAGCAAACATTTTTGCCTTTTTATTTCAGATCAACAGGAATGTTGGAGTCTGGAATGTTTGTGAACATTCATCAGTCTGGTATAAAAAACGAGCCTGCAGTGTTGATGACTCAGGATAAGGTATATGATGTAGTAACACATTAATGAAATAAACTTTAGTGGATTCACTTGTCTAAATATTTTGTAGTAATAACATTTGTTTGGCATGCTTAAGGAATCAATGTTTCTTCTGCTTAAGGAATCAATGTCCCCCCCCCCCCCCGCTGTGTGGTCCTGTTTTATAAAACAACATTGAGGTATGCACAGGAAAATGTCTGCAGGTCCTTATGGCAGGGAGCAGGGCAGAGGCAGGAAGCTACCTCTCTCTTTTCTTGTGTCTTCTTCCTTCCTACCTGCCTTTATTGATTTAAGGATAGAGCTAGCAAATCAAATTGCCTAGAACTGTGTTCTTCTGAGCCCAATACAATCTTTTGGGGTCACTGTGCCATGGATGCTTCGGTTAAACATCCTAACTAACACCCTCAACTCCAGCAAATGCTACTATCCACCTTTGAAGTGTACACCCTGAAATGACATCAACCATGTTTCATCTGCTTCTATAAGAAGCTGTCAATCTTCCACCTCCACTCACCAGAGTTCACGATGGGTGGGGGGGGGAGGGAGAGTTGCTAAAAGACAAAGTTTGGCTCAGTTAGATTGTCTATACTAGCCCCCAAAGCCAAACAAGTTCATTTTTGAACTTTGGAGACAAACTTGACACTCTTCCATTGAACTTAAGATTTGGCAAGCACAGGGTTTTTTGCTGTCTTGCACTACCATGGTCATTGCCAGTTTGAATCTTCTTTCTACATCTTCTTAAAGACATACTGAAATCTTCTTTCAAATCCCTGCTTCAGCTGTCTTTCTTATCACTGGTATTCAATAACAAGAAAGAGGGATTTAAAAGTGGTGGTACCCTGGAACATCCTCAGTCAAGTGTTGCAATCTTTTTGGAACAAGGCAAAACTGTTGTTGTTTCCCCAGGCATTTTAATCCGCTGGACGTTACTGCTTTATTACTGTACTACTACTGTCATTGATGATACACTACCCTGAAGTTGGGGGAAGCTGTTTTAACATGTATTAACCAATATGTTATCTGAAAGTATTTATGAATAAGAGCTTGTCTTTTTAGTGCCACAGATATGCTTGCAACTGAGATCTCTTCTCTAATAATTTAGTATAGGTTCCACTGTAAGATTAATTGTTGTGTTAAAAAACATTAACTCTTTGCTTCCTCTCCCCTCCTTCTTAGGTTGAAACATGTCAAGGAGATTTAAGTACTTTAGCAAATGTGGTCACATCATTGGCAAGTCTAAGCAAGTCCAAAGACATGCCCCAAAGTAGTCCCGAGCTGTCCATGATAGAAAGCTTAAGCAATGGAGACGCATCGCTGTCTGAACTTCAGCAAGATGAACATGCAAGTACCGATGTTACAAGGTAAAAGAATGGTTGCATATGAAAGTAGTAAATGGTCTGACAAAAACATAGGAACAATAGTAGGCACTTTAGCCTCCAGTAGTAAGCGTGATAATAGCATAATGAACATCAGCTATTTACAGGCATGTTCAGATGCTTTAATCAGCCTAAATGTATGGAGTCTAACACAAGAATCTGGTTCAGACCCATATAGTGTTAGGCAGAGATATGCAAAAGTTTTGTGCCCATGCATTCATGTCCTCTCAGGATCCCTTCCCTCTTTTCTTGGTACACTGTGATTCATCACTTACTGGATTAATTAACCATATGTTTCAGTTACAACTGAATTGAGAAACTGTGGTTACCAGAACAAGCCAAGACTGTAAATCACTCTTTGAAATTGGTTTAAGATTCTGACTTGTTCTGATATGGTAACCATAGTTTCCGGGTCTTATGGTTTGGAAGAAATACTTCCAACTTCTTAAAATACAGTATTAATTTGTAATTATACAAATAGCTTTTTATAAAGCTGGCTGTGGAGGAAGAGTGCTGGTTATATGTCACTGTTCTTACTTCTGCCAATGATGCCCCAGAAGGGACTTGTGCAATAGGAAATAATGATTTTAATAATATGAATTATTAGCATCCTGGTGGTGCCTGTTCACCCAGGCACCAACACTTTGTGATATCCCCCTTTAAAAAGCCAAAAGAAGCCAAATCAAAAACCATTCATTTAGTGGCCATGCCTTGAGAACCATACAAGTGGGCAGCATTACTCTTGCTTCAGGACTGGAGATTCCTGGGAACCACAGGCATGTTAATATTCATTCCTGCTTTAATTTGGTTTAATGTGTCTTTTCTGGGCCTGAAATGGTTTTGTTTTGTTTCACTATCCTATCCAACTTGACTGATCTTACGTTTTCCATATATTATTTATAGGGCATTTGATACTCTTGCAAAAGCACTAAATCCAGGAGAGAGCGCATCGTGTCAGAGTTCTGCAGAAAGTATGGAAGCCAGCGCACGTTTGGTTGGTGAAGAAACCAGCATGAATATTGTTGAAATAGAAGGCCCACTTCTGAGTGACGCTCATGTAGCTTTCAGGGTACTTAATTATTATTTATAACCCCAGGCTATTTAACTTTTGTAGAGAGAAATTCAAACCTGTTATGTGACCTTTTTAAAGAATAACATTGAGGAACATACTTTGGTGGTCAGCTGACACTTGTTTCAGATAATATGTGGTTGTCAACTACTTTGGTTGTGCAGTATTGTTACATACAAGGGATAGAAGGTTCCTGGGGGAAGTATCTGTGTACAGAAACTCCTGTTTACTTGGAGAAAGAGCTTTTTTGTGTGTTTAGGGTGAGGAAGGTCAGCAAGAGAGCAGAGAGTTCAAGGAAAGGTTTCTGAGGGAAGCAAATACTTAGAGGAATAGGAATGTGTCTGAAGAGAAGCTCTTGGGCATACTTGGGGTGAACGGAGTCATTGAGAGAAAAAAGCCTGCCTGTTTTAACTAGATTTGTTATGTTATCAATTCTATCAAAGTAGATAAGCCTGCTTGTAGCTTATTTTCAAAAGGGCTGCACTGAAACTTTTGCTGCTTTTACGTTTGAAAGTCATTCATTTATCTAGGGCAAATTGTAGGGCACATTAATGTATCATGAAGTTTTCCAGTCCTGCATTTTTAATATTACAATAAGAATTTTTCATTTTCTTTGAAGTTTTCTGTTATATTATTAATATCTGTATTCTTTGAGATATGACAAGTCATTAATTGTTTTAAACTATACTTTTGTGACAGCTTACCATGCCTTCCCCTATGCCTGAGTACCTGAATGTTCATTATATTTGTGAATCGGCTTCCAGATTGCTCTTCTTATCTATGCACTGGGCACGTTCTATTCCTTCCTTCCAAGCTCTGGGGTGAGTATTGAAAAAATCTCTTAATGTAACCAAGGTTTCAAAACAGAATTCCTCTTGGTATGGATGTAAACTTCATTTTGCAAAAAGTTTGCCATTTTATCTTAAAAATAGTAGATGGAGTCCAGTTGGCATTCTTACATTCATGGAAGGAGTGTAGATTCACAGACACCTCTTCTAATTCAAGAGGTGGGGAGTTTTTGCTGACTCTCAGTGCCCTCTGAAAATCAGCTCCAGAGGGTTGGGAGACCTTGAGGAACAGAATGGAAGGTGGTGTGACAACTTGCAACTTAGTCATGCTTTTATTTATAAAATTTATGTGCTTGATTCCTGTGTTGGTCAAATATTCACTGCTCAAAGACTACAATATAAATATAAATATAAATATAAATATAAATATAAATAAAGACTTCAGTATAAATAGTGGCAACCCAACTAAGTAAATATTTACATGATTCAGAGCCCTGCCTATACATTTCATTCTTTTCTGCAGTTAGGAAACCTGAGTGTGATCAGAGTTTTCATGTGAGGTATGCTAGGAAGTTCAGTTTCATAGTGAGAGAGGTCTTGTCTGCCTGTTGATTGTGTTGAATACTTGTGACTACATGCACTATGGCCTGGTTCACATGTTACACTAAGGCAAACCATGGGTTTGCATGAATGTAGGCTTTTGGTGAGGAGCTTGCTGCTTTGCTGTGCTGAGCTAAGCTAAGCCAGTTTAGTTGTGTGACATGTGAACCAGGCTTGTATTGAACTGAACCAAACACTTCCATTAATATAGTTCTACTTCTTTTTAATAGGCAGGATAACAGCATATCATTAGTGAAAGCCTGCTGGAATGAACTTTTTACACTTGGTCTTGCACAATGTTCACAAGTAATGAACGTAGCAACTATATTAACGGCATTTGTTAATCACCTTCATAATAGTTTACAACAAGGTAAGACACATTGTTACAAGTCTCAGAATTGGTATGGATGGGAACATTGACTTGCTTTGTCACTGATTGATCGCTACTGAAATAATTGCATTTGCTTGTATTCATTTTGTGCCTTTCCCTTTACTTGTGGAAACAGCTGTAGTCTTCAAGGTGCTTTTACACCACTATCAACTCTCTCACAGAGGGTTAACAGATATACCTTAACAGATTCACATAACTAAGACAGTAAGAGGCCCTATTAAATTTGCAATGTTTTGTATTCACTTAGATAAACTGTCAGCAGATAGAGGAAAGCTAGTGATGGAGCATATCTTCAAACTGCAGGAGTTCTGTAACAGTATGGTGAAGCTTTGCCTTGATGGTTATGAATACGCTTATTTGAAAGCAATCGTCCTCTTCAGCCCCGGTATGTAAAAACAAGAAACCAAAACCTTTGGCCTTGTTCATTCAGTCTTTCTATGTTTACCAGCTTGCTCTTGGAGCAGATGTGCTTAGCTACTTTACTTTGAATTGTACCATCTAAATAGACCAGGCTGTGTGATTTGTGCTAAAGCTAAGTGCTTCTGGGCTTTTTTGTCTGATTTCACGTTGGGTGTGATTTTTATGGCCATAGCTTGGCCCCTTGGGGGACATTTCATTTAGTGTCACTGGTTAACATTTCTACATGAATCCACTGTGTGAGACTATCATAGTTTGGGTGGTGGCCTGTCACCAGTATGCAGATGATATTTAATTCTGCATCTTATTAACTTAAGCACCCATGAACAGCTATGCCTGTTTTACATCAATGTCTGGAGTATATGGATATGGTTAAACAAACTTAAATGAATCCCAAAAGAGATAGATAGGTTTGATGCTTTTAGGTAATTGATGCTGTTAGGTAATTGTAGTGGTCTAGATGGCGTGGCAGTCAGCCTGTCTGTGGTCTGTGATGGTTGGGGTGGCCTTTTAGGTACATCTGATTTGCAGTCGATTTAACAACATACTTTATTTTAGATCACCCTGGCTTAGAAAACATTGTACAGATCGAAAAATTTCAAGAAAAAGCATATATGGAATTTCAGGATTATGTAACAAAAGTATATCCAGATGATACTTACAGGTATATATATACACGTATCTGATTTTTTAAATGTTTCCTTTCAGAGTTGTATTAATTCAGGAAACTTCTGGGAACTAGTTTTGTGTTTAAAGTGTGAGAATATATTTTATTTAATGGTAGGTTGTAATTCCTTTAGATAATGCTATTCCTTCATACTTTGCATATATGAAATAAATAGTAGCTGTAAGCTTTCATTTCTAGTTAAAGTTCCATTATTGTGTTTGCTTCAAAGTGGCAGGTCCTGAAGTTGCAAGCTTAATGAAAAGGGTTCGCTCATTCTTCTGGTTATATGTAGTCTGATTAAAATCAGTAGGGTTTCCTAGAAGTCAAGCGTGTTGTCTGGTTTTATAAGCCACTTCAGAGGCAAATGTTTAAAGGACAGAGCACTAGGCTCATTTTGGCAGAAGGGAACAAATGATGCCCTTGCATGAGTGCATGGATCAGCCCCATGTGCAGATATTTCTTAACACACCATATATTTTGCTTACTAATACAGCTGAATATTGTTTTTTTAATGTAAAGTTGTGTTACCCTTTTGTCAAATATGTCTTCCAGGCTGTCTAGGCTGCTTCTCAGATTGCCTGCTCTGAGACTGATGAGTGCTGCTATAACAGAAGAACTATTTTTCGCAGGACTAATTGGAAATGTTCAGATTGACAGCATCATACCATATATTCTAAGAATGGAGACTGCAGACTACAATTCTCAAATAATTGGCCATGCTGTATAAAAGTTAAAACCACGGATTCTATACCATGGCAATCATGGTAATTGTAAATGTACACTATCTCCAAGAGATAACAAGTTTTTCTGTGCAATTTTAACAAGAAAAATACAAGAAGGTGCAGCTTCCTCATTACCAACACATTCTTGGCAGTAGACTATCTTGACTGGTGCCGGATGATTTACCTTTTAGCTGGTTTTCAAGAACTTTGTATATTGCTTTAGAATCTAATGAAAATCAAGAAGAGTAGTTCATCCTATTTTTGTAGTTTAGCTATACCTGGAACATGACTATAACAAATTCTAAAAAATGTAGAAAAACAAGCCTTTGATAATGGAGAAACGTCATCAAGGCATTTCCATGTGATACTTTAGAAATAAAAAATAAACATTCTTCCCAATGCTGTATTTTCAGTATCTTGTTTCTACAAATTCATTCTTGTCCATTTGATGTAAGTCTGAAATCCTGAACATGGCAACTTATTTCTGATGTGACTGAGGGTTGCATCCCATGTTAGTCATACTCACGAGTAGATCCGCTGAAATGAATGGACATGACTAACTTCAATTTATTAATTTCAGAGGGTCTATTCTGAGTAGCCTAGGTGGATTGTAAACCCTGGACTACAAAGCTTTGGATATATTTCCAGTAGCTTTGGATGGAACTTGAACATTTTTATTAGCCAACTAGCATTTATTTAAATTGAAGATTAATTACAGAAAATCTGGAAAACTGGCTTGAAAGCCTATTAGTGCCCCAAAGCAATGATTATATTTAGATTAACTTGAGTCACAAATAGTTGTTATGTTCAGAGTTATATCCGCTGCTAATATGATTTAGAAGTAAAAAAAAAATCTAGATACATTAAATGTATCAGATAAGTATTGTGTGTTATTTCCTGAGTCCTGTTATTTTATTTACATATGCAAATCAGTTCATCAGTGCCAACTAGGTCTTTTTAGTAATATTTGTGCCCGTACATCTAGCTAGGAAATTTATTGATTATAAGCGTTAAGGTGCACATGAGCATATGAGCCATCTCACACAAACTTACCAGTCATATTGGAAGTGGATTTCCTTTAGCAATCCTGTCTTTTCCTAGAGGTTAAAACAAGTTTCAAGTTCTCATAATAAGACTAGAAAGAGTTCCTTAAATGTTCATAAGGAGATAAATAAACCTTGATGGAAAGTATGTGTTACTGAATAGTACTCTGTTTTTCCTACACTGTAGTGATCACAGAATCCTCAATTGCAGATTTTGTTTTCATATTGTGTTTGCTACTGAGTATCTTCAGCCTTTGAAAACTTTTCCAGATGCACTTTGTGATTCATTGAAGGCTACTTCTTTTTTAATTACGGTATAGAATAGTTAATCTAGCATAAACACAAAATATTCCTTTACTGTGTCAAGGATTGTCCGCATAACTTTTTTTTTTTTTGGGTAAATCTTGTTTTCACCTTTATTTCATGTGTTAAGTATTGATCTTACTGAATAATTAGAGACAGCTGCCTCTTCTTGTCAAACTGTGGTATTTACCAACAAATGAAATGGGCCTTCTGTAATCTGGACAGCGTTATTTTTATCAAGGTTTTAAAAAATGATTTAATAAAAAGAGGTACCTTTTTATATACTTCAGAATGAGTCAACCAACAATAATGTAGTGAACAGTTTAATTTCTCCCCAAAAAGATAAGCATGCTTATGCACTTGGGCACATGCAGGCTTGTATCATACAATTGTAATAAATGATGTATTCCTGGGTACATCTTGTAGTTAAACAATTTATTGTTTTAAGTCTGTACAGATAAACTATATTACACATTTTCTGAATGCTTTCAATAAATTTGTTACAGCTAGTTCTTCTCCACTGTCACTGGAAATTGTTTCTGCATTTCATTCCACTTTTGTATACATAATTTTTTGTGGTTCAGTTTTTGTGTATGCATCAGAATGCCCCAATTACTATATTGTTGCTATATAATAACTACTGTAAATGTCTTGAAACCTGAAGAAGTGTAAATTCTATTTTGGCTGTATTTTTAAAAATAAATTGTAACTTTTATCATAGAATGCTGTTATCTCTTTAATCTCCTTTTCAATTAAAAAACAACCTAGTTCATGTGAGCTTTATGTACATAGATGCACTGTTATCTACTATCCTTATTTTTTTTAACATTTTGCAGCATTGTGGTAGAGTGAATTAAGTATTATTCTGGCTCAGATGCATTCACTTTGCTATTTTCAGTTAAGCTTTCCAGCCATTGTGTATCACTGATACTTTAATATCTCTGTTTTCATTAGTTTTTCTCCTGGTCCAAGTATGTACAAAAATTCAGGAATTTGTTTTTAAAATTTGAAAAGTACTACTGCATGTTCAGTACAGCAGAATTGAGTAACTTTGTTTACTGTACCAACATACTTTGGTAATACTAAAAAATTACAAAAGATAAACCTTCTTTTGTCAGGAGATATATCCAGCTTTGAAGAAGTTGCACCATTTAGATGATTAAAGGACTACTAGATGAGGATGAGTATATTGCGGAAGTGTTGCAACTTGCCTTCTAGTGAGCAATAGTCTCTTCCCTTTTAGAGACGTGTCATGTTCGAGACGTATGGGCTTCTCAGAAGCCTCTGATGCGCCCCTGTGAGAAACAGGGTGCTCTTCCCTCCAACCATGGAAGCAAAGGATAGCCTTTAGCACCATGAATTTGTCTAATTCTCTTTTATTCCTTCCACAAGAAGTTAGACACCATCCCTACTGAATTTCAGATGGCTGGTCAAAACTCACTTATTTCAGGGGGCCTTTGTACCCTGAATGCTTCTCATATGTTTTACTTTTGTTTGTTTGTTAATTTGAGAATTTAAATTCTTGGAGTTTCAAATTCTGAAGGTTTAATTTATGTTTTAAAGTTTCTATGTTGTCTATTTAATTGCTTTAAACCGCTTTGAAACCTAAATGGCGAATAGCGGGATATAATTTAAAAAAATAAAGCAAGCCATCCAGTTTGGTCACCATCAAAGCTTCCTGGGGGGAGTGCATTCCGTACTTTAACTATATCCTGTGTGAAGTCCTTTCTTTTATCAGTCCTGACTGTTTCAGCGTTCAGCTCAGTTGAATGTTCAAGAGAGGAGAAAAACTTTACACGCCTCTCATGTCACTTATAGAGCAGGACTTCCACCCTCCAGTGACAGGAGAGTCCCATGGATCTGTCTTAGGCTTCCTAGCACCCCTTCAGCGTGTCTGTGTAGCATCTCCCCACCATCACTTGCAACAATCTCAACCCTTTCTCTTTTAGGTCAGGATATCAGTTGACACCGACATCAAAATACAGTGGGAGTTCCTCCCCCAAATCTTCTAAATCTGTGGATCCCAATGTGGAGCCCCCCCCCCCTACAGGGAGGCAATTTTATTTTTAAGGGGAGCAATTTGAGAATGAGTTATTAACAGTTAATGGCCTTTTAGTCTTCCACATGAATAGGACTTCACTTTTTGAATAATAAGAATTATATGTCATGGGGAGGCATCAGGATTTTAGAGATGTGTAGGTGGGGCATGGTCAAATAAAGGTTGGGAACCAATGCTCTAAATAGAGCATTTGAACAGAAAGTCAAGGTTTGGACTCATTCGTGCCGGATTAGTATCTTGGAAAGTTTGAACGCAGTCTATATCGCTGATATACCCACACGAATGCATGTTTACTTAGAAGGGAGCCCCCCTGAGTTATTTGTGTGTCTGTGTGTAAATATATTTATAGATATACACAGTGCTTTTTTTCTTTAAAAGAACGTTTAGGGGTACTCTCATTTTCTTAAAACAGTAAAGGTAAAGGTACCCCTGCCCATACGTGCCAGTCTTGACAGACTCTAGGGTTGTGCGCTCATTTTCCTGCTCATATTGAAATACTGCCCCACAATGAGGCCAAACTTTGATTCACAAAATGTTTAGCGGTATGTGTCCCCCTGCGTCCCCCCAGACAAAAAGCAGTCACACACACACACATTTACCTGGGAGCAGGAGATTTAGGTTTGATGAGGCCCTAAGCTATTGAAGGTAATGGGGCCCTTTATATGGCCACCTGTCCTTTGTCAACAATAAATTGTCACTGTTTTTTGTGTTGAATACATGCTATATGGTAATTTATGGACCTGATAGGTATCTAAAGCTATTTGCACATAACGAAATATGTATTTCATCAAAGTTATTGTTGAACTGAAATACAATTAAGAGGAGGTATATTAACAGTGAAATAATTATTAAGTTCTAACTTAAAATGATTTTTTATTCATAACAAACTTAATAATGCAAACACATTGGCATCTGGCAATAACAAATTCCTTGAGAAATTCAATTTACAAAGACTCATAATTTTTGGGAGGCCCCCAAGAGAGTGGGGCCCTAAGCTATATAGTTTGTTTAGCTTATACGTAAATGCCTGGGAGCCATTCCCATTGAGCCCAGTAGGATGCACTTCTGAGTAAGCACAACATACCGGCGATGAATTCCCTGAGAGCAAGAAACGGCCGCCTCCTTCCCACCTGCGGGGCTCCAGGCTCTCCCCGCAACCCGCCTCTTCCTTCGCTAGTTGCATCTGCTTCCCTGGACCTGGAGCTGGAGTCAGAGGAGGAGCCTCCCGCCGCGGCTGCGCAAACGGAGGGAAGGAGGCGCCGGGCCTGTCTGGGCCTCGGGGAAGATGGCGGAGTACGTGCAGGTGATGAGGAGGGCGCTGCAGCAGCTCGGGGGTCACGGCGGCATTCGCGGGGCCGTGTTTCAGCTGCTGAGGTAAAGAATGGCTCGGCCCTTCCGCAGTGCGCTTCGGCTTGTGAGGGCAGGCTGGGAGAGGAGCGTCTGCTTGCGCTCGAGGGTCACCTTGGCAATGGGCAGGAGGAAGAGGAGGAGGTCGCTGTCTCTGCTTGGCGTGGACATGGCTCTCCTCCGCTTCTGTAGACCTTCCCGGATCCCCAGAGACGAGCAGGCAGCCCAAACTCCGTCGAGGAGATCAAGGCGGACCAGTTGGGGGACCTTTTCTGAAGCGGGGTCATTTCAAGGCTTGCGCCTCCCGGTCATTTCGGGAAAGGGAAAGGAGGGCTGTCCGGATTGGAAAGCTTGTTGGCTAGATAACAAAGCGGACTTTCTTTTTATGAAAAAACAAAAAAAATTCCTTCCAGTAGCACCTTAAAGACCAACTAAGTTAGTTCTTGGTATGAGCTTTCGTGTGCATGCACACTTCTTCAGATACACTTCAGACACTACATGCACACGAAAGCTCATACCAAGAACTGACTTAGTTGGTCTTTAAGGTGCTACTGGAAGGAATTTTTTTTGTTTTGACTATGGCAGACCAACACGGCTACCTATCTGTTTCTTTTTATGGGATGTTTTGACACTTGATTTCAGTGCATCATACAGTTGTCTTTAGTATTCCTAGCAGTAAGTCCTGCTGAACTCGGCAGAGCTGTGTTTTTTTTAATTTTCCCTGCTAAACCAACGAAGTGGTCATCGGTGGGGAAAATGCCCTGCATCCAGTCAGTGAACTTGTAGAAATTCTGTGGATGTCTTGCTGGGCAGTTTTCAAACCGAAAAGTTGGGGATATTTGTTTATCTTGCTCCCCTTCCCCCTTCCCTACCACTACTACCCTGTGAGGGAGAACATATTAGCTCGCTCTTTCTATCATAGGCTTTAATTTTTAGATAGAAAGAGCGAGCTAATATGTTCTCCCTCACAGGGTAGGCTTTAATTTTTAAATAAAGTTAAAATTCCAGACAATTTTTTTAAAACTGCATGCATAACAATACACTAAAGGAATCAAGAAACTGGCTGGTTATAATTCTTAGTCTATCATGCTTGTGGAGACAACAAGAGTGAAACAGCCACAGAAAAGTTCAGTTATACAAGTTATTTATACATACATAGAAAAAGCTTGCAGGATTCCATACATAACTTTTTATAATTAGTTTTTTTAATTTTGTATATATTCCTACAAGAGTCTTATGGCATTCACTTTCTCAGATTACAGTCAGTCAGGTGCATTTTATGAAGCGGACTGTAGTCCATGGGTGTAGCCAAGGTGGAGCAGGGAGGGGGAGCTGCCCCCCTAAATCAATACAAATAAATAAGATTACATAGCTAACGGAGGTTCTGCCCCCCCAACAAAAGGCCTGCCCCCCTAACAAAAATCCTGGCTAATCCTATGCTGTAGTTCATGAATGCTTATACCATAATAAATTTGTTGGTTTTCAAGGTTTCAAAAAATTCTTCGATGTTTTTGCTGCAACAGATTAACACTGCTGACTTTCTGGAAATTATAACATAGTCCTAAACCATTTTCAGGCATTTGCCTGAAAAGGTGATTAGTAATTGGGGTGGGCAGGGAAGCATGCACACAAGTCTTAGATTCAGAGCTCTGCAAAGTTAGCAATAAAGCTTGAAAAGGGGTTTTAATCACCTTTGGTTGATCACACATAGAAACTCTTCCAGTGAGTGGGAACCTTAGATTATCAGGGTTTCCAGTTGTGGGGAGCATTTATAAGGGCATTCAAGTACACACACTTAAAAAACCTCTTCATTCCTTTACACTGAAGACCAGTCCAGGGACATTGGGTTTGGGTTTGCATGCATCCTCATGTCCCCATCCCATTTTACTTATTCTGTACTCCTGGGGAATTTCTAACACTGGCCATATACAGTGGTGCCTCGCAAGACGAAATTAATCCGTTCCGTGAGGCTCTTCGTATAGCGGTTTTTTCGTCTTGCGAAGCAAGCCCATTGACAGCTTAGCAGATTAGCGCTACAGCTGTCAAGCAGCTTCCAGCGATCAGCTGTTAAGCGGCTTATCAGCAGAACAGCTGATAAGCGGCTTAGCGGCTTAAGAAAAGGGCGAAAAAACCGGAAAAAACCCGCGGGGGGATGCAAGATTTTTTTCGTCTTGCGAAGCAACCCCATAGGGGGTTTCGTTTTGCGAAGCGCCTCCAAAACGGAAAACCCTTTCGTCTAGCGGGTTTTTCGTCTTGCGAGGCGTTCGTCTTGCGGGGCACCACTGTACAATTGTTCAAGAAGCACGTTATGCAATAATTCATGCTCATTAGGTGCAAAATGACTGTCTTTTCAGTTTTAGTAATTAGAGTTGAAGCTGAGATTGCTTCTGGTCCCTTGACGTCTAAGACCACTGACAACTGAACAGAATTTCTAAAGTTGCCTTCCACAAAGTGAGACCATTGGGCCATCTAGCTCAATGGTACGTCCCAACCCTACCTGGCAATGGCAAGGATTGAATGTGTGAACTTCTGCATTCAAAGTTCTCCACCATGGAGCAACAACAGCTCCTCATACTTAAATTTGTTCAATATTGGGTAATTTTACTACTTCTGTTTTTGGAAACCTGCAGGGTCAATGAACTGAAGACCGGAGCACTAGTAGGTGTTGATAAATATGGAAACAAATACTATGAAGACAAAAGATATTTTTTTGGTAAGTGGATATACTTCAGTAATTTGAATTTAATCTTCTGAAAAAGCTAGGCTAATTTACACTTCTTCAATGTGATTACAATTTAGTCAGCTCTAAGTAATCGTTGGTGTGAAGTAGGAGGATATAACAAACAGTAAGATGTCCTAGTGATGTGTTGTCACAACAGGAACTTGGATTTATGCTCCTGCTATATAAATATAGCATCTTTTTGCTCTGGTACACAGATGTGAAGAAACAGAGAAAGCAGATGGTGTTCAGGGAGTAGTAGTGAGGGTCATCTTTTTGATATCGCTATCTTTGCAGACTCATTACTTTGAATATTAAGACCCCTTTTCCAGTCTCAACACTTGGATTGCTAAAATTAATCCGAATTGCAAGGAAGAGAGGTTGCAGTGTCATGGGTTACTTTGAGGGTTTAGTAATTGGGTTATTTTGAGGGTTTTTATTAATGGAATAATGGAATGTTTACATTAATGGAAATTAATGTGCACTCTCCCACATATGCTGCTTGTCTCTCTGAGGTCCCTTCATGTGTGACCTTTTTCCTTCACTAAAATAATTTTGATGTGGGAAATAACATAGTAACTTGTTAGATGCAAATGTATTAGATAATTTTGGTTTCCTTCAGTCCATATACTCGTCACATTTCTGGTTTACATGTTTTTAGTCAACTAAGCTCTTCACAAGTGACCACATAGACACTTCATCATCCTACATTGTATAGGGAACAAACATGTATGTGAGGTGGTCCCAGTGTGGATTCTTATCAACAAAGCCTTACACTACCTCGGTTTACTCTTTCCATGCCTTCTGCCAAACCAGTCCTTTCCCAAAAGTGTATTTGTTAAATGTGAGAATCTTGCAGGCACAATAATTAAATGTGAGCACAGAATTTTAACTTCACAAAATTTGAATTGTGTGTGGGGTGGTGGTGGTGGGTGAGTACAGCCTTTTCATAACTAATAAAATGTCATAAATCTATTCTTCACTTCTTGGTTCAGTTGAATATAATTTGTAAATGTTTACTTATCTTCCTATTTAAGGTCGCCATAGGTGGGTTATATATACTAATGAAATGAATGGCAAGAACACATTCTGGGAAATGGATGGAAGCATGGTGCCCCCTGAATGGTAAACCAGCTAGTTTACTGCATGCATTTCTGTGATTATATGTTGTATTAACCTTGTGAAACAGTTAACCTCAAAACGAACCAACTTATCTGAGGCTGACACGCAAAAGCAAGGAAATGAAAATTTAATCCTCTTAATGGCACATCATCCCCTAATCTTCTGCCAGCAAAAGTACTTCACCAGTTCCGGGATAGAGCATAGATCAGGCACCACTCTTCTGTTTGAAAGGGACATTATGGTAAATGCATGCTTTCTGCCTGAAAACTGAAGATGTGCTTAGGTGAGGGGTGGCTGATGTGTAGTTGCTTTTGGAGTCTAAACTCCCATCAGCCTCGGCCAGCCTGTCTGTAGCCAGGGAAAATGGTGGTTGTAGTTTAGCACCATCTGGTAGACCGCAGGTTGGTCATCGCTAGTCTCTAGGTCACCCCTCTTGCAGTACTACCTAATTTAATGATACACATTATGTTTCCCTATGGTGCTGCTCAAGAATTGTACGACCAAAGCCCTACTAGGCATAGACTGCTGGTCATGGCAGTTTTTGAATTGTGCCTGTTAGTATCAGTCTCCATACCACTTTCTCTGGTACAGTCTTACTGGAATAAGTAGGAGAGTTGTGAAGAGACCTTTAAAAGACATTTGATTTTTAGACCAGTCTTACTGAAAGTACCATATTGGCCCAAATATAAGCCACACTTTTTTCCCAAATTCCGACCGTGAAAAGTTAAAGTGTGGCTTAAATTTGCGACCTTAGAAAAATTGGCTTTTGTGATATTGCTGCTGAAACCGACATACAGTAAAACAGAACCAAAAATGTTTTATTGCTGATTTGTGAGCTTGAGACTGTTGATTTGCTATTTGCGGGTGTGAGTGCCTGCGGAACTGTAGCATTTGAATACCAATTTGCGATCTTAGCGATCTTAGCGATAACTTTTGCGGGCTTGCAAGATCAAAGGCTTAAATTGGCTGGGAGTTACAGTTCTACCAACCGCAGTGATTTTCAGCCCGTAACCCAATTTTAAGGGAGCGGCTTATAGTCAGGTGTTGTCTTTTTTTCTTCCCCTTGAATTTTAAAGGTGCAGCTTATTTGCGGGTGCAGCTTATATTCGAGCCAATATGGTATATTCTGTGTATAGTTGTGAAGTTGGATGTTCACATTCCAAATGAATTATCTTTGATTTGCATTGAGGGTGGGGAAGAGGGGTCAGTCCACATGTAGAGATCTAGTATGGTCACAAGTAACCTTGTCAAGATGGTTGAACAGTGAGAAACAAACATACTGTAACTGTCCTGGTTTTAGTGACAGCTGAGTTCCTCTGTCATTTCCACCCCAATTAACACAATTGTAAGCTTACTGAAAATGTGTTTTCAAGAAATTGCATTTTTTAACTCGTCAGATATTTGCAGCACTCAAAACAATTGACCTAAATATTATTTTAGTGACTACTTGAATTAGTTGCCCAATGCCCACAACATTCTCACAGTATGCACTAATCTTGCTATACTTGTTACTGTTGGGTCACTTACCATGGGAAAAAGTCATTTATCGAACAGATGGGTCCAGTCTTACAATTATTTCACTCTGTGTATTCTATGAGGATGTGTGGGGAAATATGATGCTTACTTCTAGAGGTGTCTGTGAATGGTAAGGAGGTTGTGTGCATAGTGATAGTATATTCCTGAGTTGCAGGTAGCAAAATAATAATAATGTAAAATGTGCATGAGAGATTATATGCAGCCTTTTATAGCTCTTGGAACCTGTTGGATCATTTGTAATGGTTTATTTCTTCATGTAGGATTTACATGAATATTATTATTATTATTATTTTATTCAGCTGAAGTACACGAGATGGGTTACAGTATAAAACCCACAAAATACATAACATAATAGAAACAAAGCAATAAAACAATTCCCCAGCACATTTTAACAATTGTTTAATCAGCCCAAAGGCTGGGGAGAAGAGGAATGTTTTGCTTGGTGCCTAAAGATATGTAACGAAGGCAGCAAAAAGCCTCCCTGGGGAGACCATTCCACAAGCAGGGAGCTACTGCAGAAAAGGCCCGTTCTTGTGATGCTGCCCTCCGGATCCCTTGTGTGGGAAGGCACACGAAGAAGTGTCTCAGATGATGATCACAGGATCTAGGACGGTTTGTGTTGGTAGAGGCATTCCTTGAGGTATTGCAGTCCTGAGCCGTTTGCCCTGGTGAGCAACCTGGCTGCTGAATTCTGCAGTCACTGCAGTTTCTCACTGAACTGCCTTCACATGCAGCCCTGCGTATAAGGCAAGGTAGCAATCTTACCTGGAGGTTACCAGAGCATAGACAACAGAAGTTAGGCTGTCCAGATAGGGGCACGGCTGGGCTACCAGCCAAACCTGATGGAAGGTAGTCCATGCCACTGAGGCCACCTGAGCCTCAAGCAACAGCAGTGGATTCAGAGGTAGCCCCCAAGCTGCATACCTGTTCCTTCAGTGGTAGTGTAATCACATCAAGAGCAGGCCGGCCACTATCCATCTGGTCTAGGGAACCACCCACGTACAGTGCGCCAGTCATCTCTGTATTGAGCTTCAGTTTACTGGCTCTCATTTTCTCCATTACTGAGGCAAGACATCAGTCCAGCATATCCACTGCCACACCTGCAGATGTAAAGGGGAAGTAGAGCTGGGTGCCATCAGCATATTGCTTACACTGTACTCCAAAACTTCAGATATTTCACTCAGTGGTTTCATGTAGATGTTAAACAGTATGGGGGATAACACTGAACCCTGAGGAACCCTGCTCCATGGGGTCAAACAAAACTCCCCCAGCATCACCCTTTTAAAACGACCATTCAGGTAGGACCAGAACTACCAGAAAGCACCCACAACTTGGACAGCCATTCCAGAAGGCTACCATGTTAAAGGTAAAGGTAAAGGTACCCCTGCCCGTACGGGCCAGTCTTGCCAGACTCTGGGGTTGTGCGCCCATCTCACTCAAGAGGCCAGGGGCCAGCGCTGTCCGAAGACACTTCCGGGTCACGTGGCCAGCGTGACATCGCTGCTCTGGCGAGCCAGAGCCGCACACGGAAACGCCGTTTACCTTCCCGCTGGTAAGCGGTCCCTATTTATCTACTTGCACACAGAGGTGCTTTCGAACTGCTAGGTTGGCAGGCGCTGGGACCGAGCAGCGGGAGCGCACCCCGCCGCAGGGATTCGAACCGCCGACCTTTCGATCGGCAAGTCCTAGGCGCTGAGGCTTTAACCTTAAAGGTAAAGGTAAAAGGTAAAGGTAAAGGTACCCCTGCCCGTACGGGCCAGTCTTGACAGACTCTGGGGTTGTGCGCCCATCTCACTTAAGAGGCCAGGGGCCAGCGCTGTCCGGAGACACTTCCGGGTCACGTGGCCAGCGTGACATCGCTGCTCTGGCGAGCCAGAGCCGCACACGGAAACGCCGTTTACCTTCCCGCTGGTAAGCGGTCCCTATTTATCTACTTGCACCCGGAGGTGCTTTCGAACTGCTAGGTTGGCAGGCGCTGGGACCGAGCAGCGGGAGCGCACCCCGCCGCAGGGATTCGAACCGCCGACCTTTCGATCGGCAAGTCCTAGGCGCTGAGGCTTTAACCCACAGCGCCACCTGCGTCCCACAAGGTAAAGGTAAATGGTATCAAAAGCCACTGAGAGGTCAAAGAGAATTAACAGGGACACATTACCCTGTGTGTCTCTCTCCCCCCCCCCCCCTAACAAAGGGCATCATACATGGTCATCAAAGCAGTTTCTTTACAAAACCAGATCTAAAACGCAGTTGAAATGAATCTAGGAAACTGATTGCCTCCAAAGGAGCATTATTGCAAGTAATGCTGTGTAAGGAAGTACTCACAGAGAGTCCTATTGTAACTCCATTGCATTCAGTAGGATGCATAATGCTGCCAGCTTTTGATAGTACCCATACACTTTGGACAGGGAGGTAATGAGAGCTTGGCTTCAGATACCACCACCAGCAGCAGCAGCAGCAGTAGCAGTGATTACCCAATTGTAGTTGATGATAGCAGCTATCTTTTTGGTACTGCTTGTAGAGTCCAACAAGAAGGACCATCCATATAGTTATAGGAGCACATCCTGGATCACCCTTTTGTGTGCCCATGACACAAATGGATTGCACCTGCCTTTGTGCCGTTGGGGCAACACTCTTTTTTGCGACACCTACTTGTCTGTAGTAGAATACTAATTTTCTGATACTAAATATATCATTTTCTGGCATATTTATTTATTAGATTTATGTCCCACTCTTCTTCCCAAAGGAGTCAAGGGCAGCAAACACATCAGTGATAAAATAATACAATTAAAAATAAACATCTTAAAAACAGTTAGGAAACATGCTTTTGCAAACAATAAATCTAACAGAATCTGCATGATCAAACTTCTTGAAATGTAGCTGTTCAAAATGGTTCATGCAGTGTAACTTTTGTCCATCAAACATGGCTTGCTTTTGAAACTGCATAGATGCTTCAGGGGCTATTAGGACAACATATTTATCAGTTGTCTGTGTGTATGTTTGTGTGTGTGTTGTTTTTCCCCCCTATAAGGCATCGTTGGCTTCACTGTATGACAGAAGACCCTCCAACTACACACCCTCCAGTGCCTCGTAAATTCATTTGGGAGAATCATAAAATGAATTTAAGTGGTACTCCTAGACAGTATGTACCATTTTCTACCACCCGTAAGAAGATACAAGAGTGGGTCCCACCTTCTACACCTAGCAAGTGAAAAGAAAGGAATATGGTGATCTGCGAAGCATTATACCTACCATGTGAACTGTAGCTTTCTTCAGTTTTTAAAATAAAAGTCTTTGATCAGAAACCTTCGGAAATCAGAAATATTGATGAGAAGATAACTAGTGAGTAGCAGATGGCAGAATATGCAATAATCTGTCAGACAGTAGTTGTGTATGAAATATCTTTTTGTAGAAGCAAGAGTCTGCATCTTTAAGACCAGAAAATGTACTATGGCATAAGCTTTTGTTGATAAAAGTCCACTTCAACAGATGCAACAACTTATTCCATAATTTGATGACCTTTAACTTCTACATATTATCACATCTAGCACTCTGATTATGTTCTGCAGAAGTTTATTAAATCATCCAGTCCCCCGCCACATTATTTTATCTAACTTATGTTAGTATGGATAGTAATGATCCATGATTATCCTCTCATTATTTGGAACATACAAGTTTTATTTCTGAATAAAGAGAGTGAAAAAAAAGCTGTTACTATGGCTTCTTACCATATATCATTGATAGGATGATCTTAAGAACATATGAATGTTTCATACTGTGATAAAAATGCAGTGCAGAGTATTGAGAACTGCTGCAAATTATTCATGTCCTTTGAGAGTCAAAAAAGAAGAAACTGCCAAATTTATGAGCAATCAGCTTTTCTTATGCATGTGTTAGTGAAGCTGGTAAGTTTTAGGCATGTGCTACTGTCATAGCCCACTTACACCGGGGGGTAGTTTTTGCATCAAAATTGACCAGTGTAATGATTGGCCTTTGCCAGGGTGTACCATAGTGGCCAATAAACTAAGCTAAAAATCAGGTGTGCCTTGAATCTTACCTTACATGAGCTCCCTTTAAAATCCAGTAATAAACTTTTGCACTCAAAAAAAGTATACTCAGTCCTACATCCATCGTGTTCAGTTTTCAGTGCCATGCTCCACAGCTTCTCTCTATTTAGGTGTGTGCATGCTAACAATTATCCCTGCACTTAGTTCAGGTCTATTTAAATCTTTCCTGCTACAAATTACTCTCTGGAGTATTTTGAACTGCTCCTACTGTAATTTAAGGTGCTGATGATCACACATAGCTAGTATGAAGGTTTCATTGGAAAGCCCAAGGATTCTACTGCTAAATGATAGGAACATTTCAACAAAAACTCATGTAATCCAGGTGAAAGAATAGACTGAAAGTGGTGCTAGGAGGCAAAGAACACATTTCAAAATGCAAGAAAATATGGAATGGTGGTAGCTATACTGGCCTTGCCAAGCAGCTGCAATACCTTGGGATTTCAAAGGCAAGCTTATTTGGGCATCAGCAACTGATGAAACGTATCTTGTGGTTCCAGTGCACAGGCAGTTCTTGGCTAGAATCACATTTCTCCACTGCAGGGAAGAGAGAACACCACATAAGAGAGAATATCTCATAAAGTGAGAGCAGATATGCAGCTTTCCTCCAAACTGAAGAAAAAATGCCTGGGCATCTTTGTAACTGAACCAGCATAAAAAGTAAATGAAAAAATATATTCCTTTTTAATATAGGGCTGGATCCAAATGTGCTCCATCTGTAAATAGAATGATTTGGAATCTAGCAGAGGATCCCTGCAGGAAGAAGGGGAGGATTTTGCCCATGATAGGACCAAAACCTTTTACAGAAGCTTTGCAAGGGAGGGAGAAACAGGTGGAAACGACCTCCCTTTCTCCACTCACAACAGAACTCTGCTCATTACAGATCTGTATCCAACCAATAATGATTTTCTAGAACTCTTGGGATATTATTATACATTATCTCAGTAATCCTTGGCACTTCCATGTCAACCAGGACATTACTATCCTGATACTTTAGTGGAGAGAACTGACTTGCCTGAGGCCCTCGACTGAATTCATAAGTGGGTTTTCCTGCTTTCCATTTTTCACACCTCGCTGCTATGGTACATTTCTAATGAGATGATGATGTAAAGTTGCCTTACAGGCTCAAAACCTTATAAAAGTTAAGCAGCGCTCATGTTTTTCCCCCAACAGAAGCTACCAAAAGAAGGTCTCTGGATGGCATAATTAATATTTAAAATACTAAGTATGCTATTTCTTTCCACACATCTAAGAAATGATATCTTTTTCTGCAAATAGTGTCAGGAATAGCAACAGATGAAAGAGAGGTGGGAGGCATGCAGGGAACAGTAAAAAGGCATGAAGTCAGGGGTGGGGGAGACAACATTTAAAGTCATTTAAAAGCCGTGTATATTTTCCCACTAAGCCTGATGAGTCATCTAATGGGAACTCAAAACTGTTTTCACATCTAATTCTCATGTGTCCAATCCACAGTGATCTGTAATGACTGAAATGGTCCTGATCCGTTTGCAACTTTTTCTCCATACTTTGACTTGCCTTCTGCATAAAACCAGTTTTCTAGTTGGACAATTAATTGGATGGAAGTTCATGCATGCCCAAATGTTCACTTAAATACATTCTATTATTTTTTGTGTTGCCCTATAACTTACATTCTTTGGAGCCCAAGTGTTTTTTCACACTAGGCTTAAGAGTTCCAGTAATCCATCCTTTTTATCGGCTGTTCTACAGTTTAAGCTTTTACCATTTTTCTGTGCATCTGTACTGACACTGCGGTACTGAACAACGGTTTATTTTTCTCTGTCCAAATATTCCTTTATTTATTGCGCACAATTTGCATTTAATCACACTGTATAATTAAGCACCATAAACCAGGTATGCATCTGTTTGCTCAGAACAGCAGAATACTTAGGCAATAGAGTGGAACAGAAGCAGGGTATGTGTGTGTTAACTGCCCTTTAATGTCTTATTACTTTATTGAATAATGCGCTCATAAAAGGTAGATGCAGCGAAAACCTTTTCCAGGATGAAGTCCTTGCTCACTTGAAGGCAGAGTCCTATTTCTGCTTTTAGCTCATCCCTCACTTTCAACATCTATATACTTCTCTCTTGAACGGGAGCCCAAAGTACCAGCAGTATGACATTCGCTTCCAAAGTCTTCATACCTTGGCCTTCTGCACCTCCTTCCCTGTCACACCCATTCTGACATTCAGGAGGTATGTGCATGCAATGGAGTTAAGTGCTCATAAGTCACTTCTTGTACTGAAAAACAATTCTCAGTTGCTGATTATGGTTTCAGAAAACAGTTCTACAGAAAATGGGAGAAATGTGCCCATAGGATTCTGTAAGGAGATTCCTGTATCATCAACTTTGAGGTAAGTGACCATTATTAAATAGAGACTTAGTCCTGGGTCCATCCAAATAGCTCCTACTTTATACCTATTCAGTTTTTCAATCTTCTAGTCATGAATGTTAATCCATAGTCTGTTGTTCAAAGCATATTGAAGTCATTTTTGATTGATTCCTGTAATAAATTACAAACTTTAATTCTGGGACCACTGCTTGCTTTTCACATGGGTCCTAAATATGGCAGAATCTTGCTAACACAAGTAAACCTCATTTGTTCCTTGTAGTCACACTTTAACCTCCTGAAAATATTTGCTTTGTCAAAGAGACATGCATGTAATTTATTATATCCAGTTTTTTGTTCCATAATGAGACTCAAAGTGAAAAAGAGTTCCTGGCCAGCTACCTATCTAAGTATTAACTGCAAAAGCAATACAAGTGTCTGTGGCTCCTTCCACAGGCAGTCTTATTTGGTTCTGCTTGAGCCTGCTTTTTATTGCAAATCATATTTTATTTTTTACTTTTTCAATCTGTCACACACAAGTTACCTGACTTGCATATCCAATAATTCTTTCTGTAGATGGGAGTGAGCAGAATAATGATGATGATATTATTATTATTATTGTTATTGTTATTCATACCCCGCCCAGCCGGCTGGATTGCCCCAGCCACTCTGGGTGGTTTGCAACCCATATAAAAACATAATAAGGCATTACACATTATAAAGCTTCCCTATACAGGGCTGACTTCAGATGTCTTCTAAAGGTTATATAGAAGATGACTGGAGAACAAAAGGATTGCAATGATGCTGGTTTAGCAGCTGCAGGCTAAATCAGTTTATTTAGTTTCCCACCACCACCTCCAAATGCAGCTTTTTCTCACTGTGATACAGGACAGGGAAAAGATATATTGGGGGGCGGGAATCGATGCCCTCAAATTTCAACTTATATTTGCTTTTCTTAAAAGAGTCAACATTAAGCAGCTTCAGACAGCTGGGACTTTGTGACAAACTGACAGGCAGAAGCCAATCAATCCACTTGTCAGAAGCAGAATTAATTGCCATGATACTGGCCTTTTGGAGGATACATCCATTGAGTCCCTGATTGACAGCGCAATTCTAACCATGTCTAGAAGTAAGTCTGATTGAATTCAATGGGACTTACTCCCAGGTCAGCCCAAAGCTTAAGTCCTTGGTCCACTTCCCTGGGAGTAAGCCCTATTGAATTCAGTAGGACTCTTGAGTAGCTATAATTAAAAAATAGTCCAGTAGCACCTTAGAGACCAACTAAGTTTGTTCTGGGTATAAGCTTTCGTGTGCATGCACACTTCTTCATCTGAAGAAGTGTTCATGCCCACAAAATCTTATACCCAGAACTAACTTAGTTGGTCTCTAAGGTGCTACTGGACTATTTTTTAATTTGACTGTATCAGACCAACATGGCTACCTACCTGAATCCTGAGTAGCTATAGTTAGGATTGCACTGTGAGCTGTGTTTTGTTCTTTCAAATTCATAGTCATCACAGCACCAGTGGCTCCTACTGACTCTCAAAATGCAAAGGTGTTCACTATAGTATGCTCAGCCTGGTGAGCAATCATGTCATAAATATATAGAGCGAATGAATTAGACCTTGGTTAAAGGAATACTGAATCATCATCTAGCTAGCTGTAGCTAAGTAGGGCACAAGGAAAGCACCGTCTATTTTGAGTTAATGATGCTTAATTTCTTTTTGACTCGTTGAATTTTAAGGATGATTACCTTCAGACAAATGAAGGCTCTACCACATGGAATTTTAGCTGTCATATGCTGTCATATTCAGCTGTCATATTCTGTAGATCACTGTTTGTTCAATTGAGTTTCCAGACAAAGGCAATGAATGGATTCGGGGATAGTTTGGTTCCTAGAACATTGGTCTACAAATAGTTGGTTGGGACCCATTACTGAGTTGAAAGCTGACCTAAAGTATATCAACAGCAGCATTACCATTCTGCAAATACATTAAAAAATGAATGAGGTGTCGCCCCAAATGCATTTTGGGGCTAAAAGTGGGTCCCAGGTCTGAAAAGGTTGAAAACATGTTCTAGAAAATAAAAAGGATAATCCAAGCGGTACGAGCTCAGTGCAAAGGTGAGTAAACTGAAAGGCAGAGACAGCAAAACCTAACCACATGATTTATCTGAACATGAGAACATCAGCTCAGAATAAATACCGTTTTAATACCACTCATTTGGGTGTCCTCCTATGCAGTCAAGCCTAGAAGGAGGCAAGCTCTCCATTTTGCAAAACAAAATAGTTGGGCTGTATCAGTGGCATTTTGTTGTCACTGAGATTCACTATTCTGTCAGCCAGCTGTCCTCCTGACCTCATGTACGGTGCTAGCAGTAAATGACAGAGAGCATCTGATAGAAGGGGGAAGGTAGACTGAAAGGTATATGTGGGGAAGCAGTTGTACATGCCTTAATATCAATTCTGCATTAGTTAATCACATGCTCATAGCTCGATTGTGTTCTAAAAACAATGGGGCACAATGGCTGCTATTCTTTTTTCTTCTTCAAATTTTTTAATTGATTTTCCATATTTATAAACAAACAAACACACATAAATCCTAACTGTAATTATTCCACTATTATTAACATTGTTAGGTGACTTCCTCAAATCCCCCTGGCTGAGTTTCAATGTATATCATTGTAACAGTTTTCCAAAACTAATTTCTCATAAAATTTACTTAGTCAATTAACTTCTTTCTTGCTTTTCATATAAACTTTAAACATATTATTATATAAAATCACATATTTAAATCCTAAGCCAATCTGATATTTGCAAGTATTTCTATTTAAATTATCTTAGCATATTTAGCTAAATGTTCTTTAAATTTCATCCATTCTTCCTGGTACTCCTCCTCCTTCTGGTTGTGGACTTTTCCAGTCAGGTCGGCTAGCTCCCAAAAGTCCATCATCTCCATCTGCCATTCCTCCACTGTTGGCACTTCTTGTGTTTCCCAATTCTTGGCTAACAAAATCCTAGCAGCAGTTGTGGCATACGAAAACAATCTAACATCTTTCTTGGGCAATTCCAGACCTATTATTCCAAGAAGAAAGGCCTCTGGTTTCTTTAAAAATGTATATTTCAACATTTTTTTCAATACAATGGCTATTCTTAAAGATTTCTGCACACTTTCCCTTCCTGGTTATCATTTAAGGAATGTGTCAAGAACTAGGGGAAATAATATATGGAAAGGAAACTTGCAAATTGCCTTCCTCCTGTTGCTGTGTTCTCCCCAAACGTGTTGAGTTTGGCAAACGCTGGATCTTCTTAGCCAAGGGTGTGATTGGTATAGCATACTGGACTCCATAGGTCTAGCTGCGGAGCCTAGAATCAACATCTCTTAAACTGCCTGGAATCCATTAAACTTTCTACAAATTTCAGTGAGGCCCAATCATATGCACGAAACCTACGGATTCATTGAGGTGCCCTAGCTTTGTATGAAATCAACCAGTTAACAGTTGCAGTTGTCCTGGTCCTGGTTGTCTCTGATTCCAGCAATATGGTTAAGCAACAGCCCAGTATAGTCACTTCCTCCAGTGTCGAACTCAGCTTCAGTGCTGTTAGTGACCTGTGACTTGCAAGCAGTGTCGGAGCTTCATGCTCCGGCACCAGGGGGCGGAGAGCAGGTGGGGGCGGGGCTGGCGCACATCCCAGGGGCGTGGCGTGTGTCCTGGGGGCGTGGCACACTGCGGGGACATGACACCCAGCGCAGGCGGGTGGGGCAGCCGCGATGGCACCCCACCAGGATCACGCTGCCGGGGGCAGTGTGCTCCCCCGCACTCCTCTTCCTCTGCCACTGCCTGCAAGCCAGGCCATCCTTACTTTGAGTAAGGATGGGTTCCAGAATTTAACCCATCCTCCCTTGCCTGCCACTTGTCCTGCTGAAACAGGGGTTGCTGATCAATGTCCCCAAAAGTTGTTGGTCAATGTCCCCATCATTCCTGACCATTGGCTGAAGGGAGTTGGTGTCCACACCTTGTATCTTCACATTTCACCATCTGAAATAGAGAAAGGGGATTATCTTTAATTTCTGCATGCTATTGTTTGCTATTCTACATATATTTGCTTTGGGTGTGTTTTTAACCAAAGTTTAGTAGAGAATTCAATTTTATTTAGTACTGTTGGATCAATCTAACAAGTGCTTCACTGTATTACAATGGCTTCTTCTGTAGCTTCCATAAATATAGCAGTATGGTCTAATTAGTTACTGGGGTGACTTGCACATTGTATGGCAACAGTTGCTATACAATTTTACTGCCAAAAGACCTTTTACTATTTCTTTGATTCCAAGCTTTGTAGTGAATCCCTGTATTCCATCACTCATCTTTGTGTATCTTCTTTTTTCCCCATTGGTGAAATTTCTAAATGTCCCTGGAATGTGCAATATGATTGGTTTGTATTGCTGTCATATTTTCTATCTGGTTGTAACTTCCCAGCTGATTTGAACTTAGTTTTGTGCATGGAAATCAAATGGAAGCTATTAACACACTTTGCAAAGTTTTCAAGGTAAAAGTAGACCTATTAACCAATCTGTTAATGAAGGCAGCATGTCTGTGAATACAAGTTGCTGCAAATCGCAGGTGTGGAGAGAGAACTGTTGCTCTCAGGCCCTGTCTTCAGGGTTTCCCACAGACATCAGTTTTACCTGATCCAGCAGGCTCTTTTAATGTTTGGGAGAAGGGGGAAACATATAGTCCTCAGATGTACCACAGGAATGAGAGGGTCTTCTTCTGAATGAGTTAATACACAGTGTTCCAGATATCATCTTGGGCATTTCATAGACCATTTTAGTCAATCTGATGCCCTTGATGATCATTAGCCATGATAGCTGGGGCTGATGGGAACTGATGGAAACTGGAGGCCAACTGTATCTACAGAGTGCCATGCTGGCTCCTGCCATCATAGACTCTAAAATTGATAATACATTGGAAAACAAAAAGAAACAACTCCTGGCAGTGCTTGATTTATAATGTAGAACATTTCATTGTTGGTCTTTATGATATTACCATGGGGCATCCAAAAAGTATAAAACAATGCATAAGAGCATCTATACTATACTACAATGAAATGTTTAAACATTTATTTGACTGTCCTTGAATCTTCTCGCCACACTTGCCATCCTCTCCTGCCACACTCTTTGAGAACCACTGCTCTATGACATGAAATTTTCTAGTTCTGCATTTAACAGCTTGTTGTGCAGAATCAATTAACCTGGCCTGGGCTTTTTTTGCAACCGGGGACAGAGAGGGAGAATAAACCACTTGAATTTCTCCTTCAGTTGGTAACCCAATTTCTGTAGAAGCCTGCTTTCCTAAACCTGATAACTTTCTGATGTATTAGATTACAGCTTCCTTCATCCCTAATGGCTGGGCATGCTGCCTGGGGCTGAGGAGAGCTGCAGTCCCTAAGATCTAGGAGGCACCAGGTTGCAGAAAGATGCTCTAAGCTGCCCTTACATCTCTCACCTTTGATTATAAGTTCAGTATAATGAATTTATACAGAACATATAAATATAAACAGTATTTTAAAAGTGTATACTTAAGCTTGCTTACTTACATACACACATACATATTATTATTAATAAATATTTATTAGTCACTTTTCTCATGGAAATGAGTCAATGTAACTTACAGGTGCAATAAAAATACTTGAGCAAATTACATTAAACACCATAAATAAATAAAAACTAAAAACAAACACAGACATCTATGCATATAAAAACCAGGTCTTTTAGACTTTGCCCCTCTAAAAGAGGTCACAAATACTTAAACACTGTTCAAATTAAGGTCCAAAAACCCAGGTAAAAGGGGAGGTTTTGCCCCGCTTCCTAAAAATAGATACACACACTGTCAAAGATAACTCACAGTTACTCAGCTCTACCAAACTGGCTTAAGGAAAGTTCTAGCTAAAGGCTTTGCAGGCTGTGGCTTCAATCACTAAGGCAGCCGAGTAAAACAATATCCGACACTTCCTACGGAGCAATTTTCTGTTACGTAGTTGGCTCAAAATCGTCACAGATCCATCTTCAGACAAATATGAAACTAATTCATTAAATACTAATTTGATATGTGTGCTATTGTAATGATTTGAGATAGTGAAGGAAGGAGCTATGCTTGCGTACATAGCCCCTGATGTGAATAAGCCCTGTTTAATTTTCTGTTTAAGCTTCTGTGATTGGAAACTGCAGGCAAATGTTGTGTTGTCATCTGTACGAAAGCCTGGAGATACAAAGAACAGCATCGCAGCTAACGATGCCACTGCACTGCTTGCTAACATCACAGTTGCTATGCTACAGCAATTTCCTTGTTCCCTTTCAGACAATGAACTTGAGCGAGAAAAATGTATAAAACACCAAATCACGTCCCACCTTTTTCTTCAATTTCATTAGCAGTTTTATGGCTAAACTTTTATACTGGTAAGTACTCTTCACCTTATCTATTGACAACAAAGAAGAAGGAGGAGAAGAAAAGCGTACATAAAATCTGCTGAGAAAGCTGTGATTAACCAGTTGGGGAGCATTTCAATTTACGTAGATCAGGGTTGCGGTGTCTCCGTGGCCCTCCAGATGTTATTGAACTAAAACTCCCATCATTCCTGACCTTTGGTGATGTTGGCTGGGGCTGATGGGATTGGAGTCCAGCCATGCCTGCAAGACAGGTTAGTCACCACTGGCCTAGATATTCTGTAACAGTAACAGATGTAAAAATTGCTATGTTTCCACAATAAGGTTTAAAATGGAGATTTCCACACAAAGGCGCCAAACTGGAATTCATTTGCAATTTTGACAGTATGGCACTAGGGCTCAGTAGAGTTGGGAAGGGGGGAAGGGGGTAGCTCACAACAGAAAGTGATTCTCCATTAATCTTGCTTTGCAAACGGGTACTAGGTAGCTGTTAGAGGTGGTTTGCACCCACTGAGCCTGATTGGATCTTCTAATGATGTGACTGTGGACTTAGCTACATTAGTCAAGAAACAGTGCTTCGAATGCATTATAAACATGCAACGCCAGATGGCACCAGAGAGCAAAAAAATTTCTAAGCGATTTTCCATAGGATTTTTTTCCTTTTGTTATAACGATTTAATTTCTGACACATTTATAGTGTGTTTTCCCCCTGTGTGTAGATCCACTATATCTCATTTTCATTCATGCTCTTTGTAGCAGTGTCTTTTGCACTGGCCTCACTTTTATTTAAAACAACACCCTCTTTCTTTTGTTTTTTCCAGTTTTGTAAAACACATATTTGCCAATCCTCCTGTCACCTGACAAAGGGAGCTCTGGCCCACAAATGAGTATGCTGGTTTCCTAGTTTTGATTGAAGGTCAAAACTTCTTTCATTTCTGCATCAGACCAAAAGGACTACTCTTCTGGAACGTGAGACTGTATTGGTCATAATGTTTTAAATTTTCCAGCTTTGAATTCTGCTATCCATTGTAATGGTGTTCCCCAAACCCCGTTATGTAGTCAGCTTTAGGCATATATGTTTTTCTGGTCTGTAGCATTGACAAGAATCACCTAGAACCCACCCACTCCCTTTTCATGCTGTTCATCTGGATGAAGACAGGCAAGCACTGTGAACTGGGGTAGAAGTGGATTGAATACATTCACTGCCTTCATCACAAATGCCTCAATGCACCCCTTCTACCACCCTTTAGAATGCCTGTCTGCCATTCTGCTTTACCAGTTATCCATCTGCTCTAAGTGTCCTGCAAATGCTTTGAGGGTTTTCTTGATTGTGATTAAGACTAATCTGTGGGGTGGTGTCTAGTAGCTGCTATCTCCTTCCTGATTCTGTCTTGTCATTCATTAAGAGTGCTTAGTGCAAATGTACCCTTCATTAGCATACACAGCAAAACACATTCCCATATGTTTCCCTTGCAGGCTTTTCACATTCCTGAATATCGATTGGTTTATGTCACTTGCTGGGTGGACCCGGTCTGCTCAGTCTTCTCTTCCAGTACCCTGGGGGGGTTCAGTTTTCTCTCCCTCTCTTTTCCAGATGCCAGATATATATATATATATATATATATATATATATATATATATATATATTGGCTAGGATAGTTAAATGATGTTAATCATTTAACTGCATAGACTTGTTGGCATAAAAAATGTCTTCAAGAGATGCCTAAAAGTCAAAAGTGAGGATGCCTACTGAATCTCTGCAGGAAGAGTGTCCCACAAATTGGAGCTGGTGACCAAAGTATGTGGATAACTCTCTACTTGTTGACATTGGGTGTCTCCCTACCTCCCAGGTGCAAACTGTGGATAAAACTGTGTTGGTGCTTTAAAAAATATGCTATACCTAATGAAATGTGGAAAAACCAAAATCCCTGTTAGTGTCATACCTTCTTAATTTCTAGAATTTCATGATTCATTTCACCTTAGAACATTAAACTTTATGTTAATTTTATATATTTATACCTTTAATCACCAAGGTATTTTAGTATATTAAGGCTGGAAACATGTCACACTTACCTGATAATAAGCCCCATCGAACATTACAACACTTGAACACTCTATTATCACACTGTAAGAGTGCATCTATTTTTGGCATATTGACTTTCCATAAATAAATGTGAATAAAACTCAATATATTTTCTCCGTAAGTGCCTTGAGCACGGAGATATTTCTTATGATGTTGTCTCCAGCCAAGCTTCATGTGGCTTTTAAAAGTACAGAAATATAAGGGCAATCCACACACTTCAAACCACTCTCCTTCCTGCGAGCGTCAATACAACAACATTGTCATGGCAACAAGGCCCCTTTGCTCCAATCAGATCAATTCAGAAAATAAAGCAAGGTGATGACATCACAATATGTACTGACATCACACAATGTTGGGTGTTAGGGGAGAGGACGGGGTGACAGTGGTTCTACTAGAAAAATAAAATGACATTGTCAGTATAAGTGTAGATTTATAGCATAATGTACCCTTAAGCGCATATAGCTGTAATTACAACGCATTTGATTTCTCTTAGGAACAGGAAATAAATGATCATATAAAAATAAACCATCAACCTCAAACCTGATGTATTTAGTTAGTTACGTGCTGCATTTATAAAACACCCTTCGTCACATCTGAGGTGATCCCAGGCTAGTGGATGTTGTTGTTTAGTTGTGTCCGACTCTTCATGACCCCATGGACCAGAGCACGCCATGCACTCCTGTCTTCCACTGCCTCCTGCAGTTTGGTCAAACTCATGCTAGTAGCTTCGAGAACACTGTCCAGCCATCTCGTCCTCTTTCGTCCCCTTCTCCTTGTGCCCTCCTTCTTTCCCAACATCAGGGTCTTTTCCAGGGAGTCTTCTCTTCTCATGAAGTGGCCAAAGTATTGGAGTCTCAGCTTCAGGATCTGTCCTTCCAGTGAGCACTCAGGGCTGATTTCCTTAAGAATGGATAGGTTTGATCTTCTTGCAGTCCATGGGACTCTCAAGAGTCTCCTCCAGCACCACCCAGGCTGGTTACCAACAGATAAAAACTGAAAATAAAAGCTAAGTGATTACTGCAACAGCATAGAGATCCAGTAACAAGAGGCAACTGAAACTGGGTAGAGAACATTCTAAGGGCCATGTATCAGTGGTGGGTGGAGTTGGAGGCAAAAAAGTAGGCGGGGCAACAAATGCAAATTTTGCTTTTGTACAGTGCTGCAGTTTCTTTCTACATACATTCGCACACCATTCTCTATCACTGCTATTCCATGCCCTTACAACTGCTCCTACACTCCTGAAGTAGGAGTACGCACAGGTTTGTTTGCCAGGCATGAATGAGGAGTGGTGGTGGAACACTCTGAGCATGTGCCCATTTCAGTTTAAATTCACTTAAATTGTAGTACCGTCCGGGGTGCCACTACAGGAATAAAAAGGAGTTTGCTTCTGCTGCCCTGATGCTAACCAAACACATTTACTTGGGGAAAGGCACAATTTTGTTGTAGAAATGGCTAATACAAGTTTTAAGGAAAACTTAACAAAATGGTTATGTAACTACTCACATGTACAGCTGCTCCAATGAGTTTTTTAAAGGGAAAAAAGTGGGGAGGAGGTGAGGAAGGATGCGGTGATGACCAGCCTCATTTCCATGCCAGCCCAGGAACTACTGCCACTTTCTACATCTATTGCTCTCTACGCAGTCCTTCAACATACGCGGTATTGTGGTTAGAGTGTCAGATCAGGACCTGGGAGACCAGGGTTCAAGTCTCGCCCCCCCCAGCTCATTGGGTGACCTGAGGCCAATTACTGCTGCTCATCTTGACCTACCCCACGGGGTTGTTGGGATTAAACGAGGAGGAGAGCCATGTACTTCCCCTTGAGGTTTCTTTGGAGCAAAAGGTGGGATATAAATGCAATAACGTAAATAAGGCCTAGCTTCCGCTGCACCGAGGCCAACATTCATTTTGCCCTGCTAACGACCAAAGCGACGCTCCAGTTTGCAAAAAAACTCACAGAGCGTGACCAGAATGTGTCAGATGTGTCATTGCACGCTTGCAGGAGCTTTCCTTGGGGGGGGGGGGGGCTGCACTTTTTTTTTTAAGACGCCAATGAGGGGAGGGGGCAAAGCTCGGTAGGAGGGCCCCAAGCCGTGCATTTAATGCTCCAGCCAAAGGACGTCAAACAGCAGAGCAGGAGTGGGAAAGGGGAGGGGGAGCAAGAAGCCCACTCTGGGCTAGCCAGGTTTATCTGCCTCGCTACGAGGGAGCTTCACACGCTGCTCAGTCTGACCCTATTAGAAATGACTGGATAACTGGTTTCTTTTTTTGGGGGGGGGGGTGTATGAGCGTGTGAGCCCTGAGTGGTCCCCACAGCTAAGGACCTCCCCTGCCTCGCGTTCTGTAAAGCGGCTCGCTCCTGCAGCGCCTGGCCACTCCAGCCTCCTCAGTCGGCGGCGTCCGAGCGCGCGCGAGCGTCCTTTGGGCACCTCCGAGTGCGCCTTTCCGAGCGCGCGGAAGAGCTCGCGCGCTGAAGCTAAGGACAGGCGGAGGGAGCGGGAGCGCGAGGTAGCCCCCCCGCCCGCTTCCCTCCTCGGCTTTGCTGAGGCCGGCAAGAAGCAACAGCAGCAGCAGCAGCTGCTGCCCTGCCGCCTGGTTGGCTTGCCGCTGCGCCGCGTGCTCAAGCCGGAGGCTGCTTTGCGAGCGCCCCGCCGCCCCGCTCCAGCCAAAGGAGCCGGCGCTGGGCTCGCAGCAGCCGAGGCAGCCCTGGCTCTCGGGGGAGCAACCCTGTGCATGCTGCCACACGCATGTGCGGGCGAAGGCTCCGGGATCGGAGCCGCTGCCTCGGCGGGCATGAAATGTGCGCTCCTCGGGCTGGCGAAATCGCCCAGCAAGAAAGGCGCCGCTGAATGGCCGAGGGGGGAGCGGGAGGAAGAAGGCGAGGAAGAGCCGGCCGGAGCCAGGAGCCCCAGCCGCTGCTTGCCCAGCATGCTGAGGAAGGTAAGCCATGGATGCGGCGCTCCTCTCTCCACAGCCGCGAAGGTCGCCCAGGCTGAGAGGAATCCCGGGCAACAGCAGCAGCAGCTGCGCCTCTCCCTCGCTCCCTCCGTCTCGGCGCCGGCGAGGCTTCGCGTTCGGAATTGGCGCGCTTCGGGGCAGCGACATATGGGAGCCTCGTTTGGTTGAGACCCAGGGAAGGGAAGGAGGGCCACCACCTGCTCCGTGCGGTTCCCCCAAGGCAAATAAAATGGGGAGGTTGCCACACGTTCCTGACAGGGAGGAAACACCGGAGAGGGTACATTGCAGAGGGGGCTTTTCCGTCGGCCGCTCTCCGGTGTCTTGCCGGCTAGTGGTGTCTTTTTATTTCAGTGTGTCCCAAGCCTTGCGAGCGGCTCTGTGGGTCGTACGAAAGCTGTTTCTGTGTGACAGAGAGACCCGGCGCCCTTTTACCATTTATTACCCCCAGAGACAGAGCTGCTCGGCTCTCATAGGCGTTTTTGCGGGATCTGGCCGTTAGAGTGCGCAGTTTCCCCAAAATCTCTCCCAGTTCCTCACAGTGAGGAATCTTTGGGGTTTTTTTTTGGGGGGGGGCGGCTTTCCAGTAATTCGGCCTC
This sequence comes from Podarcis gaigeae, assembly GCF_964106915.1. Classification (NCBI taxonomy): domain Eukaryota; kingdom Metazoa; phylum Chordata; class Lepidosauria; order Squamata; family Lacertidae; genus Podarcis; species Podarcis gaigeae. The sequence goes on from NC_139686.1 coordinate 35,902,500, forward strand.
AAGTGGTACCTTTCCCTAGGCATATGTTTATCTTCAAATATGTGCCTTTCTTATCGTGAGGGGACTGTTGGTAAGGCAGTTAGCGAAAGGTCTTGTTTCGGAGCCATCTGACCTGACTGCTTCACCTCATTTTGGATGTTGGCTGTGTTTTTGCTCAGGGCGCGAAACAAAATCTCAGGCAAATCAATGGGCAAGGTTCCCACTGACGTGCAAGGCTTTGTCGTTTTTGTTTTTAGTCTGCTGGAGTGTGGCATGTGTTGCTCTCATGGACGCACCTCCAGCACATCCAAATATGCCCAGCTGCCCATATATGGAGTGGACCTGGAGCCCTGCCCACCTGTGCATACCACTGCTTGAGAAGAGCATCCTGGGTTGTGGGATGTGCGTGGCTCACTTGGCCTGTTTCAGGCGTGGGCATGGACAGTTGTGTGGACCAGAGGATGCACCCCGTGAATGTTGTGTAGAAGCAGTTCATACCCTATACGGAAGTGGAGGAAGTACTTTTTGGCCACTCATGAAGTGGGACTTCCAGACCTTGTACCTGATTTTTCTCATTTGTAATATTCAAATAGGACTTGCTGTGCTCCATTTGTAGCAGGGTTTATTTTAGGGTGCCAGTGAGCAGCCACCCTCACTTCCTCCAGCAGACTCCATTCCACCTCCTTTGGTTTTCTGGGTTTCCCCCTCCTCAGCAGACACTGAGCACTCTCTGGTCACTCAGCATCTGGGTATGTGATTGGTTTTTTAAAATTGTTTTGCATTTGCTTTTTACTTCCCTTAAGTATTTTTTGTACTTCCGTAGACCTTAGGTTTTGCCCAAGCATGCTGATACTGACTGTTTGTTTTCCAGTTGCCCCAGTACAATCCTGCCTGCACTCAGCAACTGAGTTCGCTATTAGAAGGGGTGATAAACCAACTCATTCAAAAATAGTTCTCCAATATTAAACTTGTAGCAAAATGATGATGTTAAGGGTGTCCAGAGAAGCATTTTGCATATAAAAGAAAAAACACTACTCTACAGGTGAGTTTTGAGGTGTGCCCTGAAGCCATATGCCCCGCAGAGCTGAAAAATTCAACAAATATAGGACCTGTGATGCTTGGATGTCTTGAGGTAAGAAAATGTCTCAAATGACACCTGGCAGTCCTAGTAATTGTAAACTCTTCTGGGAACAGTTGGCAACTCCCTGCAAGGAGTTCACATGCTTGGGTATGATTCTTAGCACAGCTATTGCCCAGGTGTGTGGAAACCTATTAAGGTCAATGTAGTTCCCTGTTATTCCCATCATGACTCTGATGCAATCACTGTGACCAGTATTGTGCCAACCTCCTTTGTCTTCCAGTTGTGTACAATCATTCTCAGTTGTGTCTAGTTAAAGAGCACTCAGATGTGAATTTAATAAGTGCAGTGATTCACAGAACTAGAGAATGTCATGGGACCTGGTAGGCAGGATAGTCAAATGTAAAAGCTGGGACTGAAATTCCCTCTTCCACATCACTATTGAAAGCGTGTAGGTCGGTGCTACCCTTGGCCACTCTTACTGGGAGGTTATCTAGTCCAAGCCTGCTCAGTCCAAACTTAAAGCCTCTGATCTAATATGCGCGCCCAGCAGTTTCCTTAAAACCATCTAAGGAAAAATATCCTGAATCATGGGATGAGATCCACTAGTGTGCCATGAGTGTGTCACCAGGATGCCAGGAGTCAGTTTTGGGTGGAAAATTGATAAACACTAGGTCCTGCTAGTAAAAGATGAAGTAAAAAATGTGGGAGAACCTAAGAGGAGTTCAGGTTTATGGAAGAGGATTCTGAATTAGAAGTTGAATGGCAGCATCACCTGAAGGTGTTTTTAAAAAGAATCTTAAGTAATATTGTATAGCATTGCAATGTAGATTTGTGCATGCTGCTTTTATTATGGACCTCCTAGTTCACAATGTTTGTTGTAATCAATCCCATGCACAGCATGGAGCCATGAATGACTGAATGCCACCATTACACTTTTTATTCGTGGCAACTACACTGGCTTACCTACAGGACTGTGGGCTCCATTTTGCAACTTCTGTTTGGGAAAAAAAATCCACTGTGCTGCTTCAAATGGTTAAAGCGATATACAACTAAACATGTGTCAATCTTGCAGCTACTACGTCACAGTGGTGCTAGTCAGAGGAAAATTTGAGAGATTTGCATTAGGATTATTCAACATAAGCACTTTTTGAAGTCAGTAAGAAGGGCGCAAGTGTATGTAGCTACTCTTTTGGCTTGAAACATGATTGATTAAAGTTGCCTGAGATTGTTTTGTGTTGGGGTTCAACAAAGCCTTCCGTCTGCCCACCCCCTCATTTCTGCATTTGCCTGATAGTAAATCCTGTTGGCATTGAATCAGATTGCTCCCCAGTAAATACCTATTTAAGCTTGGAGCTGTTGGGTAGCAAAACTTTCCCATCTACAGCAGAAGCCTCTCCTCACTACAGTATGTGCTTTTAGTTGCCATGGAATCCTGTACTTAAACGTAATGTTAGCTGCAGCCTCTGAGTCAACTTCATAGCACATGCTATTGTTTATGGCTCTTGCAAAGCTTAAATAAAGGACTTCAGGTTGGCTAAGAAGAATCCTTTTCTACATTGTACTTAAACACAGAAGAGGCACTGACAGCAGCTACTTGATACAGGGGTTGCATTGTTGAAAGCAACTTGCCCTTGCTTTCGCTGAGCCAAAGAAACAGAGCTGAGAAACAGCCGTGAGCTATCTTTAGGGATTGTTGGTGTGTGGCAGTTCTGCCTGCATCTGTTGTTGGTTGCATGGCCATGAATTATTTCACTGGCATAACATCTCAGGCAGGAAGGTAGTTTATTAGATAACACAACTTTTCATTGCTCGTTTTGTGTAAAGCTTGTCGTAATAATAGTTTTAAGTAGAGAAGCACAAGGTATCTTAATGTTCATTAAAACTGGCAAGCAGAAATGTGAAGAAACACCTGTTAAGATTAGTAACAGGCAGGTTGGAATCTTCATCCACAATGGCATTTTTTTGTACAGAGAATGGTGGCACGGTAGCACTTCTTTTAGGGAGGGGGAAACTAACCCAAGTTTTATGAAATTTAGTGGTGTTCCCACAGTTGGCATAGATGGAAGCTGAAGTGGGTCAACCATCCATTTTCCTGTTGTGGTTACATGTGGATAATCCTTATATGCACAGGCTAACACATGATTAAGGGCAGATTATTTAATTATTTGGTTAAGGCAGCCTTCACCAAAATCTGGTATTTTGGAGCTGCAGCTCTGTGTTAGCTACAGATGATGGGAATTATAAAAACCTGAGGGCACCTGGTTAGTGAAGGTTGGGTTAAGTGCTTACATTGTCTAGCTTAATAATTAAGCAGCAGGTAGCCTCATATTAGGGACGCGGGTGGCACTGTGGTCTAAACCACAGAGCCTAGGACTTGCCGATTAGAAGGTCGGTGGTTCGAATCCCCGCGACAGGGTGAGCTCCTGTTGCTTGGTCCCTGCTCCTGCCAACCTAGCAGTTCGAAAGTACGTCAAAGTGCAAGTAGATAAATAGGTACCGCTCCAGTGGGAAGGTAAACGGCGTTTCCGTGCGCTGCTCTGGTTTTGCCAGAAGCGGCTTAGTTGTGCTGTCCATGTGACCCGGAAAAACTGTCTGCGGACAAACGTCGGCTCCCTCGGCCAGTAAAGCGAGATGAGCGCCGCAACCCCAGAGTCATTCGTGACTGGACTTAACTGTCAGGGGTCCTTTACCTTTACCTTTAGCCTCATATTTGTGGGAAATTAATCATTCTGGCTAGTATGTGTGAATAAGTTTCAGGAAAAATTCTTTCTTGCCCTTCTTTCACTTTTGAGCAGTGTCATTGCCCCTTTCCCCTCAAGAATCCCCAAAGCAATGTGGTGCCATTTTTTTTCAGCCAGTCAGATTTGATGACACCATCAAGTCGAATCTGAGAGATCTCATACAGCCAAATAATAAAGTCAAAAAGAAGAGATAACATTGCCTTCACTTTGGAAAGGCTATTGATGATGTCATGCACTCACTTTTTACCCAGCACGAAAGGTTCCTAAATAAACTTCACGCTCCCGTAGGAGAGGACAAGAGTCCTTTTATGAAGTTCTGTTTATGTGTCGGTAACTGGGTAAAGGAAAGGAAATGGAGTTAATAAACTTAACTGTTTTCAAATGGAAAAAAGAAAGTAGTGGAGTTCTGCAAGAATCTATATTTGGGCCCATGGCATTTTAATTTATTATCTGGGATCAGAGGTATGCCATGTGGTAGCCAAGTTTGTGGGGGACAGCAGTTTATTCTGGATGGTAATAGCCAAGCAGGCTGAAAAGAACTCCAGAAATATCTCTCCAAATTGGATGAAAGGCACACTAGAGGAAAATCCAATAATTGATGGGAATTGGAATCCAACAATTTCTGAGAAACTACACGTCTGTCACCTCTAATCTGTAGTATAGCTACGTTTGGAAGGGCAGTTCAGGTCCTCTAATGAAAAAGAGATATCATTAAAACTGGAAAAGAGAAGAGCAATTTAAGTAGCATGGAGATTGTGGCTTTTCCCAACAAGGCAAAGCTAAAGTGCTTAGGGCTTTTTAGTTAAGAAATTGAGAGGGGACCTGATTGAGATTTACCAAATTTTGAATGGTCTGGAGCAGTGGTTCCAAATTAACTAAGTACAGTACTGCAGATCCCCTGTTTGTCAAAAGCCAAGCCACAGACTGCATACTTTTTAGAAATTATTATTATTATTAATCATTACATTTATAGATCACTTTTATCTCCCAAGGAACTCAAGGTGGTGTACATGTTTCTCTTTCCTCCCATTTCATCCTCACAACAGCCCTATGAGATGGGTTAGGCCAGGGGTCTGCAACCTTTAAGACAAAAAGAGCCACTTGGACCTGTTTCCGAAGAAAAAAAACCTGGAAGCCGCAAAACCGGGAAGGTGACGTCGGGACGGTGCGTGACTAACGCACGCACCGCCCCCATGTGACGTCACAGCCAGTACAGCGCCCGCCACAGTGGGAAGTGTCGGGGCGCACAATGCGCCTCCTCCCCTCGCTAGTATCCACCCCGGAGCCGCAGCAAAGGTGTAAAAGAGCCACATGCGGCTCCGGAGCCGCGGGTTGCAGACCCCTGGGTTAGGCTAAGAGACACGGTGACTGGCCCAAGGTTCACCCAGTGAGCTCCTTGGCTGAGTGGGGATTCAAACCTTGCTTTCCCAGGTCCTAGTCCAACCCTCTAACCATTATACCACGTTGATATCTCAGTGGCAGTTTTTGTTGTGTGAATGGTGCCAGGGATCCCCTGGGTGGCTTATGTGGATGCCCTGAGGTCCGTGGTCCGCCAGTTGGGAACCACTGGTTTAAAGAAAAAGTTCCAAGGAAGAAACATTTCTTTCTCTCTAACAACTACTACTACTACAGTGAAAAATTGTCAGCATTGTATTCCAAAGTATCACGTCACACAACCTGTGAGGCCATTTCCCCCAAACCCACGCCACCTGCCTATCAGCTGACGTCACTTGTGATGTCATCAGATAGTTGGGGTTAAATCCTGCATTGGCTCCACACCTGTTCTCAGCAGAGTTATCAGCCAAAGCAGTAGGATTTAACTTGCTGCTCAGTTAATGGAACCTCTGTGTACCAGAGGCAGTATACCTTGAACACCATCTTCTGAGGACACGCAGTAGAGGCAGACATTGTTTTCATGTCCTGCTCATAAACTTTCTGGAAGCAACTGAGCGGCTGCTGTTTGGAATAGGATGCTGGACTAAGTGCATCCTTAGTTTGATCTAGCAGGTTTTTTTAAAAGTTGTTAGATGAAGTGATTCATTGGTCCACCGTGTCACAGAGAAAAGGCTGCAAAGTTTGATAAGAAAATGCTATTTCTAGCTATAACCTGCCACTTTAAAATGCAAATAAATTACTTTTCTGAAATCACGTCACAGGCTTTGGCTAATGGTAAAATGGTAAAACACATATTGTTGCCTTAAATGGCAATTAAAAAAAATTCTTTTGCAGGACTCAGTTAATTTTTCTGAGAACCAAAAAAACAAACACACACACACCAGATTCAAAGAGGATTCAATCTGTGCCATTTTTATTAACCCTTTAAACATGACACCCCGTTCAATAACAGTGCTAAGCCAGGCTATTGTATAAGGAAAATGCTAATTAAATCTAAACAAAAATTATACGAAGCAATATATTCCAGAAGTATATTACTAATAAAGTGTAAGGTTAAGTTATTCCTTTTTTTGGATATGACAATGGTAAGCTATTTTATTTTCTATTTTATATATCCAAAGACAACAAAGGCCTTAAATCAGCATCATACCTGGGTATTTTTAGCACAATCAATGGAAATACTATTGTATTTGAAGTTACCAGCTTAACAAAATGAATTATTATTTTTTTTTTAACCATGGCACCCGACAGGGCCGGTACTAGACATTCTGCTGCCTGAGCAAGGAAGCAAACGGAGACAAACCCTCCCTGCCCCCTTGTTAAGGTGCATAATATCAAAGGAAAGCCAAATTATTATGGCACATTAGGCAGAAAATCCCACAAGTACTATTTGTTCTCTCCTCCCTGGCAGTAAAAACACAGTAATAAATACTTAGGAATATGCTGCCTTTTTGTGACACCCCAAACCAGCCGCCTCATTCTGCCTAATGGTAAGGCTGGTGCTGGAACCTAAAAGCCAAAGCCACCAGACTTTCCTTCTACATTGTATAAAGGAGATGTTGTTCAGTGGATAAAGTCTTGGCCTTTGACTGGGAAGATCTTTATTTAATGAAGCTGACTGAATGGCCCTGAGCAAGTAACTCTTGCAGACTAGCCTACCTCACAGGGTTGTTGTTAGGATAAAATGGGATAGCAACACGAGGGTTTCCCTGGGTGTGCTGGATCAGGATCAGGATAGAAATGGACTACCTCCATCTTTTCCGTAGGTCTTGCGTAACAGAAGCACTTGGATTGTACACTGCAGGTGCAAATGACAGGAGTCCCTTTCCTTTACCTTGCCGCAGTGTAGACAGAGCAACTGCTCTGTTTTAAACAAATCTGGTGTGCTCTGTGTCTTGCAGAAATACTTCATGTCTGACATTGGATTAGAAAGGCTGTAACCTTTGTTTCCCGTTGTGAAAAGTGGGCCAGGTTTCTGTGTTGTTCTCAGCAGTATACATATTTTGAATTAAATAACTTTGAAATGTTAGCAGGCATAATAACACTGTGACTACGGGGATAACAGCTTTTTCTTTGCCCCCAAAAGGCATTTTGACAAGCTGAATGAAAAGTGTAATATAAAGACTCTGTATTACATGCTGGACTATTATGCAGTGAAATAGAATCCCATAGATATAATGTTCCCATTTTTCTTACACTAATTCATACGAACACGTGAAGTCACATGTGTTATACAGTAGTTTTCCATGTTCCTTTTTTCCCCTGTGTGCCATTATTTGTGTTTTGCTGGATGTAGCAATTATTGAAAGGCTTAGTAGCTTATAGCAGCTCACAGGGATGAGAAGGCTCTGTTTTTCACAGTTATTCTCACAGAGTTAATTGCATCACTTCGTAAATGCATTCAGTGAGCTCAGGCTGAAATGTGACATTTTGTATTAGACAGTTCTAGTCTGGTGTCGGACCCTGCTGCTCTGAGGGAATTATAGGTTTGTCTCTCTCGGCAAATGTGTTTGGGTTTGCTGCAGTGTTAGTAATTCCATCCCTTTGAGGACTGAAGTATGATTGGGCCTGCTTGCCTGCTTTGGTAGGAGGAGGAAGAAAGAGGTTGTGGGTAGTGCGAGCAGAAATAAACATTAAACAAAATATGTTTTCATTGTGGGCATCGTACAAACGGATGTTTATTTCAGATTGGGGGGGGAGGAAGTATTTTTGTAGTTCTGAAACTATTACTATGTAATGTGAAAACATTTTTGCTATTGGAATTTTAAAATAAATCATATAATATTTATTCTGGTTAGATTAGTCATTCACATTTTTGGCAATGTTTTCATAATCACAGCTTATATTTACTTCAATTCCTTAAACTAATTGAAGTTGTTACTGCTTAGGTCTTAATACTTAGGTTCTGAAACAAGTTGGTACTTTCTGTCAGTTTCTCATCTTTCTATAAATCTCACTCCTCCTGAGGCTCCTCTATTAGTATACCAGACTAGGGGATCACCACATACTCCCATCCTAACTGGTTTGGGATTCCTCTTCTCTCTCCAGAATATCTATCCCCTTCTTACTGAATTGAAACCCAAGTAGAGCGTTCCTTCACGGTTCCACTTCTCCTTTCTCTAATTCAGCTACCAGTTCTCACTTGTCTATATACTCTTAATAGAACACCCCAGCTCAGAGACTTCCTTCTCAGCTGTAGATATCTCCTGAGAGGACTCAGCTACATTGGCAAAGAAAAAGCGCTTTATATGCGTTATACATGCATTATAACACAGTGGCACCAGATGGCGCTGTGGAGTTCTGATTTTGCCAACCCGATTTCTCATACAGAGTTTACAACGTGTTTAACTGAAATGCTTCTTTGATGTGTCTAGATCCAGCCAGGGCGAATTACAGCTCAGAGGCTATATACCCCTATCCAACTGAATGCCAGTAACCCATACTCCAGTTTTATTTTTCCTTCCCAAAGTGCTATCTCTACCCCCTCTTCTGGCTAGCTGTACCTGCAGCCAGTCAGAGTCTCCAGCCCAGCACTCTGCAAGCTACATCACTCTTTTGCACTGGGTTGCTCTTTACATCATTCCTGGCGCCCTTGAAAATAGGTGCCAGGGTCAAATTGGTGTTTGAATTGTGACCTGTAGAATTGTGAACTGGATTTTAAACATGGTTTGTTACGAACAAACCTGTTGCCTGAATTATCAGGGGTATGAATCAAAGATTTCCCCTATTGGTGATTTGACTTTCCTTTCGATCAGTGACTGACTGGGAGATCTGAAGCACCTCTTACATGACTCATAGGCTTCAACTCTACAAAAATTGCATTGCAAATCAGAAACATTTTGAAGGAACTTTCATTTGCATTTGTTAACCTTTTGGCCATGCTTAGACTGAATGTAGTTTGCCAAAGTACTGATGAACCTGGAAGAACAGAATGAACGGCTCAAATGATCACATAAAAATAAAATGCCAAAAATCTACATTTGGATTTGGTTCAGACTTTAATGTCCAACAGGCTCCAAAGAGGAAGCACTTAAGAGTATTAATAACACTTAGGGAACCTAAGGTTTTCATGGCTGCTTTTTATAATTAAAAAGCTGTTTTAACAATTTAATAACGAGAATAGTAGCTTTGAATAGATGACGATACTAGGCTGGGCCCTGCATACCTTGAATATGATATACTACCCTTTGCCCCAACATAATCTATTACAACTTAGTATCCCCCTCCAACTTCCATCCTCTCTCATCACTGGCCGTGCTGGCTTGGACTGATGAGAATTGTAGTCCAACAACTTGTTGAGGGCATCACACTGGTTACACATGATCTATTAGGTCCACTGCTAGTCCATTTGCGAAGCTAAGCAGGGTCCAGGATGATTTCAAATTGGATAGGGGACCACGTGCTGAAATTCCTGCATTACATGTGGTTGGACTCTGAGTTCCTCCCAACTCTACAATTCTATGATACACTCAATTATTCTGTTTGTATGCTTAGTTCATATAGCAAGGGTACATATAGCCATTCACATTGGCTTCTAAAGCTATAACATTTCTGGAAATTAAGCAAATCGTGGCTGGTCCTCCATCATTATCATCATCACTACCAACAACAACATCTTTCTTAGTGGCATCAGTGCACTTGGTATTGTACAGCAGGTGTGGGGACCATTTGGCCATCCAGATATTGCTGAATTACAACTCCCATCCTCTTGGCCAATAACCATATTTTCTGGAGCTAATGGGGGTTGTAGTTCAACATCCGAAGAGATAAAGGTTTACCACACCTGTTTTACAGGGTAAGTAAAAATGCCATACAGATTCCTGTCAAAGTTTGGAAGGAAGAGGACAGAAGGAGAGGAGGGACAAGACTAATAAGGGATAAATTGGAACAAATCTATTTAAATGTACTTGGACTTAAATGCCATTGAGTAAGAAATGGGCAATGGGCTAAGAAATTGCTCCTTTTGAAGTGTTTGAAATGCCTTTTTGAAGCATGGGAAGTCCCAACAAAAAATAATAATAATTCAGGCAGAATATTTGGACTATTTGATAGGTATATTGTATAATTTGGAACATTCAATGTGATTTGATTGGATTGTTAAAATGGGAAACTTAATAAAAATGACTAAAAAAGAAAAAACAAATGCCTTTTTGGTACCTAAGACAAATTTTGATTTGGAGTTCAGCATTAGCATGTGCTTCTCTTATTTAATTTTCTAGTCCTTGATATAAATTTGGTTATAACTAACTCACAAATACTGTACATTTTTCATTAATTCACTTACGGCATGTAATTTAGGTATTGTTGTGATACAGCTCTGGCTTATGGAATAAGAATGTTAAATTTGTAATACAGAATGATGTCTGTGCCACAGCCAATACATGTAATTTCAGGGTAGGAAGATAAACCCATTTGCTTTTAAAAATTAGATGGGAACATTTTCTGTTCTCACCCCAGAATGCCAAAATACGCTAACTATGCAGAAACGATTATACAGTGTGCTTATTTTCCCACAGCCTGTTGTTTATGCAAGCCGTACCCATAATTGCCTCAAGACTTCGTGAATTGTTCATGACAATTTCTCATTGCTAAGCAATCACTTAATATGGTTAAACTGCTAAGCTGAAGATAAATGACTTAAATTATTACAGAATAATAGCACATCTGCTAAGACCCTTCTAGAACTGCAGCAACAGTAGACTTGTAATCGGAGAGGAATTCTTCATGTACAAGAAACATTTTGTTAAGCTGTAGTATGTGAGTTTGGATATACATGATTAACAACAAACCCTCCTTTACAAGATAATATATGTTTCAGTTCTGCTTTATTTAATGAATCCCTTATAAACAGAACTGAGGGAGGTCTATTGCATGACATTCTAAGATCCCGAAGGAAATTAGGCTCCAAACAGAACTGGCACAGCCTCATGCCTTGTTTGAGTGTGTCCCACCTCCAAATATGTAGTGGAAGTTTTGACGCAGAGATGCATTTAAATGAAATTTATTTCCCCCCCCCCCCCCAAAGAGTGAGAGGGTGTGTGTGTGTGTGTTTCGGTGGCACAGTTGTATAAGTAGAATGTATCATGTGAATACCTGCATACTTAAAGCGTTCTGGATGCTGAAAGTCTTGCGCTGCCTGAATTACAGTATTACCATGATTTTGCCAGGATTAGTTCACCACTTTAAAATGTGGGCGGGATCAAGGATATCTTCCTGCAAATATGGGTGACGTAATGAACTAGCGTATCATCCAACATGCTGTGACTCCGCCTTGTCCGGGAGCCAATGGTCTGCAGCCTGCAACAGGCTGTTTTAGTGGGCGGGTCCTGGGGGGGGGAGTCAGACCCAAAAGAGAACCTTTTCTTTCTGATCCATTCCTAAACAGAAGCTTTAGATTTGCTATTGCCCACATACTAACCCACGTTTTAAAAGCCTTTACCTTACTCTAGACAAAGTTGCTGGTCTCTGCAATGGGATGGTCTCTGCAATGTGGAACTTTCTGCATTCCTCATAGCAATATGTGTGGTTTATCATTTAATTCCAGTGTTCCATATTTCTGTCACAACTTTTTCATAGCAGGCACTTTAAAGCACTTGGCTATATCAACAGCAGAGGTAAGCAGGGGATCCTTTAACGGATATTATGGCGTCCCTTTCGCGGGTGGCACTGTGGGTTAAACCACAGAGCCTAGGACTTGCCGAACAGAAGGTCGGTGGTTCGAATCCCCATGACGGGGTGAGCTCCTATTGCTTGGTCCCTGTTCCTGCCAACCTAGCAGTTCGAAAGCATGTCAAAGTGCAAGTAGATAAATAGGTACGGCTCCGGCGGGAAGGTAAACGGTGTTTCCGTGCGCTGCTCTGGTTCACCAGAAGCAGCTTAGTCATGCTGGCCACATGACCCGGAAGCTGTACGCCAGCTCCCTCGGCCAATAAAGTGAGATGAGCGTCGCAACCCCAGAGTCGTCCATGACTGGGCCTAATGGTCAGGGGTCCCTTTACCTTTACCTTTTATGGTGTCCCTTCAAGGCCCCAGCCCATTTTGGGGACTAGCACGTTTGCAATACAATCAGGTAACAGGACAGGCTCACAGTCATGGTTCTTACTGGTTGTGGGCCTGAAATCCCTTCAACTCTCTACTCCCCAACATGCATTTGGCATGGAGGCTGGGCCATGGTACTAGTTTGTAGTAAGATTGTCCTGTGACTGGATCCTCAGCTTATGCTACACCAAACTCTGCTAGCATTCTGGTCAATAAAAGCTGTGGCCATTTTTAAAGCCACTGTAAGCAGCCTTTTCTTGCTTAACATTCTCCATGCTATGCTGCAGGCACAACCATTGCTTTTGTGACAGAAGCTAAAGCACATGTATAGAGTGAGGCCAGGTGGCCATCCATTCATAGCCATCGGGTACAGAAAGAACTTGTTCTAACTCAGGGGCAGGAAGCTCGTGGCTAAACTACAGTTTCCTTAATCGCTTACTAAATTTGCTAAACTACAGTTTCCATAATCCCTGACCATTGGCCATGCTGGTCATTATCTAATATTTCAGCAAATGTGCCTGCAGGAGTTGTGAGATGCATGCAAACATAAGTTTGTTACAGTTTATAAGAAATTATTCATCCCCCCCCCCCCCCGTAAATAGTCCTTTTACTACAGTGATTGAACTTGCTAAATCAAACGGCTCAAATAAAAAAAGCAAAAGAAAGGAACTCGGTAGTTAGCTTGAACTTTAATTGCTTATTGAGTTTGTACTTCCTTACACATTAACGTTTTATTATCCCACCTGAGGAAGTGTAGCGTTGAGCTGAGTGCAGAGCTTATAAAATTAAAGTTTTGAAATCTGCATGCAGAGCTTTGTGCCTCCACCGGTGGTTCATTTTTAGCATCAGAGTAAGAATTCTCATTAGAACATATCATTCAATATGTTCTACCGGCAGAGAGAACTGAGAGTAGGCAGGTCCTTTCCATTAGTTCTCTGTTACGTTTCTTATAATTCCTGATATTAAAAGTACTCTAGGGATTTGCAATGGAACAAGGCTATTAATAAAGCCTTGCACCAACAAAATTTCAGCATACTCATGAATAACTGAGCATCCTGAAGATGTGGCATTGATACAATAATACTTGAATAGTGCTTGCTAGATAAAGCAGTTCTGTGGACTGGTGTCTGGGCTGGATGAGGGCCAATAAACTGAATGAATCCTGGCAAGATGGAGGCACTGTGGGTGGTTACCTGCTTTGGATGAGGTTGAACTCCCCCTAAAAGAGCAGGTTTGTAGTCTGGGGGGTGATCCTTGATTCTTCTTTGTTGCTAGAGGCCTAGGTGACCCCAATGGCTAAGGGTGCCTTTTACCAATTTCTGCCGGTAAGACAGCTGAAACTGTTCTGGACTGGGATAGCTTGACCTCTGTTGTTTATGTGCTGATAGCCTCCAGGCTGGAGTAGTGCAATATGCTCTATGTTGCGCTGCCCTTGAGATTGCTCTGGAAGCTGCAACTGGTGCAAAACGCAGCGGCGCAGCTGCTCATTTGGGGCAGGATATCACCAACACATTACCCTGCTGTCAAAGAATTGCACTGGCTGCCAGTGAGCAACTGCAGTAAGTTCAAGGTAATTGTTTTGTGTATAAAGCTATGGACAGCTTGGACCAGGATACCTGAAAGATCACCTCGCACCTTATATACCCAATGTGCTCTGCAAGTGAGGACAGGGTTGGTGGACTTTGGTAATCTTTCATAATATGACGCCTTGCACAAGCCCAAAATTTGGCAACCTCAAATGGATCTTCTCAGTTTTGCACCCCTTCGGCTTGGCGCCCTTGTGTGTGTGTGGGGGGGGGGGACTGCCTGCACTGACTTAAATCCAGCACTGGCGAGGAATTCTTGCAATTACAATCTTATCAAGAGGTCTCTTCTGCACCATGTTGGGTACAAATTGGGGACTTGAGTGTTGTAGCACCTACACTTGGAATTCCCTCCCCTTGGATATTAGATAGGCGCCATCTCTGTTGTCTTTTTAGCACCCACTGAAGACCTTTCTTTTTCAACAAGTCTTTTAAAATATCTTTCCCAGTCTGTATCTGTAATGGAATTGTTTTTAAGATGTTTATATTGTTTATCACTTCTTGCTTGCTGCCCTGGGCTCCTTTGAGAGTGTGGGAGGTATATAAATGAAAAAAAGAAAGAATATTACAGGATTGTAATTAGGAACTTTGAAACTTATGGGTGTAAAGGTTTTTAAACTGACCTCTTCATATCTTAATGGTGATGTTGTGACAGCTTGAACCTGGAAGTCAAAGATTTGCAATACTTGTTGAGAATAGCGACTTGAGTAAACAAATAGTTCCCAACATTAATTTTCCGATTTCTGTGCAAAATATTGGTAGAAGGAGGTGTTCAGTGTATTTTTGCAATACTCCATGTTACAGTGGAGAAATTCTGTCATGTTGCTCAGGCTTGGGAGGCCGCAGATAGAAGAGGAAATGAGTTGGTAGATTTCTAGTGGTTAGAGAGGGGAAGAACTTATTTTATTTTTATTATTATGTTTGTTCACTTATCATTATGGGGCAGTGGAATAGACAATACAGTAACAGAAGAAAGTTAAAATCCTGTCTCGTTGCCATGGGTGTCCAGCAGGAAAATTGTTTCCTGCGTTTCAGATCCTGTAAGATACAAAATATTCAGCTTCTCTGGGACTAACAAGACTGAAATATACCCAGCTTCCTTTAATATAACAGTAGTTCTTGTTTGGTGGGCTGTTGTATTAAGCTTCAGATATTCTGTCTGCATTTAAGACTGCCAGTTATGAGTTCTGCAACTTTTTCAGGGTACTCCGGAATATGCCTCCAGCTGGGAACACTATCATTTTCATACAAATGCATTTGTACAAACTGATGGGTTTTAATAGTTCCCACATGCCCAATTTTGTACATATTGTTCTTTATTGCTAAGCTCCCTGCACTATTATCACCTGGCTACTGAAACATTGATTCACATTCCTGTACAAAAAAGAATCCCCTCTGATGAAAATCTATTAATACATCCAAAACCATTTGAGATCACCCACAGATGATCTTTGTGTAAGCTACAACAACTGTAATGTGGATTCAGATTACAGCAATTACCTGAGAGCAATAAAGGGCTTTCTTTCCGTGTACTGGCTAATATATGCTTCTAATTATGAAGTGCTTAAGATTACTCTTGCTATGCCAGGAAGGCTTTAGAAAGACTATTCTCAAGAACTGACTCAATTTGCCTTTCATAACAAAGTGGTTATCATTTTTTTGTTTTTACTGTCTTGAACCCAAGGCCAACAAGTGATTAACCTGTAAAGTGTGAAGATAAAGTGTCTTGTGACGGGCTAATATATGTAAACTATCTCATTTGCCTTTGGAATAGAAACCACATTTCTTCTAATTAGATAATATGTTATTATAATAAGACTGTTAGGCTTCACAGCACAAATAAAAATTCTTTATTCTTCTTTTAAGTTGGCTACCATGCAAATAATACAGTCAACTAGGTCCTCAAATGCAATATTGTAGAACCACAACATAACATTATACAGGAAGACAGCTGAACCAGCAATACCATGGTTTTCTCCTAGCAGAGAGTGGGAGAGGCAAACATAAGTTCAGTTGCAGGCTGCCATCTTTTCCTGCAGTATTCTTTGATGTCAGGACAGACTTTTCAAAGCACATGGTTCAGCTTGTCACTTGAAATAGCAGGCTGATGCGTTGTTTTGCAAGCAAATACAGTATACTTGTGAGAAGGTTTTTAGCCTGCTGCTTTACTTAGCAAGGCTGTAGTACTTCATCAGTGACAGTGAGTAAATCCACTTGCAACAAGGTGCCCTAGTCTACCCTTTCACAGGCCAAGCTGGAGTATTCTAGCGGTTCTTAAGATCTAGAGCTTTGCTTCAGGACTCAAATGTGCAACCAGTGGGCCTCCAACTGGACAACCATTCCCAACATCACTGACTTCACAGTGTTGTGAAGGCTATCTGTATGGTGCACTCAAAGTAGTTTGCACCTCTATAAAATGTCCCATGATTATGCATTAGAGCTCCGGATTTTAATATCTTAATAATTGTGGTAGACATGACAAGTTAATAATTTTGTAAGGTATATTTCAAGGGCATTATTCAGGGAAAAGGAGCCAAGATCTAAACAGAGTGGTGTTCATTTCAAAAATTTAAGGTGTATCAGTGTGGTACTAACATCTGCAAATTCCAATTGATTTACTGCTGTTTGAGGAAGATCGTTGTTGTCAGTGTAACAGTTTTTCTTTGCATTGGCTCTTCCAGCACCTGCTGAGCTATTTGTATTAACTGACTGTTGGGGCTTCAGACAAATGGATTATATACCTGCGGATATTGTGCTTCTGTAGAGCAAACTCCCACAGTGGCTGTTCAGTGGATGGATTAAAGCATTTACTGGCGAAATTACATGTAAGCTAAAATAGCGGGCTTGGAACTTGGAAAAACTTGGAACCACTGGAAAAGTGGTATCTCTTTTATTCAAAGCACTCTGTACTATGCATTTAAAGCAGATTCAAAGCACATTATTTTCCCCAAAGAATTCTGGGCACTGTATTTTATTAAGGGTTAACTTTGTGAGGGGTAAGCTACAATGCCCAAAATTCATAGAGGGAAAGGATGAGTTTCAAAGGTGCTTTAAAGTATAGTGTGTATACGATTTTGGTCAACTTCCCAGGCAATTTGCATTTACTAAATGTCTGTAGTTCATTAACAGTGCACCTAAAATATATGCTTTTTATTCCATTGCCACATTAAATAGTGTGGTTGAGATTATCTCCAGGAAGGATGGCATTTTAAAAAACTCAGAACTGATGCCATGTGATGACATGTAGATAGCTGCTCTGTGATAAGCATTACACCTACCTTTTAGATTTCATTGTAAATTGTCAATTCGGTCCTTCTGTGTGTCTCAGTATGTCTATGTTACCAAGTTAAAACACAGCTACCACAGATGGTTCTTTTTCTCAATTTGGATCAAAGCTGGTATAGGGAAAACACAGTATTTCATATAGAACAACAGGATAGATATGAAATGTGGCTGTCATCATGTGTCCTACACTTCCCAAATCAGTGATGGGAATGCTCTGAATAAGGAGCATTATAACAAGAAGCCTTTGCTTCTGATGTAAGCTATACACATTATGTCACTGGCTAACCTAACGTGCAGATAAGCTGAAGAAACCAGAATCAAACCTTGGTCTGAATGCTGCTTGACAAGCTTTAATAACAACCGATGAAACAGTATGTTTTTTACTAACAACTTAAAGATGTGCACTTTGGCTGTGATCCTAAGCACTTTTTATTATTATTTAATCAGCAAGATGTGTCCTCTTCAAGTCAATGTGTCTTTGCTCCAGGATGCTGTTATCTTGATCAAGATGGCTTATCTAAGATGGCATGGTGTCACACAGCGCATTTGATCCTGACAAGTACATCTTGTTACTGTAAACTCGACAGATCTGCTTTTGGTTCTTAGTTATAACCCACACAGTATTGCAGTTGCCTGTCAGAACAAGTATTACAGCATTGCCATTGTGTTCCTCTGATTTTGTCTCTATTCTGGGATTTGATATTCCTCATAAGCGCAACTTAAAACTTCAAGAAGAGGAAGGAGATAAAATAATGATCTCAATGTTAGTATTGTGTAACTGTAGAGGTGCTAAGTCGAATGCCTGTGTGGTGATCAATAATGTGGAGAGTTTTTATTTCATTGTATCTTCTATCCTGAACTGAAGGTGTTATGATGATGCTGTGTGTTATTTGTATAGCGCAGGGGTAGGCAGTCTCTGGCCTGTAGGCCAATATTGGCCCACCAAGATTTCTAATTTGGCCTACAAGGTCTTTCCCCTCAAAAGCATGCTTGCCTGTTAACCACTGAGTGTGTGACATCAGCTGATGGGCAGGGTTCAATTCTGCATTTGCTGTGCATGCCAGTTTCCCACAGGGAATATTTGCAATTCACTTCTAATGGAGGCCTGGGATTTATAATACATAGGTTTCACAGACTGCTAAGGACAACTATGTTGCTACAAAAGCTATGTGCCTTGTCAGGTTTTTTTGTTATGCCAGTTTGCATTAGAGACCACCCTAAATAATGGTCCTTGATTAAAAACCAATGAAATCTTTTGATAGGTAAAATGGTTCTGACTGTATAAAATAAAAAGGAAGCCTGACTGGCAGAGCATGTGAAGGGCTCATGTGAGAGTCTGCATCTGGGAGCTGAAGCAGCAGCATTTGCCTGTAGAAGAAGCAGAAGCCAGAGTAGAACTGGGAGGTCCTAGCAGCAGCAGGCAGTGGCTGTCCAAAGAAGAAGACCAGGAAGCTGAAATAACAGAAGGCTGAAACTGAGGAGGTCTACAGGGAGAACAAGACTCCAGCAGCAGTCCTCTAGAATAGTAGGAGTCAAATTGTCAGCTGTTGGCAGTTGTCCACAAGAAGCAGTAAGTTCCTGCCTAGACAGAAGACAGTATAAACCTGTGAGTTGGCTGGGGGAGGAAAAGATAAGAGTATTTGGCTATTGACTTAGACTAGGAAAAATATCTAGGTAGGTTTACAGAAAGTGTCATTTAAAAATCTAACCTGCAAATATAATATGATATTTTGTATAAGTTTTAATAAATAATTTATTTGTTTGGCTTTTAAACAAGTCTTATATTCACCCCCCCCTATTTAATAAGTGTTTAACTTTAAAGCTTTTAAAAAATGAATTCTATTAGCATGCTGGGGGAAAGATTCGTTGAATAGTCATATGCTGATGCTGTCTTGGCCAGAGGTGAGGCTACTAACCATGTTCACATTTCTACGCCCTAACGTTTTGAAAGCAATATTTGAGCACAGTGTCAAAACATCAAGACATAACAAGCAGCTGTCTTGTAAGCAATGTTTGGCCCTTTGCCACTGCCTTGAGTCCCTCATCCGATTCCTTTCAATTTTCAGTGGATAGGAAAAAGCAAAACAGATGAGAGAAAAAGTGAAAAAGGAATTGGTCAGTTCTCCCTTGAGTATCATCTTCCTCTGCCTTTAGCTCTGACAATTAATCCCTGCTTTCCTACTGCAGGAATCTGAATTATAAATATGTTGTAGAAGAAAGCATGGGAAAAGAATACCACTAATAAAAAACAACAGTTTCACGGCTTTGGAATATGATACAATTATTTGCTAAAATAAGGCTCATTGCCTTCTTAAACAATGAAGCTGTCAGAAAAGTCAGAGCAGAAATATATTTCACACTGATTTTCCTAGATATATTTTCTCCTGCAGCTTCTTTTTCTGTAACAAAAGAAGAGAGAATCCAGTCCTAAATAACTGCTTCAAGATATGAACAGATTGCCTTTAGTTTGGGAATACTTCTACAAGTATTTATCTTGCCAGGAAAAGTTGTTAAAGCCTGTTGGTGATTTTGGTAATCCATAGATAAAAATGGAGGCTAGTTATCAGTGAGGATGAAAGTGGATTATATGTATTTTCTAGAACTCCCGTACTGCCAATGAGTAATACATATAGAAGAAATTGGACTTGCAGTAGTACAATGTTGCAGTATATCTCCATTAGCTGCTTTTTTGTTTGAATTTATAACATCATCATTATTAGAATTTATATACCGCCCTATACCCGGAGGCCTCAGGGCAGTTCACAGAATAAAATCAAAATATAAAACCACAAAATACATAATCAAAATAAAAGCAACCCAATAACCCCCCACAAGAAAAAAAAACACATTTTAAAAGGGCATAGGGTGCCAATAAAATCAACCAAAGGCCTGGTTAAAAAGGAACATTTTTGCATTGGCCCCTAAAGGTGTATAATGAAGGCACCAGGCAAACTTCCCTGGGGTGACCATTCCACAGATGGAGAGCTACTGCAGAGAAGACCTGTTCTTGTGTTGCTAACAAGACTCCCTTCCTGGGCCTCAGATGAGCTCTGCACAGGCCTTTGTTGGATGCCTTTAATTGAGGTTCCTCGTTGCAGAGGGTTAGACTTGATGACCCGCAGGATCTCTTCCAACTCTAGAATTATATGATGCTATGAGTCTGTCTATGCAGCATGTGTGCTGATTTGGCCCAGTGTTTCTGTGAGCCACAATTGCACTTGACAACTTTCCCCCCTTTGATTGCCTTTCTCTGTAATCTATGAGATGGCATAAGGTCAACCCATTTGCTACCCTGTCTTACCAACAAATGTGCCAACATGTTGAAAGAAGCACTGCAGCCGTGATGAATGATGTCTGCTTCTAATAGGTATCAGTTTATTAGTGTAGCAAAGTGTAGGCACCAGTCTGGCAATTTGAAGGCTAATGTTGCAGAAGAGTCATGCATACACCTCTTAGTGGTGTCTAGGAAACTCTGTTACCAGATGTTTGACCATTCTCATACACCTACAAGAATAGGGCTCCTCCCAAAATCATTCTTGTATACAGGCAGATAGGAATTTAGAGTTGTACAATACACCACAAAATTGAGCAGTGAATTAGAAGCCCTTGTTTTGTCTACTATGAGGGTGAATTCTGTTTTGATACTGTTGTTGTTCCAAGCAGCAGATCCAAGGAAGTTTCTGGTGATAAAAGCTGATTTTTATAATATTATTTTGTAAGAGAGCTAAGGGGGAGAAGAGGGCAAAGGGGTGAGAAACCTTTCCCCTTAAATTATGTAAAGAGTGTGGAACAACCTGGTATAAGTAGACACTGGAGGTTTGCCCCTACATGAGCAAGAGGGGTAGAAAGAGATGGATGTCAGGGGCTGGGGGTTTTTTTGTTCCTCACCTCTGAACAAGAGTTTGGAACAATATCTGAGAATGTAGAAGCTCCTAGGTGAGGATTATAAATTGGTAATCTGGCACACTGCCAGAGCTATTTTTAGTTTGCTATCTGTGCTGTAATGGCCAAAGTCCTCTGGGGTTGTTTGTATATTTTAACAAACGAATGTGGTTCCACCTCTTCTTACCTAGATAATATATTTTCCTGGGAAGCTTAAGAGCACCCCCAGAAGAACAGGTAAATACTTTCTGAGAAGCCTAGTTGAATCAGCCCTTATTGTAGACAGGAAGCAGTCTACTTATATGTGTTCTCCTCTTTATTAAGTCAAGTCTTTTATGTTCGTCCTGGTTCTATAATCAGCATGATTCAGGGCTGGTCTAGTGGTTGCCACACCTTTGTATTACATAGTTACATACTGTTTGGAAGTCACACGACTGACTTGAATTTAATTGGTATCGCAGTCACTTGCAGCAGCTCAGCCTATCTGGCCATCAACTGCAAATGCCATCCATGAACTTTGCCTCCTTAGGAAAGCAGACTTCGTTTTTGTGTTACAGGTTTAAACTGGTATTACTGCCGCGTTGTGCTGTTTGTTGTAGGTACTAGTGCTAGTACAAGTCATGGCACAAGCTGGTGTGCAGGCTGCCTTGTGAAGGCAAACCCAGGACCCTAAAATAATTCTTTTTGACCAACTAAATGGCAGACCCAGATGGGGATTCAGATGAAGGCTTGATATTTAAGCAGAAGACTTGTGCAGATCTGCTGGTAAGGAGTTAAGAAATTATGATGGTGGTCCAATGTCTTTTAAGAACACCAAGGTTTCTCAAATTCTGTCAGAATCATTAATTTGATCTTTTGGTCTCTGGTAAACAAATTGTGCGTTTTATTAACCTGCCGTTTTGTTTTGTTTTAATGCAAAGGAGTGTGTGGTTTTGTGGGTGGGATGAAAAAAATCCCAAACAAGATTTTTGATAATGTCCTTTGTTATTTCTAAGGTTCCTTGTGTGTGTGTGTGTGTGTGTGTGCGCGTGCGCGCGTGCGCATGTGTACAATTTAAATATTCAATTTAATGTTTTAAAATATATATTTGGCCTATAGATCTAGTGCCCTCTATCATAGATTCAAAAGCACATATCCATATATGAACCATGCAATCTTTAGAACACATTTGTATATTACCTTGAAATAATTGAGGATACTCAAATCACTAATTCATGCTTGCCTGAAGTGGGAAAACGCATTCCTATGAATTGATCACCAGAGCAGTTTTACTTCTTTTCATGCTCCAGTTGTATGTTACCTTATACAAAGACTTGAATAGACATTCAAAACCAAACTACAAATAGGAATATTATCTCATAAAAAGTACTATCTGTACTATCTGTATCTTTTGATTAAACTGAAATGTTTGTGTGCACGCTCATGTTATGGAAAAAGATAAATGACCTTATAAACATTTTCGTATGAGAAGCTTGGCATGATGACTAAAATGTAAGGAAAACACGCTACTGATTTGTATCTGAAATGCATACATATTTTTAAATTATACTTCAAGAGCAGGATGACCACTAAGCATATAGCATATTCAGATGAAAGCTTAAGATGAAATTGTGCAGCAATTACTGTAGTCTGTTATTAATGAGCTTTCGAAGTTCTCCAAATTATTCTCTCCCTCTCCCGGAGGTAAAGAAAGAACATGTAAAACAGCAAGAAAGCCAGAAAGAAACAGTGCCATTGCAAATTGTGCATAATTTCTCATTAAGGGTCTTGATTTTGCTGGGTACTGAATACTCATCACATTGACGTGTGGTTTGACCTCATAGGATTAGAAAATGTAGGAAAGAATACAATAAAAGTGGGAGGTAAGCTATGCTTTTGCATGTGCGGTACTTTGTTTCTGGTAGCAATGTGAAGGATACTTTTGGTGACTTTGCATCTTTGTGGAGCAATAGGTTCCATGGGGACTATGGATTCTTAAGCACTAAAACCTTGCGAATTTAGATGAAACATCTAAGGACCAGTTTGCAAAAGGAAATGTTTGTCTTCCCTTAGGTACTACTAGCATACAGTTGTACCTCAGGTTAAGTACTTAATTCGTTCCGGAGGTCCGTACTTAACCTGAAACTGTTCTTAACCTGAAGCACCACTTTAGCTAATGGGGCCTCCTGCTGCTGCCGTGCCGCCGGAGCACAATTTCTGTTCTCATCCTGAAGCAAAGTTCTTAACCTGAAGCAATATTTCTGGGTTAGCGGAGTCTGTAACATGAAGCGTATGTAACCTGAAGCGTATGTAACCCGAGGTACCACTGTATTATGTAGGGCTGCATGCAACATTTTCTTTTCATCCACATCCAAGTTGAATCTCATGCACAAATTACTTTTCTGTTTACATCTTCTGTGGTGCTGATGATGCCAAGGCTGCAGGTTCGATCCCCGTATGAGACGGCTGCATATTCCTGTATTGCAAAGGGTTGGACTAGATGGTTCTCAGGATCCCTTCCAACTCTACAGTTCTATGAGTCTATGATCTATACATGTAATTTCTAATTCTGTAATGCCTGAGTTGGCTTACAATATTTATTTTCTTAGGTGATTTAGAACCAACTCATTAAAATCAACTCCAGAGCAGGATGCAACATAAACATATATTGTTACACGTCACCCCAATCCCCGTGAGCAGTGCGAGATTCCAGGGGTTTCAGTCACTTACCTGTTTCCTTTTAGGAATAAGGCACAGCAGAGACTATGGTGTCTTTATTATATATGGTTTATTTGCACATATATACAACCTGAACCTAAATGAAGGGATTTCAGAGCATTCACATCCCAAGAGGGTCCAGCCTCCTCCATAAGCATCCTCCTTGGATTCAAAGGACAGGAAAAAGACATCCTCTGTCTCTTTCCCAGTCTGTCATCTCCAGCTCACTTGGAGTTTTGTCCTGCCTTCTCGCTGCTAACCAGTTCCAAGCCTACGTCATTCAGAGTTGAAACCCTAAGCCTGGCCTATAAAATAACATTTTAAAATGTGTTTGTGGAAGGGGGGTTATTGGTTTGTGTTTTTTGTTGTTGAGTATTTATTTTTCTCATTTTGTAGTTTTTCTATTGTAAACCTCTCTGGGATCTTCTAGTGAAGTGAGGTATACAAATTTAATAAATAATAATAAAATAACAATAAATCTTCCCATAATTTAGTTCTCTGAGTGGTGTACAAGGAATTTAAAACAAGCATATATATATAATCTCCCAAAAGCAGTACAGAACATAAATGTTAGCAGCCACAATCAAATTACCCAGTCACAATGAAGCTAAAACTATTCAATAAAAGCTAGAAACAACCCAACTATGACAAAAATAGAGACAAAAGTGTAAATAATAGTCTATAATAATGTTAATTAAAATGGGAGGATGTTTTTCCTGGTGCAGGTAGGCCTCTTTAGAGAAAGCATTCCTAAGGCAGAAAGGGACACTGCTGAGAAGGCTTTGCTTTTAGTATGGTAGTCCCTGAGATATAGATGGATGCATGCATACAGTCTCTTTGATGCCTGAAAAACTAGAATATGAAGAATGACAGATATTCACATGTCTCGCTTGAAGAGCTCTTGCGCTTCTCTCTTGCTGTCAGAGTACATGGGTGCAAGACAGAAATTCGGTATTGAATTTGTTTGTAATATGGTTTTAAAATTTATTGATGGCCATGCAAGACTCTGGACTTGGAATAGCATTTCAACGTTCCTTTCATCAACTGTGAACAGATATATTCTCTATAATGTGCATTTTTGTCCTCTATCTATCAGGGTTTTCCCCTGTAGAACTGTATATATTTAGGAATGGCTTTTCACATTTCAGTCTCTTGAAAATGAATCTTCAACTGAATGGAAGTTCTGCAGAACCAGGGTTTGATGGACTGCATCATTCAATAGCAGTACAGTATTTTAATTTGAAATCCATATTAAGAAGATATTCCTGCAGGCATCTGACTTGATAAAATGGAACACACACATTCTTAACATGTTTTTGAAAGCATATTGAATGTCTTTTCAGAGCAAACAATCCTGTTCCTTCTTGCCTTGTAGCTATGCAAAGAGAACATATTTTTGCTCGAGAACAGGGTTTGAAAGCAAGAAAGCATAACATTTAGTTTTAAGCTTCAGCCATAGAAACCGCTTCTGCGTTTGAAAGAGTCATGCAATGTTAAAGTTAACATACAAATAAAACAAATTGCAAACATCGACTGTAAACATGATATCAATATGGGCATTGGTGTCTGTGGTGCAGTGGGTCATAGGTTGGTGGTCTGAGCCCACCCAAGGATGGCTGCTGTGGGTGGCGCTGTGGGTTAAACCACAGAGCCTAGGATTTGCCGATCGGAAGGTCAGCGGTTCGAATCCCCACGACGGGGTGAGCTCCTGTTGCTTGGTCCCTGCTCCTGCCAACCTAGCAGTTCGAAAGCACATCACAGTGCAAGTAGATAAATAGGTACCACTCCGGCGGGAAGGTAAATGGCGTTTCCGTGCGCTGCTCTGGTTCGCCAGAAGTGACTTAGTCATGCTGGCCACATGACCCGGAAGCTGTACGCCGGCTCCCTCGGCCAGTAAAGCGAGAAGAGCGCCACAATCCCAGAGTCAGTCACAACTGGACCTAATCGTCAGGGGTCCCTTTACCTTTACCTTTTTAAGTATGGCTGCGGGCAGGATTCCTGCATAGCAAAGGGTTGAACTAGCTAACCCCCCCCCCCCGGTGGTATCTTCGAACGCTACAGTTCTATGATTCTATAATTGTTGATATTAATAATCAGGATTTTATCATACTACAAAGTATGTTTTCTTACAATTTTCATTTCTTGGATAATTAAAATATCTCTTTTAACAACATGGAGTTTGTTATCTTATAGGAACTTATTGTATTATCAGTTAGGTTATTTTGATCAGAAAGAGGTGGTAGAATGGTATACCACTTCAGACTGCCTGGGTGATCATATTTCCCCCTATGTAAAATACTCCCTACAAAGACAAAATTAACTGAGCAGGCAAAGGTCTTGGACAGAACTTTTCTCCCTGTACTTTTCTATGTGTGTGTGTGTGTTTGAAGGCAGTAGCCTCAGTAATGGGATACAATGTTCCTTGGAATACCTTTCACTGATATGGAGCTTTCAGCTATGGATAGTGATGGGTGAATCTGTCAGTTTTTGATTCATTCAGTTTCCCATTTCTCCAACCTTAAGATCAGTTTTCCACATTTCCACACTGATGGAAATTCACCTGCATTTTTTCATGAATATCTCCTCTAATATACACATTTGTATACAATTCTGTCTAAAATACAAAAAACTGCAAATCAGTTTCCTCTGATACAATGTGTTTTGTATATTGTTTTCACTAATATATGTATTTTGCGCACACTTTACCTCAGTGTATGCATTTTTGTACACAGTATTTATGTACAGCTGCATTGAATTGTATTGCAAAAATCAGAAACCAGGTTGCAAAATCTGAAGAAGTGAAAATTTTGAAGGATGAGCTGCGCAGTTCTCATATTGTTTCGGAAAGTGTGGATTAGTTAGGTTCATCTTAATGTGTGGACTGAATGGTATGTCTCCCCCATTCCTACATATGAGCTGAATCCCTTTCACCTGTGCACAATATTGTGTTTCCCACATTTGCTGTTCTGATTTCCAGGGGAGGTTATGAAAGAAAAAGTCAGTGGTAGCACAATGTGTAGGAACTGCAATGAAAAAAAGAGAGAGTAAGGAATGGATGGGATTTTGGCTAATTTAGACAGGACTCACTAAGTCCAAGAGTCTTTTTTTATGGCAGGACATCACCCTGGAATGTGAGGTGTAACTTCCTTTTAACCATTTCTACTGCAGATGGCATTCCCATTACTAGTGGGTAACCACTGTCACTCAGAGCACGTCTAGATTTAGAGAACAAGGTTTTCAAGACCACTGAGCTCATGGCTTCTTCGCGGGCTCTCTCTGTAAAGCAATAAATCACTGGAGTGGACACAGCTCATCCAGCTGTTAGTGATATATTGTAGAAGGCTTTTGGCTAGTTCTGTGTTTTTTCTTTTAATCAGATGGGAAAAGGAAGCTGGGGAATGGAGCGTGTGGAACAGTGTAGGAAGAATCCAGCTTCTTTGCTATCAACCTTTGCTTCTTTTGGGGAGATTATCCTCCCACTCTGACAACCACAGGCTAAGAACCATGAATGCAGGCCTGCAATACAGCCTCCTGAATGTTTTTGCTATTTGGGAATTCATCCCTAGTATCAAAATTAGAGGCTACTACTAAAAATATGGGTTTTGGATAGGTTTTCCTTATCAGCAAACAGGTTCTATATCAGTCTAATAGTACATACTTATTTGCCTCACAGGAACATTGTGAAAGATAGTTATTACTGTAGGCCACTTTGCGGACTGCTGAATGCTATTTCTGGGCTAATGTCGTTAATTCTCCCATTATCTCCCTACCACTATGAAAGTCCTATTGTCCAAAATGGGACAGAAGCTGCTTTCATCCTAATGAACACAAAGAAAATAACTCTTTCCAACTGAGATTATGCCTTGCCTTGCTTACTGCTTGTTCAGGTCTGACCTACTTTAGAAGGGACCAGTTCACTTTTATCTGCACAAGTTGAAAGAGCCTCAAAAAGCCGACATACTGCATTACAGCTATGATAAGAAAACACATTGGAGTAAGTGCCTTGTCCCATTGACATGTGTAGGATTAATAAGAACGTGCTATTTGAAGACATAAAATGTCAGGATTCAGAATAGTTGTTTTCTAAAAGATGTTTTGCATTTGTTCACACACTTAGGTGAAATGAGTGTGTGTTGTGTACACATGGTGTCTTCATAGTCCTGGTATTGTAGGAAAAGTGGGCATTTCACATGTCAATATGTATGCTAAAAATCCTTCCTATGTGGAAGTTGAAAAGATTCTGATAAAGTTTGTCCTTTGGAATCAGAAACTCACTTCATACCATGGTTTCAGGCATTTGAACCCCACCAGAGGAATGGAAGAAAATTCCCCTAGCACGTAGCTCAGTGGTAGAGCATGTAGTCCACATGCCAAAGGTTGTGAGTTCAATCCCTTGCGTCTACAGATAGGGCTGGGAACAATTTCCGTCTGAAACTTTGGAGGCTGGCTACCAGTTGGTGTAGAGTAGACAGTGCCAAGCTTGATGGACCAATGGTTTGATTCAGCATAAGGCACTTCATATTTGAATCTTGCCATCTGCCCCCTTGTATGACATAAGGATCGCATAGGTAGTAACTTGCAAATGGGAACAGAGGGGCTTTTAAAGTATAGTGTCCAGGCAGCAATTATGTGCTCTTTATGATCATTCTTTTCCAGTTATAGGGTGAATATGCTAAGATTACTAAGCTGTAGACTGCATTGGTGATCAGTCAATACCTGTTCTGCAATTATGCTGCTTTATGCAAATATGCAAATAGATGGGCCTCTCAAATCATGGCATGTTTTTAAATTAGAAACAGACATTAGGTTGATGTCATAGTCAACCACCTACTCTTCCTGTAAGGCAAACAGTCCATCAACTATACAAAAGAAAATAAATCTGATTTGTTTCCCTGCTAAGCAAAATTTCCTTTGTCTTCCAGTTAATGAGCTTTTGATCTGATTTTGCTCTAAATTAGGAGCAGCTATCGTATGAATGGAACCGTCACTGTAAACTGAGCAGCCTGGCAACGAAGTCATGTCTACCCTATATTAAATGATCAAGTCTTTGTTCCAGAAGTCAAATGTTCTTTAGATGTTTTCACAGCCATATGGGAACCACATCGCTTACCCTGACTGGGACAATATTTTTAAACAACCCACCTACGTAGGTGGGGCTTTCCCATTGAATCCTGTTCAGGCACAATGACAATTCTTTGGGAAAGGCCTGTGCATGCAGCCCCCAGTCATGTGGTTGGGCCATTTAAAGTTTCTCCCAGGTAGGTGGCTGGGAAAATCTGCAAATGACAATGGAGTCACTTAACAATCTGCAGCCAGTAGGTAAGACAGAGTTTTGGACTGGTTTATGCGTTTTGCCACATCATAGAAAGGAAAGATGATGTGTTCTACCTAAATGGTAATACAAAATCCCTTAGAATGGACCTTCACTGAAGCATTATTAGTACTACTGTTGTTGTTATTATTATTTATTATTATTAATTAGATTTATTACCTGCCCGTGGTCCCTGATCACCCACTTAATGTGTGCTGTCTGTATTGACTTGGTTAAAGGATAAAACTATGTTATGTGTAAATGAGTGCAAAATGCCCCTAGAAATAGTTGGCTGTGGCAACTGAATAAATGTGTGATGCATGAATCAGAGATATGTCAGACTGACTGCCTAGAAGGTGTGTCAATTCTGTGGCCTACTTTTCCCATTTCAGTACATTGCATTTGTCAACTCATTGAGTAAAAATCAACACTCCTTCGTTTCCAGTGGATTGGGTGATGATTGTAAGGGAAGTAACACCAAGCTACGGTGATTGGCTTAGATTGGCTCAGATTGGCACATTAACTGGGATAGGCAACTCTGTATTTGTGTGTGACTCAGTGAAACCAGACCAGGCTTGCTGTAGTGAAATTAGCAGCCAGGTGAATGTGTCTTCAGTATGAGATGGCTGGTGTTATCTAGCTGTTTTTGTTTCAGAACTTCCTGCTTTCTAGCTCAAACTTTGCCACAGCTTTCTGTACTAGAGAGATACATTCACATTTACTTATTATATTTATAAAACCATAAATATGGCAATCAGTTCTGAACATAGGAATGATTCTGATGGGAATCTTCTATTGTGCTCCACCACAGAAGTAGGTTTGTTTAAACCTGGTCGGCACATAGGGTAGGGTTGCCATATTTCAAACAGTGAAAATCCGGACAGAAGAGTTGTTTTTTGGTTGTCCGCCTAGACACTGCAAGAGACAGCAGTATTCCAGATATGTCCGGGAAATTCCAGAAGTATGGCAACCGTCACCATATCCCGGCACTACCTTGAAAGAGGTATATGATGAGATGCAGCACTTGCATGGGGCAACTTTCTACAAGCAAACACAGCATTTGCTTGTCCTCCTCTGCATAAACTCTACCAGCTCATACGTAAAAAAAAAACCAACCCCCATGCCCTCACTTTTTCCATGTTTATTTATATAAATTATTTCCAACTGGAGTCTCTTCTCCTAAAGGAGAAGAAATTAAAAACAAATTAAAAACTAATACTTATCCAGTTATGTATGAGGCAGTTGTAGATCAGCTGATCCATCTGAGATTAAGATCTCTTCTAAGGGTTTGCCCCCTCCACTTCCCTGGTATTATGTTACCCACTCTAAGATCTTTATTCTGCTCAGAAGAAACACATCTGTTGCCTTGGAAATGGGAACTCAATAGAACGTAACTGATGTGATGCTTAGGTACCCTGGAGATTTTCTCAACTTCTCTAGGTTACCCATGTAGAACTGGTGGGAGTAAGTGATGCACTTACTCCCTTGAGTCATGAACTCTTTGCACTGAGCACACACCAACAAACTGAGATTCTATGAAAGGTCAGAAAGTATAATAGTGAAGATCATAAATGGGAGACTGGAGGGGGAAGTTGACCATAAATCAATGTGTATACAAAAAGAGGAAATCCTTCATTGCAAACTGCTTCCTATACATGAATGGTGCAGAGCCTATGGCCTTCCATATGTTATTGGACTCCCCACTCCAATCAGCCCCAGTGAACATGGTCAATAATCTGTGATGATAGGAGTTGTAGTCCCAACATCTGGAGGGCCACAGGTTCCCAATCTCTGCTATACACTGAGGAAAAACAATGTTCTACTAAGCACTAGCTTGGAATAGTGTTGGTCAGAGTGGTATACGTTAAAACCAGTAAAGCAATATGAACAAACAGTAACAAAACTCACAGCAGCCAAAATATCTGAGGGCAGTTTTAATTTCCATTGCAAAAACACGCAGTGAGCCGTGCAATATAAATCTCCGGGGGTGTGGGGAGAGTTGTATTGGATGGTTAATGTATACCTACTCAGGACATCTGTGAACTTTTCATCACTTTAAATGTAGAACAGTGCATATATTATAACAATAAGCATAAAAGTTAAAAACATTCACATCAGTTCCAGTTAAACATTCTTCCATCTAGTGATCCCTGGTTGACAGGGACAGTATTCTTTGGCCTCCAGATGCTGGGGTATATGGGGAGTTTTTCAAATTCCTCCTGAAAATTAATAATTATGGGCACCGGAACACTTCACTGGGGAGGGCAATCCTCAAATGGGGAATGACCACTTTAAAGGCCCAGGAAAGGAATATTAGAGACTGGGTGGTAGTTTTCTAAAACTTGGATCCAGGGAAGACCTCATCACTGCTTCTTTCTAGGTTGTGGGCATAACTCTCTCCTGCAGTGAGGCACTGACCACTCCCTTGGGCCATCCAGTCAACCTCCTCCTGCTAGATTTCATGAGCCATAATGGACCAAGGGGGCACATTGTTTGCCTCATTGCTGCAAGCATCATATCCACACCCTCAGGTTGCAACAGCTGAAACTGATCCCACTAGGTGTAATTCACTGATGCTCTAGAGACTTCCAAGGAACATGAACCAATTATGGCAACAAGTTCAGCATGGATCTGAATGATTTTGCTCTCAAAGTGCTTTGCAAAGCTCTCATAATATAGTGCATTTCACAGTGATGAAAGGAAGGTGCCTTAGCAGTGCACTCACTTTACTGCCAGTGAAATTCTCAGGTGCTCTAATTGCCTTATGACATCAGAGAATGTGTTATCTAGGCAAAACTAAGTCCAAGTCCAAATACTCGACTCTAAATTTACCGATGTCATGATAAATGAGCTGCAAGTTCGTGTCAGGAGTTCAAAAGGAGTTTCATTTTCAGAGAATTTCAACCAAAGCAACATAAGCTCATTTTAAAGAGTGACTTCTGTTAGGACTTACATTTCACAGAGATCATGAATCACTTTGTCTAGCTGCTGTGGGATCCAGCTAATGGCTTAAAGCCAGACTAAATTAGTCAGGGTTTAGTCCCATCAAAATCATTGAGACTAAAGCATGATTAACTGGATCCAACTGACTGTGTGTTTAGTTCAGAGCTTTCCAAACTGTGTGTAGTGACATGTTAGTGTGTTAACTCCAGTGTGTAGGTGTGTTGCACAAACACACCTGGAAAGGGGTTAGTTTAACCTCAAGTTTGCTAGTAAAACTGAATTATTGTGTTGTAAAATGATGCATGTCTAAAAAGTGTGTCACCAGCATGAAAAGTTTGGAAAGCTATGGTTTAGTTGGTGGGATAATAAGATAACACTTTCAAAGAATGTTTTTGGTAGGTGAAACCAAGTCTCTGTAGTCTTGGTAAGTGCTTAATGTGGAATTTGCCAGTAATTTGGTATTAATGTTTAAAGACTGATTATGAGTAACCACAGATGAATAAGGCCAGGTAACATACTTAGATATTCATACTACATCTGTTCATTTAAGACACTTTATTTTAACTATGTGCACTTCACTGAAAAGACTCTTAAAATTTGTTAAGAACAGGAGGATACCTAACCCAAACTCAACAAATAAAAGAATAAGGATACATAAATTGAGCCATTTAAAAATAGATATTTAAACCTATAAGAGAAGCAGAATGGTTAAAGAACACAAAATTTTCAGGTATCATGTACTTTGATCCTTCTTGTTTTGTGTCTTTAACATGCTGTATGTTGGTGGTTTCTGTCAGGTTTGTTTTAAGTATGGACTTTTTTACCTTAGTACAAAGAAGTAGATAATAATCTTCAGGTGCATCCGACTCTGTGCGGCCTTGATAAATTTGAATGAGTTAAAATGTTTTGACTGCTGCCAGTTCATTTTGTTTGCATTTTTCTTCCACACTGATGACTTCCAAACAACCTGTGGCGCACTTGGAAATGTTCAAGAAAGTGAACATTTATGTGTATACTTCATAGAGAAACAAAGCAGCCCTTCCACTGAAAGCTGTTACCTAGCCCTTGGATCTGCATAGTGACTTTGTCAATATAAGACGTGTAACCGTGCAAACTGTGTTAAAGGAGTGAGGGAGGGTGTGGTGCGTGACTTTTGTCCTGTCCCGAGCCTCTCCGTGGATGACTAAACTCCTTTCTAAGTGACAGAGTTTCCTCAGTATCAATATGCCTTTTTAAAAAATCCACCTTTCTCTTCTGTCTCCTTCCCTTTCTTTTGATTGGAGATAGGGTTGCCAAATGCGAGAGAGGACAGGACTCCTGCATCTTTAATAATCGTTGTGTAGCAGAGAGAATTTCAGCAAGAGTAGTTTATCATGGAAGCTACTCTTGCTGAAATTCCCTCTGGAGCAGTTCTTGCAGGGGAGAGGGCTCAGCCGGTAAGGGGAGGGAGGACAGGAAGGGGAAGTACCATTTGTGTAGGTGGAAGTCCATTGCCACACTCTTAATACACCTTTCTATAGCTCCAGGTGGTATACCAGCTGCTACTTTTCATGGAGAAAGCAGCTCTGGCCATTGCCACATATGCTTTAGTTAGATTTGGTTATGCACATGCAAGGGGCTGCCTTTCAGGAATGTTTGGAAACTACAGTACACTACAGTTGTGCATAATGCTGTAGCCAGGAAATTATCAGGGCTTTGTTATTTGGAGCATATTTTGCCAGTACTGTTAGGTCTGTATTGGACTTTGGTATATTTTCAAGCTTATAACCTTTGAAAAGTCCTATGGTGCTTGGGCCCAGAGTATTTAATAACAATCTGCTTCTGGCTGATTCTGCCTGCCTAGTGGGCTCATTGCAAGCTGTCCCATAAAACTTCCCCTGCTGTTTTATATATACACACACACACACACATGCTTTTTTTCTAAAAAAATTTTTTAGGGGTACTCTCATTTTGACTCAATAAAATCACATTTCATAGTTCAAATTGGGAAAAACAAATACAGTAAATGGACAAAAGTACAAAGATTCACAAAGTGTTTAGGGGTATGCGTACCCCTGCATCCCCCCAGAAAAAAGTAGCATGGATGGGAATTTCGCCACTTAATCTTCCCATCACCCAAAAGAAATTAGGAAGGACTCCTTAACTAAGCCTGAAGGCAAAGGGTTAAGCAGCCATTTCCCCCATGCTCCAAACATGCTGCTATTTAAAAACAAAAGCAAAAAAGATTGGGAATAGTTACATAAAACTGCATTTGATGTATAGTTTGGTCTCAATCAATATTTACTTCTTTTGAATCTATTTATATTGCCTATCCGTTTTATATTCCCAGGGCACTTGATAGTATAAAACTGTATAAAACAGTATAAAAGTGTTAAAATATAAATCTAAAATTAAAATTTGGAGTGGAGTGTCATCAATATGTAGATGGCTCCCAGCTCTGTCTCTCTGTTCCATGTGAATCTGGAGAGGCATTTGAGGTGCTAGACCAGTGCTTGGAAGCAGTGAGGCCCTGGATGTGGCTGAAACCTGGAAAGGCCATAGGGCACCTGCAGGTGGTGCTGTACTGAATACAGTATCTTAATATATGAATAGGTTCATATGGTAGTTGCTGAGCTTTTTTTTTACAAAAATGCCAAAAAAATAACCCTGTGATTTTTTGATTGACTTGCCTAAGATCCCAGGACAAAGCACCGCCTTTTGGAAATTCCCCCAGGACGTCAATTCCGCCTTTGAAATCCCAGTAATGTCCAGGAAAATCCGGACGTATGACAGCCCTCTCATATGGAGACAGGAATTTGAATTAGGCTAACAATTTCAAATACACCCCAATGGCCTATTTATTCAATCTCTCCCTACCTATATACACTTAGGAGCAACATCTGCACCAGCCGTGTCATAGGAACATAGAAAGCTGCCTTATATTGGGTCAGATCAATGGTCCATCTAGCTTAGTATTGTCAACAACGGCTGGCAGCAACTTTCCAGGGCTTCAGGTAAGGGACATTTCCACATCTATCTGGAAATGCCTGAGTTGAACCTGGGAACTTTTGCATGCAAAGCAGATGCTCTACAACTGAGCTATGGTCCTTTCCTGTCACCATGACAAAAGAGACAATATGGTGTAATGCAGCTTCCAAATATAGCAGCACACCCCAGCCCACAGGTAGACTGTAGCTCAGAAGATAGGTCATGCGACTCAAGGCTGTCTCTGTCTGGTTCCATGTTGTGAACACTTAAAGCTCACAAGGGGGAGCTCTGAGACTCCACTTCCCAACTCTGGTTGTGCAGGGGACATTAAAATACTGCAAATGATTTTTAGTTGAATGTATTTAGGTTTTTAGTACTGCTTTATCTATAGTAGATATATTATGGTGGCCTGATTTAAACTAACTTGGGACTTTTCTGAAGTTCAAAACAGAAAAGTGGCATTCAAAGCTTTTACTTGGAAGAAAATTCTTGTCTAAATCAAATGGGGTTGATTATATTTCAGTGTAAATGTGTTTCAGGGCAGAAATATAATGAGTATGTTTCTGAAATCATCTGTTGAATCAGACATGTGATGTTACATAGGGTAAGAACTAGCAAGAAACTTTAACCAACAGCAATTCATGACAGTTTCCTCGACAATGGTTTTATCTCTGCTACTGTAGAATATGTAATCTAATATTGTTTTGCATTTCATATGCATGTCCCCAAGATGTTGTAATCTGACCATTGTTGATAGCTGACGTGTCATTTTTCTATCATAACTGTAGAAGAACAAATGTAGTTTAATATCTGAGAGAGGGAACACAATTCTTTGGATGGTTAAGATTTACAAGAGAAAATCTGTAAGTGGTCTGTCTTGTAAGAAAGCTAGGCTTTATGTCTTGTGTCATTCTGATTTTCTTGCTTGACTGAATTTTGCTATTATTTATCACATGTATAGCGCTTGGTCTCCAATGCATGACATAACTATCATCATTCTCATTTCAAAGAGATATCTCTGTGTGAAAGAGAGAAATGCTGATGAGCTCATCGGTTAGGATTTGAAACTACACTATCTATGCCAAGTCCTGTTCTTCATATACTAAAAACATTTGGCTTACACAGATTTCTATTATTGAAAGGAAAATAATGGGAGCATCAATTATTGCTGTCAGTCTTTTGTACTCTGCAAAATACTAACATCTACAGTCTGAAAATTGCATAACCGAGTGCAGGATTACAACACGAGGTGTGTTGCAAAGTGTCTGCATGTTGACACATTCTCAAATTTATCAATGGATGTGCATCTTTGTTCCTCTACAAATCATCTACAGGGTGACTTCATCGCTCAGAAAATCTTTGTAAGTAAAATATTACAGATTGAATATCTAGGATTTTCAGTATTTAATCACTGCAATACTTCTTTTCAGGAATTATTATCAGAATTATAACTATGATTCAGTTTTTCATGTAGCAATGAGTGACAGAAAAACTGTTGCCCTTTGCATGCTGAAACAACATATTGGCTCCCCCCTCCCCTAAATATTTGTTCCATGCAACAAATACATACCCTCAGACAGGAAAAATGAACTTATTGTATTTAAGTTATAAAAGCCGGGGGAGGCAAAGTTTCTAAATCCAGCTAGGTCATTGTTGTTGTTGTTTAGTCGTGTCCAACTCTTCGTGACCCCATGGACCAGAGCACCCCAGGCCCTCCTGTCTTCCCCTGCCTCCCGCAGTTTGGTCAAACTCATGCTGGTAGCTTCGAGAACACTGTCCAACCATCTCGTCCTCTGTCGTCCCCTTCTTCTTGTGCCCTCCATTTTACCCAGCATCAGGGTCTTTTCCAGGGAGTCTTCTCTTCTCATGAGGTGGCCAAAGTATTGGAGCCTCAGCTTCAGGATCTGTCCTTACAGTGAGCACTCAGGGCTGATTTCCTTAAGAATGGATTGGTTTGATCTTCTTGCATTCCATGGGACTCTCAAGAGTCTCCTCCAGCACCATAATTCAAAAGCATTAATTCTTCAGCGATCAGCCTTCTTTATAGTCCAGCTAAGTCATAGATGCTATATTTATGGCGCTGTGGGTTAAACCACAGAGCCTAGGACTTACTGATCAGAAGGTCGGCGGTTCGAATCCCCACAACGGGGTGAGCTCCTGTTGCTCGGTCCCAGCTCCTGCCAACCTAGCAGTTCGAAAACATGTCAAAGTGCAAGTAGATAAATAGGTACCGCTCCGGCGGGAAGGTAAACGGTGTTTCCGTGCGCTGCTCTGGTTCGCCAGAAGCAGCTTAGTCATGCTGGCCACATGACCCAGAAGTTGTACGCCGGCTCCCTCGGCCAATAAAGCGAGATGAGCGCCAACACAGTTTACAAGAACCAAGTCTAAACAGGTGGCAGAGAGCAAGAAACGTAAATTTCATTGACATTCTAGTAGTGTATAGTCAGTTTTAAGACATTTTTAAACCTAAAATATTATGTTAATGATACAAACTCTGCTTTTTGCCAAAACAATGCATTTCTCAAAGAGTCAAGACTGCTTGAGGGGAAAGTAGCTATGAGGTCAATAACATTAAATTAGCAGGAATCTTGAGATTCCTTTCAAGGGCTGGGCAGATGTTCCTGTTTCTAGACTATTGAGATGTCTGCTTAGGTACTGTGAAAAACTGAGAAAGAAATGTCCTTGCATAAAAGAGTAAAAACATAATTGGCCTGTTAATTAATTAGTCTGTTGGTTATTCCATTCATTTGATCCCAGTGATAAAACAGCAAACATTTTTAGAAAATGAAGAACTCCTGGATACTTCTATTGCCAATTTCAGTTGATGCTGGAGCATTTTAAAAGGGCATTGACATAAATGCAGCAGTGTTGGGTATTGTAGACACTAAAGATATGCAATTTATTAGTTAATAGCCTTTTAAATATGTTTTGAACTTGATGCTTTTGGTAAGTTGTTCCTGAATTATGACAGTGTAACAGTAAATTGCTAACACTAGTGTCTCTCTATAATTCAGCAATTCATCAGTGCAGTATGAACAAGGCTTCTATAGAAATCCAATAGACACAAGTGGATTTTTTTTAAAAAAGCATATGATCTTGGTTACAGAAATGTAGAATTGCAGCAGTTTCATCTGACTTGAAAAGCTCATTTAGACCTATGCAGGCAAAGTCAAGAGCTCCCTCGGCAGTAATTGTAAAATGGGACATGGACTTTTCATTTATGAGAATCAGTAGCTGATGATGGCCTCAGTTCATTTAAACTCCAAATGTATGTAGCATGAAATAGCTTATCTGCTGTTTTCCACTTAAGTATTCATTGAATGTTTGGGCCACAAAATAAACCGTGATTGGAAACTAAACCCTTATTAAATGCAATGAACACACATTCATAATTTCTGTGTTAGGAGATTTAGAGAGACACCTCCAATACACCTTTGGGCTTTAGCAGTTTAAGCGCTTTAAGTAATGTACAGCGTGCAGATATTTCCTCTATGACTATTCCTTTTTAAATGGGCTATTACACAAGACTACTTAATGCATCATTACCCATTCTATTACCGTGTTATATAGGTTACATAGTTACAGAACTGTGATTTTCTAATTTCAAAGGAGGATTTGCATAATGTGGGGCAAGCCAGGGAAAATCACTTGCAGAAAAATGGGCTATGCACACATTATCTAAAGGCCATGATTTTATCCAGTATGGTTTTAACATGCTAAATGGCTGGTTTTAGGACTGATCCCAAGGTTGTAAAATAAATGTGTAGTGGTACATAGGAGACACCAATTCCCTTCACAGAGCTACAATTCATAGAGTGGTTTAACAGTCAATCCCTCTTCACAGGGAATGGTAGCTCTGTGAGAAGTGTAGGAGTCTAACAACTCTCATCACCCTTCGCAAACTACAGCTTCCATAATTCTTTGGGGGAAGCCACAACTGTTTATAGTAGTACAGTGGTACCTCGGGTTAAGAACTTAATTCGTTCCGGAGGTCCGTTCTTAACCTGAAACTGTTCTTAACCTAAGGTACCACTTTAGCTAATGGGGCCTCCTGCTGCTGCTGCACCGCTGGAGCACGATTTCTGTTCTCATCCTGAAGCAAAGTTCTTAATCCGAGGTACTATTTCTGGGTTAGCAGAGTATGTAACCTGAAGCGTCTGTAACCCGAGGTACCACTGTATCATAGAGCTTTTAAATGTATGGTGTGAATGTGGCCTAAGTCAAAGCACATGCAACAAAAATAATCATATACTGCTGCCCTGTTTACTCCAGTCTTTACTTTCCTGTCATCGGCAAGTTTTAAATTGCAATCTCTTCTAGGCAGAGACCCATCCTCACTACGTGCACACTATAAATAATATAAATTATGTATTTTGTGTATTTTTATGTTGTGATACACTCTCAGATCTAATGGGTACAGGGTGGTATACAAATCTAAACAACAACAAATGTATGAACCCAAACTTTAAGAACGTATTTTATTCTCTGCTTAGCTTTTACTTTCTGTACATAGGTGAGAAAAGTAAATCCAGATTCATAAATGTAATGCAAGCCAGTTGCTTTCAGCTTATGATTACTTTCGGTTATTAGGGGAAATGGCAAATGGTTTCAACTACCTGACTAAGTTTATGTAGTGTACCACAACAGTTGGTGTGGTTTTGTGTCTGTTGTATTAGATTGAAAGATGCATTTGCCTTAGCAGTTGGAATACCTCATTTAATGAGATCGTGAAAGGATGACAGTTACTTGGAGTGTTCATTGATAGTGTTCTTGTGAAATACAGCATGTCCTGTGTCACACAGCCATGCCGCTCATTCCTTGGCTGATAGAGAACTGGCACTGATAGTTGCTGCAGCTTATTGCTATTTACATGGCAGGCCAAATAGCATTTAGTTGAAAGTTACTTTCCTTGTGATCATAGCGTACTGGAAAATGAGAAAAGCATGGACAGTCAAACCTTTGTGATTTCCTGCATAGTGGCTATTATCTGTCATACAAGGTCAAACAGATAAGGTCTGAAATGCTTTTTCTGTCAACAACAGAGAGCTCATACAATAATAAGAACCCTTAGTTGTGATGCAGTGCTTCATAGCCAGAGCTCTTCCTGCTCACTAAACCCTGTTACCTCGTCAGCTTCCAACACCATCTCCCCCCAATCTGCTCCCTCTTCTCCCTCTGACCACTCATTGTTGTCCCACCACCAATCCCCTGGCTCTGAGCCTTCTTCCCCTGGTTGTTCCCCAGCTTGTTCCTCGCACCACTCCTCTGCATCTAGTCAGCCCATGATACCAGACAGGGCGCTGGTCCACCAGCTGAAGCTGATGGAAGACACTCCATGTCACCAAGGCCACCTGAGCCTCAAGTGACAGCAGTGGATCTAGAAGTACCTTCTAGCTGCATACTCGCTTCTTCAGAGGGATTTGTAACTCCATGAAGTCCCATCCATCCGGTCTAAGGAACCACCCACTAACAGTGCCTCAGTCTTACCTGGATTTAGCATCGGTTTATTGGCTCTCATCCAGTCCATTGCCAAGGCGAGACAACAGTCCACTAC
This sequence comes from Podarcis gaigeae, assembly GCF_964106915.1. NCBI lineage: Eukaryota > Metazoa > Chordata > Lepidosauria > Squamata > Lacertidae > Podarcis > Podarcis gaigeae. The sequence goes on from NC_139686.1 coordinate 35,942,956, forward strand.
ATCCACTGCCACACTTGCAGATGTAAAGGAAAAGTAGAGCTGCGTGTTATCAGCATACTGCTGCTAACGTTCTCCAAAACTCCTGATGACCCCACTCAGTGGTTTCATGTAGATGTTAAACAGTGGGGGATAAAATAGAACCCTGAGGAACCCCATATTAAAGGTTCCGTGGAACTGAAGAGTACCCCCCAAGCACCACTCTCTGAAAACAACCACCCAAGTAGGACTGGAACTGCCGCAAAGCATTGTCACCCACCCCTAAAGCAAAGAGCCGGTCCAGAGGATACCATGGTTGATGGTATGAAAAGCCACTGAGAGGTCAAGGAGAATGAACAAGAACACATCCGTCCGTCCCCCCTGACAGAAGTCATCATACAGGGTGACCAAAGCAGTTTCTGTGCTAAAACCCAGCTTAAACCCTGATTGAAATGAATCTAGAAAACCGCTTTCCTCCAAGAGCACCTGGGTCTAGTCTGCAACCACCCACTCAAGAACCTTGCCCAAGAAAGGGATATTGGTAACTGGCTTCAATAATTACTTAGATTTTCTTAATCTGGGGAGGGGTTGTTGAGGAGCGGTTTTACCATTGCCTGCTTGAAGCAGGCAGGGGCCACTGCCTCTCACAAGGAGGTATTAATCATCTCCCTGACCCAGCCAGCTGCTCCCTCCCTGCTAGTTTTTATCAGCCAAGGGGGCAAGTGGCTGCCCTGACCAATTCAAGCACCTTGTCTGCACCCTCAAGCCTTACTAACTGAAACTCACCCGACATAACAGGACTAGACATCCTTAACTGGTAGCAGACTAAGGCTTGCTTTTTCAAAAAAACAATAACAGATAAGGTAGTGAACCTCTGTCTGAACTGTACTACCTCAAACTGCAGATGGGAGTACATGATTAAATGATCCTTCATACAAAAAATTCCCTGTGGATTTAATGTAAATTGGGGAAGGAGAATTCAGTCATATGAGTTCATGCCTGCATAGTTTGGACCTAGGTTTACCGCCTCAAGAGCTGTTTGTGGAACTAGGCCTAAAGTTTCTATGAACCAGGTTGCACTCATTACAGAGGGTAATTCTGCTATCTATCCACAAGCATATGCACTGAAATGGTAATAATTTTCTGAAAGGAGAAGATAATTGATATTATATATGTAGTTATACATACAGATGGAAAACTGCCCTGTGAGCTATCTTTCTTCTTTATGCTATCAATGTTTCCACACAGCTTACTTGATATTTTGATCTGCACAATTAACTGCTGGCTGTGGTATTTCCTATGCATAGAATGGTTAGTAAACCATGCAAGCAATTATGGGAATATTTCAAAATCTGAATTAAACCCCTTGAGCATCTGCAGGTGCAATATATATATATATATGCATGTCTCATGGGTGCTGTTACTTGAAGCTTGAAAACAAAGTTATATAGTGCACCATGTTTGCTTCTGCTTACAATTTGAACACGCTGCAGCCTTGATCATACCAGCTAGTTTGTAAAGGGTACTTAATGTGGATAACACTGTTGCATTTACAGAAGGATTGAACCAAATGTCCTTCAGATTATTATTAGACAATTCTGTGCAGGTGTCCAGCATGCATGCATCACAATAACTGTTATGAGTAGATAGAATTCAGATTGTGTTTGTGAATTTGAACTCCTGATCCCCACATTTCTGGTCATCCTACAAACATAAGAAGAGCTTTACAAAATCAGAACAAATGCCCATCTATTTCTCAGAGTAGCCAGCCAGATGCCTGTGGGAGGCCTGCAAGCAGGACATGGGCACAACAGGGCTCTCCTACTCCTGTTGCCCAGCAACTGGCATTCAGATTTCAGCAGTGTACCACCTCTGATACTAGACGTAGTATCTCGGCATCGTGACTACATAGACATTGATCTGTCTAATCCCCTTTTCATAGAATCATAGAGTTGGAAGGTACCCCGAGGGTCATCTAGTCCAGCTCCCTGCAATGCAGGAATCTCAACACGTGGTCCCCCATCCAATTTGAAACCATACCGGACCCTGCTTAGCTTTGCACATGTGCCAGCAGTTTTACTGCTGCACCACTTATATCTACTGAAGTTGGCATCCATTACTACTACATCTTGTGGGTGGTGACTTCCATAGTTAAACTCAGTGCTATGTGAAGATGTACTTTGTTTTGTTTGTTCTGAATCTTCCAATAGTCAGCTTAACTGGATGAGCCTGGTTCTGCTATTATGAGAGAGGGAGGAAAGCTCTAATTTCCTTTCACCACTCTGCATAATTTTATGTCTCACTAGTACGTTACTCCTTACTTAAGTCTTTTATAAATGAAAAAGTCCCAGATGTTGCAAATATGTCCTCATCAAGGAATTGCTCCAGCCCCATTTAGGTCAGTGCTACTCAAAGGCAACACCATCACAGCCCAGGTTGGATGGTGCACTTCAGGGACCAAACATGATACCAGTGTTTGGCATATTGTGTGGGGGTTTGCTAGTCCACCATCTCAGATAGCTTGAGAAGCACTTATTCAAGTCACCCTGTTCCAGTTGTACAGTATCCTGTTTAAGGTACAGTGGTATCTCAGGTTACATATGTTACAGACTCTGCTAACCCAGAAATATTACTTCGGGTTAAGAACTTTGCTTCAGGATGAGAACAGAAATCGTGTTCCGGCGGCGCGGTGGCAGTGGGAGGCCCCCATTAGCTAAAGCAGTGTTTTTCAAGCTTTTTTGGACAAAGGCACACTTGTTTCATGAAAAAAATCACGAGGCACACCACCATTAGAAAATGTTAAAAAAATTAACTCTGTGCCTATATTGACTATATATAAAGTAATTCTTTTGAATAGGAATCAAATAAACACAAAGAAAGTATTTTATAATTACTTTATTATGAAATAGTAAGTAAACAGAAATATGAAAAATTATAAAATACTTTATTTTTAAATCTTTTGAATTTTTCAATTTTTCCCGCGGCACACCAGGCAAATTCTCGCGGCACACTAGTGTGCCGCGGAACAGTGGTTGAAAAACACTGAGCTAAAGTAGTGCTTCAGGTTAAGAACAGTTTCAGGTTAGGAACAGACCTGCAGAACGAATTAAGTTCTTAACCCGAGGTACCACTGTATAGAGACCAGTTCCTGTGATAAACAGAGTATAAGTTATATGCTGCAGTCAGCTTGTCCTATCATAGAGTTCGAAGGGACCATGAATGTCATCCAAACCAACCCCTGCAATGCAGGGATTTTTTACCCAATGTTAGGCTTGAACCCACAACCCTGAGATTAAGAGTCTCATGCTCAACCAACTGAGCTATCCCAATTTCATAGTCTATCTGTTGTTGTTTCAAGGTGAATAGACTGCCCCTCTGGAATCATCTCCATCCCTGGCAATGAAGTTTTCTTAGGAACCAAAGAAAGCATTCTTCTCAGTCCCATTCATACTCCTTGGGTAAGGCGGCTGCATGATAAGAGGAAAGGAAAGGGAGATTAGTGGGCTTCTCTGCACGTCAGCCTCTGTGTAATAGTCCCAATAAACATTTTTAGAGCAGGTAGTTTAGAGAGTAAGGTGCCACCCATCTTTTGAACCATTAGAAATTACATCCTATTTTTATACATTTTCGTAGAATCTCAGACAGTGAAGCAAAGCTATAAGTAGGGTTTCTTGAAAATTGCTTTTCCTTTCATGTTATCTTATACTACCACAACGGCATCAGAAAATCACTGCATGGTTCTCTTTTCAAAATGCATAATGACTGAAATAACATCTGGGGAGCACAGATAGATTTTGAAGAGAAGGAGATGAAAAAGTGACGATAGGAGGGCATTGCTGCCCAGCACAATGCCTTTCCATTTCAAGAACGCTAATTGAGCCACATGGTCTGGCAGTTTTCGAGAAAAACAGGAAAGTTGTCTTGTATTAGACTTTTGTACTAGATGGAAGAAATGGGGAGCAGGGAGAGAATAAAATAAAAGCACAAACTTAGATTGCTTAGCTTGACCTTTTATAAAGGATTGGACAGATTCCCAGTAATGAATACAACTATCCGTAGCTCTCTGCTGTGATAGCTAGTAGCCATTACCAGGTCTTATGGTAATGGTTCCATACATTAATTGTGTTTTTTGATGAATAATTACTCTCTCTTGTCTCTTGTTCTTCTGGGTTGCTTTGAGTCCTAATGTTAGGTGGCGGCGTAAATATATTCACTTTCTCCCCACCATGCCTCAACCTAAATATTAATATAGCTCAGGTGTCAGTCCTTAGGTCGGTAAAGTATTAGCTGGAATTGGACTCCACAGTCACTTATGGACACACTGTTAAGACCATATTCATGGAAGACAATCTTACTCGGCTACGAGTGATCGCTAAAGAAGAAGAGCAGGTGGGGGGGAGGAACCCAAAGATTTGTAGTATTTTTTTAAAGGACAAAAACCTCTAAATGAGCCCAGGGTGCTGCCCGTGTAGACAGTCTTGAGTTAGATGAATCAAAGGGCCTTACTCAGTATGGCAGCTGTCTATGTTCCTAATGTGTTCTGTGCATGTTCCATGATCATGGGATGCTGGCTGGCGGATGGAGCAGAAATGGGTTGCCAGGAAAGCTAAAAAAATGAGCACTCCATGCTACAATATCTTAGTTGTGATTTCATAAATATCAGCCCCCCTCACCCTAGTTACCTCCCCATCCCAATTTAGAAAGTCCCAAATATTTCGCCTCTCCTTATAAAGAAGAGGTGTCCCACTAATCAATTTGGCCTGCTCCTTTCTGCCATTTCTCCAACTATCCTTTTAAAAAACACACAAAACAACAACAGGGCAGCTGGACCTGTGCCCCCCCCCCCATGAATTAACTGGACAGTTTCCACTAACACTTTACAAGCTGAAATCACATTTGATTACCGATTCATATTCGTAAATGGTATCAAGGAAAGGAGTTTTCCCATCTGGATCCTGAAGAGTCCCGCGTTTCCATTACAGCACTTTGCCTTAGTGATAACTTTCGCTAGCAAAGCGTTAGATTTCCTGTTGTTGTTTTTTGTGTGTGTGTGCGCGCGCACGTTTCCTTTGACTTGATTGCCAAACTAGGAGGTTCCACGCATTTCCAAGCGCCCCCAGCCCCAGCGACTCTTTTTTAAAAATTATTATTTTACTGTTGGTCTCTTGGGATGTGCGGGTGGGAGTGGAGCAGCAACCTGTGCTTCGAGCCCAGGGTGGTGGCGCGGTTGGGGGTGGGGGTTTCGGTTTAGCCCACAGCGCCCAAGCGGCCCCCTGCCTTCGCCTTCCGAGGGAGGGCGCTTCTGTCTCTGGCGATGTTTCTTTGGCGTAGACGCCGCTCGTTTCCTCCTGAGCGCATTTCAGGAAGGCGCGCCGCGAGACGGCGGAAGGCTGGAGGGCGTCAGTCGAGCCCGGAGAGCCTCTGGTGGGCGTGCCTCGTCCAAGCGCACCGCTTCAGCCGCCCGCCCTCTCTCGCACACACGCCCAGGAGGCGGTGAAAGCCAGGCAGCCTAGTGCTGTGCCTGGCCGGGCAGAGGGACTCCGACGACCTCGCTGCTCGGCTACGGAGGTTTGGGACTCTGGCTGGGTGTGGAAGGGCGCAGGGAAGAACGTGGCCACCATGCCTGGCAGCGACACCGCCCTGGCGGTGGACAGGACCTACTCGGACCCGGAGAGGCACCGGCGCTTCAAGACCCGGGTAATCTTTCTGCCCCCTCGATTCCCTCCTCTTGCAGGGCTCCGTCGCCCGGCGCTGCTTTTCTCATCGGCACTTGCTCGACCTGAGCCAGCGCTGCAAAACCTCGTTGCTGTTTAGTTTGGTTCAGGATACCCGCCGGCGTCCCTCCCTGTCGCCCCTGCAGTCTTTGGGGTGGTTCAGGGCTTAAGCTCGCTCCAGGTTTCCCTCTGGGGACGCGCCTTTCGTCGCCTCTGGGTGTTGTCGGAGGCAGGTGTCGTGTCCCCAAAACAGGCTCCAGTTCAGCAGCGTGCCTTTGCGATGTGTCAAATGTCAGGTTTCAACTTGCCTTGCTGCCCAGAGGAGCAGTCGCTGGTGACTGGGCATCCGGCCCCCGCTTGCATTTGCGCCTCTGTTGTTTAGTAATAGTTATCCGGACTTGGGACATTGTGGGCGCCTGGGTTGGGATTGCTGCTAAAAATTAATAGGACGAGAGTCTCTGAAGGGCTTTCTCCCTTTCTCTGAAGACATTCCATGCCAGTGCAGGTATTTTGCAAAGGCAAAGACGCTCTGATTATTACAAGCTACAATTAACCACTCCCTAATTATTTGAATGTAGGTTAGCAGACGTTTGGAACCAAGTGTTTGGCACCCTGAACTCAGCCAGTATGTGGCTGTTTGATGTGTTGAAACAGGTGGGCAGTGCCCTTGGAACTCAGGGCAGTCAGAACAGTCAGGAACCAGGAGCTTGATATGCTGAACCAAATATGAAATGTTCTGGAAGGCCTACAAATCCCATCTTCGTAGACAGGATAACCCCCAAACTAATTGGTAGTTGTGGCAAGAATGAGCTTATACATATGTTTATCCAGTATTCACTTGCTTTGATATATGCTAATTGGCTTGCTTTGATGCTATGCTTATCTGTGGACCTTGGGGTGATGGGTTCTAGACCCAGAGAGGGGAGAAGCTTTGGAAAGCTGTCACCTATCCCAGGAGTGATGGGAGATTCTGGGCAAACTGACATATGCTGCTTTTTGCATAAAGGATGTATACGTTTGCTTGAGTGCAGACAAGTCATGACAACCTCTCATTGTTGCAGTGTCTGTCCCATATGTGTAAAGGCAGAGATGTTCTGCATGCCGTGTTGTAAAGTTTGCACTCTTAATTAATAAAGCACTAGAGCTGGCCATTCTGGCACTTTTACAGCCTTTTTTTGTATCCCTGCATCAAACTACTCACCTAGACCCTTCTTTGGGTCTGTGGTTCTGAGCACTCAACATTCGCTCTTTTGACCTTATGGCTAGCTACACATTAGTGGTTTAAAATGCATTGAGGTTGCAGTGTCTGCCTGTTGCATTTCCATGGTTCTGTACACACCAGACAGGGAGGGGCTGGGATGTTTTCACCTGATGCACATTGCCTTTTTGGTTTTCTCACTCATGCAACCCACCCAGCAACCCATTCATGGGGCTGTCATCTGTGCATATGCTGTCGTCTGTGCATGTGCAATGGCTGTCTCAAATTTACACACTTCCGTATAACTGCAGAGTGAATGTGGCTTATGCTTTCAAACTGAATGGAAGCTGGCTTAAGCGGTTGGGTGGGGAAAACATCAAATAGCAGTATTTCTCGAGGAACTCTAGATAGGGATTATAGCTAATGTCATGTGTACGCAGCTTCAAACACCAGTGGTGGGAGCACACAGGAGCCAGAGTAAATGGTAATGTGTGCACAGCTTAAAGCTGCCAGGACCTGCTCAGATGTGATCAGGGCAGAGAACTGTGGATGGAGGGTTACACCCATGAGAGTTTTTGTGTGATCTAAATTGTTGTTGTGCAGTTATTAGTCTCACCTGGGTGAAATCTGGGCTAATAGTATCTTAGATAATAATAGATCAGGGAAATGGCACAGGGGAAAGGGTTAACTCTCCCATTTTGGCCAGTGTTGATGATCTAATAAAAAGTAGAGCACGCTAGGGCTGGTTTCAAAGTAAAGTTGGAAGATCCCACTGACATCACAGGCAGTATCTGCCAGTGCCAAAGATTTTACTGCAGCCAGCTTCTGCTCAGCAATAATTGTGCTGTTTGGAGTGTGGGGCAGGAACCAGCAACTTTGGATAGCGGTATGATCCATTCTGTACAATTATTATTTCATAACTGGAGTGTCACATTGAAATTATTATAAGATCTGGGGTTTGGTTTTAGAAGAAAGATCTTCACAATACCTTCATTTTAAACCAAGTATATGTTGCTTTCTGTTTAAGTGGTAAAATGTGTTGACATTTGTACAAGGCCAAAATTGCGAAGATGGAGCTTGAATAAAGTTAAGTAAATGAGAAGACCACATGCAAAAATCTAAAGAGTGAAAAGCAAGTCAGGTGTTTATTATTGGAGTGTGTAAACAGGGGTGGCATATGGCATAGGTCTTCCCTCTCCCCAGGCACTTTAAGATTGCCCCATGCCTCTTATCCTGAATTCTGTCTAGGCAGAGGTGTTAAGTCATTCCTCCCAAGTTCTCAATACACAGTGCGTGGGAAGGTTTCTTTGCGACTTTCACAGCTCCACCTCCTTGTCATTGCCACCTTGCCTGCTTCATCCTCTAACCCCAAGTGATTTTCCTCTCTTTGTAACATTTGTGTTCCATTGGTTGGGTCCAGGGCCCTTTAAACAGGACTGTTGTCAACATCTTAACCCCACTGACTGCACCCACCTGCAACTGATGCCAGGAGCTGCCAGATATGACCACTGAAACAAAGTTTTGCTCTTGGTTTGGCCCTGTATAGGAACTATTCATTGGCACCTGTCTTAGAAGACACCCCTTCGGGGTGAAATAAAACCATTGGAGAGTTACAGCGCCTGCTGTGGCTGTACAGATTGATGCAGGAGAGTGCCTGGTTGGCTTGTTGAATGATGCTCTAACCTCAAAGCTCCCATTGAAGTAGGCTGACAGTGCTGGGTCAGTACTTTATGGACCAGGAGCTGCCCAGCTTAAGGCGGGTGTTAGCTGACCAGTGAGACATGATGATTACTCCTGCCAATTAAGGCAACCCATAGCACTTCTATCTTACAACAATCAGGCTGAGCTTATAAATCATAACTGCTGCCTCCCGTGTTGTTTTTACTGTGTTAACAGCACCAAAGTGAACTCTCTGGGGCACAAGCCAGGGCAGTGTGTGTGGAGGTCCTGGGCTGCCCAGACAAAACAGCTCACCTCTCAGCCTTGTTGATGTGGTCCAAAGGAAAGGAAAGCAATATATTTGGCACCAGCTTGGCTGCAGGAGCTGCCAGAAGGATGTGTACAAGACTCCATCCGCCATCAGGACTCCGCTCTGGATTTGTGTAGGGTTTGCTCCATTGGTTCTGAAAGGGTGTCGACTGCCACACTGATATGACAAGAGAGGATGCCAAGTGTGGCGGGGAGATTCTACAGTTCTTCACATATTGTTGTGAAGAGGGGTTTTCAACTCTGACAAATATAAAAGGTCAGAAAAGAGAAAGCCTTCTTTATGCTGATGAGATTAGTGTTTGGTTGTCTCAAATATAAATGAGATTACCCGGCAAAAGCAAGCTCAGACCTCTCATTGAGTTTGTGTACATGCTTAAGATACATCTGTAAGAGACTCGTTTATAATTATATTTTGGGAATGATTCATACTCTTTCATAGCTACATTTTTTAATACTTTCTGGAAGTCCCGTGATCATAGGCTAAAGTAGTTGTGTTCTGTGTAGTAAATCAAACACTGCCAGGAGTTCTTTCTCTTTGTTTTCCAATGTATTTCTTAGCAATTGAAAAATTGGCGTGGTGTGAGCAAATTTATATTCTGAAAGTGTGGCCCAGAGAAAAAAGTTTGAGAACCCCTTGTTTACTATTTAACCATATCTTCTTTCCATGACGTCCCATGAGGCAATGAGTATGGATTGTTCCTCGGGGTTTATTCCCAAAGCCTTTCTCATGAAAGAGCATTGCGGAGGTTTAGGACCAGTGTTTTCCTTCTCTTAGGTGGACTACCTTCCCAGGTCAACAAGCCCCATCTCCCCCTCATTTCCCTCAACAGCACACACAGAAACCATCTTCTTGACCATTGAACCCACTGTTGGCCTTCTCTGCTCAATATGCCAGAGCCTGTCTTCGCATGCAGGAGACTCACCTGACTTACCAAGGGTTTAAGACCCATTGGCTACCCTCACCTGGTTTAGCCAGCCAGTCAAATCAATTTCCCAGGGTGTGACTGCTGTCAGCTTTTAGGAGCCAGAAGTAAGAGCTGAGTGCATGGAGGGGACCAAATGTGGATGAACTACTTCAGAAGGAGGACGACATGTCCCCGACCAGAAATATCCCATACCCCTGTATGGGAACAATTGGACAAATATAGTAGTATTTCCAGTGCCATTTTTTCTAGAAAAAGAGGTGCTGGAGCTCACCATGAACACCTGAGTAACTACATGGTGGGGAGCGGTTATCCACTATGACTTCTCAATGTATGTGCATATAAAATGGCCAGGCTTTTTGCATATGATTGCATGCATTGCACATGCATTTTCTTACCCCAAAATGATATCTTAATATTAAAATGTCACATGGGCAGCTGTTCTTAGTTGGGAGATTGGATAAGTGTTGTATGCAGTGTTGATAAACCTAGATGACTGTTCTGTACCAAGTTTGCTTCCTAAATGACTACAGTAGTTCAAAGAATTGCCTACTTTGCACACATTTTAGCCAGTCAGCTATGAGTAAGTAAAGTAATATCAGTCTAGTAAAAAGCAAAGCAAGTGAGTCTTGATTATTTACATTATAATTTGGCCTTCCTGGTTTTGGCTCTGGAGATGAGAAGTCTGCTTCTCCTCTTCTAGGATGAGATGTTTAGTACTTTAAAAGAAACAAACTTCACAGCTTGAAGCAGTTGGATTATTTATCTGTGTAGGAAAGGAAGTAATCTTCCTGAACAGAATGTTAGGCTCTCTTTCTGCTCCTCTCGTCACATTAAGGGACATTACTAAACATTAAGGGACATTGCTAAACAGAGGGTGTGCTTCAGATTGTTTCTGCATAATTAAACATTTTAAAATAAATAAGGTCATGTGCTGTGGGTTTGATTGTTAGCACACTGTCATCATATTACAAATCTGTGCTTAACTCAAGTGCTATTTCTCTACAAGGCAGTACAGGAAACAGTTAACTTTTTGTTCACTTTATGGATTGAAATTTAGTATGACTACTGGCAGGGGGCGGAGTGGTAAGTGGTGGAGACCCAAAATATTTTTGTGTGTTTTGATAGATGATTCTTGGTGTCTCAAACTCATGAAGTCCATTGAACTGAAGACAGATTAAAAACCAGATGTTTGGGTGATAACGTCAACAACAGCCCATTCTTTTGAGTTGTCTCCTTTTTGAAAAAAAAATCCTGATCCATTTATTTATTTTTAAGATTTCTTACCCAATCTTTACTATAAGGTCCAAAGTGGGTCACAACAATATAATATAACCGTTACAATTATAAAACAATGAAAACGTACAGTATATGTTCTTTTTAAAAGCAGCTTTCCATCTGACCTCCTTGTTTACAGTCTCCTCCCTGAAAACTCTTTCTCTCCCCCCCCCCCACAGGTGGTATTTTGGGGGGAAACCGCTGTTCTAAATATAAGTATTGCTTTATGCATCTGATGCAGTGGACTGTGATCCATGACAGCTTATGCAATGACGGACATAGCATGGGTTGCCTGCGCCCGGGGTGGGGTGGGATGTGCCCCCCTGGTGGCCTGGGCCGTGGTCATTTCCTTCGCTGGTCAGCGTCTAATCAAGGAAGTCTGTCTTTGCAAACTAGCCCCAACCTGGAAACAGAGGTAAGGCAGAGAAATGCAAAGCCAGGAGCACTGTTGTGTCGCCCTCCTGTTCTTGTAGCAAGATACTCTAGGCAATGCACCTGGCTCTGGCTGTACTTTCCTGCCTTCCTCTTCCTCCCTTCTTGGTGGGCAACTGCAGCACCCTCCCCCTTCTTCTCTCTCTGCTGGCCCAGGGTCATTCCTTTGCCAGGCATGAGGAGGAGGCGCAACCCCAGCCTTGAAGGCTCAGCCAGGTGTGGTTTGCCTCCCTGCAGCTCCGGCCTCAATGAGGGAGCCTGTTATGGGGGTGCCTGGTTGCACCCCCTCATAAATTTGTGCCAGGGATCATGGCCCTCCCACCCCACCCCCACTACGCCACTGTATGCAATAATAAATTCGTTAGTCATTATTATTGTTATTTCTATTTGTTACTCTTTGTTAGAGAACTGAAGGAGTAACGGGTCCAAATTACACTGACATTCTTATCAAATTGAAATGCAGAGATACAGCTCTAAGATGCTTCTGTTTATATTCTGGCAGAGATTTGCTGCGATTTGTAAAGTATATGTCTTTCAGAGCTGATGGTAACATTCTAGAAGTAGAGTATGAGTTAATAGGGAACTGCTCTTCCTAGAGGATCATGTTTAAATAGTTGTGTGAGCAACTTGGGAGTCACTGAAGTTTTTACATATTTTAAATTACACCATATTACTCTGGAGGTTTTCCCTCTGAAACAGCCAGCCAGGTTCATTTTTCTTCTGAAAGCCACTTTGTTGAATCATTCAGGGCTTCAGAGCTCCAGGCTCCTATGAAGTTTCAGTAATGCCATTGCTTTTCATTATGCTTTATAACAAATATGACAAAATGATATTGATTCTAAGCCACATACTCCATCGGGCACATTTATGTTCCCTCCCATGTAAGGACTGTTTCAACCGCATACAGCAATCTGGACTAAAAACCTTGGGTCAGTGTATCATTTAAGTATCCTGGTTTTCTGTTTTGAATCTTTTCTTCACAGATACAGAGAACAGAAAACTGGTTTACTTAAAGCAGTCAGAAGCTCAGTGATGGGATTATCTGCTGTCAAATTCTGAATAATGCATCAGCCTCACTGGTCTGATTTACTGCTTCTTCTCCCAGATTTTCCAAAGTTGTTTATTCCAAATAAGTTTCAAACAAGAGGAAGCAGGAGCAGAGTGGGTGGAAAATTTGAAGATATTGGGAGAGAAATCTTCTGTTTTATTTTATATTTTGAAGGTTTCATTTTATATTTTGAACTGCCTTGGCCCAGTATACCTGAAGGAGCTTCTCCACCCCTATTGTTCAACCCAGACACTGAGCTCGAGGGCCTTCTGGCAGTTCTCTCACTGCGAGAAGTGAGGTTACAGGGAACCAGGCAGAGGGCCTTCTCGGTGGTGGTGCCCGCCCTGTGGAATGCCCTCCCATCAGATTTCAAGGAAATAAACAACTATCTGACTTTTAGAATACATCTGAAGACTTCCCTGTTTAGGGAAGTTTTTAATGTTTGATGTTTTATTATGTTTTTAATATCCTGCTGGAAGCTGACCAAAGTGGCTACAGAAACCCAGCCAGATGAGTGGGTATAAATTATTATTATTATTATTGAGGTAAATGGGAATTTTGTGAAAAACCAAAATATTCATTGTAATTATATTCTTATCAAACCTAACTCAGTTTACCATGTACTCAGGATATGCAATGCCATCAGCATAAACCTGGGAGTAAGGCCTATTGAAAACAGGGTGACTTATTTCTGAATAAAACACGTGACCTTCCAGTAAAATATGTGACCTTCCAGATGATGTTTAATTACAGCTCCAACCATCTCTGGACATAGTGGCTGCGACTGATGGGAGTTGCAAGTTAATAACATCTTGAGGGTGAAAGCTTCCTCGTCCCTGGCCTAAAGCTTGTGGACAGCCCTACCTCTCTAAAGCATTTTAGTAGCTGTTTGACTTGGCTAGTGAGATGTTTGTTACGTGACTGAGTGACCGACTGGGATTGAAGGCAGCATTATATTGAAACCTGTGCATGCCTTCCTTTTTCTTAACATTTCTGTTGAGAAACCATGGATCGTGCTTCTGGAAAACTTTGAAGGACATGTAATTGTCCTTCTGTCAGTTTGGCATTTCCCTGGTGGGACACAGACAACTAAGGAGTTCCAGTTTGCTCACTTGTCGTTGCTGCTGTCTCTGTGCAAAATGTTCAGATGCAATGCCAGCTGGCACCATGTCTCTGCACTCCAGAGGCTGTCAGTTTCACTTCTTGGAGTTAGACTTTGATTTGTTACTCAATACTACAGTTTAGGTCAGAAGTCCCCCTGGCATTGTGGGATGGCCAGTTACAGTTTGTTGGCCCAATTAAACCAATAGGACCATTTTCTGAGCTTGCTTTTCACACGGAAAATCAGTTGCCTGAGGCAGCTGCCTCATTCTGTCTAATGGTAGGGCTAGTCTGGGTAGGGTAATTCTTTGCTTGGAACCTAAACACTTTGGGAAGAGGGTTCCATAGGCATGCCAGCCCAGTGGTGAAGACATTTTTAGTTATTTATCAGGTCATCTCGGGGGGGGGGTGTCATCCAAAGCATATGAGCTGGCTTGTACACGAGGAAGAAATCTTCAGATACACTAGTCCCAAGCTATTTAGGACTATATAGACAAAGTCCAACAGTTTGAATTGCACTTGGTAACACTCCAGAAGTTGATGTAGATTTTGCAGGCTAGGTTAATGAGTCCATTGTGAGATAATGCAATCAGAAGTCTTGCTGTTACATTTTTGGCCCAACTGAAGTTTATGAGTGGTTATCAAAGGCAGGCCCGCATAAAACACATTAGAGTAATCTTTATGTGACCAAAGCATGGATATCTCCTATGGGAGGGTCATTCCTGTTCAAGAACTACTGCAGCTGATGTATCATTTGCAGCTGATAAGAGGTGCTTCAAGTAGACATGGATGCTACTTGGACTCCAAAGGCAAGAACATCCTGGGCTACAGCCCTGACATTTTAAGCAAAATGTGACTCTATCCAGCATAGTCAGAGAACCAGCTCTTGCATAGATTAAGTTCTCCCCACCTGTACAATACCCCTATCTTGTCACTCTTTCCATAATCCTGACACATATTTGTTTGACTCAGTTAAAAAGTAGAAATAGAGTTGGATTATCATCACGTTGGCCCCTGGACAACTCAGGCAGTGGTTCAATTCATGTAGATATTAAATAGCCTGGGGAGTAAATAGTTGGAATGCAACTTTATTCTCACTATTTATTTTAGACTGCAGTGAGCTAGAACATCAGCTGACAAGCCAACCCATACATTGGCTGAAGCAAACATGCCAAGACGTGCTCTGTTTGTTTCTTCTTGCAGTTCAAATTTGGACCATTGGAGCTCACCTATACATTTCTAAGTGATTTAGGACAGTGCTCCCTTCTCTTCGGTGTTTTATTGAGAATTAGTCACCATGTTTAAAGGGAACTTCATACCGAGGTATGATATCCTAGATTTAAACAACTATTGGTTGCTTACCTAGTCAATCTCACAGAAAGAAGAATCCAGAATATTCCTGAATAATTTGTTTGCTTCAGATTTACCTAACATTTCCATACACTCTAATTAGTTCTGCAGAAGTTTGAATTTAATTATTATTTTTCCTCCTCTTCTTTTTAATGCGTTGGGCTTTTGCTTCTGATGTGGAATTGCTTCATATGCATTTATTACCCTTAACTTTTTCTAATTACTTTGTGCTTTTGCCTTCAACAATTAAGGCATTTTTAAACTGCTCCCATGTTTGTAATGTAGTTGAGAGTCAAAGGCTTAATTTTCTGAAAATCTGCTCTCCTACTGACCTTCCCATAACCTCTAACAACCAGTTGTCATAACCACTAGTATGAATGCGCAGCTTGCTTTCTGCTCTTCAATAAATATGGGAAAGATAATTTCAAAGTCACAATATAAGCTACACTTATCATTGTGCAACACATTTTGTTTGGCCTCTAGTTTTGTAATTAAAGTTAGAAACAACCTTTCTGGCTGACAAGACTAATCAAACCACACATTAAAGTCTGTCCTTCGTAGTCTTCCTCAGATTGATTCAGTTCCTTCCTGATGCTGAAATTCTGTGACTTGGCACATTGGATTTTACGCAGAAAACAAACAAGGCTACTTTTTTTAAAAAAAACACTTGCAAAGTACCGTATATGCTAAAAAACAATAATCCTTATGCAATCATTTTGCAAAATTACAGAAGAACAAATGGTATCTTTGAGAACTTGTGTACTCTGTGCCCTGTTGAACAAGAGCACAATCTGTGATGCCTAACGCAAATAACCTAGTTCTATTCTAGGAAGCGTCTGAAAGGAAGAACGGCAGTCTCAACATGAGTATCATTTGACCAGCCTGTGTAGCAGTATCCTATCTGAATCTAGAGCAGTGCTTGATTTCCAGGTATAGTAGTCCTGGGGCTCAAGCCTACCTGTGAGTTACAGCTTTTGCCAAACACAAAGATATAACAAAAAAAATTCCTTCCAGTAGCACCTTAAAGACCAACTAAGTCAGTTCTAGGTATGAGCTTTCGTGTGCATGCACACTTCTTCGATATAAGTTGGTTTTGAAGAATTCTTTACCAAGGTTGTTGCAACTGCTTGAAATGTATTTTCATTCTGCAGCATTCCAAAGCAGACTTGCACTTGATAAAGAGTTCTTTGAATCATTGTGGGAATCATACCAATTTTATTCAGCTATCTATGTTTGCCAGCATTTCTGCTACTGTAATGAATCCTGTGGTTTTGACCCTTAGCATTTGCCCTATAAAGCCCTGCTTCTTAACCATCATGGTCTGGCAACAGGCTGTGTGCTTTCTTTGTGGTAAGGAAAAGCATTCTGCGCATGTTTAGAGACACTGTTTTTTCTGTTATTATTTCACAAGCTGCAGGACTTGGCCATATTGTTGTTGTTGTTGTTGTTGTTTAGTCGTTTAGTCGTTTCCAACTCTTAGTGACCCCATGGACCAGAGCACGCCACGCACTCCTGTCTTCCACTGCCTCCCGCAGTTTGGTCAAACTCATGTTGGTAGCTTCAAGAACACTTGACCAACCATCTCGTCCTCTGTCGTCCCCTTCTCCTTGTGCCCGCCATCTTTCCCAACATCAAGATCTTTTCCAGGGAGTCTTCTCTTCTCATGAGGTGGCCAAAGTATTGGAGCCTCAACTTCATGATCTGTCCTTCCAGTGAGCACTCAGGGCTGGTTTCCTTAAGAATGGATAGGTTTGATCTTCTTGCAGTCCATGGGCCATATTACTGGAAATCATATTCCCAAAAAGCAAATCCTCATCTAGTGAGTACTGCTTTTGGAAAGAAGAGAGGTACAACAGGTTTTGTGTACAAGTTGGTCTGTGTTTTATTATGGATGGACTGCTTCTGGATTTTTGTTTTTCTTAGTCAGCGAGTATAGGGTGCAACTAGCTTGCCATTTTTCAGATACATTTCATGCATGCAAGCTTTCCATAGGAATTTGGCTGGCCACATAGAGAACAGGATGCTGGACTGTATGGGCCCTTGGCCTGATCCAGAAGGGCACATCTTGTGTTCTTATCTGCTTCCTTTCATATTTCTGTTCTACTCCCACCTCTGTGCCTTCTGCCATGCTGCTCTCTATGTTTGGAACACCCTCTATTTCATAGTTACTGTGCTCTTTTTTCTGAGCCATCCTACTATCCTCACATCCCACATCCTTACTTAGTACACTGCTACTGCTGCCTAGTTCTCTATTAACACATACTTGCCCTTTTATCCAGTCTTCCAGCAATCCTGGAAGAGGACCCATTCCTGCATATATGAGCTCTCTGACCTGACTCTTGCCCTAAACATGAAGACAGAGCTGTTACTTGCAAGTAGGAAGGAGGTTTTTATTCAGGCAAGTGACAATGCAGGCTAGGCAGATAGGGCCAACCTAGGCAAGGTGAGGCAACCGCCTCAGATGGGCAGCAAATCCCAAAGTAGATCATCATTGCTCCTTTGTTCCTGATGTAGCTCTTCACTCATTCCCTTCTTCCCTGGCAGAGGAGGCGCCATTTTGGGATTTTGCCTCAGGTAACAAAATGTCTTTGGCCAGTCCTGTGAACAGTAGACATAGTGCTTAAGACTCACAGTGCAGGAGTTCCGGAGCACAGAAAGAGGTTCATAACCAGATGGAAGCAAAGAGCATCTCCTACAGAGTTTCCCTATCAAGATTGCAAGCACCTGCTCCAGTCTGTAAAGGCAGTGCCTGGTTCTAGGTGACAAGGCTGGACCCTCCTGTCCAGGTTGTTGTTCAGTCAGAAGAAGAAGAGTTTGGATTTGAAATCCCACTTTATCACTACCTGCAGGAGTCTCAAAGTGGCTAACATTCTCCTTTCCCTTCCTCCCCCACAACAAACACTCTGTGAGGTGAGTGGGGCTGAGGGACTTCAGAGAAGTGTGACTAGCCCAAGGTCACCCAGCAGCTGCATGTGGAGGAGCAGAGACGCGGACCTGGTTCACCAGATTACGAGTCTACCCCTCTTAACCACTACACCACACTGGCTTTCCACACAGTCCACTGCACCACACAGTCTCAGCTTCCTGCCTCAGCTGATCAGAGCCCTCCCCTGAAGCTCTCTGCCTTGCAGAAAAGTTGGAGGGGAGAACCAGCATCCCTTGTCCTGCTTCCAAAGCTACTAACGTGGGAAATGGCCCCTTCTTGAACCCAGGTTCCCACAATTCAACCCCCTCTTCTGTTTCTTCTTCCTCCTCCTGTGTCAGTCTGCCAATCGAAGCCTGAGCCTGACAATGCTCATGACACTCTCCACATGTATAGTTGTACGTGCAGGTTACTGATGAATGCCAAACAGATGTTTGTTGGTGTGTGCCAGTGTGTGTGCCAGTGGTGGTTGGCAGGGCTACTTCACTTGTCCCCCAGACTGCCTCCATGCATTCATTCGGTGTGTGGCCATGTGTATACCCCTCCTGCCTTGTGCCTCTGAAATAGATTATAAAATCTCTAGGCTGAGAGCTGAATTAGTTTCTACATTCCATGTAGCTTCTTGCATGCTTAGTCACAAAATGAAAGTTAAGTTGCTGTGACAAGTGTCTTCTTCAAAGGCCTCTCTTAAGGTAGGCAGAGGTTATGAGACAAGGACAGTGCTGTATTTCTAAATATATACTATTCTGGAGTATTTGCAAATCAAATATTGAACAAACGCTGTGACAACCTGAAAGTAACACGTGAGCTGAAGGGTGGTGGTCTGAGGAAATAGCAGGTCCCTTGCCTGCTGCAGGACTGGGAACCTCAGGCCTTGGGAATGAATGTAATCCTCCCCGCACCGGCTCTGCAGTCTCCTTGAATGCTTTTACTGGGGTGGAGTGTGTTCTTAAACTATAGTAACAACTCTTGCTTGCCTGCTTAAAAGATGGAGAAATGTGTGCATATCTAGAAACTGCAGACATTTCCTTATTGGAATGTAGCCTACTGTATGAAGTGGCTCCTCCCAGTTTTGCTAGTCCTCCTAAAAAGAAAGTTATAGGACAAAATGTGCAGGTACTTTCTAAGCAATTCGCCCCCAAAATTTGAAACATAGTGTTATGTACTGAGTTGAATAGGATCCAAAATGCAGCAGTCTGATTGGTCCTAGAACAATAGGATCCAAAATGCAGCAGTCTGATTGGTCCTAGAACAATAGGATTCAGAATGCAGCAGTCTGATTGGTCCTAGAACAATGCAGCAGTATGATTGGTTGGCAGGAACCACCCAATCATGCTCCAGATATAAGTGAATCCACAACCTGATTGGCTTACAGTAGAATTCCAGAATTAGCCAATCATGTGCAGCCCATTGTGTAAATAATGTATATAAAGCAGATACTTTGAGGGGACATTCATTCATTCCTCCTCACCACTATGAGCTGAATAAAGAGCATGAAATCACTTTGCGACTCTGAGTATATTTCACATAGGAAACAAGAAAGTGTTACTTAAAAAAAAAAGGAAGAACCTTAATCCTATGTGGCTAAACAAATTAAGGCAGTTGTAGCTTTTCAGAATACAAAGGTAGGCAAAGTGTCTTCTGATTCGCAAAGGTCCAAATGACAGCTTGCAAATGTTTTCAGACGCATGTTTCTGAATCCTTTTATATAGTGACAAATGTGTTTTTTTTCATGACTGATGACTAATAGGTTGGCTAGACAGATAAATATATACTCCGTGACTCAATTTGTTTAAGGTAGTCAAGTGTTTTGAGGTAGTTTAAGGTAAGGTGTCACTTAACCTTCTTGACGTATTTGAGCAAAATGAATCATTGTATCAATTATAGTTTCATGCACATAATTAAAGTTACAATTTTATGTTTGTGGTGAGTTTTTTAAATAAAACAACAACTCATATGTTACCTTATGAGTAGGTGTGTCATCTCGCTAACGTCTGAGAAGTGGGAATAACAAAATTTGTGGCAGTTCTTGTTAATTATGGAAGAGAATGTTATACTTTTAAAAGAATCTAAACCTTCAAGTCTTTTGGGACAAACCCTTGAACACCATGTGTTGTCTGTGATCATCTTAGCTCAAAAGTTTGTATACTTTATGTATAGTTCTGTTAAAATAAGCTGTCACTTAAAAAAATATAATACAATATAGCAAAGCAAAGCAGTGTATCCATTAAAACATTAAACAACTAAATACCAACAGATGTTTCTGTATATGCAGATGTTTAAATGTTTACCACGCTAACATGCATTCCAGCCTCTTTCTGCAAACCTGAATTATTTTCATGACCTTTGCTTAGCATTTTCCTTTTGAAAAATATGTAACATGATAACTCTGAAGGACAATGGTCTGCTGATACAAGATAGAATTTTAGTGCATCCTATTCCGAAGTAGCTTTTCTCTATTTCAAAGGCGTACAGAAATGAATTGGATCCACTGTGTTGTCTTGATAGTAAAACAGGGGGAAATATCATACCATTTAGAAAGGCAAATTTGTTTTAACTAATGTCATGTACTGCATACAGCTTTGTGAGTAGTAATATTGGAATAAACTATTGTATTTAATGTGTTGAAATTATCCATTATGTTTGTTTAGAAACATGTTCCTGCAATGGTACAGGTGACCATGCTTGTGCATTTTAAGCCCAAGGGAGTATTAAGGAGGTTGGTGTATGCCAGAAGACACACTGCCTCCTGTTCTCTCACCTTTCTCTGCAAACATGCCTTCCACAGATGCCACCATTTGTTCTCTGGACTTTGTCCAGATATGATTATTACTATATGAGGCCATTGTCTTATTTTCTTCCTCTTCTTCAGCTAGGCCTGTGGTTTTGCTGGACCACTAACTTCGATGCTGCAGATTATTCTGACACCACCATTTCCTCCTCCGTCTTCTATTCTTTATTTTCAGATCAATTTAGTTGTGTTCTATTTGATGTGTTTTCTTTATGACTACTTTTGTTACAAAGGGACGCCGGTGGCGCTGTGGGTAATACCTCAGGGCCTAGGGCTTGCTGATCGCATGGTCGGCGGTTCGAATCCCTGCAGCGGGGTGAACTCCCGTCGTTCGGTCCCAGCTCCTGCCCACCTAGCAGTTTGAAAGCACCCCTAAGTGCAAGTAGATAAATAGGTTCCGCTTTATAGCGGGAAGGTAAACGGCGTTTCTGTGTGCTGCGCTGGTACCAGCTCGCCAGAGCAGCTTCGTCACGCTGGCCACGTGACCCGGAAGTGTCTCCGGACAGCGCTGGCCCCCAGCCTCTTAAGTGAGATGGGCACACAACCCTAGAGTCGGACACGACTGGCCCGCAAGGGCAGGGGTACCTTTACCTTTACCTTACTTTTGTTACCTCGGAAATTCTGTGATTTATTTTCATGTTGTCAGCCACCTTGACCATGATTTTAACTATGGAAAAGCGGCATAAAAATACATAAATAGAGATTTATGTATGTATGTATTTTTCCTCAGAATGTGTCGCTGACTGGTACGGTGGAGATTATTTCTTACAAATATATACAGGGACAGTTTTTATTTCTGATGCCTTCTTTGATCTGCACAAGTACTTCACTTTCACTTCCTGGAAGCCACTTGCACCTCAGACACAAAGAGCTGAATTCTGAAAAGCAAGAGGGACCTGCAAAAAAGGGAGAGGGGTAGAGATTCTCCAATGTGGACTGCTCCATTTCATTCCCCTCCCCCTCCAACAGTTGGGCAGCATTTAATGGTCATTGAGCATGTTCAGTCACCATTAGACTCTGTTTGTGGAGGTGGGTGAGGGTTAGCTTTTTTTGTCTTCTAAAGATGTTTTGTACTTTTGCAAATCCTGGGATTTCACCAAGCCTCATAATATCTCCCTCTTGCATGTGGCTACATAATGGTCAGCATGAATGAAGAGATTGGTTGTATTTGGAGGTAATGTGGAACTTCTGATGCCACAAATCTTCTTTAGATTTGAACTCTGTCTTAGCTAAAAAGATGTTGCTCCTCCTGCTTTTGTTTTTTTAAATAATTAATTTTGGTGAAAGATATTCCTAAATCATGGTGAGATCAAAGCCTTTGCCTGGTCAACATCTTTGCAGTTACCTTGTTTATTTTAAAGACCTTTCACTAAGAATAAATGACTGAGAAAGTTGGGGTTAGAAAAGTAGGTCTGCTTGTTAAAAGATTAGACAGATAAGTACGGTTTTCAGGGGGGGGGGTTGCCGGAAAGATCGTTTCAATCCCTGTCCCATGAGAGCATTTGTGTGTAGCAATCAGCTAAATTAGACTGCCATATGGGTAAATGGTGCAAGATAAACCATTTTAAAATATTTGAATCTAGTTTTAAAAAACAAAACCCATTCATAGCATTCTTTTGTAAAGGAGCCTATGCACTTAAGAAACAGCTGATTCATAGATGTTGCAATGGTGATGGTAGTAACTGAAGAATTCTTGGTTGTTGTTATTCTCCTTGGTTATATTTATTAATAACCTAACTGCCTAATTGTACATATGTTGCTTTGGAAGGATATGTGCTTCAGAGAGCAACGTATTTCCCCTTGCACCCCTCTCACCACAAAACCTTTTAAATATTTTCTGTGCAGCTTGCAAGACTAACAATGTGACCGTGCCCTATAAGCTTCTGAAGTGATTTATTTCCCACCCATTTAAATAGTGGCACAAATGCACCCTGAAGGTTTTGTTTTTGCTAGTTATGTTAGAAGACAGTCACAAGCATTTTCGCTGGTGAATTTGAAAAAAAGAAGGCAAAGAAGCTCAGACGTTAGGACGCAACGTAAGACAAAGACCCAGACAGAGTATAGAAAAACGTTTGCTTGGCGGAGGGTTGGGGGTATGATTTCTGAATAGGAAAGCACCTCCAAAGTTTGTAGGGGGAGGAACAGGAATCAATGACACAGAATTTAATTGTTACAGGGACCTGATTGCCCTTTTAAGCAGTATTTAGATAGCTGATGCTGTTTTCACTGTTCATCCCGTGCTTTGAAAAATGATCCACTTACCCTATGAATTTACAAATAGAATCTTTGTATCTAGAAATGGATAGCACAGTTATTTAGAAACTAACACCACAGCTAATTATTTCTATATGTTATAAAAAACGCAAATTCCTTATTGCTTCCTCTTCCTTCAGTGTATTTGATAATTTTTGAAGGTCACTTTTGTATAGCATTCTGTGGCTGCAATTCTAAGCAGTCTTAGTGGAGTTCAGGCCTAACAGCCCAATCCTCACCATGAAATTACAAATGAATTCTGTGAGGCTTGATTCTACTGCAAGTACAGAAATCAGTACAGCGTGAGTACTAAAAGCCATAATTAATCAGTATGATCCCATTTCATAGTCACTTATCAATCTTTGGATTGTTTGGCAAAGTGTGCCTAAATTCAATAATTTTCTGTACCTTAAAAAAACACCCCACCAACCTCACACTATGGCAGGGGTTAATACTGAGAAATAATTAGAATTCTTTCAATGGAGAATTTTGTCAACCCTCAAATGAGTCTTACTTCAAGTCCTTGTGTTTTGCAAATACTGTAGATGTTTGGCTGGAGAAACATTGTTAGCCTTGGAGGGTGAGGAAGTACAAACTGTTCCTCTGGAGGAAGTTGTATATTAGGGAGATATGTGCATTATAGTTACTGGCCAAATTAAGCCCCATGCTTTGTGTTTGTGTGTGTGTGTGTGAGAGAGAGAGAGAGAGAGAGATGATGATGATGGATCACAACTCATTAGGCTAAGGGAGCTAGGTTCTCAGTGTTGTGAGAGTCAGCATATTGCAGGGGTAGGCTTTCTATTTGAAATGTACTAAAACTAGTACAGCTTGGCTTTTATTTTAAAGTACAGATTCCCCTGCCCCAACAGACAGCAATTTCCATCATTGGCTTTTCCATGTCTAACTTATACTTATTTGTGAGAGAGAAATAAAAAAGTTTTATATCATCCTAGGTTTCATGACACTAGATTGTGAGAGATCGTTGTCACAAAGGACAAGGTATTATTTCAATGGAAAATCTGGGGTCATAAAAAGAGAGAGCTTTCTTTGTTAATGAGTATATATTTCAGAACTGCAAAGATTGTTGGTGATTAATCTCATACTGAGTCATTCTGCTTTTCTCTGCACACAATATCTTAATCTCCTTCATTTGTAATTTAGCTGGTATTGTTTGAAAACATTATCATCTGAAGAGAAGCAGCAACAGATTAACAATGGACAGTGGAGAGGGCTTTAGCTTATAGAGCCTTAGCGTTATGGTCTATAGGTTTATTTTACTGAGTTGACAGAAATATGCAGTTTATGGTGTTTCCAGACACCTGTAGCTGTGATTCCAGGGGAACCTGGTGAAACTGACAAGGCTTTCACCAGGGTTTTCTAGACTGAGGCAGAGGTAGAGGGAAGGACTTGTTAACTGCATCGTTCTATTCTCCAGCTGATAAGCAGCACTGATGAAATCGACAAGACATTTTCCTGCAGCAAGTTTGACAAAGGCTTGAGAAATGGACAAGTC
Source organism: Podarcis gaigeae (assembly GCF_964106915.1). Lineage (NCBI taxonomy): Eukaryota > Metazoa > Chordata > Lepidosauria > Squamata > Lacertidae > Podarcis > Podarcis gaigeae. The sequence goes on from NC_139686.1 coordinate 35,967,445, forward strand.
AATATCACTAGCCTTCTCTGGAATCCAGTCAGCTGTTGTTGGAGCTGGAGAGATTGCACACTGTCAGCAAAGCCACTGCACATGCTTCAGCCCCTACTGAGTCAATGGTTCTACACTCAGTTTGTGCATAAAGAAATATAGTACAGTTGTGCTGAAAATGTAATAATTTTCCTTAGCCTGTGAACAAAAATGGAATGAGAAGGGGAGTACAAGGAGATGCAAAAACTTTTTTTAATGAATGTTTTCTGTATTCTCAGAACTAAATAAGCAAATGGTGTAAAACCTGAACAAAACTGCTAGTAAGAAAGGAGCTGTTGTAGTTGGTCCTAATGTTTTGTTTTGTTTTGTTTTGCCATGTAATGTTAGTATTTCAGAGCAGTTATTTCTACTGTATTTGCACTGGGTAACTGTTAAGCCACCCTTTGCAGAAAGCATGTTATGGTGTATCAGTTTACTATTCTGTTATGCAAGTTTCATAGCCAATTTAAATGTCAACTCAGATTTCAGGGGAAACAAACAACTGGTTTCATTCTCGCTTCTATATTTTCACAATGACACTGAAATTGCACTGCGATGACACACACAAATTAAGAGTTACATTTTCTTGGTGGGTGGTTGTAAAGCATTCTGTGTTGCAGTGATACCTGGTCATGTGACAGTATAAAATAGACACTCTACCAGACTTTGAATAACAGCAGTAGGAAACTCTCAGAGATGACAACACCAATCTATATTATGATGAAATTTTCTGTAGTCCATGTAAGTGTATGCAATCATAATTCGTTGGTTTTTGAGGTGCCACAAATCATTTTTCTCTTTTTGCTCATATGGAAATGTTATGTTATAGTACCGTAATTCTACTTTTGATTTCCGGATACTATTATTCTATAAAGCTTATTATTAATAATAATAATAATTTGATGCTGATTCTGAGATTTTTTCTTCTTCTTTCCTTTAGATATTCTTTCAGAATATCATACTGATATTCCTTGCATGCTTATACTTGGGAACTTTATACTTGTGATCTTGAAGTATTGGGCAACAAAACCACTACATATTCCCCTTTCTACAATTGTGTATGCAATCTTTACAGAAGTGCATAGGCAAACTATGCAATTTGTACGTCACTTTTATCACTCATTGCTTGTTTATTCAGTACATGATAACTTATCACTGACAATGTAAATCACGGTAGTCAATGTTGTGCCCTCCTGATGTCATTAGACTTCAATTCCCATAAGCCTGAGGCAGCATGGCTAACAGTTAGGGATTATGGAGACTGTAGTCCAACAACATCTGTCTGTCAGCCTGTTAGCTACCCTTTATATAAACTACCTCTTTTGAAAAGCATTTTGTTTGTTCCATCTGTGTTGTTTGATCTGTGATAGTATATCCACACAGTCACTACTCATGCTGCACTTGATGGTACTCTGGCAAAATTCTGAAGTTCAAAGCACTTACCTTTTTTCAAGAACAATTTCAGCTAACAAAGATCTGGACTAGCTACAGCATTTTTTTAATATAAAAAAGTAAGTTCAGAATACATTAAGGTTAAAAGTTCAAGCAAATGTCTTCTTGATTTAGTTAGGTTACAAAGATGAGATTAAGGAAGGATTGTTTGTAATAGCTATGTTAAGACAGAGAGCACTGCATTTTGTAGGTTTTCAGGGCTATATGCTCTGCTATGTTCAGCATGTTACAAAGGCAGGTGAGATAGGCCTAATTATTCATTTTCTGTATTTCTTTAGTTCTGAATAAAATAGCATGTAGCAAAGATTGAAATTAAATGTTAGCAAGTGCAAAACATAAACAAAGCAACATAGCAACAATGTAGTGGCAGGGGTTTTTTAAATGCAAACATGTCTGCTCAGAAGTAAGTCTTATTTGGACTTGCATCCTAGTATGTTTATCCTAAATGTACATAAGAAGACAAGAAGAGCCCTACAGGATCAGTCCAGCTAGCCTAGCATTCTTTTGTCTGCAGTGACCAACAAATGCCTATGGGAAGACTGCAAGCAGGATCTGAACAGAACTGGGCTCCACCCCCTTGTGGTTCCCAGCAGTTGTTGTTCCCAGCAGTTTGTATTCAGAGACATACAGTACTGCCCCTGATCTGACATTGGAGGTAAAACCTAGCCAATGTGGCTAGCAGCCATTGATAGCTTTATTCTCTGTGGGAGCAAAACGAATATTTTCACAGTAACGAAATCAGGAAAGCGACTTCCTTCCTTTAATCAACTATTAGTTGAGCTTCAAGATAATCTGGTTCTTTAATCCTTCTTTTCCCTGTCTTGCATAAATTGCAACCACCATTTACATTAGTTGACCTCATTTTCAGCTCTTGGCTTCAAGTTGTTGCTGGGTTTTTCTGGGTGGGGGGGCTTATATTTATAATTTTAAACAATACTGTGACATGAAACAGAAACACTGAACTATAAAAAGGGAAACGCTAGAAGTGATTAAAAAAAACATTATTGGGAAGCACAGTGTGGCATGCATAAAGCATAATGTTACAGATCTGGGGTAACAGAGTTTGGGGGGGGGTGCAAGGGTGCCCATAACTGCTAGATTTAGTGAATGTTAGAAAGTAATAAATAGTAGAATTTATATACTATTTGGAGTTTTGTAGGGAAGATGCCAAGCCAGTGAAAGATACAGGCTAAGCTTCTTTCCCAGGTCAGGGCCTGTGGCGTTTGCCCTCCTAGGTGGGTCATAAGGAAAGGGTTAAATGAGTGTGAAGTGATTGGCCAGTGGGAACCCAAGGGGAGGAGTTAGAGTTAGAGTTAGTGTTGTTAAGGAGTCAGTTGAGAGTTGGAGAAGGAAGAGGGAGGATAAGTCTGTGGGTTGGTCTGGTTCTGATGTGAGAGAGTGGGAGAAACTGTTAGGAGGAGTCAGATAGATAGTGGGATAATTAATTGGGAAGGTATAGGTCAGTAAAGAAACTAAGATTAAGAAACTGACAAGAAAAAATATCTGAAACCATAACCTTGTTAACACTTATAAAACAAACTTGATTATTTGTTGTAATGTTAACAACTGTCTGGACTCAGTGTGTACCTGAGAGAAACGGGTTGGTGGCAGCGGGGAAGTGATAATAGTGGTGGCACAGGGATCAATAGACCGTCAAACGTCCGGGGACCCTGTGTGATTGCCACAGGGCCTCACCTGGTATAGTTGTTGTTAAGATGCTGGAAGCAAATCATTAACTCATCAGTGGAGGCTCTGGCAGTGAGGGGAGGAGGTTGCCAAGGTGGCAGGGTGTGGATGTTGTGTCAAACAGGAAAAATATTGCCCTTTCAAAAAATCAGAGTTCTGGAAGAAGGGGGGGGGAGAGCAGAGAGATGGGGAAGAGCTGTTTTCTGCAAAGGCTGTAGGGCAGAAGAAGTGGGCAGAACTCCATGAGCTTCTGTCAAGGCCAGAACCACCTTGGGAGGGTGGGACAGAGGCATGGAGATGGCATGCAGGATGCCTTGGACTCCAGGGTTGCACTGCTCGGAGGAACAAGTGCCTCGTGAGATGAACTCTCTCCAAAGTAGACCCAGGTGTAAATATGCGTACAATAAACCATATTTCTTAAAGACACAACAGTCTCTGCCATACCTTGATTCCCAGTGGAAACACAACCTTTGGTAAGCTCCTGGAACCCCCTGGAATCTTGCTACCATTTGGCAGAGACTGGAGGTGGTGCAACCTTTGTAAAAATAGTTTCATAACCCAAAGTGCTGCTTTCAAGCATTTGCTGTTGCTTGAATTGTAAACAATGCGGTCATCATCCAGGTGATTAAACTTGAGTTTATAGCCTTCCCTCTGAGTATTACTCTTCACAAAAAACATGTTTCAGTTTCAGCTAGTGTTATTCATGCCCTTTGGCTGGACTTCCTGGAATATTATAGGTCAGCTCCAGGGGTGTGGGAGGAATTGCTAATGGGACACTAAAATTAAACTGCTACTAGTGGTAGCAGTGGCTTGGCATTGTTTCCTTCATGAACTGTTTGATCTCTGACACCAGTTGCCAAAAGCAACCTAGAGAAGTTATTCCATTCCTGTCCTTTGACCAAGGCCTAGTATAGCCAAGTAGGCCCTGGTACCCAAGTCCCATAATTCACCCCCCCCATGCCAACCCACCAACCATTTCAGGTGAGTGGGCAGTGCTATTATCTCTTCAGTCATCATTTTCAGTCTGTGCCAGACCAATTCCCTTACTCCCTGTGTAGCCACTTAAACTGCATGATTATAAATCCACTCCCTGACTATTAATCACCAGTCACTCACCAGCAACTACTGGAATACTCGAAGATATTTTTTATGCAACAGTGGGCATAAGACAACATTTGAATGACATTCCCCACTTGAAGGTAGAATCCATTGAGTATAACTGGTAGGTATATTTAATTCCTAAGGCTTGCTTCACACGCACACTCTTCCAGTGAGGAACTTTCTGCATAGGTTATCAACTTACTGTGTTAAACTGTAATAGGTCTAAACTGTCATTCGGATCACTGCACAGAAACCATATTTTTAAATGATGTCTTAATAGGAAACATAAAATTTCATCTGCCTGCTGAGAGCTGAACAGAAGACTTAGGTATCTTACTTTCTTTATGTTAGATTGCTGCAAATATTGTAATATGTCAAAGAATCAATTTTCTAAACTTGTTAACAGTTAACAGTTTTTCTTGAAGTGTAGTGAGGTTTTTAGACTGTTGGTTGGTTTCTATATGCATTCAATTTATTTTGTGCTAGAAACAACAGCTTGATGCTAATCAATGTCTATCTGTTCACAAACATGGCATCTGTTAATGGATTTGTGGTTGTACGGTGGACTGGCGATGAAGTGGTACATGTGCCTCTTGTTAGAGCCAGGAGAGACATTTTTTAGAATAATAAGTGTATTGGGAAAGGAAGGCTGCAGTACCTTTTAAGGTCTGTGTTGAGTAGGAGTTCTGGCAAGCAGAGCTTTTTAATCCCTATATAACAGATTGCACCTGCGCTCGATATTGAGGTACAGAAAGCAGGTCTGCCTGTATAGTCGCCCACTGAAAGGTTTCTGAAATCAGAGTTCAGATCTTCAGAAAGTAAGGAATAGTATTCTAAATCTTGTCAAAAGCCAATCTGATCCAGCAGCCTGCACATGTCAATACAGTGGTACCTCGGGTTAAGTACTTAATTTGTTCCGGAGTTCCATTCTTAACCTGAAACTGTTCTTAACTTGAAGCACCACTTTAGCTAATGGGGCCTCCCGCTGCTGCTGCACCGCTGGAGCACAATTTCTGTTCTCATCCTGAAGCAAAGTTCTTAACCCGAGGTATTATTTCTGGGCTAGTGGAGTCTGTAATCTGAAGCATATGTAACCCGAGGTACCACTGTAGCCCAGTTCACATGTCACATTAAACCATAGTTAAAAACAATGGCTTAAAGTGAATGCGTATCATGCTCCTCCTCCTTTTCCGCTCTTCCTTGGCTCTGGCTGCACTAGTTTGTTTCTCCCCAAACACCACAAGTAAGCAAAAAAGAAAGCTTGATTGCCACTTGATTGTTTGGAGCACTCTCCAAACAAACTGCTTCAGATGCAAGAGGTTTGGATGTCGCAACCAAGCCACACAATGGCTTGTTCCTTGGCAGGGGAGAGGAGCAGGATTCGGGGACAGAGCAGAGTGGTACGTTTTTGGCATTGTGCACTAGCTCACTGTGAATTCACAGTAAATCATAGTTTGCTTTTAATTAAGTATAGTGTAATGTTACATGTGAACCACAACATTGAGAAGCTCACAAGTAGGGCAAGGTGGAGACAGTCAGAGGTAATTAGGCACTGTATGAAGAAATGCTTCCTTTTGAATCTATGTCACTGGATGACTGAAGAACCAGACTACATGTTTGCTTAAATACGTAGCAAGCAGCTATGTACTTTGTTTTTCCTAACTAATTACAGGGGTAGAAAATTCCCCCTCTTAGATTCCTAGCCATGCCAGGGAGCAGAGGGTGATCTCACTCAAACTGCAGTGTGGGAGTGATGAAGACATAAGCCGAACCTTCCTGCTCACCCCTAGGTTCTGTAACTCCTGTGGAAAACAACATAGTTATGAATTTAAATGTGTGTCTTGTTTGGCCCTTTTGGTGTTTGGGAGCATGGAAAGTAAATTATCTATGGAAGTCTAAATAAAGTGGTGCTGCTCGTTGAAAACAAACAAACAATTTTTGTTCTTTCCATCCTATGCATGGTGTATCTACCGCCTATGTCACCAGACAATGATTGGTTTCAAACAGCCCTGCATGTTTGGTCCATACAGTGGTACCTCGGGTTACATACTCTTCAGGTTACATACGCTTCAGGTTACAGACTCTGCTAACCCAGAAATAGTGCTTCAGGTTAAGAACTTTGCTTCAGGATGAGAACAGAAATCGTGCTCTGGCGGTGCGGCAGCAGGAGGCCCCATTAGCTAAAGTGGTGCTTCAGGTTAAGAACAGTTTCAGGTTAAGAATGGACCTCCGGAACGAATTAAATACTTAACCTGAGGTACCACTGTACTTGGTTTTTGCTCCACGTTTCTTCCTGGTAAGTAGTACAGTGGTACCTCAGGTTGAGAACTTAATTCGTTCCTGAGGTCCGTTCTTAACCTGAAACTGTTCTTAACCTGAGGTACCACTTTAGCTAATGGGGCCTCCTGCTGTCACGCACCACCGCTGCGCGATTTCTATTCTCATCCTGAAGCAAAGTTCTTAACCTGAGGTACTATTTCTGGGTTTGCAGAGTCAGTAACCTGAAGTGTCTGTAAGCTGAAGCATCTGTGACCCTAGGTACCACTGTATTACAAGCACGTGAGAAGCCATCTCCTTTTGAATAACTGGCAGTGGGATGCAGTTCCTCTTCCTGAATCTTTCTGATTAATTCAATTCTCAGAACCTATGTAGAAAAAAAACAAATATTGTTTTTGCCTGAGAGATAATGGGCAAAGGTTATTCTGACTGATGGGTGCAATCTACAGATATCTCAAACTTTGTTTTTATAAGGGTTTTTTGCTTTCCTGGACCTCCCTTCTATTTTAGCCTGCCTGATTCCAGATGAAGGAACAGAATGAGCACCACATCACTGGCTCTAAGCTGTTCATCTTTCCTTTGTGAATACTGAGATTGCAGCTGCCAAATGAGGTTTTCATGGCTTTGGAAGGCTAATTATGATAATATTTGAGAACGCTGTTAACAAATTGTGTTGAGGGTATTAAAAGTGATGCCTGTAGCTGAATTGGTTGTCCTCTGTAGTATAGGAATCTTTGAATCTTTTGGTCAAATGAGATACTTAATGAGTTTTTCGGTCACAGCACATTACTAAATTAGATGTTATGTAATAAAACAAAAGTACTTGCATACCATATGGACTTTTTATTTTGGAACCTGGAACAGGCGATTTCATTTTTAATTAATTTAATGGGAAATGAATAGTGAAACACAGTGGGTGATAGCCAACTTCCTGTCAATTTTAGGGTAGATAAATGGAAAACTATTAACTTAAGTTAGTCCTGAGAAGTTTTGATTTTGACAGGTGTACTCTGGCTATATAATTGTTAATGATATTATCTGGGGTATTACACATCTTATCAGTTTTGACATTCTGATAATGAAATACTAATAAGTGACTTTTGAAAATGATAAAATGGCATACTGCTTTAGAGAGTTAAGGTAGGGCTTCTGAGATGCATTTTTGTAGAAAAATATTGTCTGTAATACATGTTTTTTCTAGGAAAAAACCACTTTATAACATTTGTTTATACATATATGAGAAATTATATTTCACTTCCTGATAATATTTTATGTATAGCACACAGACCTAAGCCCTATTTAGATAATAATTTGTCCTACTAATTTTAGCTTCTGTTTGTAAGAACATGAACAAAAGGGAACTCAATAAAGTATGGTAACTCTTTCTCTAAGAATCAAAGCAAAACAAAGATCAATAATAAGACAGCATTGTACATATTTTCATGGGGATATGAGTAGAAATCCAATGCCACAGAGAGAAAGGAAATTAAGGAATAGGGCGGTGTCCACATTGATGTTTTCATTTTATCTGTGTGCACAATTTCCTGTTAACCGTCAATGCTCTCTCTGTTTTGATCTTCTTGTACAAAACAATGCACAAGGATTAGAATTACAAGCATTTGCATGACTGATGTGGAATTAACTTTTGTTGGCCCTTTCTGTTGCCACATTACTAGCCTAGTTTCTTCAATGTTGGGACTTTTATTATTTATTATTATTTTATTATTAAAATAAATATTGGGGTGAATGTGACCCCTGTACATGATAATGCCATTTGCTAGGTTGCCTACAATCCAATAAATAGGATTTATTATAAATGCAATAATAAATAAAATATTCCCTCCGAGGAGCTCAAGGTGGAATAAACCATTCACCCGCTTCCTAGTTTTATGATCACAACAACTCTGCGAGGTAGGTTAGGCTGACCGAGTGTGACTGGCCCAAACTTAACCAGTGAGTTTCACTTCATTTCACTTCAGTGGTCTTAGGAATCTGTGGATGAGTTGAAAAGATATGGGGTTTAAAAAAAAGACCACCAAGCAGTCTGAGAACGAGACCAAGAAGAAAAACATAACTATCACAATCTTGAGCACAATATCCAGAGAGGCCATATTATTCTAGCCCTCAGGTTTGCTGTTCCTCTCAATATAGTTGATTAAAAGCAGCAGCTCCATCTGCTGGCACTTGACAGTCACTACGCACAGAGTGCATTTTAATGCCTCTCAAATTCTACATGCTTGCACACTTGGTATAGTTAAGGTTAATATAATCTTAATGATACCAAGTAGCATTCATATTTGTATAAAATTGGTCTCTGAATGAGAAAATACATGCATTTCAACTGTAGGGGGTTTTTAAGGGTGCTGGGAGAGGAAACCTACAGTTCCCATGATTCTTGGAGTATATCTGGGTGCCTTAAATATATGGTTGTGTAGGCAGCCCTATTGGGATGCGGGTGGCGCTGTGGGTTAAACCACAGAGCCTAGGACTTGCCGATCAGAAAGTTGGTGGTTCGAATCCCCGCGACTCGGTGAGCCACCATTGCTCGGTACCAGCTCCTGCCAACCTAGCAGTTTGAAAGCACGTCAGAGTGCAAGTAGGTAAATAGGTACCGCTCTGGCGGGAAGGTAAACGGTGTTTCCGTGCGCTGCTCTGGTTTGCCAGAAGCGACTTAGTCATGCTGTCCACATGACCCAGAAGCTGTACGCCGGCTCCCTCGGCAAATATAGCGAGATGAGCGCTGCAACCCCAGAGTCATCCGCGACTGGACCTTATGGTCAGGGGTCCCTTTATCTTTACTTAGGCAGCCCTCCTTGCAAACACTGGGAGCTTCCAGGCAAAAGCTTCTTCAGGAGCACAAAAAGTACACCAGGCAGCATCTCAGAAGTACATCCTACCCAGAAATGTTATACTGTACGATGTAAGTTAAGTGATAGTAGTACCCATGCTTATTCTGCTAGTCAACAGGCAGCAATCAGAACAATCCCCCATGCTTGTAGGTGTTAAGCATTCTGAATTGCACTGCTGGTCATTTGCAAATACCCTGCGTAGACATGCACATGCAGAATCCCAGGCTGTCTTACAGTCTTATCATTTCAGACACAGCAAAAATAATGTTTGAATATGTTTCTCCAAATAATGATTACATCTTACATTTCCAGCGACGCAAATACTAGGAACAGACTGTGTGTTGATGAAGCTGTTAGGGCACATCTGGAGCTGCCTCTTATCCTTCAATCTAATTTGCTGACAGTTGACTTGGGACACAGACGGCCAAAGCTGCTCCCCTGGGCAGCTCTTGGAAGCTGCATGAACATCACAGCAAGGATTAGCACAGGTTTTCTGTGACCTGGCTTGATCCTCTGCTACACTGTAAAGGAGATAATTCTGTGTGGGTCAACAGAACATACATTATGAGCACTGTGCATGGCATGAGCACATTGCACATTCTAGGGTGTGCACATTTCACGTTTGCTGATTGTGACAGTCCTGATGCGAAGCTGCTCTTGCATAATGCTTGTAAACTCTTAGAGTTTAATGAGTGTCATCTGGATAAAGCTATATGCTCTTTAGTTCATTGGAAACAACAAAAGATTTCAATGAGACTACTTTGTCTAATTTTCCTTCAACTGCATCATTATTTTCATTATCCCCATTAATGCTTTCTCCCCTCATAGTAAACAAAAGGTACAGATTGGTAATTAAATCTACAACAAATCTACATTTGCAAGCAAAATGTGAACAAAGATTTGGTCTTCACTGTTGAATACTTGGAAAAGAAATTTTAATGCGTATGGAACACTTAGAACACTAGTCCTTCTGCTGATAACTCTTTTCAGGATAGCACATGCTGGGCAGATTTTAATAAGTTCAGTATTCAGTTTTGCTGTTTCATCACTTCTCTTTTACAATATACATCTACAGCCTCTTCTGCAGTCAAAATCTGCATATGAAGGGTTTCTTACTCTCAGTATATAGGAAAATGGGAAGGGTTGGATAACAATAAGCAAATGACTCACTTGTGTACTGTCTGCATGATGGAATAATTTATAGTCGTGAAATGCTGTAGACATATATTCTTTCAAACTAAGTGATTATGTGTTAAGGAAGCTACAGCTGAGCAATGGCATTTGGGGAAGTTCCACATGACAATGTTAAGTTTATTTTCTCTCTGCATAGTGCTTTCCTTCCACACAGTGGAGTATATATGGGGAAGTATATGTGTGTAAATGATAGATCACAACCATTTCAGCTTTTAGCTAGATGTATGTTACCAAAATTAGCTGCTGTGCATTCCTTCTTAGCACATCTTTCTATCCTGGAGAGTAGCATACAAAAAGGAGAAAAGAAGCTAAAACCACACAGAGATGCTCTTGTGTTGAAACAAAACGAGAGCATGTTAGCTAGCTATTCAGGTACAAAGGGGAATTGCTGAAATATTAACAAGATATCATTAAAAATAACTAGCTGCTGGAATTTGGAGGAGAGGAAAGGATAATGGTCAGATTTTGACAAAGTAGTTGAACCTGACTCCTATTGTTTTCAGTGTGTACTAAGTTCACCTAACTTAGCTCTGGCTCCACCCCAGATAAGTGTGGCACGTCTTTTACTTATTCATGTTCACATACCTACAATGAACATTGTAATGGGAGATAGTTAACATTGTGCTCTGGTGAGTTGCTTTCTGAACAGCACCTCAAAAACAAATTATTATGTTAAGCATTTTAAAGCAACTGACATTGAAACAACAAAAATATATATAAAACAACAAGCAGCCAGCAATTTTAAAAACAGCAGTTCACCAAAACTTTAAATTCAGTAACATGTTTTTAAAATGTAGTAGGTTTCACCTTATGATAATATAGGCACTGTTGTGACGTGGGGTTTGTGATTTCAGCTCTCTTGACATAATATGCTGGAGACAGTTCTCTAGTAACACTTCTTTATTAAAGCAAACAAGACTGGGGCCTGAGGAGGGGAGAGCTACATTTATAGGGACAGGGAACAAGCTAGAAGGGATACATTTTGGAGGGAACAATATCAGGCAATCACAGTCCTGCCTTTTGGAGGAAACCAATAAGACAGAGGATCCAAATACAGCAGCTTAAATGAACCAATAGTAGCTGTACCCTCTGGAACCAAAAGGCAGATACTTTACCCTAATGCAATACAGACAATAATAATACAGATATAAAATCCTTTGACTCAATACACAACAGGCACTTCACAGATCTGCCCAGGAAAGCTATTTCAAAGGTGAGAGGCTACCACTGAAGAAGCTAATTCCCCAGTTGCCATTCACCTCATCTCCTGAATATTGGGTTACCTGTAGACCAGCCTGAGAAGCAGATCTTTTGGGAAGATTTCTATTGAAGAAGGCAGTCCTTTAAAAATCCTGCTAATAAGCCATTTGGGGCTTTAAAGGTCAAGAACAGCCCTTTCAGTTGTGCCTGAAAACAGACTGGTAGTCTCTATAGATCTTTTAGCACAGGCAAGATGTGCTGAATCTGGCTCATCCCAGCCTAACAATTTAGCTTCCATTTTCTCGTCTGCTCTATCCACCAGAGCCTTTCTTTGCATGCAGGGAAAGTCCTTAATTCACTGATGGTTTAAGGCCAGTCGAAGCCGTTCCCAGGATGTGGCCACTGTCACATGCTAATAGTTTCTATGAGCCACAGGTGAGAGCTGAGTGCAGAGTGGGGACCAAAGATGGGCAAACCACCCCAGAAAAAGCACAATGTGTCCCCCCCCCCACCAGAGGTACTAGCCCTGCTCTAACACCCCATACACCCCATGGCGTTAGTAGGTGATGTGATTCTGTATGTATGTTGTTTCCCTCTAGCTAACACTATTTACACAGTACCAGCTTAACATACAATTGGTTGTTCTTTTTCTCAGTTTGGATTGAAGCTGGTGTGGGGAATAATTCATCAAAACACAGTATTTAAATTTTTAAAATGACAGATATGATTTGAATTACATGTAGATATGAATTACAACTAATGTTATGTGTACACTGATTCCCGGACCAGCAGTGTTAGTGCACTGGAAGCAGAGTAAATGGGGTAGGTTCACAGCCTTAGATGAACTCTCCCCTGTTCCTTCATTAGCCTTTTGTCCAGTTTTATGGCATGTCATAGGAAACCACAGAGCTTGGGGAGCAATTTACCTCTGTGAGGAAAAGAGATTCCATCGTTTAAAGTAGGGAGGAAGAGGGTCAGAACAGCAGCTGTTCAGGCTTATGTCTTGGTATATGCAAAATATTTTTAGAATACTTTTGTACTAAAGGAAATAAACATTTATGTAGGATTGTGAGCAGATCCACCCGGCCTAGGAAGTATGTACATTTTGTCCTGGGTAACATTGCTGATTAGATTTTGTATAAACATGTTAGTAAGCCGACAATGTTAGTCTGAGTTTGCTATGAGTCGAGAGGGCTGAATTGCTTTAGGAAATGAGTGGCTCCGTGTTAACGTACAAGAGTTAAAATCATGAAGGTCTGAGGACGTTTCTGCTTTTGGTGCTGAATTGCTGTGTGGCATATTGCATGTCACTGTAATCACTCTGTGGTCTAACTCCCAGAATTCTTAAAATCCTTGTGGCAATATGTCAGACTATCGATTATACATTTGCAGTGTGTTGTACGCCTATTGAGTAACAGTTATAAAGTGTGACGGATGAACATGCAGATGAATTCAGAGTTGAGATTACTTTTTTACTGCTTTCAAAAAGCAGACCATATTGGATATTAGATCATTATTATGGAATAGATGCTGCTTTTATAAATATAATTATTATGCCCACATATATTATAGGAGCATCTTATAATTCATAATTCTTGTCAGTTGTTCAGTGATAGATCTGAGATAATATTGAAATGCTTCGGCTTAATTTGGATTGAATTTTGTTCAGCCAATGCATTTGTCATTTCATTAGCATGGCAGACCATTAATCTCATTCATCAAAACTGTCCTATACTGTGAACTGAGCGAGCAATGACATGTTCGGCTTCTGCCTTCATTTTATTTTGCATGGATTGTTAAATTTTGTTGCAAGCTGCCTTGAGAATGAAGGCCAGGAAGTAGAATATAAATATTTGAAATAAACTAATAAATCTTTACTAAAATACCAACAGTGATATTCTTCCTTCCTGTTTGGAACATGGCCAGTCTCTAAGAAAATAGTTTCTTCTTAAAATCTGTTACCAAGGAGTTCAGCCTCACTGTCATTTTAAGTATGCCTCTAGGCCAGGGTCGTCCAACACATGGCCCCTCAAGGCCTTTTTTGGTGCGCGCACAGACACACACACACACACAGCCCACGCGTTGCCTTCCCAAAGCTGAGTAAGCAAGTCGCTGGGCTTTGGGATTATGGTGTGTGTGTGTATGTATGTATGTATGTATGTAGTCAGTCTCTTTGCTTTCTCTCATCAGCAGAGACTTCCGATTTAGTCTGGCTATTATGTGTGGTAAAAATTCATTCATGTTTAATTAAAAACACCTAACATAATTTGAATGCTAATGCTGATGGTGCACGTATCTTTTGTGATGAGCATGTTACATCTCATCTGCACTGCATATTACATCCTAGTTAGAATAATGTTGACCACAGCCTCGTCATGCATGTGCACAAACACTACATAAGAAGTGTTGTATAAGGGAACATTTTCATTTCTATGGGATTTGTTGTTTTTTCTAGGCAATTTAAATTATGTTTTGCTGCAATTAAGAATCAGGATAAGGATAATAACGATTACCTCCTTTATTGCATTGTGTGACGATGCTTATCAGGTCCAAAGTGCAAAGTATCCAATAGGTTATAACTTAAAGATACAGTACTGCTGCCTTGTACATTGCACTACAAACCAGGTTCTCTTATCATCTTAGCACTTTTCCACTTCATGACTGGATAGCTTTTCAGACTTAGGGTACAATTGAAGGTATATTACTTGCACTCAGGCTGTGTAAACACTATAAAGCACATTCAAAGCACATTATCCCTTCCTCAAAGAATTCTAGGCACTATCATTGCTGAGAATTGTAACTCAATGAGGGGTGAATTGCTGTGCCCAACTTTCTTTGATTGAGAGAATGTAAAGTGTGCTTTAAAGGTATAGCATGTGTGCTGTCTCAAGAAGCATACTTACTATGTACCGATATTTGTCAGATGTACATCATATTTATGAACTGTGAGAAACCAGCTCTGCTCATTTGCAGGGAAGGGAAATAATGTACTATTGGATCAAATTGCTAGGGGTACCAGCTGAGCTACAGAATAAGAGGTCAAATAAGAAAGCAATGTGTTGCATTGGCTACTAAGTTGATAAAAAGAACTGAAGTATTTGCTTGGTCTGAAAACCAGGAACAGTTGCTCAACAAAATTAATATAGAGAGTGTAGTTAGGAAAATGGAGGATAATTTATTTGTGTATCAAACAAAAAGCCCTATGGATTTTTTTAATCTGGAAGACATTTTGTGCTAAGTATGGTATTAACTTTATCATTTGATGCCAGTTTTGAGTAATATGGCACTGTTTTGGTATGAGCAGCATAGTCTACTCAGAAGGAAGTATGTTATATTCAGTTGTGCTTACTCCCAGGCAAGTCTGTATAGGACTACAGCATTAGATTCCTAGTATTTACTGTTTTAGGGGATTGTGTGGTGCTAACTGGATGTTTATACTAGTGTTCTGCATGGCTGAATGAGCAGAACACTTATTTCCCCATTGGACCAAGTTCCTGCATTGCAATAATGTTCCCACATCACAAATAATGTCATGCTTTGTGATCTTATATTAATTTCTTCTTAGAATTATTTATGAATTATTTCATAGAAAACGTAAGGTTGAATTTTAATCTCTTATAGGTTGACAGACATGATATGAATACCCTCAGCCTGCCTCTTAATATTCGCCGGGGAGGTTCGGACACCAACCTCAACTTCGATGTACCTGATGGTGTGTTTGAGTTTCACAAAGTAAAACTCAGTGCAGACAGTTTGAAGCAAAAGATTCTGAAAGTTACGGAGCAGATCAAAATAGAACAAACAGCTCGGGATGGGAATGTTGCAGAGTATTTGAAGCTCGTGAACAGTGCAGACAAACAACAAGCGGGTCGAATTAAACAAGTATTTGAAAAGAAGAATCAAAAGTCTGCCCATTCCATAGCCCAGTTGCAGAAGAAATTGGAACAATATCACAGAAAGCTCAAAGAGATAGAACAAAATGGTTCCTCCAAAAGTACCAAGGATACTTCCAAAGACAGCCTGAAGGAAATCCAACATTCCCTGAAAGATGCCCATGGGAAATCTCGTACTACTGGCCAGAGCAATGAGAGCAGCAAAACAGGTGTTCCAGGAGTCTCCTTGACACCACCAGTGTTTGTTTTCAGCAAATCCAGAGAGTTTGCAAACCTGATCCGGAATAAATTTGGTAGCGCTGACAATATTGCTCACTTGAAGAGCAGCCTGGATGATTTTAGGCCGGAAACTACTTCCAGGGCCTACGGCGGAAGTGCCACTATAGTGGCCAAGCCAAAATATACCAGTGATGATGAGTGCTCAAGTGCAACATCTGGCTCTGCGGACAGCAATGGAAACCAGTCCTTTGGCCATGGTGGAACAAATGCTCTGGAAAGCCATGGGAAACTATCAATTCTCTTTGAGGGACTGCGGGAAATAAAGGAAGCACAATCCCAGCTGGCAGATGACATTGAGAATTTAAAAGTACAATTCAAAAGAGAGTATGGCTTTATTTCTCAAACGCTGCAGGAGGAAAGGTACAGGTACGTTATTATGTTGGCCAGTTGAAATTGATTTTCACAGATAGGTGAGAATGAGGTGGTGTCAAAGCAATGCAACAAAGAGAAGAATGAACTAAGTACCCTTGAACTCCACCCATGACAATGATCAGCTGCATGTACTACATAGGCACATGTTAACGCTTCCCCATCATATATGCACTTGAAGAGGCTAACACATTTGCTGTTAGGGTAATGTGTGAAGTGTATTTTCAGAGTTCTCAGCAGGCTTATCAGGTGAGCACTCGTGGGGTAAAAAACCTCTTGTCATGTTAGTTTCTATAATCACATGCAAAAACTTACAACTTAGTGAGAATGGCAGTAATAATTATAATGATAATATAAAATTACTTTTTCAAAGGTTTACAATGTTCAGCTTGTATTCAAGGTAGTATACTTTTCTAATGCCAGTAGGGTTTCAGCTCAGGGAAACAAAAAGTTACCCTGAAAAAAAATGGTGATGATGCAGCCTACAAATAAGGAGGGATGCACTTTCATTAGATTTCACATAAAAGCCAAGTAAATTTTGTTTTTGTTAAGGTATGAGCGATTAGAAGACCAGCTGAATGATCTAACAGACCTCCACCAGCACGAGACAGCCAACTTGAAGCAAGAACTTGCTAGTATTGAAGAAAAGGTGGCGTATCAGGCCTATGAACGGTCGCGAGATGTTCAGGTACCAACTTTTGAAATTAAGTAACAGATTATTTTTTTGTTTCCAAAGAATTAGCCACTGTGGTCCAGTGATGAAAGCACAGGATTTTTTAGACTGAAAGATCTGAGTTCCAATTTAAGACTAGATTTGGGCCTTTGGAGATGGAGAAGGAAGTCAGTCATGCTTCCTATTCTTCATGTCTTTAAAAAGAACTTTTGCATCTCCCTCTCAAAGAAATACTGCGAATCCAATGCAGCTTTATTCAGATGAGTAAGTCCCCACTGCATTCAATAAAGCTTATTCCCTTTAATGTTTAGGATTGCAGCCATAAACTCATAGCCAGAGCTTTCACATCTAACCACTAATTTTTCACATTTATCTCTGATGGAACTATAGTGTGGAAATGACATTGCTCTTGCAAGATAGGAACAACTGCAGTTCTCCATGGGAAAAATTATAACCCCCCTCACTAGGCTGTTGTGGGAATGAACAAAATAAGTATAGAAAAGTGCTATTGAAAGAATTGTTTTTAATCAATCCGTGTAATCAGAGGATACGAGACTGAACATGAACACTGGCCGTTGCACAGTTCTCCTTCAAGGAGGAAAAAGACACCTACAATTCTGTGATTCTGTGTACTGTACATTTATGTATGGTTGGAGACAGGCAAGGGAAGAGTGCTCTTATGTTCAAATCTGGCTGTCCACCGTGAGAACAGGATGCTGGACAAGATAGGCCATTGGCCTAATCCAGCTGCCTGTTCTAATGTTTTTGTGTTAATACATTTTCTACTTTGGGGTGCATAGAATTATAGAATTGTAGAGTTCGCGATCAAACAGTTGCAAATTGTTTTGCTAATTGATTTATGCACAGAGGGGGGTAATGTCCTTAACTGATCAGATAGAATGAAAATGTATTTTATGTATGAAAGTGATGGTTCCTTAACTTTTCTTTCCCTCCTTCCTCTTCCTATTTTATAGGAAGCTTTGGAATCTTGCCAAACACGGGTCTCTAAGCTGGAGATTCATCAGCAAGAACAGCAAGCCCTGCAGTCAGAAACCGTTAATGCCAAAGTCTTGCTGGGGAAATGTATAAACGTAGTCTTGGCCTTCATGACCGTAATCCTAGTGTGCGTCTCCACCATAGCCAAGTTTATAGCTCCTATGATGAGAAGCCGTTTCCATATCATTTGCACCTTCTTCGCAGTAACTCTTCTTGCAATTTTATGCAAAAACTGGGATCACATTGTCTGTGCCATAGAAAAGATGATCATACCAAGATGAATCCACAATGCCCAGAGCATTTTTGTTTTTAAAAGAAGAAATACTTCTAAACAAACTACCAAATCTTTAATTTTGCAGTTTACCTGTGCAGACTAAATGAAGACTTTTCTATTGGGTATTAAAATGTGATGGTGATAACTCCTGGCAGTGTATTTCACCTCATCAGTCACCTTATATGAAATGAGGTGAATCTGTTATAGACTAATTACTTGTGTAAATCTTTCTGCCTTAATCTAATCTACTTTTTCTACGCTGCAGAAATCCTGAACAGTCAAGTCTTGAATACATGATCTTAACTAGACTGGGGTTTAGGAGAGGTATAGTATAAATAAGAAACAGCAATCCTAGTTGGGAGGTTGCATATTCATGAACAGTCACCTGCATCATTCCACTTTACATAGTCACTACTGTTCCCTTATGAAGCATTTGCAAACAGTAAGCTGAGATTTACACACCTTGGAGAAGTGCTGGTCACATTTTCGGCATCTCCTGAAGACAGATATTTATAAGGTAGAAACTGTGATGGAGTTTATTTTCTCTCTTGCCTGTTGCTGACATTGGCCCAATAGTCAAAGAGGATTCTTACTTAAACCTTGCCCCAAAATTGTTTTTGCCTTACAGTTTAGTTTATATTCAATATTATATTCCATTCCACTTCTGTTTCATGATCTTAAATATATATACATAGCTGTCCCAACTGTTGAATAAATGAGGATCTGCCAATCATGTGGTCCAAACATGGGTATTTATCTCTTTTTGATAAATCTATGTTTTCTAATGGGAACTACTTTTTGGCTGAAATGCAGTGATAGGAGTCGCTCATCACATCCCTTTAGAAACCTGCAGCTGTCTAGTGACTGATGTTGTTATGAGCAAATAAGAACAATAGCATGCAGTCCAAACAGTATAATCTTTTCGGCTTTTGTTTTCATTTTTCCTGTCCTTGGTTGTTGTTGTTTTTTACTTTTAATCACTAAAATACATTGTCTGATGTATTTCTCTGGTGATAATTTGTGATGCTCTCCCAATATCCAGCTATAGCAGGGCAGTATTCTCAAATCAATGTCTTTAGCCTAAAATAATACCGCAATCACTGTGAAGTTTGTATTGAAATAAAACTTCATGTATGAAAATACTTGTATAAGATATGTGAATAAATATGGTTAGGAAGTGAAAAGGTGAGAAATACATTAGTGGTGCTTTTTTTGTTTAAAAAATCATGAAAAGGCATCTGCCAATTTAATTATTAGCACTGGTTGCAGAAGAATGTTGTAACAGTAATTTGCTTGAATTCTAATGAATTACCCTGTTGCACATGTCCCATTAATTTTAATGGGGTTCACACTAGAGAATGATGAAACTGTTAAGTTTCAGTTTCTCATGAGTTTCACATTTTTATAATTTTAATTTTAGTTTACCACATTTCTGCATCCATTTGCTATTTTATGTTTTGATTATGCATTTTACAGTAATGCACATTTCCCCCTAATATATGCATTTTTGTACACATCTTTGGGTTGGAGAACTGCGTCATGAAAATTAACAGAACTGTGAATTTTGAAAGCTACCTGTATTTAAATTCACATACATTGTTTCAGGAAGTGTGAATAAGGTATGTTCGCATTGGGCTCTTCCATAGTGTAGTTTAATGGGAACAGTAAGTTTTCTTGTACTTTCATTAATTTTCCATTGTCCATATGATGTTCTCCTCCAAATCACTGACCTCCCTCAGTGTGGATTCTTTCATACCAGGGATGCTCCAAAAGGAGAGGGCGTGAGAAAATCTGGAGGAGGATAGACTGTGACTTGGAAGAGAATGCCATGTGGACAATGGAGAATTAATGGAGGCACAGGTAGGTTACTATTGACATTAAACAACGGCATGGATAGGTCCATTAAGATGTGAACCAAACCAGATTTCTCCCTCATCTCTACCTCACACAGGAGAAACTGTGCTCCAAGGGCACTTCCAGATGCAGGCATCTGCCTATGAATGTAATTGTGTAGAAGACTAGCACTGTGCTGTTGCCAGCCTGCTATAGTAAGAATCCTGCCTGTCATGGAAGGATCAGGGCTAGTGTTTACTTAGCAGTTTTAGTGCTAGGAAAGCAATAGTGGCAGCACTTGCGAGAATTGTATTTTGCTGAACAGTGAAGGCTTAGTAAAGGCTGTGCAGTTCTCCTGAGAAAAGCCCAGAGTTTGGAAAGCCCCCTTGAGGCTTGGCATAATTTCAGGAGCTAATTTGCTAACGATGTAAATACTGGTAAAGTTTGCACTTTAAAAATGGTTTAAAAAATCAATATGTGCAATGTTTTGTTTTGTGTTTTTTAAAAAAACAAAAACAAACGTGGAACTGAACTTGCTGACGACAAAGACTAAGACGCCTGTCTATATATTGCTAACTATATCATTGCTAGCTATATCAGTAATCCAGAAGGCAATGGAGACAACAGGCATATATTATTTTTAAAGTCCTCTATTTTCCTATTTATTCCCCAATATTCCCTTATTGTTGCATTAAAATCTCTAATTTGAGGGAGGAAGAGTGTGGGTGAGTGTACTGGGTCTGTCCCCCTCCAATGTCAGAGTCTGTGGAGGCATTGACCTCCATGCCACAGAGGGAAGAACTTCTCAAGTGAAGAGTCTGGTCTTACACATGTAAACTCCCTGCATGAGATGTTGATGATTCCCACAAGGAGCTTCACCCAATAGAAGAGGTCCCTCTGCAGATGTTTGCCTTCCCGATACATGGAAACAATGTTGGAAGTGCAATTTATGGAATAGGGCCAACAGGCTTGCTCCCCTACTCCCCCTCATACAATTCAAGTATGAGACAGAATACCCAAATAAACTGAATTATTTGCAAAAGATCCCAAAGTACCCCTATTTTTTTGGGAGGGGAGACTAAACTGGGTGCCTTAATCTACATCATACCCTCTAAAATTTTCAGGATAATAGTTTGTTCCTTTTAGGTTCTTTTCCCCAAACCTCCTTTGGACACATTTGGCTATTTTCTTTACCAGATACATTAAAGGCCAGGTTCAGTGACTCTGATAGGGTTGCCATACGTCCGGAATTTCCCAGATATAGCTGCCATTTTGCCCTCTGGGCAGAAATCACTGAAGTGTCTGAGGAAATCTGGATGTATGGCAATCCATGTCAGAAGTGTAGATTTTGGTGAACTTTGCCCCACCCCCAAATCTCAACAACTCAAATTCACGAGCGGACTTTCAAATTTCAGTAGCACCCTGTGCGAGGCAAAAATTTGGCACCTCCCCTGTCTCTCAACTTCCGTTCTGCTCAGTTCAATACGTAATAGTTGTGATGCACCGCTGAGTCGCCTAGGCTCAGTGCCCAGTGCTGCAGAACCAGCCATGCTGCCCTAAATTCACCTCTGGTTCCACAAGTGGAAGCTAGTGCAAGGAGCCACACTAGCATAGCAGGGCTTTCCCCCCTCCCTCAAATCTGCTCTGGAGAGCCGTGAGAACCCCCAAACAGCCTGCGGAGAGAAGACAAAATGATCTCTTTAGCGTTATGTGGAATTCCACCGTAGGAGTTTATCTCCTATGTCCTCTTAATCAAGAGTTGTTGCATCTTGCTTATGTATTTTGACCGTGGCTAAATTTGTTCCCAAAGTACCCTGCCTGAACAACAGCAAGTTTTTGCAGTAGCATATGTGCTGTTGTTTTAAAGCTAATGTGCCAACTGAGTAATTTCCCGACCCTCCCCAGCTCTGGCCCCATGCGTTTCTTCTGGGTAATGCATTTATTTTTCTTGGGACTTTGTCCTGAGATTACTTCCCTTCTGTTCAGGAGGATTTCCCTTGTTTTGATTACCAGCCCTTGTGACGCAGCTGTGGAACATCTTGCTTTTCCTTTGGTTCAACAGTGCTTTCCCATCTTTATTCATATGAATAGAACTGTAAAGTACTGACAATAGGGATGTTCCAGACCGTGAACTAGACACTATGCTCCAGACACAGAAAGCTTTCTCTGTTATACATCTGTTTGCATCAGGCAATTTTAAAAACTGTTTCTCCCTACCCGCAAACTACTAAGGATTCTCTTATATACTATTTAATTCTGACTCTAGTTTAGTATCCTTTTCTCTTTTTTACCCCCCTCAGGTGCAACAGTCATTTTTTCTTAATGCATCACCCATTGCTGCAAATGAGTAATATCTTGTTTACACTCTCCTATTTTACATGTATAGTACTGCAGGCTGGCCTATTGAGATGATATGTAAAATATTGGGATACTTTACATTGTACACAATGTGGGATTCACTTGTTAGTAGCTTTACTATTTTGAAGAAGAAACAAAAAAGATCAAACTTTATACTGTTTCCTGTTTCTTACTAATTAATGGTGCAGTCTTCTAAGTAATGATATAAACCACCATTCATCTCAGTGGAGCTTATGTAAGACCTGTTGAAATTAATGGAGCTTGTGCAATGCTTGACTCTACACAGAAGACACACTCTAGTGGGAATTTCCCCCCATTTACATAGGAATGGGGATAATTCCAAAGGCTATCCAAGTGAGTGGCATGTGTTATGTCCAAACAGTGTCTTTGTTTACTTGAAACTTTCTTTAGACTAACTGACATCTCTGCATTTTCTGTTCCTGCTCCTATCTCAGTTCCATACCAAACAGCTAAGATAAATCTAACATTTAACAGCTCACATTATTTTAGATTTTGATGCCACCAAAACACCTTCCAAACTGCAGAACAGAATTATATTCCAAAAATCTATTATCTGGCCTAGAAGAAATTAATCTTCAACATTTATCCAAATACACTGTCATTATTTCTGTGTCAGATGTAGCTTGCTGTATTTATATTGCTGCTGTAATTAGCTAGCATCTAAACGATAAAGCAGAAGAATTTAGCAGTGCTGGACAGCAGCAGCAGGATGTACATTCAGGTTTGTAAGGAACAAAACCATCACTGTTAATTAACTCGGTGTATAATAATGATCTTGCCAGGTTTGTACAATCTCCCAGCATTTAACTGAGATTGCACAGACTTGGTCCAGGAACTAAATGTAGCTGCATAAAAATATTAGGTCACAACTTGCCAGCACAGTTCACAGAACCCTAAAGTCCCATTGTAAAATTTAAAAGCACTTGCAAACCTGGCTTTAATTTATTGCAATAAGGACATGCCTAATTGAAACCAATGTGATCATTCCAAATGTAGGAACAGAGGACTCCTGAGTCAGAGGTAAGCCACTGTAGGAAAGGGGTATAGCTAGACATGCAAGACAATTGCTGGGTACCTGAAGAAATCCATTACCAGATTTCTTCTAGACAACAACTTGGATGAAGGAAAAAAGTGAGAAGTGGGAATCCAATAGAATTCATGCCCAGATACAGATTATAAGCAGAAGTTGGGAGCCATTGTAGCCAATACTGGCTTGGCTAAGGGGAAGGTGCAATGCAATCCGAAGAGGGAGAGAGCAGAACACTTTTAAAGCATTAATATCTTAAAAAGGAGAAATACCTATTGCCCTTTGGCCGTTGTTGTTTTTTAATAGAATCTTCAGTTACTTTAAACTTTCCCAGGCCTTTTGCGGTAGCACTGATTTTGCTGGGCAGTTATACTGATGCCAGTGGAAGTCCCCCCAAGTATTACTGGAAATTGGTAAGGAGGCTTTGACGAGCACAAGGACCATAGCAGACCATTGAGCACAGTTGCCCCCTTCATTCCCCTCCCACCCCAAAAAACCCTCTGCAGTTTTTCATGAGCAACTTCTGCAACTGCAGAACATGCTAACGAAAGGCACAGATGAATAAGGTGGTCGTAACATTCAAGTTGTTAGAGGGACGCAATGCAGAATTTGAAATTCTGTGTGCAAGCTTTCAGTGAAATTGATAACTCTCCTTAAGCCAAAATAATAGTATATAAATAATTTTGTTTCAATTGACTGAAATGGGAATCACTTGATTTTTAATGGAGTGCTTGAATTTACACCTGATCCTAAGTATATTTATTTTGAAGAAAGTTCCAATGATGTCAATAGCAAACCATTCCTCTTACAAACACAATCTATGCTGATTTGTTAATCAGATTTTCACTTCATTTTTTTTTTTTTTAATAAATTTTTATTAGGGGTTTTTACAAAATAGAGTACAGAAATAAACAACCTTTCTTTTGTCTCAACAAAGTTTCATGACTTCTTTGGACTTCCTCACATCTCCCGCTGCCATTTTCATCATCATAAATTTTTCCCAGCAATTTATCATCTAATTTGCAAATTTTATAACCACTCATTTAAATATAATCCTCTGTAAATTAATTTCTCTTAATCTCTACTTCATAACAAAGCTTTGTTTTAGCCAAACCCAGCTTCTTTGTGGGTGTACTAGTCAGAGGTTCACAGAAACATCCAAGGAACCAAAGTGAATTAAGAGTATACTCCCTTGGAACTGCCTTTCGTATTCACTTTGTGACTTCTTGTTATCTTTATAAGACTTGTGTCTGCAAACATGCATGTGTTTGCACTCATATCCTGTTTATGTGTATGTGTAAAACTGTAATGTGTGATGCAGATCTGAGTCAAAAGATTTAACTGCTACATTTTTTTCCCCACGACAGAATCATGAATTCTCATTTACCTTATCATCACCATCATTATTTTGGCCTTGTATAGTGTCTTCTTCATGGAACACAAAGGTGCTTTTACTTTGTCAAATTCTCAATTATACTAGGTCTTGCTACTTCACTACTGAATATATTTATATATAATTTTAAACATCAAAAATCCATACTTTATGTTCTAAATATAAATCATCAATGTATTTTATAAGACTGTTTAGCTTCTTAGAAAGAATTTAATGCTAAGAGTTATATATTGCACTGTGTCAGTGTCTGCCTGGTTTGGTTATAAATGAAATGATGTGGCTATAGAATAAGGATGTGCAAAGTAGAACTAAGCAGATAGCATGTTTACATGTAAGCTAATTCTGCGTTAAAAAAAGATTATAGATTTCAGGCAGAACCTTTCAGGTTCCTGAAATACTCATGGAATCTTTCATGTCTTGAGTTATCGTACAAATCTAGGTTTAGAATCTTTGTTCACAGTATGAATTAAAACACTGTACATACTGTTTGCATGGTGACTGGTTGAGCTGTCATGTAAGATTTTAATTTATTGCATATGTTTAGTGATTTAAGTTGTTCCTCAGACTTTTCCTTCCTCTTGTTTTTGTAAGTAATGCCAATTAGGCACTGTGGGGAAAGTCTACTTAAAAGTCTTCAGAACAATCCATTTTCACTGAATGACAATTTTGTCTCTGTGTATGTAACATACAGTGTAACCATACCACTTACATTTTGTGTGGCACTGTGTAAATATAAATGTATTTGCATTCTTTATTGTGTTCTGTAGATTTCATAAGGTGATAATGACTGCCCCAAGGAGCCACCTTTTAAAAAAACAAAATAAAGGTTTTTAAATTTAGTTGTTATTATGCTGGGTTTATTTAAAATATGTCCACTATAAATTACATTTTTTTCTTTTTTCAGAATGACAATAACTGCCAATAAGAGAGGAAAATATACATAGTGGTGGTGGGGGAGATACAAACATAATAGCAGAGAAGCAATTAAAGTAATGGAGTTGGCTGGGATGGCTCAAGACATTTTGTTTCCTGAGATGAAGGAAAGGATGGTGACTCCCCTAATCTATGTACAAAGGTTAACCAGACTGGCAGCTGAAACCAAGGAAGGCTGTGTTCACACTTCCATTTACTGTACACTCACTATCTTTCTAGTACAGTCATACCTCGGGTTGAAGTTGCTTCAGGTTGAGCGCTTTCAGGTTGTGCTCCACGGCAACCCGGAAGTAACAGAACGCGTTACTTCTGGGTTTCGCCGCTTGCACAGACGGTCATAATTATGTCACGTGCATGCGCAGAAGTGGCGAATCGTGACCCGCGCAGACACAGGTTGCGTTCACTTCAGGATGCGAACGGGGCTCCAGAACGGATCCTGTTTGTATTCAGAGGTACCACTGTACTGGTTTCACATGACACTTTCACAATGTCATGTGAACATCCACGTTCACATGACATTTTCTAAAATGCCTATGTATCCTATACTCTGTTATTAAACACTACTGTTTGAATGCTGTTTCTCAAACTAGTTTCACACCAGTTGGAGTCCTTAAGCCATTTGTAACTCATTTCTAGCAAAAGTGTTAACACCTTTGCATAGGGTGTTATGCTTTGTCATATGCCCCCAGGTGTACTGTGGTACCTTGGGTTACAAACACTTTGGGTTACAAACTCCGCTAACCCGGAAGTAGTAACTTGCGTTGAGAACTTTGCCCCAGGATGAGAATGGAAATTGCGCACCGGTGGTGCGGCAGCAGCAGGAGGCCCCATTAGCGAAAGCGTGCCTCAGGTTAAGAACGGTTTCGGGTTAAGAACGGACCTCCGGAACAAATTAAGTTCGTAACCAGGGATACTACTGTATAAACAAATGGAAACTATTTGAAGTCAGTACTGATGTGAACAGTTGGGAGGCGGGGGAGTAGCTGTGGTCCCTTGTACATGGCACACTATCTGGCCACCATGGTTACTGGCATATCTCCATGTATGTTTCCCTCCAAAATATAGGGTATTTTCTATATGGGCACATCATGGTAAGCTCAGAAGAAACAGGTCTGAGGGTCTCACATTTTATGCAGGTTGAGATCAGGAGCATGGGCGTAGCCAAGGTGGAACAGGGAAGGGCAGCTGTCCCCTCTAGAACAAGTAAAACAATAGAAATACTTAACTAACTAACAAATCAGGTAGGTTCCGCCTCCACCTAACAAAAGTCCTGCTCTTACTAACAAAAATCCTGGGAAAAAATAACAGGCCAACCAGAGAATATTGAGAAGCAAAGCAGCTCGTAAGCCTGATCTTTATTGTACTGTTGCAACAGGGTGCTCTCCTCACACGCAGGAAAGGAGGAGGACCCAGAACAAAGGTGTGCCTGCCCTTTATATTTTAAATTGCCTGCCCTTGAGTCCAAGACCACCCCCAGAAGCATCATACATACATCACAAGAAGGGGTGTAACTCAAGACCACCCCTCAGATACATCATACCTACATCACAGAAAGGAGTGTAGCTCAAGACCACACACCCCATACATCATAACTACATCACAGAAAGAGCTGTTGTCTACAACATAAATTTGAGTGCATTGTTTATCTCCTGTCTGGCAGACCTGTTAATGGTCACTTGTTTGGATACCCTGGGGAGCCTGGCCAGTCTTTTGTAATGACAAATACTTAGTTCCTGAGCCAGGTCACAGGCTCACCCTATTCATACACAGACATACCCTTAAGACATGATTTGTGGGGAAAAAAGACAATGGGGAGGCTTTTCCATTTTCCTTCGACCTTGCAGAGAAATATTTGAGGTCAATTTGGGAGGGACAAAATGGTTTCAGCACTTTTTTCTGTGGGGTTTCAGACATGTGGTTTATATATGCAGTTATGAACATTTTATCTATCTATCTATCTATCTATCTATCTATATCTATATATGTATATATATGACCTTAATTTTTTTTTCAATAGTTTGATCCCTACTAACATTAAATGGAAACAAAAAAATTTGACTGCATTATTCATGTTTGGGGAAACATTGCAGTATACTTTATAACTACTGTACATTCATTCCAAAACGACCTTTTCCCTATCTGTGGCTAGAGTAGCCTAGGGGGACTAATTGTAACTACAAATCTGTATCTCTGATTAGCACAAAACAGGTGAATGGCGTGCGTTCTTTTCATGAGATCTGAAAACGTGTTAACGTTGCAGGATGAAACATGTACAGCTCTTTTGTTTTTCCTGACCACTTGAAACTTAGGAATGCGCTACCAAATGGGAACGAACAGATTTGTTTCAAGCATTACAGCTTCCTCTCAATTTGTGGGATGTTTCTGTGCCTGCCGGGAAGGAGCTCCTATTTAATTCCATGGGGCTGACTCCTAGGAAAGCGGGGTCGGTCAGGACTGTACCCTAAAACTCGTTCCCCGCCCCCCCCCCCGCCTCGAAATATTGGTTCCCTCTCATCAAAGGTTAGTGTACTTCGTTTTTAAAGAACGCAAGAACCGCCTCCTCCGATTAGAAACGGACTCTACTTTGAGCATAATCAAGCAGCGTTCCTCAGAAGCGGACAAGCTAAGGGTTAACACAATTAGCCCCGCCCACTTTTGCCTTCGCGCGCCGCCTCCCGCCTCTTGCATCTATTGCATCGTGGCAACCACGCTTCCGCATTCCCGTGATGCCCCGGGGCTGGCGAAGACATTGTCCGGTGGGTTCCAGGCGCCAGCTGACAACATGGAAAGGTAGGTGAGCATACGGGTCCCGGGAGGGCTCAGCGGAAAACGAGAGGGGCGGGGCGAGCGGAGCCGAAGCGCCATTTTTAAACAGCCGAGGCAACCGATGCCCGCCTGAGGTGGCGGGTAAGCGAGGAAGGGAAGGAGGCAGGGCTGGGCCGGCGGGGCAGGGCTGGGCTGCTCCTGAGGCGGTTGGCGCTGCCCGTTTGCTTCGCGGTTCTCGTTCTTTCGACGTGGGTCGCTCAGCCGCTTTCCTTCGTGGGGGTTGGGGGGGGCTGGAGGTTTCCCTTCCCCGCCCGCCTTTCGCCTTCGCGACGGCCCTCTGAAGTAGGCTGGTGAAGTAAGACCGGCGCCTCCCCCCCAAAAAACCCCAGTCCCAGTGAGACGAAACACGGAATATTGCCATCCAGGGCTATTTCTTTTCTTTCCCCGCTACCAGGAACTTTGTTCCCGCACCTCTCAGGTGGGCGCCATCGCCATTATAAGGGAGCAAGGTCGGCGTTCACGGTTAGTTCCTTTTTTCTACTAAAAAATAAATAAATACTGTACAGTAATACAGAAACTCCAGATAGTTTCACCGGCCAAAGGGATTTTTTAAAAATACCGCCAATGTGCTCGTAAGGTAATGCTGGCTAACCGCTCTAGTTCTGCTGCTCTTAAAAGTTGCCTGCAATTTAGCTGCACTGATTTAAGCAGCTCTTTAGAAATAACCGCTCACAGTTTTATAAGCATTTGGAAACTTAACCACAAGGGGTCAGTATAATCCAAATGGATTACTGTCTTCTATATTGGACAATTAGTATCTATCCTAATATTTATTACGGTATCTTTTATCAAGGCTGTTAATAATAATAATAAAACACAAATAATAAAAGATATGGTTTGAAAAACGAATCTTTTAAAAACAGGGTGAGATCCAATGAGGAGACTTAGTCTCGCCCCCCCCCATCTGTTTTGGGGAGCTGTGCAGGGTAGGAGAAATCCCATTGTGCAAGCAGATTTACACTATTGGATGTCACCCAGTAATCATACAACAAATAAAACTTCAACACCTATACACACTAGATGTGTAGTTAATTTTTTAGCATGTGACTTTATTATAAGTATTAAAAATTGTGTTTCAAATCCATTGACCTTTTAATTGCAAGACATTTTCTGGCAACCCCAGCTCCTCAAATTCTATTTAGTGGGCATGCTTTAAGCTCTGGTGTAAAGTTCTTTTTACTAGTTTAATGTTTGTGCTTAGTTTTGATTTATAGCCTATCCTGTGCCAAAGCCCGAAGGCTTGTATTTTTACTATTAATTATTTTCTCTTCCTCAATAAGTTTAGGCATCATATGTCAAATAATCCAAATGTTAATTGTTTTACAAAACAATAATAGTCATATCGCATAGCTAAAACCGTTGGTAGCTTCAGTTTAGTGCCTAGCAATGGCAGGGAAGATTTTAGCAAGGCATTCAATGCAGGCAAAGTGTTGAATATTATACTGGTTGTAACTTGCATCTGTCACAAAGTGGGATGCATTATCCTCAGAGGATATTGCACAGTTTGGCTGTCTTCTGTATAATCCTTCGGAGTAAACAGTCCTGCGGGAACAGAACTTTTGCACCCAAGAAAAAAATGGTTTAGGTAATGGGGAAGTTTATGCAGTGCTTTCATAAATTAACTTTGTTTAATGTGGTTGATTTGAGAATGAAATCAGATTAAAACACACAAACTATATATATGTATTTTCAAAGATACCCTTGTCAGAGAAATAATGAAGCTTTTGAACATGTATTCAAAGCAGAGCCTTTTTAACCATGAATCCATTGACTACTAATTGGGTGCTTTTCTGTTTGTACAGGTAATTTGGCCTCAAGGGATTCCCTCAGGAGAGAAAGAGGTCTCTATGACGGTGGCAGGCTTGTACTGACAGCTTTATTAACATTGTCATCTCATTAACATTCAGTCAGAATGGACACTTTTCCACATATCCTTTCATCAGTCGGTGGAAGTGGAGATCTTAGCTCACAAGCAGAAGTACAAAAACTGTTAAATGATGAAAGAATGCGGTGTGAACACCATAAAAACAATTACCAAACTCTTAAAGCAGAACATACAAGGTATAGTATGCTTTCTTTCTTTTTGATGTTGAGCTATTTAATTAAATGTTGAGAATAGATTGAATTCACAAACTGCAATTGAGTTAAGATCAATTATAATAAACAATTTATCAATAGACTCCTCCCTGACAGCTTATGAAAATCTCATTGAGTCCTTGCAGGATGTGGTCTCGGTTAATATAAACTCAGCCGGCAAGCCACGCACTGCTAAAGGGCGCAGCTGGTTTGACCAAGAGTGCCACACAAAGAAGGAAGCCTTAAGGAACGCCTATTTGGCCTATAGAAACGCTGGATTAAGCTACTTACCTCAATCTTATTTCAAAATCAAAAAAGAGTACAAAGCCCTTTTGGCCTCAAAAAAAAGGCAGTCCGAACAAAATTCCTGGTCCCTACTATTGAATGCCTCACTAAACAATGAAACTAAACTCTTTTGGCAACTGGTCTCCGACTCAATGAAAAATAGTTCCTCAGCCCCAAGCTGTGTCATTCCAGCTCAGGTTTGGGAGAACCACTTCAGAAATATATTTATGGAAAATCCAAACCTCCCTTCCAGTTTACAGGAGGATGACAGGGCACAATTGTCACTGCTCCCTAATTGGAGGCCGGTTACTGTGGAGGAAGTCCATACATTAATTGGGAATCTGAAGAGTGGAAAGGCTCCGGGGAAAGACTTTATCCCAGCTGAGTTGATTACATCAAACCAGCACTGGTGGGCTCCGCTTCTGGCAGCACTCTTTACGGTAGTAAATAACTCTGGTAAGGTACCATATAGCTGGAAACATGCTATAGTAGTTCCAATCTTTAAGAGAGGCCACCCAAATGTACCTTCCAATTATAGGCCTATTAGCCTGCTCTCAATAATTGGGAAACTGTATGCCCATTTCCTCAGTAGCAAATTGACAACTTTTCTAAATGAACATAATATACTATCTGAAGCCCAGGCAGCTTTCCGTGAGAATCATTCAACAACAGACCATTGTCGAATGCTGTCCTTCCTAGCTGAGAAGTATACCAGACACCTACAGGGTAAACTCTTCGTGGCCTTTATGGACCTGAAATCAGCATTTGACTCCATCCCCAGATCCCAGCTATGGTCCAAATTGAGTCTGATCTTGCAGGACAAACGACTTCTCTTTCTTATAAAAGCCCTGTACAATGGAACCAAACTGCAGGTCCGATGCGGTCGACAGGGACAGCTATCGAACAGCATCGAGATGACTAGGGGGGTGAGACAGGGTTGTATTTTGGCCCCCACACTGTTTTGTCTATTCTTAAATGACCTAGAAGAGAACTTAATGGACCCAGATGGACACATTCCAAAAATAGGAATGAGAAGGACCCCTTTGTTGTTGTATGCTGATGACGCAGCCATCATCTCGCGTTCCAGGCCGGGCTTGAATTATCTGTTGAGGAAATTTTCTGATTACTGTTCTGGAAATGGTTTATCCATTAATTATGAAAAATCTAAAATCTTAGTCTTCGAAAGAAGATTCTCCCAGTCTAAATGGGTGCTGGATGGCCATAACCTTGAACAGGTAAAATACTTCAGTTACCTAGGGCTCACATTCCATCATACAAGATCTTGGAAGCACCATTGGCAAACCTCCCTTCAAAAGGCGGAGATTACAAAGCTAGCCATACATAGATTCTTCTTCACAAAGGGCGGCAAATATGTTCCAGCAGCCTTAAGGGTTTTCAACGCAAAGCCCGTCTCCCAACTCCTGTATGCAGCAAATGTCTGGCATAATGGGGACCTGCCAAAGCTAGATGGTTTTCAGGCAAAATTTATACGATCTCTGCTGCAGGTACCTAACTGCGTCCCCAACTCCGTACTTTTGTTGGAAGCTGGTGAATGCCCAATTTCAGCTAGAGCGTGGTGGGCTGCCCTAAGACATTGGCTCAGGATTTCAGTGTTTAATCTAGGGAAGGGTCTGTACCAACATTTGACCAATGAGGAATTTGTCAGCAAATGGCAGAAAACCATGGCTAAAAAAGCCACCTCTATTGGTCTGTCTCCCCCCCAACTGTATTACCTGGGCTATGAAGGCGCCCAAAAGGCTTTAAAGCAAAGATTATGGGACAATGCACACAGTGACTTGCGATCTCGATCACATGCAGTCTGTAGTCCACTGGCAGCAGGAGTTCAATATGGGTATGTCTTTGAGTTAACATCTTACATCAAAAACCTGACAGTACCTAACTATCGAAGGCTTTTTACCAAGGCCAGACTGAATGTCTTCCCCTCTGCAGTGCTGGATGGTAGGTTGAGAGGAGTTCCCTACCAGGACAGACTTTGCTCGTGTGCTCAAGACATTGATTCCATAAATCATATTTTGTTACATTGTGCGAAGTATGAGCAGGCCAGGGCTGAATTGATACTACCCTTGCTGGTGCCTTTCCCGGGAAAGTCAGAGATTCACTATGTCAGGTTCCTACTGGAAGACCGGACAAAAGCTAGAACTTTGGCAGTGGCAAAGTTTTTATCGGTGGTTGCAAGAACAAATGAGCCCTATATTCCAAACAAAGTGCTTGATTAACCTGGAGGTAGGCTGTATGAACTCTGTATTGATTTGTAATGTTCTGTTGGTCTCTGGACCGTAATAAAGATTGTTGTTGTTGTTGTTGTTTAATTAAATGTTTTGATCATGAAAATAAAATGTAAATTTTCTATAGCTAAACTAGTTGCAGTACTAATCAGATGTTAGACGAATAGTATTCAAGTTTAGCACACTGCTACAAACTTTTACTGGGGAGTAGGGGCTAGTTTGCAGGAACTTGATGACAACAGGTGGATTTGCATGGTTATGTCGCCGCCACCAAGGATGGGTAGACAATTTTTGGCTGGCATTCCCTCCTCAATGTGGAAAAGGCACCATTGCCCAAAGATACACAATGCACCTTCACACAGTGACGTCCTTTTCTGTGCCCTGGTATTTCCTGAGGGGACATACTGGGTGGGCATGTGTGCTGTTGGACGTCGCCTTCAGGCAGTGGCAACCAGCTCTTCCATCTGCCCAACATTATTTCTTTGGCCGGTATGGGCAGTGTACTGTTGAAGCTTGGCAAAAGCACACAAACTATTTGCCAAATGGAGCAGCCTCCATGCAGTTCTGTTTCACTTTGCCGTTGTATTGCTTCTAGTTTCTGTGAATTGGGCCTCAATTTCTTGGGATGTTGAAATTTCAGTTATTTAGGGAACAATTCTAACTCTTCTCTGCTTGGTAGGGCTTTATGGAGTAACAGGTTGGCAGATACAGCTCTCCTGCACAGAAGGTGGAGAATTGGCAGATTACTGTGCCAACCTGGAGGTGACCGTCATGTGACTGTAGTAGGGCCTGCTTAGGATCCAACATATCCCAGACCAGTTCAGCCCTGCCCCTGGAAAGTTCTGTTTTGGAGATCCACTGGTTGCTGCCAGTAGGAATCCTACTAATGGCACTTCCACATTTTTGGCAGGTGGGAGTGGAACTCTGTGCCAGATACAGGCTGCCAGGACTAGGTAGAGGGACACTTGCACCCAATCCACTTCCCCCCAGCCCACCACAAAGTGGGGGTTGTATTGTTGTGCTAGTGTATTTAAAAATATGTACAATGTTGATTTTGTGTTTGTGTGTATTGGCATTTTCAGTATAAAAAACTTTCTAACAGGAAGAAAATGTCTAAGCTGCCACCCAGAACACCTCCATGGTGTTGCTGCTCTTCTTTCAAACCTCTCCTTTTCTGTGCAGTCTTTTGGCACAACTCCCTATGTGTCATATTAACTGTAATTAAGCCTAAGTATGTGTAACTGAAATGAAATGATATGCTTCCCCTGTTCATCCTACTTCCCCTTTCCTCTCCTTTCTCTGTTATCCTCAATTTGCCAAGATATAGATCAGTAAACTGAAAAGTAGATACATTGTAAAATGATTTCTTTTCAGGCTTCAGAATGAATATATAAAATCACAAAATGAGCTCAAACAGTTGTTACGTGAAAAGCAGACAGTTCATGATAAATTTCAGTGTCTGCTCGGTGAATTCCGAGATGAATTGTTGGATAAATCAAAAGAAGTAGAGGAGTTAAAGAAGCAGGTACGGCCACAATTCTTTCTGTTAAGTTACACATTATTCATACACAGTATCTTAATCCACATTGCTAATTATGGCTGATGTTCCTGTTAAACTGTTACTGGTATCTAAAGAACTGCAGTTGGGGATATAGTTCTTACTTTTCTTACCACATATTTCTTTTGTGGTAGTACTGCTGTTGTGACCCACCTTAGATCAGCCATGACCTGATAGTGAGTCCCAGCCCACCAGTTGAAGACCAGTGGCTTCGATCATGTAGGAGTACTTTGTGACTATTTTTCTCTTCATTCAAAATATCTCCATGCCATACTCTGCTCAGTTTCAAAAATAAATTTGACATGAGGCATGAGAGCTGCCATTTCAAAAGAAGTTTAAAGACCCCTTTGACTCATGTAACTTGTTTAACAGTTCTCTGGAACATGACATGCACTTTTACTACAGTCGTACCTTGGGAGCTGAATGCCTTGGCAATTGTACATTTTGGCTGCTGAGTGCCGCAAACCCAGAAGTAAGTGTTATAGTTTGCAAACATTCTTTGGAAGCTGAACATCCAATGTGGCTTCCAATTGGCTGCAGGAGTTTCCTGGAGCCAATCGAAAGCTGCGCCTTGGTTTCCAAACATTTTGGAAGTTGAACGGACTTCCGGAACGGATTCCGTTCAGCTTACAAGGTATGACTGTAATGGCTTGCAGGGAGCATCTGATCCATTAGATGATTTTGCCCAGCTTAAATTGTTTTTCTCACTTGATTAGAGGAAGGGCAGGGTGTGTGAAATATAATCTGTCAAGAAATTTTATGTCTCCTGGAATATTGTACACTCTTATTTTTCTTCTTTGGCGATCACTCGTAGCCGAGTAAGATTGTCTTCCATGAACACGGTCTTAACAGCGAGTCCATAAGTGACTGTGGAGGCCAATTCTAGATCCACACGTCTTTCCACAGTGGGGACATAGGTTTCCGGACAGGACATTAAGAAGGAGTGATACTGTATTTACTTATTTGTGTACATAGTTTATATCCAATTTCTTCTACATAGATATATGCTCTTAAAGTGGCTAAAAGAGTTGTAAGAATTGAAGTACAATATAAAGTCATAAATAAAGCATGCAAACTAAAACAGCAATAGCCAATTTAAGTAGAAGGTAAAATCATTCATGTCTAAGTTAAATTAGTAGTCCTAAAATGCCCAGAAAACTATGAATGGCACTTAAATTATAATAATGAGATGTTTTTGGTAGGGCATTCCAAAGCTGTGAAGGGTCACTGGTAAAAATAATATGCCTTTCTAAAGATTTCATCCATATTAAAATGTTTCCCTATCACATGTTCATGAATTTGAGAATATTATTTATTAAAAACTTAATTCCACTCTTCTTTCAAGCAGCTCACGGCAGCTATGGAGTTTATTTATTTATTTAATTTTTACACCTCTTTATTTCATAGAATTCTATTAAGTGGTTTCTCTCCCCCCACCCCCCACCCCCAGCATTTATCTTAATAACAACCATATGACTTACAGTAGGTTGAGAGACAAGTGCCCAAGGTCATTCAGTCAGTTTCATGACTTGAGTGGGGATTTGTACCTGAGTCTCCATAGTCCTAGTTATTCATACTGTGTCTCAACACTGAATTTTTATTAGTTGGGTAGACTGTATACTATAACAAATATGCATCTGTCTTTGATCTGTGTTAGGAATTGTGCAGTGCCGTTTTATACATGTCTATTCACAAGCCAGCTGCATTGAGCTGAACATACCTTACTTCCAGGTATGTTTAGGCCTGTAGATTTAGTTTGCATTTTCCTTTGATTGAGTCATTTTGGCAGTTGCCCAGTGATGAAAACCTTGTTGTAATAGCAGTGTTCAAACAGATCCTATACCTTTTTATTGTTGCCAGTTCCAGTACTTTAGGAATATATGCAGCATAACAGGATAATATTGGAGTGTTTCCATCCTTAGGTGGGGGAAACGCCAGATCTTTTAAGTGGCGGCATAATCTTCATAGAGGCAAATAATGAAACTGTTGCTTTCTTTTTATGCGTTTCTTCGGACATGTAGGTAATTACTCCACAGAAGTTAGAGTTGCTTAAAACAGAAATAAGAGACAACATAGAAGCACCTCTGAAAGAGAACCTTCGAAAGCTAGATAAAGTAAGTAGAAACAAAGTTTTCTATGAAATGAAAGTTTTATATCCAGCCTTTTCTTCAAAGTATAAAAATATTTTTAGTTAGCTGGCTCCATAATTAGTTACAATTTTTCTAACCAAAATATATTTTCCTATCTACTGTTACTTATATTTGATGGACAGGAGAGGTCAGTGTTTATCTTCTTTCTGATAACATTTAAAGACAAGCTGATTAAATAACAAGGTGAGCTTAAAGACCCATGGATCGAAGTTATCTTGCCATGAAGCATAACAGTTTGTTTTAATTCAGCTTCCCTGGTTGAACACAACAGCAAGCATATGTTTGTAAAAGTGAAATTAAATTCTGATAGTCCTCTCCCTGGCTACATAGGAGAGGGAAAGTGTAGTGTGTAAGCCTGTTTTGCTCAGGCACCTTCTGGCTCACCTATGTCATGCTAAACTGGGTTAGTGCAAATGCAACCATGCAATGCCTCCTGTTTTGTGATTAAAGAGGCTGGAGATAGGATCTTACCCACTGCACTATTAAGCTTTTGGGCCCATGAGCGTCACAGAGGCTGATACAACCCTTCAGTGACTAAAGGTAACAATAAGAGAAAGAACAGGATTCTCTTGACAGTGGCTCAGCTATCTCAACCAGGGCTGGGCGATATCTGGTTTTCAACTATTACCAGTTAAACATTGTGATATTTCGCTATATCACAATATGTGAAATAAGGCTGGAGCTATGTAGAGGTGAACATGGCAATGTCCTGGCAGCTGCTACTACTTATGGGTCTAACTCTAAAACTGAATTTTTTTTTACTTAACATATTGTTACAACTGTTATGTTATAGTACTACTGTACCAATAGTAGCACAGTTTTTGTAAAATTAAAGTTATAGAGGGGGGGGGGGAGACACACATAGACACTTGCACACCCACAAGCA
This sequence comes from Podarcis gaigeae, assembly GCF_964106915.1. Classification (NCBI taxonomy): domain Eukaryota; kingdom Metazoa; phylum Chordata; class Lepidosauria; order Squamata; family Lacertidae; genus Podarcis; species Podarcis gaigeae. Next base: position 36,005,298 of record NC_139686.1, read on the forward strand.
CATGCAGATGGAGGGGGGAATGACAGAAGATGGTCAAATGCCAAAGGAAGGTGTCTGTTTTTACTAACCCCCGTTTGTTTTTTACTGGGGGGAAAGGGCTCCAGAATTCTGAACCTTGCAGGCTTTCCCTAAACCAACTACCAGCCTGGTGCCTTTAAGCAAGAGCCTTGAGGGAAGAAGTCCCTGCTTGCCGGCTGGATGGCTGGGGAGACAGAGAGCTAACCATTTCTCAAAGTTCCATTTGGCAATATCTGCTTCGCGATACTTGACTCAGCCTGTAGTAATTTGTAGTGAATTGCTCCTCCTGCATGAGACAGGGAAGGTTGACTGACAGTGACTGCTAACCGGTTTTCAAAGCTTTGTTTGGTGATATCTGCTGGGCAATATTTGAGTCAGCCTGCTGTAGTGATTTGTAGCTATTTCTTGTTGCTGCAGGAGGCAGGGAAGAGCTGACTGAGGTGGAGTTAGCAAGTGCTGCACACACAGGAAGAAGCATCGGCTTCCTGGTTTTTCCAATATTGTGATTTTTTTTAATACCACACACAGAATATGTGATAAATTGCAAAGTCATTAAAAAAAACCTGTTATCTAATCTCAGCTGTTCTTCCTGGCAATATGACTCCATTGCCGCAATGGTCACTGGCAAGGAGCATTCACCGTTGCTTCTGGAGCTTAAGCCAAACAATAGTATTACTGTATTTCTTTTGATGCAACTGTAAATGTTGCCATCAAATACAATTAACAATTGTTGACCTGTTTTAAGTTTACACCTGATACTTACTAAACATCTTGTGTGTTCATATTTTTCTGCATGGGTTTGTATTTTTTATTCACTTTAGTCACATATGTTCTTCTTAATTAGGAAGCAGAAAAATGGAGAACAGAATATAACAAACTTCGCTATGAACATACTTTCCTTAAATCAGAGTTTGAGCATCAGAAAGAAGAACATGCCCATATTTTAGAAGAGAACAAATTAAAATATGAATCTGAGGTAAGGAAGAATATTTTAATATAAGAAAAACCATAACATTTGAATACGAATTTAACCCTGCCTAAAGCATAATCAGCCAGGCCTTCTGCTTCATGAATGTCTTAAGAAAAAGGAGGAAATATGCAGTTTACCATATGTTAACTTTAGAGTAAATCTTGCTGCATTCAGCCAACTTACTCCCAAGTAAATGTGTGTAGTTCTGCAGCCTTACAGTTGTGATAATGAACTAATTGCATATTTCATTGTTCTACTGTTCTTAATCAAGTGAAAACATCTTAGAAAATGTGTTGTATTTTTCCTGATTAAAAAATTACCTCAGGTGTGTTATTGGTTCCAGTTTTATGGGGGACACATTTCTGTCACTTCAATTTTTCTGTGAGAAAAGGGCCTATAAAACATAGTGCTAGTTTTATTGCTTATTTTGAATGAAATGAAAATGTGTTTTCATTTTAGAACAAATATATTTACTTTTATGTGCTTTCCTAGTACTTCTGGGCTTATCAACATAATGTTATATTTAAATACACTTTGACCAATTCTAAGCACAGGAACATGGTTCTCATTCCCTCCCTCCCGTCTGCATACACGGTTGTGTGTGCACCTGGTGCAAGGAATCATTGAATCTTTTGGGTTTTCTGAAGTCACACTCAGACTGGAGTGGGCCCATAGTGTTGTCTGTTCATTTACTCATAGATAACGAGACTTGGCAAAGATAAAGAAGAATTGCATAATCAGCTGCTTAATATTGATCCTACAAGAGATGGCAAGCGTGTGGAAGCACTATTAAGAGAAAAGGCTCAACTAGTTCAGAAATTAAAGGGTTTTGAAGCAGAAGTAGCAGAACTAAGAGCTCAGAGGGAGAACTCTGGTATGCAAGCAGAAAATGTGCAAAGAATACAGGTGCGACAGTTAACTGAGATGCAAGCTACAACGCGATCCTTGGAGGTAGGAGATTCTGATTGTTCTCCCTACAAGACATAGTAAAGGTGTACACTGTGTGTTAACTTAAACAACAAGAAACTCACATCAAGCCATCAATGAGCTTGATTCTTCCTAATCAGATTCACATTTCCCTAATAGTAATAAGATTACTTCTTTGCAAAGTAGTTCTGAAAAATATGACAGATTTATCTACAAAGTGGTTTGAATCATGATATTTTGAATAATCATTGCGGAGTCTACAGGTTTGAACTTTTTACATAAGATTAAAAGTGGAAGGATATTTTACTCTGGTAAACAAACCTGTCTGTAGAAACAATAAATAAATAAATATATAAGCTGAATAATACACTAAGGTCCAAAACATTCAATAAGCAAATTCTACAAATGGGTCCAGCAACAATATCTTATACAGCTGTTCAAACTTATTAGGGGACTAGAGGTTGTGAGGGGGAATTTCAGGAGACTTGTATAGTACAGGAAGGTAAGTTTTTGTTTTATAAAAAAAACCCACCTCCCTATTCTAATCACCCCTCGCCAGATCACCATATTTTTCCACCTATACGCCCCCATGTATAAGACTCGGGGACTCGGATTTAAGAAAATAGGGGGAGATGGCCCAGAGTATAAGATGCCCCCTAATTTTTGACATTTTTTTTAGGGAAAAAACCTAGTCTTATACAGGGAAGAATACAGTACTTTCTATAAGCTGTTTGCAGCTTGAGTAGACCAATTTCCTCTTCCCCCACCTTCAGTTTCCTATTTTCTTTTTCTTCAAAGGATCTAGCATTGTGTGTGTCCAGGAAGTTCACAGGTTATTGCCTGGCTTTAAATGCAACTTGCATATTCTGGGAAGCTGGGGAGATGTCTGGGTAAATAGAAACCACCTCCTTATTTTTTATGACCCTGTTTTGCTTGCCAGCTGATAGCAAATTTATATGTCTGAGTGCCAATTAGAGAGAATAAATGGGGTCTGCAGGGCAATGCTGTAGTGTTATCCCCACCCATAAAAGCAGTTCCATGATAATGGCTTCAGACAGGACCACAATACCTCAAGAAATGCATCTTATATGAACTGACCCAGACCCTGAAATCATTATCCGAGGCCCTTCTTTGGGTGCCTTCCCCACATAAGGTCTGGAGGGTGGCAACACAAGAACAGGCCTTTTCTGTGGTGGCTCCTTGTTTGTAGAATGCTTTTCCCAAGGAGCCTCACCTAGCACCTTCATTACATATCCTTAGGCGGCAGGTGAAAATGTTTCTCTTCAGCCAGGCATTTGGCTGATTAGCATTCTATGCCCTTTTAAATGTCTTTGTGGGAGATGATCATTGGTTTGTTTTTGTTTTTTATTATGCATTTTGTATTTTCATTTTGTATTTTTATGTTGTGAACCTCCCTGTGATCTTCAGATGAAGGGCAGTATACAAATTTTAAAAATAAAATAGGTGCACGAGCTTTATATTCTTGTTCAGGTCTGAGAGGGAGAGAGATTGTTTTAGGATGGGAGATGGGAGAAAGGACTTTCCCTTCCCCCTTTCTGCTGCTGTGCTGCATGTTGCTGAAGAGCTGCCAGCTCCAAACCTGAGCATTTTATAACTTTGCAATATTGTGATGTAGTTCTGGTGCTTGAACTAGCCCTAGCTTCCTAGGGGAGCTATTTAACTTCAGAGCAAATAAGCTAACCATCTAAAATATGTTAATGCAAAATGACCCAGAGAACTCCAAAAAGATTTGAGACCTCAGACGCTTACTCACTAGAAGTAATGGCACTGATTTTATTGGCCTCTTGAAACCAGTTCATCAGTCCCAACCAGGTGGCAAGGTTTTGAGTGAAGGAACCTTACTTTTGTGCAAATAGGTTTAGAACTCTGCTTCAAGATTCATTTCTGTGAAGCAATTTAAGATTTCCTTTCTTAATTTTAAGGCTGAAAAACAATCCCTTAAGCTGCAGCTGGAACACATTGAAAAGGAACTGCAGATGAGCAGTGAGCAAAATACGCTCTTAAGAAGCAAGCTACATAAAGCTGAACGAGAGATCAGTGCCTTGACAACTAAAGTAAGTATTTTGATGCTGTCAAGACAGTTTTTTTGGAGATGTTACCAGAACCATTATCACTAATTGTATCTTTGGAGACAAATTGTCTCTATTACACGGCTTTATTTCTCTCCTTTTTCATAATTCAGTGTTTGAAAAGCCATGTTCTTATTGTCCTTGGATTTTTCTGTTGGCATGAAAACATAGCATTTTGTTTTTGGCACTGTTCCCTAAAGCAGTAATGACATCCACAAATCACATTTAATAACACTTACTATTGTGAAGATAGGAGGTTGTCTTATGCCACATCAGACTGTTGGTTGGTCTAGCCCAGCGCTAATCAACCCTGAGAACTAGTTACTTGAGGTAGCAAACTGGACAGAGAACTTCTGGCCTAATCTTTTCCTTGACATGCTTGTTCTCTGTGTGGAGGATAAATGTGCTGTGAGCTTTTAGTCATGTACAGACTGAAGTGATAGTCCAGAAGCAGTTTTACTGTGACCAGTGATAACATGGCTGCATGGGCATTAGCACTTGCATGAATGGAAGTGCCTTGCATGTGAAAGTGGGATCAGTGACTTTTAAAAAATCCACCTTGGTTTTTAAGATGTAAGGCATGCCTTCTCAATAGGTATATAAACAAGAAATTGCTGGATCAAGTTAATCTAAATAGCCAGTACTTTCGCTTGCGATCTCAAGATTCTCACTCTTTAAATGTTAGTGGGCTTTTATTGCTTGGATAGGGAGAATTGTAGTTTCATGTTCTCAGCCTGAAGCTTGTGCCAGATCTCACCTGTGATAACAGCCTATTTCTTAAAAAGCACCTTCCCCCTCCATCTCAATTCTGTTTGGGAAAGGGGGGAAAATAAGATGTCTTGCAGTGAGTCTAAGCTGCCTAAAGAGAAGGGGTGGAGATGGGATCCAGATTAAGATAGTAGTGCTTAAGTCACAATGGGACTTGATTTTAGTGGGAACTAAGTGCAATTCACTTTGTCTGGATCCAACCAAGGACAAGTAGAAAAATGCAAGTAGAAGCAAGAGGTTATGGAGACATGGGTTAATGGAACCTGATATATTCAGGGTCAAAGACTGTGGCAACAGAGAAAAAGTACTGGGGGAGAGTAGCTGGTAAAGTGAATGGAAATATTTGCTTTCATATTATGTTGTGTATTTTGCTTAGCCAAATTTCATATTGTTTCCTGTTCTGGTGGAGCCACTTTAAACCTGATACTTACCACAATATAGAGATAAACAGCATTAATAGCTGCTGAGTGTCATGCGCCGAGAAAGTGGCTTTCAAATATTTACATATTTTGAGCCTAAAATAAGTATATTCCCAAATAATTTCTTACGTTAGAGCAGGACACTTCCCCTGCAGCTATGTAAATGGCTTAGAGAAATTGTTCCTCATCTTATTCTGTTTTCTTCCTTCCGTGAGGGCAAAATAGAAACTATATTTTAAAGCACAGAAGTACGAAAACAGAAACTGGGTAACCACAAGATGACTGTTGGAGATTGTAGAAATGATAAACTGTGATATTTCATCTTAACGGCCTTCTATGTACGCTGATACCTGCAGCAGTAGCTATTATTAAAGAAGCCAGGGATCCATATGATAGAGAATGGAGCTGCAACTTCTTCAGTGTGGAATAAGTCTTATTGTGAGAATTAACATTAAGTATAAAGGAAGTATAATAGGGACGCGGGTGGCGCTGTGGGTTAAACCACAGAGCCTAGGACTTGCCAATCAGAAGGTCGGCGGTTCAAATCCCCATGACAGGGTGAGCTCCCGTTGCTCGGTCCCAGCTCCTGCCCACCTAGCAGTTCGAAAGCACGTCAACGTGCAAGTAGATAAATAGATACCACTCCTGCGGGAAGGTAAATGGCATTTCCGTGCGCTGTTCTGGTTCACCAGAAGCGGCTTAGTCATGCTGGTCACATGACCCGGAAGCTTTACGCCGGCTCCCTTGGCCAATAAAGTGAGATGAGCGCACTGTAATCTTGAAATGTCACTGCCAATTACTGTGGACAGTTCTGAGCTAGATGTAGCAGTGGTCTGACTTGGTTTAAGGCAGCTTCATATGATCCTGATCAGCAGTGATACAAAAACGTAACATTTTTAACTAGAATAACCATTGATGACAGATAGACCAAGAAGGGATGTGGTAAAACCTTGTGATGTGTAATTGACAAATGGAGTTTCTTTTTTACTTTAAGAAAATCAGTGTCTTAACTGTAGTTGCTTAATCAAATACTAATTCTTAAAACTTGTGTAGCTTCTACACTAGCGGTTGTGATTACATTTGACATTGAAAAGCGCTTTCTCCTACTGCTTAATTCTCAACAACCCTATAATTACTGTACTAGGAAAGTTTAAACTAGAATTTCGGTTCATTTCAGACAATGATTGTCTTCAATGTTTTGATTTTTCTATTGAAAAAACATTGTTACTTACAAGGCAGGAAGACAGCTGCTTCGGTTTTACATTGTGTTGGGTTTGTGACGAAGCACGTTGAAATTTCTTCTCCAAGGTTAGCTATTTGCAAGTGACATATAGGAGATAGATGATCTGCCATAATACTGAGCCAATTATACCAGGCCAGTGATTTTAATGGCATAGTTAAGACTAGCACTTCTCTAGCATGAAGGTTTATGTTGTCAAGGTGACAGATTGCCTCGCAGAACATTGAACTCAGTAAAAAGAGCAAGTTGCCAAATTGTGTGCATCCTCTGTGTGTCTGTTTTAAAATCTCTTAAAACACTGTAGATGTTTTAGACATCTGAATGCTGGCTTTTAAGGATGCTCTTTTATGTTAACACCTTAATGATAGTAGTACAGGCAGGTCCCAGTTTCTGAACAAAATGTGTTCCCAGGAAATCACTTGTTAGAAAGCATTTGCATAACAAGCTGACGATTTCCATTCTTTGCTATGGAAATATTTCTAATCTGTGGTCTCTCTCCCTGTTCTGCTGTGGTTATTTCCTATAATGGCTGCTGCCAGCTAGCAGAAGAGAGACAAAGGAAAAATTGAATTGTCCAGTCTCTCCTCTCTTGATTTGTTCATTCTCCCTCCTTGCACCATCACCACGGTTTCTGCCTGAAAATGGCTGCTGCCGACCAGCAAAGCACAAACAAAGGAAGGAGACAAACAGCCTGTTTGGATATCTGAATCAGCCGTTCACATAGTGAGGTTTGAGTATAATTATGTTCAGATAACTGAATTTGTTTTGATAGCAGTACCTGCAGGTATTGTATCCCAACTGATCAGCACAGCTTAGAATGGATTGAGTGCATTTCTCAGCAGTGCTCATAAATGAACGAAAAACTTAGTATTCCCATATAGCTGTATAGTATTTTTATTAGAAATGAGGTTAACAGTTTCATTTAAACATTGACCTAAATGCTTAAGCCACTTGGAGCTAATTTGCATGGCTCCAGGAAATAGGTTTTTCATGTGAAATTGGTTTGCATGTGTCTATGTGCACAAGCATGTGCATGCAAGCAAGCCCTGGTTCAGACAAAAAGTTTTCATGTGCAGAGGTGCCTTGTTACAGGTTGTATATATGTATCAGGTGTACATGTGTATCAATTATTACCTAGTCTCAGTTCTTATTAATATCTGTTGCAAGTTACATAATAGCAGATTGCAGTATTCATTAATATTTGTTTGAAATTTTATCTAAGAATTCCCAAATAATATTTGTGTGTGCAAAAGAGAGATGGAGACCCAGCTCCTGTCAAATTGGGTTTAAGGAAGTTGCTGATCAGATGAATGCAGTCTGTTACAGGTACATGACACTAGATTCCCCTATTTGGTCGGACATTGATGAACATAACCTGAAAGCTTTTATGGTCTATTTTTAATTTTTTCCCCTGTAATTCCCTACTTTGGGAATTAATTTATTAATATACTACCTTTCTACCAAGGCACCCAAGATGCCTGAAAGAATATAGTGTTGGGCACTATAGACAGACCTCTATAGGGATGGTGTTCTATTGTATGAGTGCCGCTGTTGGAAAGGCTCTGCTCCTAGTGATTTCCCTGCCACGTCTCATTTGGCGATGACACCCAGAGCAGACTGTGTATTTTAAATGGTTACCATTTTAAAAATATTTTTCATAAATCATTTCAGCTACCATATTTCTAGCTCCGGGAACTTCCTCCTATGGAAGTTGGAGAAAACCTCAGAATCTTTCATCCAGAAGAAGATAGGAGGGATTCTTGCATGATTTTATCCTCCTTGAGCAGAAAAACTGTTCTGATCAAAACTGGAAATTGATAAAACATTATCTTCTATAGGTTGAAGAACTTAAGCATTCACACAAGTTAGAAATAACAAACATCAAGCTGGAAGCGGCAAGAGCTAGGACTGAGATAGAAAGAGAAAGAAACAAGATTCAAAGTGAAATAGATGGTAAAACTTTATTACTTCAGTGATTTGTTATTGCCACCAATTATAGATACAGATTTTTGTCTTGGAGAAAAATTTAGAACAGTCCAGTAAGTACTGTCGTGCAGCCATATCCCTTTCACTGGGATACTTTCATTTTAATGTGTCACTTTCAATAAGCTGCCATGGTTTTTGTCCAACATGTAGCCCCACTGCACCCAGCTATGTGCTCATATACCTGTAAGCTGACATAACAGAAGTAATCATGGATATAATTAGTGTAATTCTTAAATTCAGTGGAGGCTTTTCGCCATAACTGTCATAGCTTTGTGAATATTTAATTTTTAATGTGATCTTTTTCTGGGGTTGGAGGGATATTGTAGCATTTTAATGATAAAGTAAAAGATGAATATATTCTCATATTGCAATAATTGTGTGAATCCTCTCTTAAATGAGAATTGTTATCTTGTAACTATCCATTCATCATTATTTATACTTAGATGCTCCCATTAATGCCAGTAGAAATAGTGTCTAATTTTAATTCTGTAAATGCATGTGGAATGCATTTCTGGTGAAGTTTGGACACATTTAAATGTAATTGATTTTCCCACAGGTGAAAGTTAAACAGAAACTTAACCTTCCTTCTGAAACTTGTGGGACATAGGCTGCAATCCTGTGTGCGTGTACCTGGGAGTAAATTTCACTGAACCCAGTGGGATTTACTTCTGAGTAAATATTCATTGAAGGTTCTTAGCCTAATTCTATAATACTTCCCTAAAGCTACACTGCTTTAAGTAGTGGGAAAGTTGTGGGCAAAGTTGTACTTGGATGTAGGAAAAATGAATGGTGGCTTACGTGAGTGAGCAACAGATTCAGTTTTATCAGCTTCTGTGTAGTGATTTTCAGAGCTTTCAAATACTGTAAATGTTTAAAAACAGGTTTACACTCAGATAATGAAATACGTAAGAAAACACTTGAGCAGCACAAGATGCTTTTAATAGAAAAGGATCGTGAATTAGTACGCAAAGTACAAGCTGCAGAAGAAGAAGGCTTCCAAAAACTTGCAGCATTACAGGAGGAAAAGTAAGTATGTTCTTGTATGTTTTCTTCTGTTGCTCAAAAAGAGTTTAAAATTGTAGCAACTTCCCTGCCTATGAATAAAATTGCTGCTGCTAGTTGCTATTGCTACAGTGGACAGGGTGTTTTAAATGCATCTCACATTGCTTCAGTATCCTGAAATCACTCTTGCCCTGTCCAAGGAAGCTGCTGAATTAGTTGTGCCTGGCTATGAAATCTGTAGACGGGAGCTTGTGCTGTTTCTGCACAATCATGGAACACTGAAGCTATACCAGCCGAGTAGAAATGTTCTCTCTCACATATATATGTTTATATATCTTTGTTTGTGATATGATTTAAAAAACAAAAATCTGTTTTTCACAGCTCTTAAACACTCCATAATGTTTCAGGTTAGAACTTGAAGCCAGATTATCTGAACTGGAGAAAATCAAAGTGGAGCAAGATACTCAGAGGCAGTTGGAAAAGGATGAGTACAAAGAGAAGTTATCTGCTCTGCAGGTGGCAGAAGAATCCAGCAGAAGGGAAATAAAGGATCTTAGGTAATTTGTAGAGGTTTTAATTCTATTTAGGAATTGGAGTTTTTAACACTTTATCAGAAAGTGTTATTGCCTGCTGAACAAAGCCCTTGACACTTCACTGCTTGTGTCTAAGCTGGGCAGATGTTTTTGTTTCTCCAGAAATGGGTTTATAGAAATAGGTATTTAATTGGTAGACCCTTGTTTTGCACCATTTCTTTGCCAGCTGAAGCATGCTGTTGCCTAAAGCTATTCTTGAAACTTCTACATTTGTTCACAATTACACAATATGTGCACAATACGCTATAAAATACAGTGAAGAAACTGATAACTATTGTATTAGATTTTTGGGGGGATTATATCTTATACAAACATATATCGCTAAAAATTGTTTGGAACCAGTCCTCAATACATGCATTGTTACTCCCATTTATTTCCTCAACATCCTTTCTCTCCTGCCCTTCAAGTTTGTCTTTCCAATTTCAATATTCTCTAAACATTCTATCTGTTAAGAACTTTGTCTTGTGAACTTTTTATATATTCAGCCATGAATTCATACCCATTTACACTCTGATGCACAAATCAAATTAGTCAGACAAGGTCACAAGGAAAAAGAAAGGAGAGATTAAAAGAAAAGTGGGAAATTCAAGTCAAGCAGAGCAGCAGGTGGTCTTCAGTTTTGTGGCCTTTTAAACTTTTTATCTGTCAAAAATGTCTATACCTCTTCTTTGTATAGTCAAATCCATTTAACTCTTAGTGTCCAGGTATCAATGTATGTTTTTTATACTATATTTCCAATATGTAATAATTGCCTTAATTTAAATGCCAGTTTTACCGTTCTAATCTTAAGCATTTTGTACCTTCTTTAAGTTTGAAAGAGCTGGGATGTTTCATAATATCATCACTCCATAAGACCACTTTCCACATTTTCCTAGGACCGACTTAGCATGCTTAGCCAGTTCTCAAAATTCAGCAGTTACTGGACTGGACATTTTCATTATATATGTTTCAAAATGTTTCCCTGGCCCCCACACTCCCAACAGCTATCAATATTAACCCACCATTTATTAAAACATTCCATTGGATGCTCAGTGCATTCTGTGTAGAATATTCTGTTGAATTCATCTTAAGTATATATCCAAGCCTGAGAGAGGGACAGTCTTCTCACATTCATAAGCTATTCTGGTAACCTCTTTTCACAGAAGAGCAGGATAAAAATTATTTCAGTGATAAATATAAAGTTAATGCTGGGTAGTCTCTTTCCAAAATGCTGGAAATTAGTTTTTCATTTAATTCCGTAGTTCCACTCTTGTGTCAGATTTTGTTTAATTTAAAAATGTCCATCTAGTGTAAAGGTAAAGGTACCCCTGCCCGTACGGGCCAGTCTTGACAGACTCTGGGGTTGTGCGCCCATCTCACTTAAGAGGCCAGGGGCCAGCGCTGTCCGGAGACACTTCCGGGTCACGTGGCCAGCGTGACATCGCTTCTCTGGCGAGCCAGAGCTGCACACGGAAACGCCGTTTACCTTCCCGCTGGTAAGCGGTCCCTATTTATCTACTTGCACCCGGAGGTGCTTTCGAACTGCTAGGTTGGCAGGCGCTGGGACCGAGCAGCGGGAGCGCACCCCGCTGCAGGGATTCGAACCGCCGACCTTTCGAACGGCAAGTCCTAGGTGCTGAGGCTTTAACCCACAGCGCCACCTGCGTCCCCCCATCTAGTGTAGACCTTTTAAAAATTCACAAATCCCACTTTGTATTCATTTATAGGCTAAAGATTCAACAGCAAACTATTCATTCTGAGGAGCTTGAAAAAGAGAGAAGTGAAAATGCTAATCTAAAGGGGGTAAGGATCCAACATCATGTTCTGTCATCTTCTCAAGATAGATCACGTTACTTTCCTTCTTTAATTGTAGCAGGTTGTATTGAAACCAGCATATGATAACAGGTGTGCTTGTCAGTAGTGTCTGGCATGCAGATGTGCATTGCATCTGAACAGACTTGTTTCGTTATCATGCCAAGTAGCTGTTGTCTTATTCTTTATGAATCTCTCCTGTTCCTTTTTAAAGTGACTATCATCACATCTTATGGCAGTGAATTTTGGAAGTTAGCTATTTATATGCTGTGTGAAGAAGTACTTTCTTTGCCCCAACATGTCTGTCAAAAACTTAACACTGGGTGACTAGAGTTGTTTTCCTGTGGGACTAATTTGTATAGGTGACTCCTACTTGCTCCAGGCCATGCTAGATTGTCTTTAATGCACCTTCTGTGGAAGGCACTAACTTACCTCCAGTTCTGCTCTGAGAAAACAACTTCCACAGCTTATTTAATACGCGAACTTGCAGCTGTGTGCATATCACTGAAAAATAATACAATACTTTTAAGAGATGCAAAAATGGCACACAGGGGAAGAATAAGAAAATGGCACAAACATGGCACATGCGGGGAGGGGTGCAGGAGAGCAGGAAAAAATGACCAGCAGCCTTCATGAGAGTGTTTGGGTGCAGAAGAGGTGGTTGGAGAGGGTGATTAGAGGGAGCAGAGAGACTTATGGAGAGGGTTGGAGAAACGATGGAGGCTTTTCAAGTGGTGCTCAGGGTGGCTTTTTAAACTGACTGCAAGTAGGCACTCATTTGCAGACGTCTGCAGTAAATGCACAGGTGTTGAGGGAGTAGGATCTATGGCACATTGGGTTGGATCCTGTAGTATGGCTCCACTTCCTATTGTTCACATGTAACTGCTACAGTTGAGTGATGTGTACATAGGGCTTATATGCTGTTTGGTGGGACTTCTAGAGCTTTGATAAATGATTTCATCAATCATTTTTATGTTTCTTTTGCAGCGCATCCAAGATTTGCAACTCCAAGTGGCTTCTCTGTCACAGTCGGAGAATAACTTGCTAGTTTCCAATCAGAAACTGAAGGAAATGGTGGAGAGATTAAAACATGAATGTCAGAATGCGAGAAGTCAAGCAGAAAGGGCTCAGTTAGATTCAGAGAAGTATGATTTCATTTTTAATATTTTGCTACTGTTGTCTCAAGAAAGTAAAGTTCTGTGGAGAGTAAATGGCCCCAGATGTTTATCTTGGGTTCAGTTGCCTATATTGTGAATTTTCTCTATTATGATAGATTTGAAATGTGAATTAATTATGTCTTGGTTTCACTACTTATTTGATAGCACTGATAGCCTGGATGCAATCCCATGTACACTAATGTGGAAGTAAGCCTAATTAAGCACAACATGCATAGGAATGTGCTGCACATTAAGATGATATACATAATGTTACCATAAAAACTCATAGACTGTCTAGGTAGAATTGTGACATAAGGATTTATTAACTAATTATGTCTTTTCTGTAGCAGGAAAGTAATTTACCTTGTTCCATTAAGTGTGAATGTAGCCTGTACATATAGCCATATACTTAGTTACCTCTTAATCTATCATCTGCCTCTCACAGCAACTCAATAAATACAATACAGTACGATCACATCTTGCACACAATTAACTTGCACAATTGTAGTCTTGCATGGTTAAAAGTTGGCGGGTTAAAACTCCTTTTGCATTGGGCTTTCCTGGTGCAGAAAGAGCTTTTAAAATCTCTGGATGCTTGCTGGGCTCTGGGATGCTCTTGCAAGATCTCACAGGAACTCAGGCGGCTCTGTGACATCTCAGGAGAGCATCCCAGAGCCTGGTAAATGATGGTCAATTTTCTCTCACAGGACTCACAGGAGCCTTTAATTGCTTCTACTAACTAATTTATAAGCCCATATAGAAGTACCCCAACATACAGTTTTGTAAATGCTCATTTAGCACTTGACATCCTGCAAGTTTCAGATCGCCTTTCTCATTGTTTATGGAATTGTAAGAAACATACCTTCTAGGTACACCTGGATTTCATTTAGCCATGTGAGATATACTCAGCGCATTCATGAATGCGGTGATTAACTGTGGATTTGATATGCAAGAGCAACTATTGCTTTCCCCCCCCCCCTCCAGAAATTTGGAAGACAAACATGTCGAATGGCTAGAAGAAAAACATAAACTTATTCAGCGTATTACAGAGGTAGAACAGAAGTATAACCAGATGAAGGAAAAATTGCACCGGGCAGCAGTCGCTCAGAAAAAGGCATGTCACTTACAACATATATCTGAGGGAAACTTTTTCATTCTGGGTTAGCTAAAATTATGCTTCTATAACAGGATTCTAATTGTAGCCAACATAATGTTTGTAATTTGTAAAACAAAATATTGACCTCTATTGCTAAAAGCTTTTGTGTTTTAAATGGCAAAAAAAGCTGTGATAGCATCGAGAAATAACCCTAGTTGTGACATCTACCGGTAATTTTTGTTTGTGGATAGATATTAACAGCTACACACCAAAGCTAATTAGATTTTTAAAATATGTAGCTATATTTTTTTCCTGTGGAAAAATGCAAGTGTTGCAGAAATATTTTCACAGCTTTGCAGGGTACCAGCGACCTTTCTTTCCCTCTCCCCCTCCACACCAAATAAATTAACAGGGAATTTCAGTGACTGAGGAGAGAAAGAAGCACAAGGCTTTGTCCCACTACTTGATGTCCTAGTAGGATGTGTTGCTCTTTCTGTTCCTCTTTCCAAAACATACCTTTTCAGTCATGGTCTCTGTTTGCATCATTCCTGCTAGCCTTTCCCACTATACAAATGATGTTTGTAATAAAATGACAATAATGTTGTCTCTCTTTTGGTAATCATAGTTAACTCCAAATGGATATGTCCCCGCCCCCCCTAAAAACACCAATTTCACAAATGCTTCCTCCTTTATACTTGATTATTTTTCTTATTGTAACCAGGTTGGTGTGCTCAGTATTAAGTACCTCCATCCCAATGAATATATGTACCTAATTTGAGAATTTGGGGATAAGACTCGAATTAGAGCATATGGGTTAGAAAATGGTATGCTGCATTGGAGGTCAACAATCAAATGAATGTTTATTTCTCTAACTATACATAGTATTTGCCCTATTTGCAGAGGAAGACACTTAATGACAAAAAGCAAAAGAAGTTACTGGAGAAGATAGAGCTGTTGGAAGCCAAGAGAGAAGAACTGGAAACAGAAAACCAGGTGCTAAATAGGTAAATTGGGATATTGCTTGCTCTTGAATTTTGTTATGTTTCAGAGACAGAATGACTGTCATCATTACTTAATAAATTCCAAAATAAATACTTTGCTGCATCACTTGAGATGGCGTTGGTGGTAAAGTTTGCATGTTTGAAGACAGTGTCCTATTTGTTTCACGTCTTGACTATTTTAGGCAGAATGTTCCTTTTGAAGAACATATTCGCCTTCAGAAAAGACTAAAGGATTTGCAGCGGAGACATAACGAATTCCGCAGGTTAATTCTGTTTCCCAACATCCCAGTGCTGAATCAAGTAGGCTTATTGTCTTCAACTCCGATACCTGGAGCAGAGGCATCCTTCCCTTTCTTGCCGGTAGGTGCAAAGTTACATAGGCATTCTCAAAGAGATGGTTTAAGGTGGTGATAACAAGAAAATGAGCCTGTAAAACAGGAAGAAGTGTTGAAAGCTTAAAATTCAAAGCAGGTTTCTGAAAGTTTTGGATATGAGAAAATATATAAAACAGCCCCCTGTGGTGGGCTAGACCCAGAATTCAAAGAATTACCTTAAGCAAAGCCAGTAAGTTTTTACTTCATTGCTTTAAACATCAGAGTTCTGTGTTCTATTTATTAAAAAATGCTTCGGGAAGACTTTTGCTTTCAAAAGCTGTTTGCCATATGACATGGATATCTGCTGTTTGAGAAACAGAATCCCAACACCCTCTCATTTGGATTATGGACTATTTTATACACAGGTTATATACTGTATAGGTTTCATTTTTTTAAAAAATAATAATAATTCTGAAAGCCACATTCTTTTGACTTAGTGAGCCATACAAAAATATCTAAATAAGTAAACAGAAGCCAGAAAGGCACAAGCACAACATCAGATTGCAATGAAAGTGTTAGTCATAGAATATCTCTCTAAATGTTAAACATAATGGGTTGCTTCTTAATTTCAAGGAGGAACAGCATCAAAAAGAGCTTTCCCTGCTTCGCAAGCGCTTGGAAGAACTAGAAACCACCCAGAGGAAGCAGCTGCAGGAGCTTGAGGCCTCTACTGAACGAGCTCGGTCAGTAATAAGCACGGACTCGAACTCTGATAGACATAAGCTTGTTGAAGAGTATGGTCTACCAGCTGGGGATGCCAAATAAACACTTGACTCTAAAGCATCATATACTTTTTGTCCTTTGCCAAAAACACACCCAGAAGTGCCTTGAAGTAGAGGATAGTCTGTATCATTTTCTATATTTTTAATTAATTGTTTTTTAAAAGCAACAACAGCAGTAGAATTCAAGAAAAAATGTGTGTGTTTTTTGTGCGTGTGTGTGAGAGCTCTTCTAGTTTGGATTATAGGAGGAGATCCATCATGTTGCACTAAAGATTTTTTTCTAACAAGACTTTTCTCGAGTCACTTAGGGAGTGCAGTAGCTGTGTGGAAAAATCCCCCTTTCCAGTTTGATCATGAAGTTCTTCATCTTTCATCAGTACTGTGAGCTTAAGACTGGCATCATGTAATTAACAAGACTGAAACAACCCAAAACATTATTGGTTGAACCCTAACAACCCGAACAACTAAAGGCCGGTAAAATTCTGGGAATATGATCTCTGCCTTTATAAAGTACTTTATTATCTGCACTTTAATATGATTATAAAGGATATCAGAAGTAACAATATTTTAAAATGATTATGAATTATGAATATATGCTTTTTACCTTTATACAGAGAGATGTGTGCGGTGCAAAACAATTTTTGTTAACAAAAAAAGTGAACAAATCTATTTATTATAATATATTTTTGTAAAATCTACTTCCTTGTGTGTTATTTACTTGCAGCAGTGGTGTAAGAGCACTGATTTTCTTATTTTAATATAGGGGTAGATAAATATAGGTGTGTAGATAATTAAAATATAGGGGTTTTTTGTTCCTACCTAAGTGCCCTTGATTACCATGCAAATAAATAAAAATGCACCTAGTTCCTTTTCTTCGTGCAACAGTGAAAATACTTTTGTGGTGGCATATGTATTGGAAGTTGTTTCATTCTGTTCACCTAATGCCAACCAATTTTGGGTTCTGTGTCTAATGGGGAACAAGCCATGCAGAAGAATGGTCATTTTTCTGGTGGTTCTAGATATTATTTCATATCTTAAATAATCTCCTACTGTTTTGGAGACAGACTCAACACTGATTGTAGATGAACTATGGTGGCTCTGCCCCTTCCTGCTCTAATCTAGACAACTCTTGTCAAGCACTCTTGCATGACAATTCATTAAATTAGTTTTCACAAGCAGTTTGGTTAATCTTAAAACTATCAGGTAATCACAGAGAACCCAAAAGCTATGGTTATTGTTTTGGGCTATGGTAAATTTTTGCTGTGTCTTGAGTAATTGGGTCTAGGGAAGAAGTGGAAGATTTCCTCAACAAACTGATGTCTGGTGGATGAAGAGATCACCTCAATTCCTGAGTCATCGATGAACAAGTAAAAGGAATATTCACAGGTAATCTCTGATCCCTTCACATGTTGTCTGTAACTTTAATATCAAAGTGCCATGTGTGTTGAACTGCAAATATTAGAAGGCAGCAATAAGGTCTAGAAAGCATGCAAGGTATACTTAATGCACCAGGATATATTATTTTAGAACAACTGTGTCACTATACTTGTTTGGCTCTGAATAAGGCTGGGCCTTCTTTCTCAGGTTATGCATATAAATAGGGAGTTCTTTCCCAACTGGAATCTTAAGTCAGACCATGGCTTTGTATAGAATACCAGCCAGATTCCAGAAATAAAAAGGCAAGGCCACATGACCTGGAAATTCCAGAAATAGCAGGCCTAACAATGCTAAGGATGTGTTATGTCTCATATTGTAAACGACATTCTGTGTAGCAATTTGATGGTAACACCACAACCCACTCACTGCATTAGATGCTTTACATTTAAGTAATATAGAGGCCTAGCATGAGCTGATATGAAATGCTTATACACTTCCAAGGTAGCAAAGGGGCAGTGATGTTACCAACTTCGTCATTGTGCCACATAGCTTGGGACCTGCATGTTCATTGTATACAGATTCCAGAGTCTGTATTTCACTCTGATTCTTTTGGTAAAACAGAACAATCATGCTGGTGGCTGCCAAACCTAGAGCATAACTAAATGGGTTCACTAGTTACTTGGTGAGGACCACATTTTGATGTGATGTGTACTGTCATTTCACAGCCTCACATGGCAAGATCTTCAAAGTGGCCAAAAGAGGTAATATATCACCCAGCCTCTCTCGGAAATGGCTGTTCAGCTACATGGAAGAATTTGGCTTCAGTCAGTGATTCCCTCCTTTGCAATTTGGCAACCTGGTAGGGGAAGAAGGGAGAATATGTGTAGTATAACTTCTCCTGAAACTCCCAGTACTCGTCCAGAGCTGCCACAACCGAAGGGGAGGAAGGACAAAACAAACCTTAGGCTAGTGGGACTTCTCTTGCTAATGGCAATGACCTGCATTAGCAACAAAAGTATTCAAAAATTGTGATATAAACCTCCAGCTGAGAGACCAGAGAGGTATGGAGAAAAGGTCATTTCATGCCACTCTAGCTGAGTAGAGTTACACTGTTCTTTTCCTTTTGTAAAGCAGGGGTTTTGCTATAAAAGTCTGACATGTGTTCTCACTTTGAGTTGCTTTGAAATGTTGTAGTTTTAATTATATATACACTTCAAGTTAGCAAGACAAGTTAGCAAAGTAAACAACAAATACTTTGTATTTGAAATAAACATCTCATGTAAATATCCAATGTATTTTTCATCAATGCATTTTTATACAAACGTCATTTTCATAGAAGAGGAGTTATTAGATGTATCCCTGATCAGATGAAATATTTACCTGCATACATCTGAAAATAAGTTTTGATTTACGCAGTTTACAATAAGTGTTATAATATGCTTTCATCTGCAGATTGTCACAAATATTCTGTTTCATTTCACTATTTAGTTCCTCTGACTGATGCAAGATACTACGGTTATCAAGCCAATCAAAGGTTCTACAAGCAACAACACAGCTTGACACCTACATTAGTTTCATAAGCTAAGTTAGAGGTTAATATCAGAGGTGCACTTTACAAAGCAGTTCCGTCATGAAAAAATACCTGCATTGTTCCTGGTAAGACAACTATCCTATAGTGTTGACCACTGTTTGTGACTCTTCCCATTTATTTGTATTGCCTGCAGAAGTGACCTGCTAATTTGCTTCCCAATGCCAAGATAGTTGTATTAATTTCATTGATTGTCACAGTCTGCACTTCTAGCATTTCTAATCTGCCAACTCGGCATAACACTTCATGCTTCTGCTAAAATGGACGGTGGGCCCTGAAAGCTTGTGTGTTAGTCTTTAAGGTGACCAAAGACTACTGTAGCTACCCCAGCTGGAAAACGTGATGCATGTACTTGCAAAGCTATGTAGAATTTATTTTGATAATCCTTCCATTTATCTACCATTTAAAAAATATAAACAACTGCAGGTACAAAATAAATCAGAGCACCCTTTTCTGCCTCAGAAGAAGAGTCAATTAAAAATACCTTAATACTTAGTGGTCCCTGAGTTTGTTTTGAAACTTGTCTATTGTCTATGCAGGGGGAAGAAATGTTTAGAACATACATAGTGCTGGACACAGCTATAGCAATTGAAAATTCCAGTGGGATGTGAGCCAGCCAATCCATTCTGCATGCTTCTCCACAAGAAGGTATGGAAAGTGTCCCATATCATTCCACGTCTGTTACAAACTATTTTCTTGGAAAGCTGCAAATGACCTCAGCAGGCTGGGCTTCTTAAGGCTGCTGCACCCAAGCATCTGGAACATACTGCATGTTTGTGCTCTTGTGGAACTTAGAGAAAGAGGCTGTCTCAGTTCAATGAGGTAAGGAAATTATTTTGGCAAAGTGGGCCTTTGGAGCACTGTGCTGAAAATGAAATGCAAGCAGGTTTTTATAGATTTGTGGCTCGGGGCCTTTTTTCAAAAAACCAACAACAAAAACCCCCACATCAAAAGTAGTTAAAACACTGCCAAAATTACTTAATGTAAGATGCTCCCTGGTGCATCAGACCGAAGGTCTCTATCGAGTGCAGCATCTTGCTTCCCAGAGTGGCTTTGATCTGGCAAGGGAAATCTGCACATGGCAGCAAGCTTCCAGTCCTATGCGCATGGCTGCATATTTACATCAACAATGTAATGTTTATCCAGACTACTCTGAGATGTGTCTTCGGTGCAGCTAGGGATGCTCATTCCCATCTGGACTTACAGTTGCTGTAGACTACTAATGCTTGAGGAGAACTTGATACTTTGAATGCAGTAGCAGTTTTTAAAGTTCATACTAGCTTAGTAAGGGAGCAGTTGATTCATCTGAAATCCACTTGCATTTTTTCTTTTCGTCAGCTAAGGCTTTTATATACAGCAGCTGCTTCTGTGCTTCTTCCAGCCCTCGTTCTTTCTCCAATTTATTCAGTATCTATGGAAACAAAAGAAATGTGTGCAGCCTTATTTTAACACATTTTTTTCCAGTGTCACAGTAGCTCTGCTTGAGCAAACCACATTGCTAGCCTATGCATCTTGTTGTTTATAAGTTTATTGCCAATCACAAGATAAAACACTTCCTCTGACAAGAGCTATCTAAATTAAAAACCACAAACATTTAGTAAATGCAAGCCCAAATTTATGAAAGCAAGCATATCAATGTACAACAGTCATGAGGAAAGATACAGCCAATATGGGAAAGCTGTCCTGTCCCCGTCCTCCAGTGGCATAACAAGGGCAAAGCAGAAATTTGTATCTATAAAATGACCACATCCTTTATTCCAGAGCCACAGACTGAAACATTTTCAGCAGTTGTAAGAATAGGGTGTGATTTGAAGGGGCATGTTTATACTAAGATGATTAATCAGTCACACTTTTGTAGCTATGAAATGGGGAGGGGAGTGGCCCAGTTATATGTGGCATCAAAACTGTTTAGAATTTGGATGAGTAAACAGGTATTTATGACAATAAAGTTTAGTGAGACTTGGTAACTCCTTCTTTTATCATATTGTTTAACTTGGGTAAAGGTTCTTGTTTCGGGTCCCAGGTAGCCCTTCCTCTGTTCTCATCAGGCTAATCCTTAGTTAACTCTGTTCAGCTCTGACTAGCCTGACACAACTCATTCACTCCCCCTGACACGCGGGATAGTTTGTGCATTATTAAAATTATTAAAATTGCCATAAGTAAGTTTTATTTTACCTTACATAATTTGACAGTACAGTGGTACCTCGGGTTAAGTACTTAATTCATTCTGGAGGTTCATTCTTAACCTGAAGCACCACTTTAGCTAATGGGGCCTACTGCTGCCGCTGCACAATTTCTGTTCTCATCCTGAATCAAAGTTCTTAACCTGAGGTACTATTTCTGGGTTAGTGGAGTCTGTAACCTGAAGTGTCTGTAACCCGAGGTACCACTGTAGATTTAAATAAAGACATGCCTTACATGCAGTGGCAGTCCTTGGGGTCTTAAATTTCAGCAGCAACCTGTGCCATGCCAAAAGTTGGCAAGGTCAATCACCTCCTGCCTTCCATTCTACATAGTTGTAGTGACCTTGAAGCTCCATGACCAGTGTGACTGAACTAGCTGTACTCCCCTAAATCGGCCTCTGATATACGGCTTATTAGGATGTAATGTCAAAACAGTGGCTTGGTTAATATGTGGTCCTGTATGCTTTCTACTTCACCCCACTTCTTTTGTGGCAATACATAGTTTGTTGCTACTTCCAAATTATTGTTTATATTTTCCCTGCAAGTGAGAATTGCGAACCATGGTTTGATCAAGTTTTGCAGTTCTGTTTTGTAGGGGAAGTGCAATACATAGTTTTCTATTCCGTCTGCAATGTGAGCACTTTCTCCTCTTGTATATTGATTCATTTCCTTTTGTGTCAAACCTGAGGCCTGCTCATGTACGTGAACCAAGCTGAATATTTAGGTCCTGATCAAAAAGTATATGTGCACTGTACATTGCTGATAAAGTGGTCTGAATATTTACAGAATTCCTCAGTCAACCACTCAGAAGTTTTGCAGCCCCAGGCACAGTGTAGTATAGATAACGGGCATACTACTAAACATTTTGGTAACTAGAGAAAGAGAGGGAGTGAAAAGAAGAGGAACTTACATCATCGTAATATCTTGCTATGTAGTGGTAAATTTTAGTCAAGGCTGCAGACTCATTAAATTCATTTTCATGTTTCTGCGAGGGGGAAAGGAAAACTGGTGAAACAATGCTAATAGCATATGAAATAGTTAATAATGACATGGCTTGCATACAACATTGAGCCAAACCATGGCTGCGTGCAAGCAAGCAGATATATGGCTTTCTGGAGTGAAGATCACAGCCACTGTGATACTCTACTGGACCTGCTACTGCACGGGTGTTATGTCCCAAACTATGGCTTAATGCCTCAGTAGCATTGTGGGAGAAACACAGTGGCCACAATCTTTGCTCTAGGAACTCATGTGTCTGGCTTAGCACTAGGTGTGAACTGGGTTAATAAATATGCAAGGTGAGGGAGAAATGTTACTAGTGTCTGCAGGGCACCACTGGGATGTTTCTCATTCAAGAGGCCAGTTCTTGCTTTACAGCCAAGGCACAGCATGCCGTCATACCATCTGCATAGGTGGGCAGAAACAATGAAATGATACCTTAGATTCCTGAGTTAAAAATTCTTCTAGCTCCGAAGTGGACAATGAAGGTAAATCCCTAATTGCTTTATAGAAAGCTTTAACCTCTTCTTTGTAAAGTGGAATATCCTTCGCGTAGAGAAGTTTGTTTGTTGGTGCTTCCTTTAAAAAAGAAAACAAAAGACGACTATTGTTATAAATGGTCACAGCTATGCTGCAATTTTTTTTGGATTCCTGTGAAAATTCAGTTAATTTCTACACGCTATCTTTCAATATAAATAATGTCAGGCTGCCTTACAGTGTCGAACAATTAAAGCACAGAATAAAATGGCAGGTTTACAGCATTAAAACTGTACAGTTAAGATTTTAAAGGCCCCTTTTTGGTAGTGAGGGTTAGAATTATAGTGTTACAGTTATTATCATTTTTCTAACAAAAATGGTCTCTGAATGCTGCAATGGATTGTGATAGTTTGTTTTAGTTACATTTTTGGTGGTGTACCTTTTTATTACAGTATGATTTGGTGATGGCCCTTGGCTTAGCAAGAAGGATATTAAAGGCTGGGGGGAATAAAAAGGTCTGGCACTGAAAAGACAACCATCTGTGGGGTGAACATCAAGAAGGGCAACTTCCCATTCATCACCAGCTTCACCTCAGACAGCTGGGTCCCTTGAAGGAAGGTTACCCACAGCGTATGGATAGGTGTGTGTGTGGAGTATGATATGCCTCATGTTTTGTTCTCTGTTGTCATTTCCTTTTTTAATATTGCAGGTGTTGAATAGGTAAAGGTAAAGGGACCTCTGACCATTAGGTCCAGTCGTGACTGACTCTGGGGTTGTGGCACTCATCTCGCTTTATTGGCCAAAGGAGCCGGCATACAGCTTCCGGGTCATGGGGCCAGCATGACTAAGCCGCTTCTGGCGAACCATTGCAGCACACGGAAACGCCGTTTGACATGCTTTCGAACTGCTAGGTGGGCAGGAGCAGGGACTGAGCAACGGGAGCTCGCCCCGTCACGGGGATTCGAACCGCCGACCTTCTGATCGGCAAGTCCTAGGCTCTGTGGTTTAACCCACAGCGCATGTGGAATAGGAGGGTACTAAAAAGGCTTCCAAATTAAAACTGCATTATACTTGCACTGCAGAACAGTTTTACTGTATATCCTAGCCGCATGCAGTGAGACGCCACACCTGTGACAAGCCTCCTGTTCTTATAGTCCTAGGCGGGCAGCAAAGAACAGGAGGTTTATCCAAGCACTTAGTAAGCCCCAATTCAGGGCTGGTAGTGATCTCTGTTCAGCCTTGTAGGTTATATAACTTTTACCCACTTTTGGTACGGCAACCAAAAGAAAAGGAAACGTTACAGGAAAACAGCATTGCTGAGTTTTCAAGGTGTCACAGAAATGTGTCATTCAAGAAACCACTTTATTGCACCCTTTCATTACAAGTCAATAAGGGAAGCCTCTTGGTAGCTTTGAAGTTTCAACCACAGCCACTTGCTCAGCTGCAAAGGGAACTGCATCTTTGGATCAAATTTTAAACTTTCAATGGGGTTAAGCATTGAAATATAACAGAGCACAGCAGTTGCTTTTTCATGAGCAGTGTTGTGGAAGCCTGAAAGATAAATCTAGCACTTCTGAAATTTCCTTTATTATTTCCAGTTTGACTTTTTTTGTGCACTAACCTAAAAAAACTTTAAAATAGGAAATATGTTTCCTGTATGCAAATCAGACAGTTGGTTCCATTATCGGGTGTGTGTGTTAAATGTAAACTACTTGATCTCCCACAGCTTCATCTATTGAGTGAACCTGATGCAGCAAGGATTGTAATACACACAACTCCAGATGCCAGATATGGGCTCATTAACTATGTAACTCCCGTTAGTGTGCATGGATCTAATCCCACAAAGCACTCTGAATGTGAAAACCTGCACACTGAAGTTCTTGCAAGTTTAGGGCATGCATGTGAAGTGGAGTGAATGTTGAATTACAGAAGTAATTCTGGAGTAAAATGATTGCCTTCAATAGGGACAGTACTGTGGAAAGAGTATGTAAAACATGAAATCGAGATACTACCTTTCCCAGTTGTTGCTCTGATAGAGAAAAGGCATCCATAAACGCTTGTGCAATTACTGACAAACAGCCATCAAGATGTGGAGTCTTTTTGATATCAAAGACAAATTGAGGGTTCTTCAGTATATTCACCCAGAAGCGAAGAGGAAGACTGGCAAGAGAAAAGGCAAACTTCAAATTAATAATGTTCCAGGAAAATTTATTAATCCCACTAAAAGTAATTTAACATCAGTGCTTCATGCAAGTTAGCAGCATAATAAATAATCATGTCATCAGGTGATAGTATAGTCCCAATGTGCCTTCACTGCTGAACATACTGCCAGTTCATGCATTATTATGTTTGAGTTTTACATGAAGCACATTAATAAATATACCTGTTAGTTTTCCATATATGGACCACATCAGGGTCTGTAATTTTCTTATTTTCAGCCTGAGCATCCAAGAAGTCAAAAAAATACTTGACAGCAACTGGGGCTTTATTGTTTGGTAAAGTCCAAATGCTCCTAAACAGCTCTTCAACAACTGAGTGAATTGCAACCTTTGAAAGAAATAAAAAGGCAATGTTTTATTGCTTAGACAAAAGAGTTTCTGAGATGTAAATTAACAAAACAACGAGCTCCATCTATCAAGGACAATTTGTGCAACAAGAATGGAGCTGAACACTTTTCAGTCACCCATTCAAGACTGGCACCATCACTATGTATAAAAGCCATTTCTCAGTGTTCTCTTATACTTCAGATCCATCTCAATGGAAGGGGCAGCTCTGAATGCATCTGTACGCAATAATTCTCTTTTCATGTAAATGAATGGGGAAGCCCAGTTGAGCTCCATGTGCCAAGAAGAAAAAAAAGATCTATAGGTGGTCACTAGGTTCTACAATCTCATTCTGTGTTTTTAAGTCACATCAGTTAATTGCTGCCTCTTTGTGAAGCTTCTTAATCTTATCTTTTCTGGCCTAGCCTTAAATAAAGTTCAGCACTTACCTTTGTAGAAAGAAGTTTAGTAAGATACATTTCCTTCACTTTAAATTTTTGTTTTCCTTTGTGTTTTGCACCCTGTGTATCTTTGGCTGCTTCGGAATCTGGTATTATCTGTAAGAAAGGTATACACAAATGTGCATGCAGATGCAGTGGTTAAGGGAGGCAGTAATATATAACAAAAACATCTAGTTGTCCGATATTGCTGACTTACCAGATGGCAATAGTCATTTGGGTATTCCCCATCTGAGAAACATGCTTAAAGGGGGAAAGAGAGAATGAATGAAATGCACACAGTAAAAGGGATTAAGCAGTTGCCAAGAAAAGACATCCAGGTAATCCATGTTTAATTATATTCCTGTGCAGGACCCTGAGGTTGTGTAATTGCCACCCTGTGCTCCTTTGGGAGGAAGGGCGGGATATAAATGTAATAACTACATAATGTAATTCCCACCACTGTGCAGTAAGAAGACAGGCCAAATAAATTATCTGTATCATTGGCTTTACTGCTCCCTTTTGCCAGCTTCTGTCACCAAATATCATCCCAGCCCTCTGGGAGCAGGAAGAAAAGCAGAATGAAACATCTGCTGTAGCATTCTGTTGTCTTTGTGAAACCAACCCTGCATCAATCCGAACTATGAGGCTGATTTCACAATGTAAAATTACAAATTTGTTTTCTGCCTTGTCTACTTTGGCCTTAAAAATGGAATCTCCATATTCTCTGCAAACATACAAAAAAGGGTAATATTATCTTTATGACCTACATATAAGCTTCCCTGAAGCATCCGGCTGTATGCTTAATGCTCTTTTAGACTAATCGGAGCTTATTCCAAAATGGGGAGCCTGTGGCCCATTAAGTTGAAATCAGTCCCAGCCAGCATGGCCAATGGTTCAAAATGGGGGGGGGGGGAGTTGTGGCCCAATAACATCTGGAGGGCAACAGGTTGCCCATCCTTGTGATTTTCTTCAACTTACTCTTTTTATAGATCATAAAACTGGACCCTTCGCATAAATGGCTGCTTCAGAACTATGGTTCAAATGGTCTGCTATATACTCATAGCTCAATAAAACCCATTACAGTGGGGGTGGGAAACCTGTGGCTGTTCATATGTTGCTGGACTACAACTTCTGCCATCCCTGACCACTGGCCTTTCTGGCTGCAGCTGGTGGGCGTTGCAGTCCAACAACCTGTGGAAGGGTCCCCCATCCTGCCATCACAATGATATATCAGGCTTATATTGGTTTCAGTACCTGATAGATCCATTTTTTTCTTAAAGATTTTAATAGTTGCTCCATCTGAAATCTGAAAAGGAAATAAAACAGCTTTTGTAATATGCATTTTTTCCCTAAAACTACACGGTTCCTCAAAGTTCACATGATCCACTGCATGTGTCTTGTTACTTTATTCCCAGCTAGTACATACACAGCACAGGTCAAAGAATGCATTATGTTCTGTGTTCATTTCCCCACTCTGAGGCTTCCTAAGTGCAAAGTTAAGAGTAGCCATAGGGTTTTTTCTATTCTATTGCAGTCAGCCAGCCATGCTATAAAGGCTGACGTTCCTAAAGGGCCTTATATTTTGGGATGTGTGCAGTACTTTTTTTTTAATGTAATGTGACATGCTTATCTGAAAGCACATGTATCATAATGACTGTTCACATGTCCTGCTAAGGCATAAACTGGTCACATTCCACTATGCATGAGCTATGTGCTGAAGAATGCAATCCAGGTTTTCCCATTAATCAAGTGGGACAAAAAACCTTGGAATGGCTGGATTAAGAGTTCCAACCAAAGCAGTGCTCAAAGGCTGTTAAAACCATAAACATTCTGGTGAGCCAGGCTGTTATCTATATTAGAGGTCCACAAGTAACCCAGCTGATAGCTGCAGTGCTCATCAGTTGAATGCTGTGTGTTTGAAAACACAGTGCTTCCCTATTGCTACTCAGTTATTGAAATGACTTGCACAGAATAGGATGCCTTCCAAAAATGGGGAAAAGTGAAACTGCAGCAATAGAATCCTGCAGTTACACCAAGATTTAGGAAGTGCAAGAAAAATAGATTTTGTTCAACTGATGAAATGTTTGATGACCTGAAACAAGAAATTTACAAAAACTGAAAGACGAAGAACAGGAAAAACTGGGTTTGTTTTTCTCTTTTACTATCAGATTATTTATCTATCCAGCCAAATATTACCAAGGCCAAATGGCAGTGTCTCTTCCAAATCACAGGCAGCTGTGACTGAAATCTTTTTAACTGGAGATGGTCTTGATTAAAACTGGAACCTTATGCATGCACAGCATAATCTTTACTACTGAGCTATAGGGCTTTCCCCAAATACAAATAAAAGAACACGTAGCACAGCCAAGCAGAGGCAAAATGAAGATAGCAAAAACAAAGTAAAGATACTCCAAATAAAATCTAATCTCTCAAGGGGCATAGGGCTAACAAAAGGGTAAATAAAAATGTAAGTACAAGAATATACATGGTGTATTTTGTGGGTGAGTACTTGAGATGAATTCAAACGGATTTATGGGGAAAGAGCATGGCAACAAATTTCACTTCCCTCTGTGATGACGTGCTAAACGTCATTGACAAAGTGTAAAAGGGAATATACTATTTCAGGACTTCAGTAAGGCTTTGAAAACATCTCAGATTACACAATCAAATCAAAGGGAACATAGGAGAAATTTTGTCATTCTGTGTACTTGGCAAGACACCTGGAAAGGCAACGAGTAGATGCAACTCAGAGGATGCTGCCTTATACTGAGGCAGACCAATCATCCATCTAGCTCAGTACTGTCTACACTGATTGGTAGTGTAGACAGTAGTGTAAACTCTGAAACTTTCCAGAGTTTCAGGCAGGGAAGTCTCCCAGCCCTACCTGAAGAGGCCAGGGATTGAACTTGGTACCTTCTGCATGCTAAGCAGATGTTCCAGCACTGATCTCCTTCCCCAAACCACAGTAAGAAAGAACACGGTAACACAAAGTTCTGCCTCAGACTCAGTTAATTCTAGTGACCCCAGTCCAGCTAAGAGCAGCTATAACTAAGAATGCTGAACTTGGTGGGACTTTGACTTGTGCTGCACATACAATTGAAACCATTTCAGTAACTTGATTGTGACCAATTAAGTCCCTTTGATTATGCTTGAAACTGTTTAGGAACAAGTTTGGCATGCAAAGGTTTCCTTTTTTCTCATTGTGAATTTACTGTTTATAAACACTCAGTACTAATGCTTTTTCATGGAAATGTGCATGGAAATGTAGCTAGGCTAACAGTGTAATCCTGTGTCTCACAAGTACTATGGGATTTTCTCCCAGGAAAGAATGTACAGGACTGCAGCTTAAGTGACTTCCTATAGACCCACATCAAGTATGTGATGGCATTAGCAATAGAATCCTGGTCCAGTCTTTCAGCTAGACCATATGACAACTATTAGATACAGTATTTGAGAAGATTGTGGAAGATCATAGAATTTTAGAATTGGAAGGGACAACAAGGGTTATCTAATCCAATTCCCTGCAGTGTGGGGATCTTTTGTCCAACATGGGGCTTGAACCCATGACACTGAAATCAAGAGTCTCATGCTCTACCGACTGGGCTATCCCAGATTGTCCTTACAAAAGAGAGATCTTCAAATTATTAAGGATTTTTGTTCTTACCGCATAATGTCGTATGGTGTTCAGCTTGGTAATTCCATTTTCCAGAATCTCAGAGGAACTATCTATGTCCAAAAGTTCAGTTGTTTGTACACCTGACTGAAGAGCTGCCAAACAATTAAAACAGTTGCAATTCAAACATATTCTGTGCTTAGATTTTTGAGATGCCATTGGTGGCTTGCGAGGCAACCCTATCATATTTTGCCAGTCTTAAAATTCTCATAAGAGGTCAAGATGCTAAAAGTACTTGCATTGATGATGCTGGATTTGTGAACCATTTGAAACCATATTCCATTCCTTCATGGCTACATCAGCTTCTGTATCACAATAGGGTTTTGTGAGCAGCCATTGAGGTGGATCACTACTACCAGTGCTGTACTGGCTATTCCCAATGGATCATTCTGCTTCAGCTAATACTGCAGCAACAGCGACTGTGATACTGTGCTTGTCAAGCATTTAATTTGCCCAGTCCTCAATAGGTTGCTACATATTACATAAGCTAACTGTAATCCACAAATGACAGAATTTATTTAGTTAAAACAGATTGCTTTTAATGAATCCATAGTAATTTGTGGGTCTTGTCTGTTAACAGCAGAGAAATCTTCAATTGTGGTTTTTCAAAAACCCATTATTAAATTCTGTTCTAAGAGTAAACAAAGGAAAATAAATGCCAGATTATAAAATTTTAACAAATATAGGGCAGTGGCAATGCCTTACCCAAGGCCATTTCATTGAGCTGAAGATCATAAAGAGAGCCATTCTTGTTCAGAAAGACTTGCAAGATCTTCTCTTTGGCTTGCCCTATGGTGTCACAATCCAGGACGTTAACTTGAATTGTCTGAAAAGTGCCTTCACACTCACTTTGTGGGATATTTTCAAAGACAACATTTAATTCCTGAAAGAGAACAAAAGTTTAAACAGAATGCAATTTACAACCCAGATTTAAAGCACATAAAAACCCTGGGTGAATAAAAGATAACCACCTGCCACTGAAAAGACCTTATAGCTGGTGCCAAGGAAGTCTTTCTGAAGAGCCTATTTCATAGCCGAGGTGCCACCACTGAAAAAGCACTCTCCTTGAAGAGCCACCTGACTCACTTCGCTTGGAGCAGGGCCTCCAAAGATTATCTTAGTGCTCAAGCAGTGATATGTAAACCACTTGTACGCAAATCATTATCATCTGTGTTAGCAAATCTTGTATTATGTCAGAGGAAATTAATATAGATCTTTCCAAAACATGTTTTCACACTTCACAGTTACTCAATCCCAACTGAACTAATGTGCTAAATTTGGGCCACAAACAGAAGAATTCAATCTCATACCCAAAAGCAAGCTGAGTGGACTCAGGCAAGTCAGTAACCTGATCTAGTCATAATGCTAAAGCATAGTTTTCATGTATGAAATAAGTGCCTCTTATCTCTTCTGATGCAGGCATGAAATTGTAAGTATCTGCTTCCAGATAAATAAACAGTATTTTATTTATTTGAACTGGTGTTTTTAGGTATGGCCTATCCAAATAAGCTAGGATCAGAAATCACAATTTTATCTTTGGTTGTTTGGACAAACTATAGATTAAGCTACAGTTTGTCATGGTTCAGATGCAGTAGTACCTCGGGTTACATACGCTTCAGGTTACAGACTCCGCTAACCCAGAAATATTGCTTCAGGTTAAGAACTTTGCTTCAGGATGAGAACAGAAATTGTGCTCCGGCGGCGTGGCAGCAGCAGGAGGCCCGTTAGCTAAAGTGGTGCTTCAGGTTAAGAACAGTTTCAGGTTAAGTACGGACCTCCAGAACGAATCAAGTACTTAACCCAAGGTACCACTGTAATACAATAAACTATGGATACTTGGAAACAGAAGTTTTCTGATCTTGCAACCATACTGGGAAAGTTGAGGTGAGAGTGTATTAGTTTGAAGCTTGTTAACTGCAGCCAGTATCTCTCAGCCTCAAGATCATCCATCTCTAAAAACCAAGTGACCTATCTCATGAATTATAGATGGTGTGGAGAAAGCAATCTGGCATTTTCTCTCTCCCTCTCATAACAATAGAATCTGTTATGAATGTCAGTCTATGAAGAACCACAATTTGACCGTAGACTACATATGTGAGACCACTTCTTGATCTAGAATTCCACCCCTGCTTAGCCATATAGTTTCTACCATACAAGACTTGTTGGTTTCATTTGCTGGACACACAATTAAAAAGACATACCACTGTATTGAATTCAGTTACTTGCCACAGTAACCAGTCTTCATTTAGTGTGTTCAAGGCCTTGCAGGTTATTACATCCACAGGGCCCCTGTTTATCCTTTGATTTAGGGTCGTCACAAGCATATAGAATGGATCCCCAAATGTCTCCTAAGAAACATAATGAAACACAATGTTATTGAAAAAGAGGAGGAGTTTGGATTTGATATCATATCCTGCTTTATCACTACCCGAAGGAGTCTCAAAGAGACTAGCATTCTCCTTTCCCTTCTTCCTCCACAACAAACACTCTGTGAGGTGAGTGGGGCTGAGAGACTTCAGAGAAGTGTGACTAGCCCAAGGTCACCCAGCAGCTGCATGTGGAGGAGCGGGGAAGCGAACCCGGTTCACCAGATTACAAGTCTACCGTTCTTAACCATTACACCACACTGGCTTATAGTTATACCCTCTTTTCTTTGCATTTTTCTATGCATTACAACTTATTTGTTAAACAGGGGGGAAACAACCAGAAAAACTGCCCTTCTTAAAGTCTGCTGCAAATAATAGGCATTTCCTTGTAGGGAAATACATGAACCCCACATATAGATTGCATGCTCATCTATTTCTTCACATCTACATATAATGTATGTGTAATGGGAAGCGGCAGCCAGCTGCAGGATGCAGTTATGCATACATTTAGCGGAAGAGACACATGTGCAGTTGTCACAAAATACGTTCTACCTGTATGTTTCACATTTTTGCCTATGTACATGTGGCTTCTCTAAAAAAGTATGAAGCAATGTTTGAAATGGTAGGTACCACAGATGAACCTGGAAAGGCTTCTTCCTTCTCTAAACAGCTCATTTTCCTACTCCTCATCTTTTACCCCGAATATTTATGAGTGCTCAAATGTGGGGTTCCCATTCATTTAATGATTCAAAATAAAACCTGTTCATGCAAATGTATTCCACTGAACTGAAGTACTGAACAAACTGCTAGGCAAGAAAGCTGCTGTACATGCACATCACAAGTGGTTCCTTCTGCATGAAAACAAGCAAGTATAATGAAAAGATACAATACTTGCCCGAAGAAAACCGGAGAGGCAAACAGACATCCAGTTTGTCAGCAGTTTTTCTACCACTGACTCTGTACGCCTTAGCAGCAGCTTCGGTTGTATATTGCTAGACTGTTCCATCAAATCCTTTGTCAAGACCTCTAGAATATGGGTTAGGTAGACTAGGTTTGTTTGTAGTGCGATTGTCAAGAATGATGCAAACAAGCATCTGTTTATGAAGAGAATAACAAATTTAAAGACAAAAAGAGGAAGAACTTGAATATAAGTTAATATGTAATTCTGCCTACATCATTACCTAAGTAATAGCAATACTAACTCGATTTATCTGCTGCCACTCTCATCCTGGCAGCTGTCACATAAAGTTGAAGGAAATACCAGCACTTCCAAAATAAAATAAAATAGGAGAACTACTAAGAAAACCTGGAGAACAATAAAATGGAGGATACAAAATGCATGATCGCTTGTTAACATAAGGCAGTGAGTATAAATGGTCCACATGACAAAGCTCCAGGAGTAGGTCTCAAATTAAACCAAGACTTGTACTGTCCATAGACCTAAGAACCAAAATGCCACAGTTTTAAACTCTGTCCATCACTCTACAAGTAACCAAAGAAAAGGACACATGGCAGGAACACTGTAGTTATTTTCTAGATATTGTTGGACTACAACTTCCATCATCCCTGACCACTGGTCCTGCTAGCTAGGGACAGACCCAAGGTTGGGAAAGGCTGGTCTAGACCATTAAACACTGCTGCCAACTTTTTGTATTATTTCAAGTGAAGGGAAATGATTGCTGGAAGCTCCTATGAGATGAATAACTAACTTGTGTAAATTATGCAGCTAAAAAAAGTAACCTCCAGCTATCTTCAATACCTGGAATTTCACTTCAGTGGAGATGAATCCTTAACTTGGCCTGCCACTTCAACCCTCAAAACACCCCAACCCCATAATTGCAAGGGTTGGAGAGAAGTGAGTTAATTATCTTACTGGGTGCCCCTTTGTATTAGCATTGCCTTAGCTGTCCCCAGTTTTGGTTTCTAGCTATTCCAGCCAGTCAATCTTCCAAGTCATTTAATCCAATAAAGCCCAGAATGTCTATTAGTATTCACAAAACAGAATAACTAACACCAATGAATATGTTGATTTCATTCTACAGAAGAGTGCCGTATCTTAGTGCAATTTGGTCTGCATATTCTGTTTCAATATTCTAAGTTACTGAACTCTTAGCAAGATTCCAATATGTTTCTTTCTAATTCAAGGTAATTACACAGACATAACAGTGAAAGTACCTCTGTAAGAATCAGATACAGGTTGTATTCAACCAAGTTTTATTCAGAGTAGATTCACTGAACTAATGAACATGACTAAGGCAGCTCCATTAATTTCATTAAGTACTCTGAACCAAAACTTCATTGCTTACCACCTACATTTTCTTTCCAGAAGTTTGACTAATGAGATTTTTTTGAGCAGTGTGAGGGATCAAAGTCAACAGAAACACAACATTTCTATATGTGCAGGTTGTTCTTTCATGTTTCTACAACTTGAAGAATCTAAGTTCTGTAGCATACCTGTCTTTTACAGAGAAGGTTTTCTGCTTTTCAAGCGTATGAATCAGAGTAACAAGAAAATGCTTGTTACAAATTAAGGCGTACAATGCTGTAATGCTTTCATCCTTCTGCTCAGGATTTCTGCTCTGAAATACATGAATGGTATGTCTGTTTCTTTGTTTTTAATATGTTGTTCGTTTTATTATGAATTATAGCTGCAAGCATCGAATACAAAAAAAATTGTTGTTGAATACAAAACAAACAAAAAGATCTTCAGGCAGGCAAGGTAATATTATTTTAACCAACCACTGCTAGGAACTGCTAGGACAGGGATGGGTTGTCTCTCTCCAAAGGATGTTGGATGCCAACTCCCATCAGCTCCAATGGGCATGGTCAGTGCTCAGGGAGATGGAATTGTAGTCCAACAACATCTGGAGGGCCACAGCTTCACCATCCCTGTTAGCAGGTCTTTAAGATTCACTGTATTCTTTGTTCTCTGAAAATGAAGAGTGTGAGGATTTCAGACTTCATTAACTCCCGTACAGCTAGGATTTAGAAGTATCCCTATCAATAACAGCTCAGAGCAGATAGCTATGAAGGCTGTGCAGTGGATTCAGTTTTGTCCCGAGGCAAATTGGGCCTATTTGGAGGGACCTGAGCATCAACTCGGGTTCAGACAGACATGGATCACTATGAGTTGGGTGGCTCAGAGTGATCCAATCTGTGACTGTCAGCGGCAGGTAAGAGGCGTGGGAAGACCTGGCTCCTCTGTCCCCATACTGCCCCCTGAGCGTGCAATCCTAGGGGAAAGGCACTCCTGGTCTTGGTAGGAGGAAAGAGGCACAAGGACAACTTCCCCCATCCGTCTCCTGGATCCATGTTTAATTAGTGGTTTAAAACCCTAATTAAACATTAGTTCTACCTGTGAACGTATTTGAGAATGGATCTGGGGAGGGATAGCGTTCCCCAGGTTGACAGTGTCTTACAATTCCCGAGCAATGCTGGGCACAAGGCTGCCAGTGACATATAGCTTGCCACCTGCCATGCTAATGAACATAATACACACATCCTGTAAACATCTCTGTATGGGAAATTAGTTACAGCATTCAGATTTGTTTTTTCTTATTTATAAAAGTTACCTGTTGCATTCTCTGTATAGGAATTGAAAGCAAGATGCAGCATAAAATGACAACAGAAATTCGCTAGAAACACTAAAAGAATCATACTACCCAGTTTTTATTCCTGTTAAACCAGTTGCCTCCTTTGTAAGAGAACTAAAATTATATGTAAAACACTTACAAGGGGTTCACTGGAGTCTTCAATCAAGATAAACGACGTGCCTCCAGCCTAAAATAACAGATTGACGACTATGATGTTGACAGAAGATTGCAAAACAAAAGATTGCAAAATAGATAAGGCATTCAAATAAAAAGCAGTGGTTTGGATTGGCCCATATGGTGAAGCTGCATGCACACAATAACCAAATTACTTTTCAAAGGAAGACCTTTGCATAAACTGCCCCATATTTTTATAAGCAAACTGGATTCACTTAATTTTCTGGGTTGAAGTCAACTTTGGTGAACTTTTTAGTAGAATGTCACAGCACCTGAGGTGACCTGGCAGCAAAACAACATGCCCTGAAAATACTTTGATGAATGGCTTCTCCCCTCTGCTCCTGTGCACTGTTCTGGGGTTCTCCTAACCCTTCAGAGTGGGTTTTGGGAAGGTGCAGGGGCACATGGGGAGAAGAGAGGAAAGTCCCATTGCAGTAGTGTGAGTCTTTGTGTTGGCTTCCACTAGCACACTGAGTTAGTTGAGTTCAACCCAAAAAATCCCACAAAAGCTCAACAGCAACAAAAACATAACCAAACCCCAAGTCTTAAAATCAGCAAGGTTTATTCTGTCAAGCGCTGCCCTTCTATTATAAAGGTCATTTAACTGTATGCAAAGCCATGACACGTTTACAACTTGGGCGATTTCAATTACTGCAAAAGGTTTATAACAAATACATAAGCAGTCGTTTACCTCCGGGAAGGAAGTTCGAATAAGAAAGTGTTTGTAGTCAAGGAAGGGGATGGTTCCAAAACTATCAACCACATCCAATTTTTCCATCTGCAGCTCTACGAAGCCTGCAAGAAACAAAGATCCCCTGGAGTGCTGGTTTTTGTAATATAACATTATCTTAATTACAGCTTTCAAAGAGATATTGGAAAGTAGCTATCATGAGACAGTTTTCACAGTATACATTTATCTCTGTACTCATTTTTAATGCAATGGGAAATGTTGATCGCATATGATTTTTAATAGTTATTTATTCATAAAAATAGCAGAGCAGTTTACAACGATTATATATAAAATCTTACAGTAAATGTCATATAAGAATGTTAAAAGCAGAAATTAGCTAACTGCTATGGAAAGATGTATTCTTAGCTGCTTGCATAAACCTGATGGAACTGGAAAGTTTTAAGAGTTGGAACAAAAGGTGCCTGCTGAATCTCTGTTGGCAGAGCATTCCACAATACTGGGCAAATGGCACTAAAGGCACTTAAATAAATATCCCATTTACCTGCACTGTTGAACATAATGTAGCAGTACAAAGAAGGTGGGCTGGCAGTAGTAAATGGCAGCTGCACCGAGGTCAAATTGGGGCCTAGATTCTTACAAGGGGCAGTTGTGGGGCGGCAGTGGAGGGAGAGACACAACACTTAGTTATGCCAGTTTGTGCCCATACTAGGTGCCACTGGCTAATCAAAACCTGCACACATGGTGCTGACCCAGCCACTTTCTGCTTCCAACATCACTGCATTATATTCCACTCGAAAGCAGCTGATCTCTCTTCCCCTTGGCTTCTAGAGAATGATAGCAGCCAATTACTACCATCTGCCGCACCACACAGGCCATCCCTGATATAACCTTATGCTATCATAAAACTGAAGGAATTCTGTGTGTTATGACTATGGGAAATCACAGAATGGTGATCTACTTGAAGGAATACATGCACTTGATAGACCACAAGGCTCCTCATCCGCAAAAGAGCTCTAAAAAAATTAAAACCCACACCTTCACGTATTTCTTTGCGGAGTTCACATTCCAGAAGCTCCAGGTGTTCACTCAGTTTACGGTTCAACTGCTTGGATTTTCTTTGGGTCACAAAAATTGCAACTGGGGGAAAAAGTCGATACAGTCATACCTCGGGATAAATACGCTTCAGGTTGAGCGCTTTCAGGTTGCACTCCATGTCGACCCAGAAGTAATGGAGCACGTTACTTCTGGGTTTCGTCGCTCGCGCATCCGCAGGCGGTCAAAATGACGTCACGCGCATGCGCATAAGCAGTGAAACGCGGCACGCACAGATGTGCTGTTGTGTCTTACGCTCTGTTCGGGATGCGAACGGGGCTCTGGAATGGATCCCCATTCACATCCTAAGGTAGCACTGTACTCGATAAAAAGCAGAAGTAAGAACCATCAAATATACTAATTTGCATTCTTTTTATCAAAACAAAGGGCGAAAACGGGAATCTGCAGTGCTTTGAAAACAGCTGTGTCTCAGAATAGTCGCCAAAAGGTAGTAGTGACCGCTACCATACAACACATTGTTACAAAGAAGTTGGTTGCCCCAGTGTGGGTACCGGTTGCTGATGTTATTAGGGAATGACCAGCTATGCAAGAACTGTAAGCTTGCATGTGTTGGCTACTAAACCCCCCTCCCTCCCTCCCTCCCTCCTCCTCCTCCACCACCACAAAACAAAGGCAGAAAGTCTCATCCATCACAGATTGCTGTGTCAGGGCTGCTGGGTCTTTCACTTAACAAACCACCCCACTGACCACCATTGCATGCGCTTACTGGTTTTTAACAGATGGAAAACTGGACACATGAATAGTGCTACTTACCAGCAATGACTACGGGGATTAACAAAAGAAGGGTCAAATATGAATAGTTGTGTGCTTCTTTTGGAACTTCTTGCTTAAAGTTTCCCAGCTTGACCTAGTGGATTGGGGAGGGGGAAATGAATATGTAAGAAAGACCTATACTGATATGTAGTTCTTGACCCTCCTCGCTGGGTTGTTATCCTTCTTCTGTGGCTGGAAAAAAACAGCACACTGCAGCTGAGCTAATACTATGTGTTGAAATCAATAGACGAAACCATAGGCACTGTTACCTCTCCTTCTAGCACTCCATTCGCACAGGGA
The DNA here is from genome assembly GCF_964106915.1 of Podarcis gaigeae. Lineage (NCBI taxonomy): Eukaryota > Metazoa > Chordata > Lepidosauria > Squamata > Lacertidae > Podarcis > Podarcis gaigeae. Next base: position 36,043,722 of record NC_139686.1, read on the forward strand.
GCTGCAGCTCCAAGCATGACTGAAATAACAATGACTGAGCTGCTATATATAGAAGCGATGCAGGAAAGAAGGAAACTCAACAGTGCTATCTAACCCAAGATTAAATCAATTGTACAACACAAGGGAAAAAGGGGGAAAACACCAAAATAATCTCAACATTACCAATCTACTCCCCACAAAAGACTCAGGGAAAAGAAAACTAAGATGCAGAAATATTTGCCCCATATTAATTTTGGAGCTATATCTTTGGGATTATTTAATGTAAAATCAAATCATATGGTTTTATACCAGCACTTCAGTTTCTAAATTATAGTTACTGCAAGATCATGTTGAAGGCGTATAATACATCAGTATTTGTGCCTGGCATCTGGTTACCTATATTTTGCACTGCGTATTTATCATACAAATATTGATAAAGAAAAATATAATGCCCAAGTGTACCTGTTTTCATACAGTTTTGATCCCCTTTGTTCTCAGTTTAATTGATTTTATATTTGATTCTTGAAAACTGGGCTTTTCTGCCTTTGATGATGAGCTGTGTGCATGTGCGCACACACACCCTTGATACAGCAGGGTGGGGGGACTCTAGCCCAAATGCATTCGCTCATGGGGGAACTTTTGGAGGTCATAAACACCCCCCACCCAGGTTAGTTTCAGTTTCAGTTTGGATTGATGAATCCTTAAGAAATTTACGTTGGTGTCACAAATATTACCAAAGTAAGAGAATCAAAACAAACTAATCTACTTATTGGGAAGCATATTTTGAAGAGAGAGAAAACATATACAATACAGGGCCAGACATTACAAGCAAGTGTCAGGAGAGAATGTACCTCTTCTAATGCGGTGATAGTTGACCTTCAGCCCATGGATATTCGTTAATCAGTAACAGGCTATAGAAACTACATCTCACTAACAGGGCTATGGCCAGATGGTTCAGGGGCTCCAATTTTACTAGGGTAGCCCTCAGCCTTGTTGAAACTAAAATACCCAGACCACCTTTGACTCGCCCCCCCCCCTTTGTTGCTTAGTGATCCTGAGCGGCAGAACAAGGAAAAGCCACTAACATCTATTTCGCTTGTACTCCAAGTCTCCTGTAAAAATACAATGTCATAACCTTGGGTGAACTTAACAAACGACGGGTCAGATGCCTTTTTAGGCCAGCCTGCAATATTCCATGTTGGAAAACTAAAGTTGGACTTGGCTTTACTGAAGTCTAATCTTTGTCAGTTGTTTTCAGAAGAATGTTTGGAGTTTACCGTTTTTTGTGGCAACTGGCTGCCCTTTATTCTGATGGTATTTTTACACGGAGAGTCACCCAGGTGCTCAATAATTTCGGGCGGTGGATGTAGGGTGCTCACATTGGTAGTCATAGGACCTTTGTTTTGCAAGACATCTTCTGGAGGATGTTCTGTCTGACTGACCCATGGAACTTATTGCTAGTGCATGCTCATAGCTTTGTGCTCTCTTAATTAAGCAAGAAATGAAGTTAAGGTATCGTTGCTAACTGCTATTTGGTAACTGTGAATGTCACACTGAGAATAATATATTAATTAAAGAATTGAAAATTTTGGTTAAGACTATTTTGAAAATTGGTTAAGACTATATTGAAAATTTTGGTTAAGACTATAAAGTACTTATGTTTCTTTGTTTATTTAATCCCATGGTGTATTTTCTTCTTTGTTTTATGTTAGATTAAATAGTATATTATTCACATGTAATAAGAAAAAATATAGAGTCCATAAGCTTTTACTCACATAAACCTTCACACTGGATGGATCAATCTTGTCATCGGATGTCTGCTGGGCTCTGCAGTAGATAGTGCTGCGACTTTCAGTTTGTGAAATATTTTGAACAGTGAAAGTTACGTTTAGCAATTTCTCAGCAGCCATGCAGGACATAAAAACGTCAATCTCATGTTTAGAAATATTTAACCCATCATTTTTTTTCTGGAAAGAGATGAGAAAATACTATGAAGTGTGAAAAAAGCACCAAATTCAAAGAATTTAGCATATAAATGTTTAAAATAGAAGATTTGTGTTTTCTCTTTATAAAACCCAAACCAGCATCTTACATGTATTTTTAACTCCAAGACAGGATGCATATCAGTTGTCAGTTCATAGTGAATAAATTCAGGGTCAGGTTCATATCGAAATTCAATGCAAGGTATATTTTTCATTTCAACTTTTAGAACAACTTTTACATTACTTTTCTCAGTATTAACAGCTGGTGTTGTAAAATTACACTCAGATCTGTCACTGCGGCATGTAAATTTCTAGAAAAAGAAAAAGGGGGAAGGGAGGAAATGAGAAAACTATAAAGCACTGCCAAATTGTATACAGTGGTAACTCGGGTTATAGACGCTTCAAGTTACAGACTCTGCTGACCCAGAAATAGTACCTCGGGTTAAGAACTTTGCTTCAGGATGAGAACAGAAATTGTGCAGTGGTGCGGCAGCTGCGGGAGGCCCCAATTAGCTAAAGGGGTACCTCAGGTTAAGAACAGTTTCAGGTTTAGAACGGACCTACAGAACGAATTAAGTTCTTAACCCGAGGTACCACTGTATAGTACACATTGTTAAATTGTAGCCAATATATTGGCTGCAATTCTATGCACAGTTATGATGCTTACATCACAGAATTCCATGGAATTTAACTTAATATTTTCATATGCAGTGGTACCTTGGTTTGCATATGTTTTGGATTACAAACACGTCAAACCCGAAAGTGCATGTCCCGGATTGCAACCTTTTTTGGATTACAACCCATTTTTTTGGATTACGAACCATTTTTGGGGGGGAGGCCCCATTGATGAAAACGCACCTTGGGTTACAACCTGTTTTGGTTTACAAACGGACCTCTGGAACGGATTATGGTTGTAAACCAAGGTACCACTGTACACAATATTCCTTAAGTAGGATTGCCATATTTTGTTGAGCTTTTTTTTTGGGAAACCTCCCCCCAAAATAGTGATTTTAAGCTTTTGGAGCTGTTTACGCTGATTCCCCCCCCCATTCCATTGCCATACAGCCGGGTTTTCACCTGACATTTTGCCAATTCGGCAAAACTCCCTCCTGACACCATTTTTACACCCAGAAACTAGGAAATGTCTAGAATTTTTCTGACATATGGCAAGCCTACGTTAAGACACTTTGTGCTGGAGTCAGGAGGTCACTTGTGTGAACGGAAGGGCTCTTTTCATTCACAGAAGCAACTGAGATCCAATGGAGCCTCTCCAACGGAACACAGGTCAGCTGTTTTCATGGATCCCCCCCCCCCCCGTCCTTCCCCATTTCTCATGCTGTTCTGGACAGTCACCCAACACTCTGGAGATGGTTTTCAGAACTCGAGCAGGGAGGAGGAACTGGCTTCTTCCAGCATGACTGGAACTCCACTAAGCAGAAGTCTGAATTCAAACCTTATGGTGGAGTACAGCCCTTAAATTGCTTACTCCTACAATAAGCTCATTTATTTCTGCAGAGTAAGCAGTCTAAAAGCTGCAGCTTACTTGCATTTAAAGCTATAAATACCAATCACATCACAATCCACTAGACAATTGGACTAAGGCCCATAAACTATGGTAATAATACACTCATGTAAAAATCTGGTATTTAGTATAAAATCCCAACAATTATATGTGTGTCTGTTTTTTTAGCTTTTACACATGTGCAGGTATGGGTCCCCAAACAAACTTTCTCTCACAGGTTAAGTTCAGAATAAAGCATTCTAGCTAACCAACTGAACGACAATTCTAATTTTTTTTATTTGAACAATTGAATTCCTTTCTGCAGAACTTGGATATTTGATACAGATTGTGTACAGCCTTGCATTTTCTTTTACTCCCTGAAAAGGAATCCTATGCTTGATAAATTGGGCAAGCCTGTAATGTTACACAGGGGTAGACATATTTCCCCTGTTCAGTCTCTAATGATATTAAATACAGTGGTACCTTGGGTTACAGACGCTTCAGGCTACAGACGCTTCAGGTTAGACTCCGCTAACCCAGAAATAGTACCTTGGGTTAAGAACTTTGCTTCAGGATGAGAACAGAAATTGCGTGCTGGCAGCAGGAGGCCCCATTAGCTAAAGTGGAACCTCAGGTTAAGAACAGTTTCAGGTTAAGAACGGACCTCCAGAATGAATTAAGTACCTAACCAGAGGTACCACTGTAATTGGCTATGGACAGGAATAGTCATGTACTATCTGGAATACTTTCTGTAATTTCAGAATCAGAACATGGATTGTTTGCTCTTCTTCCACAGCTTTGTTTCTTCCCATCCACTATGCCTCATGCACCAAAAATAATGTACATTAAAACAATGCACTTTTTTGGGGGGTGTGATTTGAGCATGCTAGTATTCCCTGGAAGCTCCAGTTGAACCTAATCTTTCCACTGACTTGCTAATGTTCATTACACTCCCCCTTTAGCTGAACACTAGCAAGCATGAGAGGGCTTTATAATGGGAGCTAGATATACACTCTAGCAAGCCAGTCATTTGAAAGTTGAGATAAAACTGAAGCTGTGAAGGAATTCAGGTGAAATTGTGGCGCAACTGCTCCCCTGGAGCCTTCTCTATAGCATTCTTGGCAGCAGGATTTTTTTATTCACTCAGCCTTTTTAATTGCGTTATAAATCCATGCCGTTTTACGCGTGCTCTCCCCGTAACGATTTTTTATTTGCTGCCTTTTATTGTTTTTTTGTTGTTGCTACAGTTAATCATTATAACATTGTACTTTCATCATTGTACTTTGTTTGTTTGTAAGCAGCCCAGGAAATATTTATTGATCAGCAAAGCTATATAAGTTCAAATGATAATAGCAGCAAAAAAAAAAAAAAAGGTAATCAAATTGGCAAAAACCCAAAGACTCTCCAAAATAAGAGAGCCTTTATCCTTCATTGGAAGCCCCAAAGGGAGGGGGGTGGGAAAGGGAAAGGGGAGCAATATTATCTACTGAAGTTCCAGCAATATTATCTACTGAAAAAGAATACAAATAATACAGGACCAAAACATCATGACACTTTTCAGGAAGGCACTCATTTACCTTTTATGGCAGTTTGCAGAATTGTGGCACTTATAATTAATATAGCCAACATTTGGGGGGGGGGAGGGGAGGGAAGTTCACAACACTTACTGCCAAGTTTTGTCCCCCTCCATCTAAAACAGAAACCATTTCTGTGACATTTAGATGTCTCCCATGTATAGTCATGTTGCGACCTCCACTGCAAAAAAAGGGAAAGGAAATAAGCTTGGAACTTGGGTCTACTTCAATTTTTTTTAAAAAACAAGTTTGCAGCTCAGAAAACTTTCTACGTCACAGTAAATCAAAAACTACAAATAAAAATAATAATCAAGTTTGCAGCTCAGAAGACATTTTGTTGTTGTTGTTTAGCCGTGTCCAACTCTTTGTGAGCCCATGGACCAGAAAACGCCAGGCACTCCTGCCTACCACTGCCTCCTGCACTTAGGTAAAGGTAAATGGACCCCTGACCATTAGGACCAGTCGTGACCGACTCTGGGGTTGCGGCGCTCATCTCGCTTTATTGACTGAGGGAGCCGGCGTACAGCTTCCGGGTCATGTGGCCAGCATGACTAAACTGCTTCTGGCAAACCAGAGCAGTGCATGGAAACGCTGTTTACCTTCCCACTGGAGCGGTACCCATTTATCTACTTGCACTTTGACGTGCTTTCGAACTGCTAGGTTGACAGGAGCTGGGACCAAACAACGGGAACTCACCCCGTCGCGGGGATTCAAACCGCCAACCTTCTGATCGGCAAGTTCTAGGCTCTGTGGTTTAACCCACAGCGCCACCCACGTCCCAAAGCTCCTTCTCTTACCCCACAGTAAATAAAAACTATTCTCAGTGTATGACTGCAAAGCAAATTTATTCACATACACAAATGTCAATCTCAAGCCTGGCTTAAGGAATGAGTATTTGTGTGTCATGCGTATGACAGTATGATCCTACAGTACACTGCCTTCTCTTGACAAAATTCCTATCCATACTGATTGTGATTGTTCACCTCTTTTCGGAGTCTGCCTAGCATGACATGTAAGCAATGTAATCTGCAGTAGGATCTCGTCACATATTTCAGTAGGATTTAAAGCTAACAACTATAGACCACTGGTTTTCATTGTTCTACTTAGGTTTCCAATACACACACTGCATATATAAGAATGTTTAGCTCTTACAATTCTACTACAAGGTTTGAATGGACTCTTAGCATAACGACTACCAGCTGTCTTCCCTTTCCCTAGTGGACTTCTTCAGCAGTGGTTCTGAAATGGTATGGGAGTCACTCATCGGAGTGGTGATGGCTGGGATGACTGACTGACTGAATCTTTATTTGCATCAGCCACCAGCCATAGCAATAAAACAAAATGCAGTATACAGAGGATAAAGGTAAACAGTTAATTACATAAAATGCATTTTGGGGGTTTGGGTCAATAGTCAAATAACAGATCTTATTCTCACTGCCTTGTAACTTTTGCTGTCACCTGTTCATTTTGATCTGCCAAGAGAATCGACACTGTAACAGTGGCTGGGCGACCCAGAATGGACAATAATAGAGGGGTGATGGCTGGAAGCTGCGGTCCTTGAGTATTGCGGTCCAGAGCCATTTAAGGGTTTATAGCACCAGCACTTTGAATTGGGCCCAGAAACTACAGTGGTGCCTCGCAAGACGAAAATAATTCATTCCGCGAGTCTCTTCGTCTAGTGTTTTTTTCATCTTGCGAAGCACGGCCATTAGCGGCTTAGCGGATTAGCGCTATTAGCGGCTTAGCGGCTATTAGCGGCTTAGAAAAAGGGGGGAAAGGGAAAAAACTCGCAAGAACTCGCAAGACGTTTTCGTCTTGCGAAGCAAGCCCATAGGGAAATTCGTCTTGCGAAGCACCTCGAAAAACGGAAAACCCTTTCGTCTAGCGAGTTTTTCGTCTTGTGAGGCATTCGTCTTGCGGGGCACCACTGTAATTGGTAGCCAGTGCAGTAGGACCAGATTGATGTAATGTGCTCAAACTGTCTTGCCTCAGTGACTAACCTATTTAGTGAGCTGAATTCTGTACTAGCTGAAACTACAGAGGCAGCCCTACCTATAATGCATTGCAGTAATCTAACCTAGAGGTTAACAGAGCAGTTAGGCTGTTCCTGTCGAGATAAGGGAACAGCTGGACTCTTTAACTTGGCCTTTGACTGACTGACATCTAATGCCCTTCTAAAATGTGTTGTGGAAGGGGGGGAGTAATGGGTTGTCTTTGTTTTTATTTTATGTTTTTATATTATGTATGTCGTGGTTTTTTCAATTGTAATTTTATGTTGTGAACCACCCTGAGACCTATGAGTACTGGGGGGTATACAAATGTAAATGAATGAATGAATGCTGAGCGGATGGGTGTATTGGTATGGCACCATGAACAGCTGATCTCAATGCCCAGCCACACCCTATAAAACTGAAGGATCTACAAGTGACAATAAGGTCTGTTATGATACTACGTTAACTATTTCACAGTCATATTCAATGTACTACTTTTTATAAGAAGTAAAATAATTTAAGATTACCTCTTCCAGGTGACATTTGGAAATATTCCAGTACATGCAGGGAGAGAGACGTAAGACAGTGTCACAGGGAGTGAACACGGAAAGCCAATTTTCTTTATACATATGCTCTTGGCTTCTTTGCGACTTGGTGGTAAACAGAATTTCATGTGTGTGCGATTTAACACTTTAGTGACAAATATTCTGAAAAGAAGAACAACATCTCTCAAATTCTCCCCAAACCCAAATGCTGTTTAATTTTAAAGCAGTTTGCAAGCCAACTCTCACTGGAACTCAATATTAACAACATATGGAGCCCAAGGATTCAATCAAAATTCATATTGTAATGTGATTTAGAAGAGGAAGAAAGCATCTTAAGAACTAACATTGCTTTTAATTCCATTCACAGATGTAGAAAATTAAAAAATAAGAATAAGAGTAATCTAGTGAGGGGAAACAGAGATTAGACTATCTACCAAGGAATAGGAGGGCAACCTGAAATAACTGGGATTATTACAGTGATTACTAAAGTTTCACTTTTGGAACTAATGCGACAAAAGAGCACATTAGTGCAGTGTGAATAAGCAAGTCTAAATCACACAGTTAAAAGGCTCCATCTTGATTATATAGTTTAATCACGAGTCCAAACATTTCCAGGATAAATGTCTATGTGGTACAGGTGCATGTTAATTCAAAGATAAAATAATTGATTGTATTTTTACTCACTCCTCTGATTTGCAGCTACTGGTTCCAGTCATTTCCATCAAAACATCTGCATTTGAAAAGTTTTCTCCTCTGACTAGTACTTCACTGCTGCCTAATGTTGATATCCACATTGGTTCAATGGACGTAATGAGCATGGGCTGTTGGAAACAGAGTAAAACAAGATTTCAATATCCAGTCATGCACTTATAAACATGTTTAACTTGTACCTTTCTTATTAATGGGTAGATATTAAGTGTTGTTCCATGCTCCGTAATTTCCACTGGTTTTCATATTCTTCAGGATGGAATATAAAAACCAAAGATAGAAGGGCATAACCAAATCCACAAGCACCTATGGCCTGGTGGAGACATAAGTCTACAGTATTGGCCCAGATGAGAGATAGGAAGGAATGGATGGGATGAAATGAATGGGTACAAGCACTGGCGGAGGAAGAGGAGTGCCAGGGGAGCACGCAGCCCCTGGCAGCGAGATCCCGGTGGAGTGCCATCGCAGCTACCCCCCTGCCCGCGCTGGGCACCACACCCCTGCAGGCAACATGCCCCGCCCCCCGGTGCCAGAGCATGAAACTCCACCACTGGGTACAAAAAGACTGTTGGGTGATTGCACATATGGGGACTACATGTTTATATGAGTTTGGGGCAGTGTGAATGTGTAGGTTAATGATTTTTCGGTGACTGTATTATGTGATTTTTATAATATTATTTGAGATCTTTTAATGATATGTCATTATGCTACATTTGGATGTTTTTGTATATGGTTTGCTTTTGTGGTTCTTATTTATGTTTACATTTAATTATGCTAATTAAAATGTGGAATTGTTTTTTATGGTATTGGTAGTGTCAGGGAACTGCCATTGGAGCCAAGAGTGGAGGTGAGGCTCCCTAGCGATGCAGGAGAAGGGCCCAGCCAGGACAGAGGGAACACTTCCTCGGAGGAAGGAGATCAGCATGACACCAGGAAGAATAGAGAGCCGGAAGGGACGTCGGAGAGATGGCTCCAAGACACTTCCACAGAGACCAGCGGGGAGAGCCCAGGACCTCCGCTGGCCACACCCACTCTGCGCAGAAAACTTCCGCGCAGGAAAGCTAGGCGGAGACTTGCTGTCAAAGAGCTTTTATGCTGGAAGAAGTTCAGGAAACGCCCACTGATGGATTCTGCCAGTGACTGACACAGCCACAGAGAAAGTGCTGTTCAGCCAGGGAAAAGCTTAGCCAGGGAACGTTGCCAAAAGCAGCGCCCACGTACGCACAAGCAACCCCAATTCCCTTTACAGGTAGTATTGTTTTGAATATGGAATTTGTATTTTTATATTTTTTTTAATATTGATTGCTTATGGTTGGAATTTGTAAACTGCTTAAGATTTTTTTGTGTGTGAATATAAACTGGTGTATAAGCTAGCAAAAATAAATTATTGCCCCTACAAACTGTGGTCAAAGAGCTAGCCTTGGTAACCCATGAATTTCCCCTCTCAACCCTTGTCAGCCTTGGCAGTATTGTTCTGCCCGGACACTGAGGTCCAGCACCGAGGGCCTTCTGGCGGTTCCCTCGCTGTGAGAAGCCAAGTTACAGGGAACCAGGCAGAGGGCCTTATCAGTAGTGGCACCTGCCCTGTAGAACGCCCTCCCACCAGATGTCAAAGAGAAAAATAACTACCAAACTTTTAGAATACATCTAAAGGCAGCCCTGTTTAGGGAAGCTTTTAATGTTTAATAGGTTATTGTATTTTAGGGTTTTGTTGGAAGCCGCCCAGAGTGGCTGGGGGTACCCAGCCAGATGGGCGGGGTATAAGTATTATTATTATTATTATTATTATTATTATTATTATGTTTAGTGTCACATATGTGCCCTAGTTAATGCCAACCACAGTTCCCATGAATCTGAATAACCCAGATAGTAACAATGTAGGTGTAATGATAAAACACACCTAAGGCAAGCAAAAAATGGGCAGGAGAACCTATTCCAGAAAGAAGAAGAGGACGGTGTATGACTGGCATGCTTTGGGTTGCATATAGCTAGCATTACTTATGTGTTGGTGCTAAAAATCCAAAGCACAACAATAATTTGGAAATGTTTATTAAAACACATTCACATCTATATCTATCTGTGAACATATATTCCACAGAGTTTCAAAAGTACTGCAATTCACCCAGGGCTTATGCACACACACACTAAAAAAACAACAACCACCCCAATAAATTAAACGGAGGCTCTGATTCCTCCATTAAACAGAGTGGGAAATCCTAAAAGACAGATTTCCATGAGAACACAAAAACACTCATACCCACAAAATAGCATTGCAATAAAATCACAATGAGAATAATATAGGTACTGCACAAATCATAGCACAAATTTAATGGTATACTTGGATACAATGTAACAATCCTTCATAGCAATATCTATAATTAATGTTTCTAAGTTGCATGAGCCCTCTTTTGAATGACACAAAAAGTTTATAAATTATTAGTTTGGTTCTTTGTTTCTTCCTTCACGAGTCTTTTAATCCAAATATTTCATCTATATTTCAAAAGGACTCAGCAACAGTAGCTAACCTTGATGTTAGCTGCTAAATTGCATTTGCTGCTGAAAAGCTAAAGCTACCAACAGGAAGTCCAATCTGATATGTGTCTATTGATATGCATCTCTCACAAACGTTAAAACTGCTGAATATGTTCGGTTTTCATAAGAATTAGCAGAAGAACAAACTAAATATTACAATATTCTTTTGTAAGCTCCTCTAGGCAGGGGACTATACTCATATATGAACACAGATGGCTTTGGACTTCTGTTTCCTGAACTGCAAGTCCCACCTAATTCCACAGAACAATTTAGGTTTGAAACTGGGAAGAATTTAAAATGCACAGTGCTCTAAACAGCAGAGGGAAGAAAAGTCCTATCTGAAGTTTTAAAAAGTAAACAATTTTACTGGGAATGCACAGGCCTGTGGGAGAACTTCAGGAAGTTCTTTGGATACTAATGATGCGATAACGTTAAGCAAAAAAAAAAAGATATTTATGGATTAAGATTAGATACATTTTTGTTGACCTCACTGTTATTTTGGTATAAAAGATACTAAATCATACTTAAAATGAAGTGGTATGGTAGTAAATGGCTGCTCAGCCCTTTCCTGGGTAGGTGGCAGTTGCGGCCCCTCACTCTCTGCCACCAGCCCCAGCAACCAGATCACAGGTGCCTGCTGGCCATTTGTGAATTCCCCTGGCCAGCAGGATCACAGCATGAGACTTCCCTCTGGAAAGCTAGCTTCAAATGGGCCACTCAGAGGCCCCCACCTGATGGACTGGCTGACTGCTGCCATGCCTGGCCAGGCAGCAACACTTAGAAAAACCCGCTGCATTTGCCACCGTATTAACTAGAAACCTGAAGTACTATGGGAGTACCAAGGGGGGTGAGGCAAGCAGTTGATAAGTCTTCTGCCAGCAAACTAGGGAGGGAAACCATTTTCAGTGAGCCTCCCATACCCAACAGCCCGCCTTCCTTGTTCCTGTGGCGGAAATCTTACCATCCAGCTCAGAGATTAGTTCGATTAAATCCTCCAGTTCCCCCCATTTCTTAAAAGAAGCAGTTCAGTTTTAATTCACCCCACCCAACACAACATTTGCATCTACAGTTTCAGCACCATCTAATGCATAATGGCTTATCAGTTTAGCACAGGAAAGAAATCTGATTTGGTGGTGGGTAGAAGAGAACAAGGAAATAGACACTTTCAATAATAACATGTTTAAGTCAGATTGCAACTATGGTGATTGCCTAAAAATACACAAACCAAGAATTGCAAAACTCAATTTATACTATTCGGTACTAATAATATAGTCAACTCACTAGCATGCTGCAATGTGCTTCTTCCCTGAAACAACAGTGTGCTCTTTGGGCAACACCTGGGCTATCCAATAAAGTTTAACGGAAAAAACACAGTTACAGTTACACAGAAAATCAAAACTACATTTTGACTGCTTTTTGTTCCTAAGTATATATCATCCCAAATCATTGAAGAGGAAAACACATACAGCAGATAATTGCAGCAGTATGTATTGTACTGTATTCAGCTGTGTATTGTTGTTTTTTAAGCTTGATCAAGCCATTTGCTAGCTAGATTTGGAGAAAAGTGATCCAACAGGATTAGAATTCAACCCAGAGGGTAACTCTGTGAAATGAAATCCTTCCACTAATTATATTAAATGACAACTACTGATTTCTTATAGTGTCGCGGTATCTGACCCAAACACAGCATTGTTATTCATTATAGCACAAATTCCCATGAGTACAAAGGGTAAAAGCAGAAAATGTGAAACACACACACACAAATCTCAACTATCAATATTTCAGCATTGGAAAGCGAAGGCAACACAAACATCTCATGGTATTTTACTGGCATTGTTGCTACTGCTACTAGTCTTATGAGTTATGCAAAGCATTTCATAGCATAAGCAAGAGAGACTAGAGAAGCCAGTGGAATTCTCCTGAGCTTGGACTTGGGAAAGGTCTACAGGAGCTCATGAGGTCCTGTACTGAAGGGGGAATTAGTGTGTCCAATTGCCAACCATCACCCCGCAATGCTTCCCCTTATTTTCCACCATGTCCTTTTAGTCTTCTGCCTCCTTCACACTTGGCAGTAGTGCAAGAGGTATTGCCATCAGTGAAAACAGCATATGATTGACAGTGAGCTGGATCCATTATAGGGAAAGGCGGAGATGGTGTTAACACATGAATGAACCCCCCTCCCAATCAATTGTGCTATAACGTATCAGTTTCAGAATATCTGCTGACCTCTGGTCTCTGTGAAATATCTTTCCCATCTGAAGCACTGGTAGTAATTGAATCACAGTCAACCTGAAAAAATTGAAAGTACTTCCTTAGAATATATTTTTTAAAAAATACCATTCGTCAAATAAAAAACTTTCCAAATAGCGATTTAAATTCAATACAAGCCAGAAAAATTACCTTTTGTGTACAAGTCACGGTAGAGGAGACACATTTTTTCTCTCTAGTAGACCAGGTGCAACCAGCACGAGACAAACATTCTGAACATCTAGAAATATAAAATACACAACTGCAGGGATTGGTGAGATCCAGCAGAGAAGGTGTGCCAGTATATAATTCTAGGTCTTACCCAGGGGGCTTACATGTCATAAATATTTATTTAACTCTACTCAAGCTAAGGCTTTTCATATAGTGGCCTCAGTAACTCAGAACGCTGGTCCTCTACAATTCAGATATTATACTGCCTGCTGAAAACTTGGAAATTTAATTGTAACATGTAAAGTCAATTTGGATCAGCAGGAGAACTTCAAGGGCACCTTTGTCATATTAGGCATGGGAAAGCAATGCTCCATAATGATATTCCTGCTGGATTAGATTAAAAGACCATTGCATTCTGCCTCCCAAAGAAACCAACCAAATGCCCCTGGGAAGCCCAAAATCATTGCATGGAGGCAACAGTCCTCCTTTGCTGTTGATTTTGAGTGACTGATTTCAGTGCCATGCTGCCTCTGAACATGGCAAGCGAAGTGGTTCATTTCTATAGCATTGCTTCAACTGCTGGCAAAAGTAGATGGCTCATACCATCTGATGTAAATGTTAAGTTGTGGGTGAACATATCAGACGACACAGCGATTCTCCAAACAGCTCTTGTTTATTCACAGGTCAGAACAGAACTGAACTGAAGGGTTCAGCCAGCCTGCTTATATAGAGCTCCAGTACAACATAACTGTAACAACTTTCTGCAACTATCCAATAACTGAACGTCACTATCGATCCCTTATTTGCATATGTGGACCTGAACTATCTACAGTATCCCCCTGCTGGCCCAGGGTGAGAACTTCAGTACATAACAGTAAAGGTCATATGTTATGCTAAGGTGGTAGTGCAAAAAAATCACACTGTCCATTCCTCCTTGCTATTTAAACTTCCATCATCCCTATGATCTCACTTAAAACTGTAAATCCATTGAAAGGGTTTTGCCTTGGGGCTAGAGGTTGTTGTGGAGCTGTTCCAAAAACCCTTTGGTTAACACAAAAGGAGTCATGAGTGGCAAGCCTTATTGCACCAATTAATTAGAAATGTAAGCCTTCATGTTGGACCTGCCTTGCCCCCCTACTCACCAACTTGTCAATTCTGGAAAATACGCTTCTGTGTGAAGCACACAGTAGCTTAGATAGAGTTAATGCACAACAGAATCGACAATGGCTCTTTTACATCACTATCTGGAGGTTGGCTATGAGTGCTATGAGTTCAGGGAAACAGAGTCGAGATCTAAAGTGATGCTTCAGCAAAAGAATGTATCATGGGCCAAGTACGGTTATAAATCTATGTGCTAATAATAGCTCCAAGCGAAACAGCAAGCCTACCCATAAGGCTTATTCATTGCTAAGGTTGCTTCCAGACTGACAAGTGTTATATAAAGATTGCACTTCCTCTACCCTACATGCAGAATGGCAAGACTCTTCAGGTAGTCTCACACTTTGCAAAAAATGTACATCCTGTTATACATCATCCATACTTTTGTGTGTTATATACAGCTATGTAGGTGGGTAGGTGGCATACCTTTTTATCAGGATGTTTATTTTCAACACACACACACACACACACACACACACACACACACACACACAGAGGTTTTCATGTTTACCAAAAAGAGCTTCCCCTTCCTTAATTGCTACTGTGCTAATAATTTTTAAGCTAACTGAAATGGCACCAACCAGAAAAGCAATGTGATCCTTTTTAATTTATTTAACATTTTGCACTACATAGTTTAATTACATGGTATAATTACACAAATCTAGATTTAAAATGAGGGGTGCGGGTGGCGCTGTGGGTAAAACCTCAGTGCCCAGGACTTGCCGATCGTATGGTCAGCGGTTCAAATCCCCATGGCGGGGTGAGCTCCCGTCGTTCGGTCCCAGCTCCTGCCCACCTAGCAGTTCGAAAGCACCCCTAAGTGCAAGTAGATAAATAGGTACCGCTTTATAGCGGGAAGGTAAATGGCGTTTCCGTGTGCTGCGCTGGTGCTGGCTCGCCAGAGCAGCTTCGTCACACTGGCCACATGACCCGGAAGTGTCTCCGGACAGCGCTGGCCCTCGGCCTCTTAAGTGAGATGGGCGCACAACCCTAGAGTCGGACATGACTGGCCCGTACAGGCAGGGGTACCTTTACCTTTACCTAGATTTAAAATAGGCGGTGTGCGCTCCCGCTGCTCGGTCCCAGCGCCTGCCAACCTAGCAGTTCGAAAGCACCCCCGGGTGCAAGTAGATAAATAGGGACCGCTTACCAGCGGGAAGGTAAACGGCGTTTCCGTGTGCGGCTCTGGCTCGCCAGAGCAGCGATGTCACGCTGGCCACGTGACCCGGAAGTGTCTCCGGACAGCGCTGGCCCCTGGCCTCTTAAGTGAGATGGGCGCACAACCCCAGAGTCTGTCAAGACTGGCCCGTACGGGCAGGGGTACCTTTACCTTTTACCTTTAGATTTAAAATAAGGGTGAAGATGTTATTTTGACTAAAAAAAAATAACATTACTAAAAATAGCAAGGTCTATGTACTGAAAAGTAGAGATCTGGGAATAGGCTCAGCTGCCTGAATGATCACCACTGACATTGTTTGCACCAGTCTTCTCCAATCTGGTGCTGTGCAGATGTTCAGCTCCAGCTGCCACACTCAATATGGCCTGTGGTCATCACGCAAGATGTAGACCAAAACATCTGGCGGGGAAGGTTGGTCCTACACTGATTGGCAATAGCTTTCCAGGATTTCAAAAAGGATTTTTCCAAGCCCTACCCAGAGATATAAGGGACTGAAGCTGAGACTTTCTGCATGCAAAGGGTGTACTCTATCACTGATCTACAACCATATTCCTTCAAAAAGACAGAAGAGTATTTCAACTTAGCACTGCATCTACAGCTATGTTCTGTTCCTTCCAAAAAAATTGATTATCCCCAAAAAAACTTTCAAAAGAGGTGAAAGTACCATGGGGAGAATACAAGATAACACATTTATGATGACACTGTGTAGATGTCTTGTAACAGTACAGAGAACCAAGAGTGACAATTCAAGAGTGACATGCTAATGTGAAAGCACCCTAAAGAAGCTGTTCCACAACCCACAAAAAGATATGTAAACATCTCTTACGTTTTCTCGAATGAGCAGTCATATTTAAATATTTCTGATAAAGTCTGTGAACCAGAGATGAGTAATACTTGAGCAACTGAAAAGAAAAAGAAAAAGAAAACATTTTGATATATTGGGTACAAGCATATATATGAGTTATTTGGATACAACTGATTTTAAAGTAGACACAAGAGAGTTCCCAGGAATTTTTCCAAGGATGGAAAAGAAAATACTCCAAATAAATAGACAAACATAACTAGCATCAGAGAACAGGTCAACAATTTCTGGCAGCGCTGGTGACTCTGGAATGGCAAGGCCTAGTTAGATTTGGTCCCTGAGCAACATGTATGTCAGGTCTACCCACCTGTTGTTTCTCAATGAGTAAATATGGCATCCAGGGAACTTCCTTCCACTCACTGCTGAAAGTCTTAGTTCTTTGCCTAGCTGCCTTCACCCCCTCTAGCTTTTAACTGTACTCCTCCTACAATCAATTTCACAGTCCACTCACAACTTAAAAAACACAGCCTCCTCCCTCCTTTCAACAAAATGGGTGTAACAAGTCTGGGCTGCTTTGTAGGGTTGGCGTTCCCCATAATAGCTCAGCCTGCCCTCTGCAATATTAACATTGATTGACTTTATCTGCACTGGCATTAGCAGAGTAATTTTTAAAATATTTACAAACTCACTTCATATAAAACGTTATTTTATTATTATATCTGTGATAGAAAAATCATGAACTCCTTCTTTGCTGTTATCTTTTGTTCTTGGGCTGGCACACTTGTCCCAAATCACAGCTACCTTAAAATCTTGTATAATCAAATTGTTTTCTATGAAGCAGCAATCACTTATTTACCAGGGAATACCAACAGAAGAAGATTAACAATAAATCAAGGGTTTTGATTATGGGTGTTTTACTCTTGCCTTCTCTTTGACTAATTGGTTAGGTCTCCTTTCTTAAATTTCATTGGCTACACTGGCAGAGGAAGAGGAGTGCGGGGGGGAGCACACTGCCCCCAGCAGCGCGATCCCAGTAGGGTGCCATCACGGTTGCCCCCCCGGGTGCCACACTCCTGCAGGTGGCATGCCACGCCCCCAGGATGGCGCCCCTGCCTGCTCTCCGCCCCCTGGTGCCAGAGCATGAAGCTCTGCCACTGATCGGCTAGTATTTTTTTCTTCTTCTTTGTAAAGTTTGTGATTATTATTCCGTTTTATAATGTGTATAAAATAGAGAGAACAACTATAACACCAGATTAAAATTAAAACATGAAAAAACAAAACTATAAAATAGGCATGTGGAATGAGTAGTTGCACATAAGTTAAAATAACAAAGTCCAAGTAAAGGCTATCAACTTCATCAGATCATCAACTATAGTTCCAGATTTGCCATGCTAGTGACAAGGGACATCTTGAAAATATTTTTTCTGCTGAATATGTCATAAAGGAATGCCAAATCATATAAAAAATATCTGAAGAAGCAGGTAAGTTTTTCACAAACAAATGAGGAGAATAGTGCCTGCAATATCTAACTCACCAGTCAAATTCTAAAATGCCAGAAACTTACTACGTTTTTACTTTAAAAAAATGAAAGCCAGGAATATGTTGATTAAGATTCATTGGGTGAAGAGGCTATCCCCTTTATCTTCCTGCAGATACCCATGCATAGAGCCCACATAAATGCCACAGATAATTGTATTACTTAATTATTTATTCTGTTTATGCTGCTCTTTTCAGTGGAGTTTCCAAAGAGCTGATAACATGGGTCACGTTTCTCTTGCATGACAATTAGTCTTCGGTCTTCTATAGCAACTTTTTCCTAATGTAGTTTAAATAGTTGAAAACGTACACACAAATGCTCTAATCTTGTCAACACAAGATTTGGGATTCAGGGCTGTTTTCAGGAAGTGGCCTTCATCTTGGTGCCAGACAATTAAGACCATCTTCCCCAATCTTGCACATGCAAGAAAAGACCGACATGTGTGACATGATAAAATAGTAGCCAGGCTTACACCAACCACAAACAACAGCCAACCTCTCTTCCTTTTTCCAACATCCAACCACAGCAATCCATAACACACTTTCAAAGCTTCCTCTTTCAGAACCAACATGGCTTTATCCTCCCTCCGCCCAAGCACAGTAATTAAAAATCAGGCTACATATATCCTCACACATTCCATACAACAATACATGCCAGGTGTTGTAGGTAAAATATGAAGAAAACTTGCCTTTTCCAACTAGATCAGCAGCCTTAAGGTGACAAGAGCAGTTCATGACATCTTCCTTCACATTCTCACAAAGAATTTTTTTGGTATTCACATCTATCACTCTGCAAGTGAATGGCCCTTCAGAATTTCCAACTGCAGTTACAGAAATCTAAAGGAATGAGAAAATTGATAAGATTTCTTAACCTCTTAGATGATAGTCTGGAGGAATTTCCAAGAGAATCAGAGTTAAACTCTCAGGGTAAATGTTGATAGGCTACTTAAAGATTAGATAAAAAGTGAATGGCAAGAAACAATTGAAAATATACAGGCAACTTTTAATTGGCTGAATAGCAGGAGCTGCTGCAATCTGCCCAACTCCATTCACCACACCCAATGATTCCTACTAGGAAGCCATGAGATTTATACAGAACGATTCTCCCACTTCCTTCTCTCCCTAGAATGATGATGATTTGTTACACATGTAGACCATGTTTTATGCAAACCAGAATTCATACCAACCAGTGTTTGTAAATCTGCTTCAAACCTTAGCTTCAATATATGGTCAAGAAGATTCCTGGTTTGCATTAACCATAAACCATATCAGTATGTCTAAATGATGACTAACAACAGAAAGAGAAGAGAGAAATAGTTTCAGAGGCAGGAGGGAAAACAGCAAAATGCTGTTCACCCACAAGGATGCTGAAGAGCCAACGTTATGGGAGAATACTACCAACAGAAGCCAAAATAGTGTGTGTTTCTTTTTTGTCCCACTGAGTGAACCTGGCTTCTCTCTACTTTCCCTACACACTGCAGTAATCAATGATTCAGGCAGACTGTCCACCCGGACATGTGAGAGTACTTCAAGAGATTAACAAATCCTGTTTTAAAGTATGTCCAAATTCTTTCCACATCAGTGCCACCCCTCAGAGGCAGAGCATGGTTACAGGAATCCATATCCAGCATAAGGGAACCATTAACCTCTTCACATTATAGCAACATGATCTAAAACCATTCCAAGCAGAAAGTGGGGAGCATCAGGAAACGTCACCATTGCTCTAACAAGGATTCACCTGCACCTTCACAGCTTGGCCTTTCCATTTATGCAAGGCACCAAACAACTGGAGCCACCCAAGGAAGTTGGGTTAGGGGTCCCAATCCTGCTGCGTGCATGCAAACTGACACAGTGTGATCTGCAAGTATGGGAGGCTGGGATTCTGCCAGTATGCCAAATACATTGGATTCATTATGTAGGATGAACTGCCTGTCTATAGAGATGGTTTGCAGAGAATGTCAGACATGGAAGCTTGGGCCAAGTACATGCTTTTGTGTACATAAAAATAAATAGGGTTTTGTTTACCCAGGTTCGCCCACAAAGAACCCCATTGTTACACCAGGAGAAAAGTACAGTGGTACCTCAGGTTAAGAACTTAATTCGTTCTGGAGGTCTGTTCTTAACCTGAAGCACCACTTTAGCTAATGGGGCTTCCTGCTGCTGCCACACTGCCAGAGCCCGATTTCTGTTCTCATCCTGAAGGAAAGTTCTTAACTCGAGGTAATATTTCTGAGTTAGCGGAGTCTGTAACCTGAAGCGTATGTAACCTGAAGCGTATGTAACCCGAGGTACCACTGTATAAGCAGCATAGGATTGGACTATTATGTTTCAGTCAGACCAGAGTACTGAGAGAGCTCAGCACTGCCAAGTTAAATTCTCTCATTTGTAAGTAGTGCAGCATGAAATGAAAATGATGTTTAACATACCTCACCTCTGTAATGCTTAGAAGTGTAGATTTTCAGGCATTTATCTGTTCCATGTGGAATGCTTGTCCAGTTCATTATGTTATTTGAAACTGGGCATTCCCCTTTTAAAGTGCAGCTGAAGAAAAATCCAAATATATGCATGAGAGAAATAGAGAAATCTCTTTCAATTATATATAAAAATCTGCATTATTTGTATCTCCTAGCCTAACTGTGGCCACCTTGACTGAACATTTCTAAAGTGCCTTCTCAGCTCTTAATAGGCTGAGAAATCATGTTCCAGATATTTAGCTTTAAAAAAGATACATCAAACAATGAACATCTATTCCATCATTTCCTTTCAATCAATTTGTTCCACCCTGTTGTCTGACTATGCAAATTTCCAGGAGATAGAACTGATTAACCTAATCAGATTTTCTCACTTTATTGTTGCTTCATTTCTGTATTTAAAACCATAAAAAACCAGTCACTCCCATTGATTCTTTCTCATGGCTTGTGATGCCATTGTCCCTCGAAGCCACAGACCCAAGAGTAGATATGAGTTTTGAGAGTTGGTGTTAAAGAACATTTATTTACGTTATTTTCCTTGGGACCACTCCATGACTTTTTCAGTCTTATGAGAATATATCATTATGGTCTTTCTCAAATTTCAAATTAAAAATAGGGTATGCGAATTTAACGCAACTATCCAAATAACTCCTTCCTGCTAACTATAATTATAACCACAATTATAGATGTCCTTTTAAGAAGAGTCTCACTGCATGCTAGCTTTAATTGCTAAAACACTAATTTCTTACTTACTGCTCGGCTATTGGCTTGTGACTATTGTGTCTTATAGCTCTTTTTTGCTCAAACTTTATAAAAAGACAATTTAGTGCAAATAAATAAATGTTATGGTCTTCTTGTTGTTTTAGAATTTCAAAGTTCTGAAAAATATATGTGAGGTGCAAACAACGTTAGTGGGGTTTCAAGAAGCACTGTAAAACTCTAAGAGGTATTGTTTAAAGAAAACAGGGGGGGAAAGAGGGATGATCAATGGCAATACAATTAAAGAAATGTGTATTGAATGGTAAAAATGGATGATTACCAGAGAAGCTGAAGGAAGACCAAAATTTGAATTTTGTTAAAATTAGGTAAAATTTGGATATTATATGATTGTATCAAAAATTAATAAAAAATATTTAAAAAATAATAATAGAATTTCAAAGTTATTTGGCACCAGGATTCTGTCTTAGCCCAGTTAGAATACTAACACAAATATCCTGGGAAGGTTAAGAGAGAAACTTGAGTTGCCTTTACATTAATATTATTAGCAAGTGTCATTATAGGAAGAGTCACTGCAAACGTAAAACTGATCCAAGATGGCTTTATAAAAACAACTGTGGATACAGCCTCAAGGTATCAAGAATGAAAAAATACCAATAACGAAGCATTCATTCATATGAGCCTAAGAAGCAAAAGTACATACTTGTTATATGAATAACACCATCCACAGTGGGGGTCCATGGCAGTTAAACATTCTTTACAGGAAATATACTTGCTACAATTGGCAACCTTTGTTCTCCAGATCTAAAATAGAAAGGGAGAAAAAATCACTCTTGCATGTTTCTAGTAAACATTTTCAGAAAAGTAAAATAATTTCCATAAACCCAGGAAATAGAAAGAAAAGCAAATCAGTAACTTAAAGAAAAAAAGGAATTCAAAGTAGTTTCTTACAATATTGCAGCAACCTTCTGCTGTTCATGTCACTTCTAGTTAACCTTCTATGGATCCATCACATCACTTTGCTAATTTGGGGGTGTATAGGAAGAGAAATTGGATCTGTGGCAAGACCTTTGCCAGCTGTGCTCACTTGTACTTAAATTCAGAGCCAACAGGGTGGTATATGACTTCAAAAATAATTTGCATGCAGATTCCCTGCCTGTTACAGCCTTTGTCTCTAAACTTCCGTTTCTAAGAAAGGCTGCTGAATGTGTGGTTGCTCTTCAGCACTTTAAAACCACCAACTTTCTGCACACCTGTTAACGTGGTTTTTGGTCTGGAAGGAGTGTGGTCTCTCATAACCATTTCTGCCTGGCTGGAGATTGCTACGGGCAACTGCACTCCACTATTAATCCTATTAAATCCTGCTGCAAGTCTTTAATGCTAAAGTGTGTTCTTGGCAATGCCATTGTCGGCTCTTCCACTCCGGAGTTTAATGTGGATTTGAAGCTGCTTCTCTCTGTCTCTCACTTTTGCAGTGTACATACAGCGCTCTCCTCTTCCAAGTGACAGCCTGCACCTCCCCTTGCTAAATTACCATATTTTTCGCCCCATAGGGCGCACCTAGTTTTTTTGGGGGGGAAATAAAGGGGGGGAAATTATTCCCCCCCAGCCCGAGCTTCCCCCGACCCCAGCCCCCAGAACAGGCTGCTATCTGCAAGCCTGGGGAGACCGGCGGGAAATCGCGCCGGTCTCCCCAGGCTTGCAGATAGCTTCCTGAAGCCTGGAGAGCGAGAGGGGTCGTTGCGCACTGACCCCTCTCGCTCTCCAGGCTTCAGCAAAAGCCTGCATTTGGTAAGTTTATTTTCTGTCTTGTTCTAGCTGGGTCCCAGGCTGCAAGTAGCCTTCCAGATAAACATGGCTATTGCAGACCGACAGCTGCAAATTCCATAGCCAAGGTCCAATTCCAGACAAGCAGTGATTTTAACAGAGTTGAGAGGCATCCCAAGGTCCAGGTAAGCAGACGGTCAGGATCAGGTGCAAGAAACAGTGTTGGTTAGCAAGCCATTGTTCCAGCAGTTCTCTCAGCCTTGCACTGAGGCTCTTAAACCAGAGGCACAAGAATCCCACCCTAGGCACAGCTGCAGCCTCTCAAGACATCTCTGCAAAATCCTTCTCCTGAGGAGGGTGCTACACCTGAGTAGTCCTTTGCTTATGAAGAAACCTTATCTACAACCAATCACTCTTCTTGACTATGAGGAGACAGCTGGTAGCGACATAATATTTGCCAATCTGTGGATAATCCAATAGGAGAAGAAAATGCAATACAAAAATGTGGGTCCTCTGAAGCTTATCATGTGGGAAGCGTCATTGCTTTTAACATGTGATGACATTTCACTAGATGGTTTCTATTGCCGCGTTTACTTCTTCCATTTTGTTTCCATCAGTCCCAAAGACATGTTCATGGCATTT
Source organism: Podarcis gaigeae (assembly GCF_964106915.1). Taxonomy (NCBI): domain Eukaryota; kingdom Metazoa; phylum Chordata; class Lepidosauria; order Squamata; family Lacertidae; genus Podarcis; species Podarcis gaigeae. The sequence continues at coordinate 36,067,222 of NC_139686.1, forward strand.
TTATTTTTAACCCAGCAGTTTTTCACAGAGCAGCTATGTTAAAATATATAAATTGCCCTTGCACGTAGATGGCAAAGGAAAATGTAGGACAGGAAGTAGGAGTCTTTCATATGAATGATTCCTTATCTTATCTGGCTTTACTTTTTAAAAGTACAATTCTGTACTTTTGCACAATTCTGAAAAAAACTTATATTCCAGATTTGTACTTTTTTATTAAAAAAGTGCATACACAGGCAAGCAAATAACTGCACACATATCCACAATGGACCTCAGGGAAGTAATAATATTTGAGGGAAGGAGACAACATTACATAGTACACCTACATGCATCCTAACAAGTACCACCCACTAATGTGCACAAGAAAGGAGATGGTTTTCGGAGCCGTAAGATTGAAAGTACCTGTATGGATAAAAGTGCCCGAACAAGTACATGCAACAGTGAGCCATGTATGCATTAATGCCCTAATCTGAACAGAGACTGAAAGGAGTTCTCTTGTAATAAGGAAATCTCATGTGTGGTGATTACTCATCATCCATCCAAACATTCCTCACAAAGGCTTACCGGTGCTTCCTGAATTCAATGGATAAATGAGAGATGCTGAGAAAGAGATCATATGAAGATGTGCACTTTGATGTCATCAACAAGTTTTCTCTTGTTTCCATCAACTCAGTTCTCGAAAGTCTCTCTCTGCACTCACGTAAGACAATGTAAGTCAGTTACGCAACTGCGAACACTAAGAAAATGATGCGATAGCTAATCTCTAAAGTTACACAGAACTAATCAAGTCAGTTGCATAGTTTAGAATCTCTGCTGACTAGAAATCACACCTACTCATATTCAGGGTCCTGTTCTACAACCCAAAAGTAAAGTAGGTTGCTGGACTTCAGTTAACAAGGACTTTGCCAGATGACTGAAAGCCAACTTCAGAAGTACTATTTGTGCTGACTGCTGCTTTTAGCTCACCTTGTTACCAGATGGTAGATAGATGTAATCTTTATTCACAGGGTCAAGTTCAAGTTTGTGAAAAATTGGTGTTTCTTCTTCAATTTCATATAAAATGTCTGGGCAATTTGCTTTCATGTTTTCATCAAGAATAACCTAAAAGCACAGGAAACAAAAAGAACCACTATCATGTTATCATGGGCAAATTTATCTGCCCTATTTGAATACGCTATGGTTCCTCTATTCCTCCCCATCATCAGCAATCTGGAACAGATTTTTTTTTTGGGGGGGACAACACATTTGGGTGGAAGAGGTGAAAGCAGAAGTCCCACTGTGCAAGCAGAACCTCAAATGAACAGATAAGAAGCAAACTGCATGGATAATCTAACAAATACTCTTACCTGGAAAGAGAACATGTTCTTTTACTATTATCTCAAGAAAGATACAAGGACCTATTTTGAATGCACATTCAGTGACTAATGATCAGGATTTGTATGTTTTCGATTTGGTCAGCTATTCTTTACAAATACCGTTTAAAACCTTGTTTGCACAGGGTTTTAAAATCATACAGGCAGCCTCCTTGAATAGAAGAGCTTCCCACTTTAGACATTCATCCTCAAACTCAGAGAGTGGTCTCAACTGTGTACAGGTAATGTGTTGGAAGCAGAATGTCTGGACTGCATGCCTCCATTTCTCCTCACGTGTTTGGTTCCTCAGCTGCTTTGTATAGCTATATTAGCCCTATTTGGGCTAATAAGCAATCAATAAGTACATACAATAAAACAGTGTAAGATGACAGCAATAAAGGCTTTCCAGAAAGCTAGATAAACTAAACAACCTAAAAACTTATTTTGAAATTACATTATTTAAGTTATTTCACTGAAAACCGATCCAAGGAAATGTTAAATAAAGGCCAACATATATTTTTGTTGGGGAGAAGGCATTGTTTAATTACATAGAAAGCCACTGGACTTGGGGGAAAAGGAACCATCTTTCAAATATTATACAAGAAGAGAAGTTACAGTCGTACCTTGGAGGTCGAACAGAATCTGTTCCGTTCAACTTACAAAACATTCGAAAACCAAAGCACAGCTTCTGATTGGCTGCAGGAAGCTCCTGCAGCCAGTCAGATGCTGTGGAAGCCCCATTGGAAGTTCGGCTTCCAAAAATAGTTTGCAAACTGGAACAGTCACTTCCTTGTTTGCGATGTTCAGGAGTCAAAACGTTCAAGAACTAAGCTGTTCAAAAACCAAGGCACGACTGTATTTGCCAATATAGCAACTATCTAGCACTTTCACATGCAAAATGCCAAGAAGCTTCTATCAACTAATGCAACAACAATGATTCATCAAATAAACCATGAAACAAACCATAAGCCACATACTTTCAGCAACTGTCCATTTCTTGTTCCCAAAAACAAAACAATCTTGTTCAGAACCACAGTGGCATAAACTGACACCAAATCAGAGTGGCTCAGCAAAGTTGCATTGTTGATTGGCCAAGCTATCTTGTTCTGAAAAATCAAATACAGAAGCAAAATATGAGTATACATCATTTTATCAAATATGCAACTTGTTATTTTCAAGCTACCTTAACTATAACTTGCTGCTGAAAGCTTCTTTATGGGAGGTAGCGTTGCACTTCAAGCAGGGCTCCACACAGTATTATTGCAAAACTTTGGCAACTTATGGGTCGGTTTAGATACAATGCTAGACCACAGTTTAGTATTACGAGAATGATTCTAGGCTTCTGCTGAACTCACATGACCACCCCAATACGGCCCTAAAGTGAAGTTTGGAAGCTTCCAATTTTCTCCTATCAGGATGAGAAATAATAATATCTTAGGTGTAAATGTCATGTTTTAAAGCAGAGTATGAATCAGGAGACCAGAGAAAAACCAGGAAACAAACAGCATGTATTACTTGAACACTGGAAGCATTCATACAGATAACAGCTATGCCTTCTGGCAAACATCTCATCAGTCATGAGTTTAGCTGTTCCTAACTGTACAACTACAGCAGCATGTTCTTTAGACGATATTTACTGTGAACCTAGCTAAAGATTATATGTTGGGTGGGCAGCTTCCAACAAAATATTAAAAATACAATAAAACATCAAACATTAAAAACTTCCCTAAACAGGGCTGCCTTCAGATGTATTCTGAAAGTCAGATAGTTGTTTATTTCCTTGACATCTGATGGGAGTGTGTTCCACAGGGCAGGTGCCACTACCGAGAAAGCCCTCTGCCTGGTTCCCTGTAACCTGTCTTCTCGCAGTGAGTGAACCACCAGAAGGCCCTTGGTGCTGAACCTCATCGCTGAGCGATGGGGGTGGAGACCAGTTTAATTAAGTCAGTTAATCATTGCAAACACAAATAAACCATTAGGTGGGGACCTGAACTATAAAATCAGGAAAATGTAAAGGCCAAAAACCAAAGAAATGAAAAACTGTGCTGCAATTCAATATTTTTAAAAGGATATAAAAAAAATTGTGACAATAAGCACTTATTTAACTGGGCATGATAGGCCCCATTCACACATCATGATCTTTGCTTTGGAAGCTATGATATGCAGGAACTTAATACTCTATCCTGCATCCCTTTTCTCCCATTTTACCCCTCCTTTAGCACCAGCTGGTAAACAGGCCAGGAAGTCACAGTTAATCACAGCTTCCTTTTATGTCCAAACTGATAGCTATGATTAACAGCTTTCAAACAAGCAAGGATTTGGAAGCAAATGTTGGGAGCCATTAACCATAGTTCCCTGGTTCAAACTGAATGTAAAAAGAAGCTGTGGTTAACTAGGCTTGCTGGCTGGTGTCCCTGCTCATGTGACGGGAAGAGCAAAGGAAGCTACAAAAGTTAACCATCTGAAGACAGTCAAATCTTCAATCCAAGAGAGTTTATGCAAAGCAAGGGGACCGCATATTTTTCAAAGGGGACCCTTTAGGGAAAAAGTGTTTTTTAATAATTATTTATTAATTAAATTTCAATCACATTCCTTCTTTCCAAAGGAACCAAAGTGCAGCATACAGCAAAATGGAAAACATTCAGAAACGATCAAAAATCCTCAAATATAATTTCAAGGTTGTCAGGAACAATATATTTCAGCAATCAAATGCCTGGGTGAACAGAAATGTTTTTAAATTCCACCTAACAGTAAAGAGGGAGTACAGGAAATTGAATCCAGCCAGCTTTCCCCTCTGTCATATATACTCAATTTTATTTAAAGTGGCTCAACTCAAAACAACACAAACACAAAACACTAATATATATCAAATGATGCTATACTATACAAACAAACAAACATCATGATCCATTTATATATATTTACAAAAAGATGTACGATGGATTATCATGTTTGTGAGTACATAAAACACCATTTTATATATTAGGTTCATGGGTATATTTGTGTTTTGGATGCTGAAGAAAAAACTTTGTACACAGATTTAACACAAAATATAATTTGATGTTTTGCCACTCAATCTCCCATATTATTGAAGCTCCTGGCATTAATTACATGTGTGCATGAAGTTGTGCTGTACTTCAAGAAAATATATGCTGCTATTGCAGCATCTGCCAATGCTGTTTGTGGTCTAAAGTGTTAGGGGCATGGAATGCTGAGCGATCAACATATGTGGTTTGTCAGCTCTCAACCCTGTACAAAGTTGCACAACCACTTTTAAACAAGACAGGAAAACAACATTGTAACACCAGGAAAGAAAGAAAAAGTTTTGCCATCTTATCCAAAGAGGAAGTGCTTCTATATTCCTTTGCTTTTTCCATAAAGCAGGAGAACACAATGTGGTCCATTAAATAAGGCATATCTACAAAGGGATGCGGGTGGCACTGTGGGTTAAACCACAGACCCTAGGGCTTGCTGATCAGAAGGCTGGCGGTTCAAATCCCCGCGACGGGGTGAGCTCCTGCCAACCTAGCAGTTTGAAAGCACGTCAAAGTGCAAGTAGATAAATTGGTACCGCTCCGGCGGGAAGGTAAACGGCGTTTCCATGTGCTGCTCTAGTTCGCTAGAATCGGCTTAGTCATGCTGGCCACATGACCTGGAAGCTGTACGCCGGCTCCCTCGGCCAATAAAGCGAGATGAGCGCCGCAACCCCAGAGTCGGTCACGACTGGACCTAATGGTCAGGGGTCCCTTTACCTTTACCTTACGGGCGGGGGGGGGGGGGAGTGTGACTACACCAGGTTTCCTCAAACTTGGCCCTTCAAATGTTTTTTGCCTACAACTCCCATGATCCCTAGCTAGCAGGACTAGTGGTCAGGGATGATGGGAACTGTATTCTCAAAACATCTGGAGGGCCAGGTTTGAGGAAGCCTGGACTACACCATCAGCAACACTTGTTGACAGAAATTAACATCCAAGCAACCTAATCATCTATGGCCTAAACTACACACATAGTGATGACAGACTTAGGGCATTGACATTGGTGAGATAATTTGGCTCTGCACAGCTGTCTTTTATTTATCCAGCCTTCCCAACTGTATGCTTTTTTGGACTGTGATTCCCAACAGCCCCAGCCGCCACAGCCACGGAGAGGGGTTCTTATTTTAATTAGGCATTTTTGATCACCTTTAATGTGGCATCCCAAGGTGGTGTCCAAGAGATATAAAGCATTAACCAATTTATATCATTAATACATTAAAGTTTAAATACAGAAACATTCCAGGGCAGAACTTTAATTCCTTGTCCTCACTAAAACCCAGGTTGGAATTGGGGGGGGGGGTGCAGTAAGAAGAAAAGTCCCATTGGTGTCAATGGGACTAAACTGCATGACAAATGTCACACTTAGTTAAAAGAGGTATGTTTTAAAGCAGTGTTTTCTTCAACCTAATCCCCAGATGTGGTTGGACTAAAATTCTCACCACCCACAGCCAGCTTAATACAATTACTGCTTTGTATTATTGTAATTTATTTGACTTATCTCTCACTTACTACAGAGACAATTTACAAAGATTAAGAACCAAGAAGAATTCCACAAAACAAAAACGATGTGTTCAATAAAACCATTTCAATAACCCATACAAAAAAAAATACCTACAGAAAAGAACGCACCCTCCTAACCTTCTTCAGAGTGGAAAACAGGAGAAGGGCCTCAAATGAAGATTGAATGGTCCAGAGGCATTCCCACAAAGGTACAGTGGTGCCCCGCAAGACGAACGCCTCGCAAGACGAAAAACCCGCTAGACGAAAGGGTTTTCCGTTTTGGAGGCGCTTCGCAAAACGAATTTCCCTATGGGCTTGCTTCGTCCCCCAGACTGTCCCCGGACCTGGTCTGAAGGCGGTTTCCATAGGAACGCATTAATTGATTTTTAATGCATTCCTATGGGAAACCGTGCTTCGCAAGACGAAAAACTCGCAAGACGAAAAGACTTGCGGAACGAATTAATTTCGTCTTGCGAAGCACCATTGTATTTATAGATGAAAAGCAGCACTTTGAATTGGGCCCAGAAACATACAGGAAGACAATGAAGCTGTGCCAACACCAGTGTCTTAAGATGGGCTCACCTTGATCCTGTTAACAGTTAAGTGGCTGCATTCTGCACCAGGTGCAGTTTGCAAGCCATCTCCAAAAGAAAGCTACACATAAATTGCACTGCAGTAATCCAATAGAGTGGTACCTCAGATCAAGAGCTTAATTCATTCTGGAGGTCTGTTCTTAACCTGAAACTGTTCTTAACCTGAAGCACCACTTTAGCTAATGGGGTCTCCTGCTGCCGCCGCACTGCTGCTGCATGATTTCTGTTCTCACCCTGAAGCAAAGTTCTTAACCCAAGGTACTATTTCTGGGTTAGTGGAGTCTGTAACCTGAAGCATATGTAACCTGAAACGTATGTAACCCGAGGTACCATTGTATTGAGGCTGTGAGAGGATTCATAGATTACTGTAGCCAAATTATCCCTATCCACAAAGCGTCATCGTTGGACCACCAGCTGAAGCTGCTAGAAGGCACTCAGTGGGGATGATCTTCACCCCAAATGAGTAACCAACATGATGCTCTCCAAATGTTGTTCTTCTACGACTCCCATCATCACTAACCATCAGTCATGCAAGCAAGGATGCAGGATGGAGGTAACGAGTCCAATATCTTCCGGAACGAACATGGCTGGGTAAGTTCCATAGCTGTTCTCTGCCAATGTTGTCCAATTGAAGTTATGCAGGAAGGCACTGACAATGTAGTAGGATCGCATCCTATGCACAACTAACCCGAGCAATTTCAACCTTACTCAGTTGAAAGCTGAATGTCTGAAATCTTGCAGATCAATTGCACGCAAGGCGGAGAGCTTAAAAGCTCCTTCTGCACTGGGTTTTCCCAGTGTGGAAAGAGCTTTTAAGCGCTCAGACTTGCTGGTACCAGGCTCTGGGATGCTCTCACAATATCTTATGGAAACTTGGATGGCCCTGTGAGATCTCACAAGAGCATCCCAGACCTTAGTAAGCAGGTCTTGAGAGCTTAAAGGTTCTCTGCCTTTCTTGTAAGATAAGGATGGTTGTTTGGGGGGGGGGGTTCCAAAGGGGTGGTTCAGGTACTGGTACAGTATATGTGTTTTTGCTTATATGAATCATCCCCAGAATGTAACCCCTGTGCAAGACACAATCATACTGTAGTCCTCCCCCCCAAGCCCTCCCACACTGTGCAAACTTTATCCTTCTTTATAAAATGTGTATTTGTTTTAGCTAGCACTTACTCCACTGAAGCTAACAGATAAGTTGTGCAAGTATTAAATGGCACAAAAAGACGCAACAGGATGCTCCAAGTCTATGGCATACTATTAAGGCATCTGACGTTTTGACACAGATCTGATTTGGTCTTGCAATATTACTACTAATACTATTACAGTGGTACCTTGGGTTAAGTACTTAATTCGTTCCAGAGGTCCGTACTTAACCTGAAACTGTTCTTAACCTGAAGCACCACTTTAGCTAATAGGGCCTCCCACTGCTGCCATGCCGCCAGAGCATGATTTCTGTTCTCATCCTGAAGCAAAGTTCTTAACCTGAAGCACTATTTCTGGGTTAGCGGAGTATGTAACCTGAAGCGTATGTAACCTGAAGCATATGTAACCCGAGGTACCACTGTAATTCAATTGATAAACTGCCCTTTATCAAAAGATCCTAGGGTGGTGTACTACATTAAAAACACAATACAGAGCATCAATGATAAAAATATATAATAAAAATATAGTAAAAAGCATACTGACAAAGAGCCTCATAATAAAATAACCATCCTAATAACAGTCCTGTTCCCCACACTTTTACAGGCCATAGATTATTTAATAGCCATAGACCTGGGTAAAGACATGTAATGATGGGGCCAGGTAACCCTCTCTGGGGAGAGTATTCTACAATCAGTTAGCCACCACAGAAAAGGCCTGTTGTCTTGTTGCCACCTTCCAAACCTCTCTGGGAGTAGGGACATAGAAAAGAGCCTCCGATGACAAGTGGAGGGTCCAGGTCGCTTTGTATGGGGGAAAGGCTTTCCTTAAGGTACTGAAGTCCAGAGCCATGTAAGGCTTTGTAGTACTCTGAATTGGGCCACACAGAATTCACGAGAAACGTGTTGATGGGAACGTGTTAACCTTAACACAACTCTGTCATAAGACCAGATTGTGATAGAGAGATCATCCCTCTCTTCCAGTATCATTCACTGTATTGCCTCTCTTTCTGTAGCCAAATATCCCTCTCATTCTCTGAATGTACGTATACACAAAACACCTGGCCAGGCCAGATGGCTCACTATGCTAATCTTTCATCAGACTTATTTATCTGAAGGCTTATAGAACTTCTGTGACTTAATTCCTATTTAAAGGAAAGCTATGCTTAAAATGCACCCCATTTTGAAAACAGCTAGATCTGACACACAGTATGTTAAAAAGAAATTCATTAACTATAAAAGCTAACATTCTTGTCAGATTACAGGCATACCCTTTATATTCATGTAGTCTGCATAAGGCAGTCCAATAAATAATTTTTGAGGGGTATATTACTGTGTTTTGTTCTTTTCACATAACTCTTGACTAGGCCAAAACAACAGCAACAGCAGCAGCAGCAGCAAGAACGAAAACTAAATTTGCCGTCCACAAGACAAAAGCGCTGCTCTGGTTCGCCAGAAGTGACTTAGTCATGCTGGCCACATGACCCGGAAGCTGTACGCAGGCTCTCTCGGCCAATAAAGCAAGATGAGCGCCGAAACCCCCGAGTCGTCTGCTACTGGACCTAACGGTCAGGGGTCCCTTTACCTTTACCTTTATGGGTAACATATAAGGTGTAGAACACTTTATGGAGTTTTTCCCAAAGCAGAATCAGTGCAAGAGACTTCTGCTTTCTACAAATGCCATGCTAGAAAAGAAAGAAAACTCACTTCTTCCCATATCAGTCCTCTAGCCCCTGCAGAAGATTTGTGGAAGAAGGGGGTGTTGTTTTACCTCATGTGGGGTTTAGGAGAAAGCAAGATATGGTGCAAGTTCCTCTCTTAGGTTTTCCTTCTCCACCATGCTGCTTCTTGCCTTCATGGATGTGAAACAAAGGCCCCCTCAGCATCCCCAAGTCCTATACAAATGTGAACCAGACTACTAGGGACAAAAGGTTATTGTTAAATTTCTAATTGGACTTTTGCAGAAGATAGAACATCCTTGCACAACTTCTATTTTTGGCAGAACCCTTTCCCTTTTTTCCCAGTTTACAGAGAAGCCAGGAAAGGTATGCTCACCACATAATGAGGAACACTCACCAGTGGCAAGAGTGTGAGAGGAGGACAATTGTGGAGCTCTACCTCATAGTCACCATGGCAACTTGAACAGCCATAACAATAAGTGCTAAAATACCAGAAGCAAACATGTTTTTAATTTCCTTTTGCTTCCAGCTTGTTTTCAACTTTTTATTATTTTTTTGTTTCATTTTATGTCTTCATATTGTTGTAAACTGCTGTGATATATTCTTTATGATTTAACGATATATAACAGGCATGTCCAACTCCCTAAAGACTGTGATCTACTCCCACTATTAAAAAAAACTGGCAGTGATCTACCCATTGTCAGAGTTATCAAGCTTTTTTGGGGGAGGACTGTCAAGAGTTGAGCTTTTTGGGGGGGGTTGGCAAGTGTTATTGAGCTTTTTGGGGGGAGGATAGTCACTTGACGCTTCCAGGAAACAAGGGTCAGGCGACAATACTTGCGCTTCCCACCTGCCCCAACTTTCCTTGCTGTGGAGGAGGGACATAGTGCCTGGGGCGTAGGGCCAAAACATTTCCGTGGTCGACCAGGGTCACCCTGGCGATCTACCTGTACATTGCGGTTGACCGGTTGAACATGTCTGGTATATAAAAATAAAGTATTTAAATAACCGGTGTGCCAATCTAAATTTCTGAATAGTTGTACAGGTCCTTTAACTGGGGGTTAGAAGTACAGTTATACGTTGGATCTCGAACGCCTTGCGAGTTGAACGTTTTGGGTTCTGCTTTGTGAATGTTCTTTGGAACCCAAACATCCAACACAGCTTCCAAGGCTTGCAAATGGCTACAGAAGCTTCCTGCAGCCAATGGGAATCCGTGCCTTGGTTTCCTAACATTTTACAAGTTGAACGGATTTCTGGAATGGATTCCGTTCGACTTCCAAGGTACCGCTGTAATCTGAAAACAAAAACATCTAGACAAGGCACAAAATATCCGCCAAGTGTGATTTCCCATTCTACAACATTCAGTCTCATGGTACACATCCAAGGCAGCAACCCCAAATACATCTGCTGGAAGGACGCCCATTGAAATACTTCTGAGAAAGCCTGCAGAACAGAGTTGCTCATCTTTAGAAGGGCTCTCTGCAGAAGAGGCTTTACTTTTCCAAACATCTCATGCAGCCTGAACATTTCCCATTTGCAGCAAGCACTGCTCCCATTCCTTTCAGGTTCCTAACCTCTTACGGCCAAAGGGCACCAATGTAAGGGACAGTCTTGGGCGCTACAAAATATACAACCAGCCCACAACCAAAAAACAAAACCACACCTCAATTTAATGTAAAAATTGGAAGGTGGGAACCAAGCAGGGTTCACAAGGGCACCATGTTGGGGGGCCCCATCCCTAGGTTACAGCGGCCAGACTAGTAAAGGCCTGAGGGACTCTTCCTTACACTTTAAAATAATGATGATGATTTTATTTACTTTTCATGATACAGAAGACACATTTTGAGAAGAAAATTGTTACAACGGTAAAAACAAACAACTTGTTTTCCTATTTATTAAAACAGTTTTATAGCCAGGGTGGCTGTTTGGGTTACAGATGCTCATTTTATTATCTTTCCTTTAAATATATGTTATTTGAAGTCTGCTGGAACACGTGTGGAAGGGGACTCACTGCAGAGAACTCCATCATGCAACCTACAGCAAGCTTTGACTCTAACTCCCATCAGTTGCTGAGTGGTAGAGCCAAGACTATGGGCTGGCTATGCAAAGTGTTTTAAAGTCCTAACTATGTGATGTCCTGCCCACCTGCCAAATAAGGTCCACATAGCCAAAAATGTTCCACAGCACAGGTTTAAAATGTGATTCTATGCATACTCAGTGTATTTCTATTTTTTTTACTAGGTTGGCAATCTATTTTCTTCTTGTTTTTCATACTAATGTATCCAGAATGCTGAACCAGCAACATCTAGGCTCATCGCAGGTTCTCTTGAGAGCCAGTGTGGTGTAGTGGTTAAGAGCGGTAGTCTCGTAATCTGGGGAACCATGTTCGCGTCTCCGCTCCTCCACATGCAGCTGCTGGGTGACCTTGGGCCAGTCACACTTCTCTCAGCCCCACTCACCACACAGAGTGTTTGTTGTGGGGGAGGAAGGGAAAGAAGAATGTTAGTCGCTTTGAGACTCCTTAAAGGGAGTCTCCAGCTTGTTTTGGACTACAATTCCCATCATCCCTGACTACTGGTTCTGCTAGCTAGGGCTGATGGGAGTTGTAGTCCAAAAACAGCTGGCGACCCAAGTTTGGGAAACCCTCATCCAAATAATGCATTTTTACCACTGTGTGACTTGAAGTGCCCACAGAAAAAGGTTTTCTCCCTCTCTCAAAGAATTAGAGATTGTGGATAAGTGAATGTTAGATGATTCGAGATAAGGGAAAAAGTTGCTTCACAGAGCATATCATTAAACTATGAAATTCACTCCCACTGGAGACAACCAACTTGGACAACGTTTTTAAAGGATCGGACAAATGAATGGAGGTAAAGCAAAGGCTACTAGCCTTGATGACCATGCTCTGGCTGGAGGCCACGTGAAGGGACAGTGTTCTTGTACCTGGATCCCATAGGCATCTGGTGAGTCTGGTGAGAACAGGGTCTGGACCAGATAGGCCACTGGCCTGATCCAGCAGACTCTTCTTATTTCCTTATGATACCAGCACCAAAAAAATGCTGTTCTGCCTTGCAAGCTGTTTTAGATAATGGACAACACTACAGCAAACTGTTGTTTTTCCCCCCATGAGTGTTTGCAGAGATTTATATGTCAATGCACTTAATGTACAAGAAGCATTTTTTAAAAAAATTGGTCACATGCATGTGGTGAGCTGACTTGCCATTTCAAACAGAAAAGCCTTTCTTTGCAAAGCTGTTGAGTAACTTTTTTGCCACTGCAAACCCAACTGTCTGCTTCCTATGTTGAGCAACATCATGAGATCTTCTTTTATATATGCTCAGCTAGCAGGACATCTTTTTTTTGCCAACTCATCCAACAGTAAGTGCACTGGTTGCAGTGGGAAAGTAAAGCATCTCTCTGAAACCAAAGGGGGCTTGACAGTAATTCATGTTGGCTGAACTTCTTCTATAGAGTTGCATCTGCTCAGCCTTTCAGCAATTGCGGGTGATTACCGTATTTTTTGCTCTATAAGACTCACTTTTTCCCTCCTAAAAAGTAAGGGGAAATGTGTGTGCGTCTTATGGAGCGAATGCAGGCTGTGCAGCTATCCCAGAAGGCAGAACAGCAAGAGGGATTGCTGCTCTCACTGCGCAGCGATCCCTCTTGCTGTTCTTGCTTCTGAAATTCGGGGGGGGGGGGGAGAAATTCTTGTTTTTCTCCTCCAAAAACTAGGTGCGTCTTGTGGTCTGGTGACAGTGGTACCTCTGGTTACATACGCTTCAGGTTACATACGCTTCAGGTTACAGACTCTGCTAACCCAGAAATAGTTCCTCGGGTTAAGAACTTTGCTTCAGGATGAGAAAAGAAACCGTGCTCTGGCGGTGCGGCGGCAGCGGGAGGCCCCCTTAGCTAAAGTGGTGCTTCTGGTTAAGAACAGTTTCAGGTTAAGAACGGACCTCCAGAACGAATTAAGTTCTTAACCCGAGGTAAAATCGCTCAAATTCGGGAAGAAGTAGACTCCACCGTGGGAGCAGGGCTGGGGCGGGAGAGTGCTAGAGTTCTGTCTAGTCAAGTTGAGTGGGATCAATTCCAATCTGTTACCTCCGAGGATGTGGACAGGCTGCTTGGACGAGTGAAACCAACCACCTGTCTCCTGGATCCTTGCCCATCCTGGCTTATAAAAGCTAGCCGGGAAGGACTGGGCGATGGGCTTTTTGGGGTGGTGAATGCTTCCCTCCGTGAGGGAGCCTTCCCAGACCCACTGAAAGAGGCGGTTATTAAACTGCTTCTTAAAAAACCATCTTTAGATGCGGCCACAATGGCCAACTATCGCCCAGTCTCAAATCTTCCATTCTTGGGCAAGGTGATAGAGCGAGCGGTTGCCGAACAACTCCAGGCACGCCTGGAAGAAGCGGACCATTTGGATCCCTTCCAGTCGGGATTCAGGCCTCATCATGGGACTGAAACTGCCTTGGTCGCACTGGTTGATGATCTCCGGCGGCTAGGGACAAAGGTGAGAGCTGTTTCCTAGTTCTACTGGATCTCTCAGCGGCCTTTGACACCATCGACCATAACATCCTTCTGGACCGTCTTGAGGGGCTGGGAGCTGGGGGCACTGTCCTACAGTGGTTCCGCTCCTTCCTCCTGGGCCGTGTTCAGAAAGTGGGGGGGGGGGATGAGTGTTCAGACCCCTGGGCTCTCACTTGTGGGGTGCCTCAGGGTTCTGTCCTCTCCCCCATACTTTTCAACATTTACATGCAGCCGCTGGGAGAGATCATCAGAAGGTTTGGGCTGGGTGTTCATCAGTATGCGGATGATACCCAGCTCTACCTCTCTTTTAAATCAGAACCAGTGAGGGCAGTGAAGGTCCTGTGTGAGTGTCTGGAGGTGGTTGGAGGATGGATGGCAGCTAACAGATTGAGGTTGAATCCTGACAAGACAGAAGTACTGTTTCTGGGGGACAGGAGGCGGGCAGGTGTGGAGGATTCCCTGGTCCTGAATGGGGTAACTGTGCCCCTGAAGGACCAGGTGCGCAGCCTGGGAGTCATTTTGGACTCACAGCTGTCCATAGAGGCACAGGTCAAATCTGTGTCCAGGACAGCTGTTTACCAGCTCCATCTGGTATGTAGGCTGAGACCCTATCTGCCTGCGGACTGTCTCGCCAGAGTGGTGCATGCTCTGGTTATCTCCCACTTGGACTACTGCAATGCACTCTACGTGGGGCTACCTTTGAAGGTGACTCGGAAACTACAACTAATCCAGAATGCGGCAGCTAGACTGGTGACTGGGAGCGGCCGCCGAGACCATATAACACCGGTCTTGAAAGACCTACATTGGCTCCCAGTATGTTTCCGAGCACAATTCAAAGTGTTGGTGCTGACCTTTAAAGCCCTAAACGGCCTCGGTCCAGTATACCTGAAGGAGCGTCTCCACCCCCATCATTCTGCCCGGACGTTGAGGTCCAGCGCCGAGGGCCTTCTGGCGGTTCCCTCATTGCGAGAAGCAAAGCTACAGGGAACCAGGCAGAGGGCCTTCTCGGTAGTGGCGCCCGCCCTGTGGAACGCCCTTCCAGCAGATGTCAAAGCGATAAACAACTACCTGACATTCAGAAGACATCTTAAGGCAGCCCTGTTCAGGGAAGTTTTTAACGTGTGATATTTTACTGTATTTTTGGTTTTTATGGAAGCCGCCCAGAGTGGCTGGGGAGGCCCAGCCAGATGGGCGGGATATAAATAATAAATTATTTATTATTATTATTATTATTATTATTACCACTGTACTTGCTGTTGTTTTAACCTTCCAGTGAAGGGCAATTATTGTTGTTGTTGTTGGGTTCAACATATCCGGAGAAATGCATCCCCTGTCATGGGTCTCACCCCACAACCCTCATGCAGTAAGTTCACCATGCTTCCTTAAGTTAGCTACCCATTATCAGTTGTGAGGCTGTCTTCCACCCGTAAGTAAACTTTTGTCTAGTATTCCCTGTGAAAGTTCCTTCTAAATTAGAGCCTGTTGGGTCCCACCAATGGCCCATCTAGTCCAGAATCCTGTTCTCACAATGGACAACCAGATGCCTGTGGGAAGCCCACAAGTAGGATCTAAGTCCAAGAGTACTCTCCCCTTGTATAACCTTCAACCGTGAATCTGCAGTACAGTGGCCAGTACAGTGGTACCTCGGGTTAAGTACTTAATTCATTCCAGAGGTGCGTTCTTAACCTGAAACTGTTCTTAACCTGAAGCACTACTTTGGCTAATGGGGGCCTCCTGTTGCTGCCGCGCCGCTGGAGCACGATTTCTGTTCTCATCCTGAAGCAAAGTTCTTAACCCGAGGTACTATTTCTGGGTTAGCAGAGTCTGTAACCTGAAGCGTATGTAACCTGAGGTACCACTGTAGCTTTTACTTTGTTGTTGTTGTTTAGTTGTTTGCTCGTGTCCGACTCTTCGTGACCCCATGGACCAGAGCACGCCAGGTACTCCTATCTTCCACTGCCCCCCGCAGTTTGGTCAAACTCATGCCGGTAGCTTCGAGAACACTGTCCAACCATCTCGTCCTCTGTCGTCCCCTTCTCCTTGTGCCCTCCATCTTTTCCAACATCAAGGAAGCTTTTATTTTACTTTCATTAATTTGGCTAACTCTTTTTAACAGCTCTCCAAATATTGGAATTTCTGGGTGCTTGGTATAATCTTTTTCTTTTTCTACCAGTCTTTCTATTTCAGCGAAACTTGATGACAGCTGTTTCACATCATCACACAACTTTTGGCAAATGTGGAAGATACACCTGTTCACCCTGGCTTTTGACATGTGAAATGTATATTTTTAGGACCTAACTTGTTTTAGTAATTTTAAGTTGTTGAAAAACAATTTTATATTGTGTTTTAATACTAATGTTGCACTTTAATTGTTGCAACCTGCCCTTGAACCTTAGGGTGAAGGGCAGATAATAAATTGGAATAACAACAACAGCAACAGCAGCAGTATTCATTAATATGGACAACTTCAAACTTACGGTTAAACCTACACAGAAAGCTTACACTCTTTCTTGTTCTGCCCTGTACTATTTAGTATTTTTTTCTATGTATCTTGAGTTACAAATATTGACAGTGAAGACGGGAATATTCTTAAGAGTCACAGGGTACATGCAAGCTTTTTATTTACTGCTCCCTCCATATCTAGATTAGGGGACGGGAGAGAGAGTAACTGAACAGAAAGTGTAGGTGTTTATATGGTGGTACTCCCAAGATGCTTAGGGTATTTTATTGTGGGATCAATGCAGTGGATTTTTGCATTTTGGTGGTTTCCTTAAAAAAGGTCAACAATTTTGGTGGTGTCCTATAAAACAGCTCAACAATTTTGTAGGTGTCAGGAATTTTACTCTTTGAAATATGGCAACCCTATTTTTGCACCATCTACACAACATCACTGCTGTACATGCCAGCCTGTATTTTCCCTCCCCAGTTAATGCAGATTTGCCTTTTGGGTGGGGAGATAAGTTGTTAAGAAAAACGAAAGCGAAATCCTGTTGCGGACTGCCTCTTTGTGACATTAAGCCACGTAAGAAAAAGAAAATAGTTAGGCGAGTAATGCCCCAATGTGTCTTACTATTGACCTAGAAAACTCACTGTGTCTCAGCTGCTATTAACTCACCCAGTGGGCTAGAAAGCGCGACCGAGCTTATGGGGTTGTTGCAAGCGCAAGGAGACCGCAAAGTTATTTCACATCTTTAAAACGGTCTACCTTGAGCATCAGACCAGCCGGCAACGACGACGGTGCGCTGTTAGAGCCGGCCCTCTGGTCTCCGATTCCGCAGGGCAACAACGCTCAACCTATAACCAAACTACTCACGCATGTCTCCGCAGGCTCGTGGGCGCAGATCCTGTTCGAATCGCCAAGGGCGCATCCCTCCGAGACGCTCGACACCTGGCTGAGGTTGAAGATGCAAAGGGCCGTGGAGGTCGGAGTGGCCGGACCCTCGGCCGAGCCGAAGACGCCGACCCAGAGGCCGCGCTCCTGGACGTAGTTGGAAGAGAGGATCCTCCGGGTGAAGCCACCGCCGCCGCAGCGCAAGATGGCCTGGCCGTGGCCGAAGAACCGGTTTGCCGGCATCTGGTTGGCCACCAGCATCTTGGGCTCCATGCTGAGGCTGTAGTGATAATAAGGAAAGAAGAACTGCCCGCTCCACAGGAACGCGCCCGCGAAGTGCAAGTAGCAGCCGTCGTCCACCAGCAGCCGGTGGTCCTCCGAGACCGGCTTCTGGCGCTCTTGGAGAGCGACGGCCACTCTGGAGTCGCCCCTTGCGAGGCACTCTCGATCCAAGTCGCTGGAATCGTTCAGTCGGCGAGACGTGGCCACCACCAGCCGCCACTCGGAGCCGCGGGCATAGATCCACCCGGCGGCGGAGCCATTCCGCAAGCAGGTCACCACCTCTTCCCCGAAAACGGTGGCGTTGGCGTCGGCGCCCAGGCGCTCCTCGTAGCAGGAGCCCTGCGGCTGCGTCCAACAGGTGAGGAGGCGGTCGTTGCCGAAGGGCAGCAGGAGCTTGTTGACCGTCGTCCCCGAGTCGAGCGCCGGGCTGCTGCGGTGCTCCTTCGCCCAGGCCAGCGAGGGCTCCACTTCGTACCAGCGATTGCCGCTGGCCACCAGCAAGCGCCGCGCGCTCGCCGCCAGGTTGGAGAGCGGCTGAGGGAAGGTCTGCGCGCGCGCCGCCGACGCCTCCTCCTCGGCCGCCCAGGCCAGCACCGAGGCAGAAAGCAGCAGCAGGCAGTAGCAGGCGAGGCCGCCGCCCAGGCGCCCCCTCAGCCTTCGCCACCAGCCGGCCATGGCCACACACACACGCCGCGCTCCGGCTACCTAAGGCGGCTCTGCAGGCAGCGTGCCGACAGCTGCCCCATGGCTGCGCGCTGAGGGCGGGAACCTCCCCCTCTCCTTCCCCTCCCACCCCACCCTCGCTCTCTCTGTGGTTTCCTCGGTGCCACCCAGAAGACTTGCGCGCAGAAGTTCCTTTTTCCACGTCGCTGGGAAGCACCACTCGGCTCGCGCGTGCGAGCTTTCCCGCCTGCCCCTCGCCGCCCACCCTCGCCAATGTCTCGCCCCGCCCCCTGAAGGCGCGTGCAGCTGGGGCGCTGCACGTGTTGGAAACTGGCCGGTCTGCTGCTTCCCGCCAGGCCCCAGTCTCCCCACCCCACAAACGCCCCCCCCCCCGCCTTGTTTAGACATTGGTGAGGTCCATAGGGGAGCAAGGCGCTTCAGCGGGGTGGCTTAGCTCCATGGCCCATTCCAAATTATTGCGGGGAGGGTTGATTGGGTTTGGTTATGGTGCGCCACGCCCTCTTCCTTGCCAGCTGGTTGCCCTATCCTCCTCGCCCCTCCCATCACGAGACCCTGTTCGGAGACAGCCAGAGAGCATGCGCAAACGACAAGAGGGAGGGGGTCGTAGGGATTGGGCCAAGTTGGGAGAAAAGAATTCGCTTCCACCCCGTGACCTTATCCCAGAGCCTGCTTTGACCACACATCCTAGGCCACGCCCCTATCTGTAGGCCACGCCCCTTTCCGGCCCCTGCTTCATGCCTTCCTTGAGTGTGCTTGCCTGGCTGGAATAAGTCCTTGAGCCGTGATCATGCTTCCCATGTGTGTGTATGTGAATTGCGTAAAGATGCAGTTAAAAATATTTGTTCTTCATCGGCTCTACCCATCACTGTGGCCCCCCATAAGGTTGCCCAGGAGCATATATAGAGAGTTGGGGGGGGGGAGTTGCCTGCTGAAATATACTCGGAGTCGAGTGGGGATTTCATGCTCTTTATTCAGCTCATAGTGGCAAGGAATGAAAGTTCTCCCAAAGTATCTGCTTTATATACTTTATTTACACAATGGGCCACACGTGATTGGCTAATTCCGGGATTCTCCTGTAGGCCATCAGGTTGCAGATTCACTTCCACCTGGAGCTGGATTGGGTGGCTCCTGTGTACCAATCATACTGCTGCATTGTTCTAGGACCAATCAGACTGCTGCATTTTGGATCCTATTCAACTCAGTACATCACACCTGCCCTACACACTTATTTACCTTCTCCTCCTTAGCTGCACAGTGGGCCCAATCTTAATAGCTGCACTACTCCAAGGGAGAGCACAAGTGAGCAAGGGGAGACGCTCCCTCTGACCACACACTGGCTGGCACAGCAGCGGGAATCAGCCCCTCCACGTGGCAACATTCTGAGGGAGAAAGCAAGCATGAGAAGGTGGCAAGTGATGCCCTGTCTCTGTGTTGGCCAATCCTCCCCCCTGCACCACCCAAAGATGGAGGGAAGCAGGCAAGAGCAACTTCGTCTTATTTGCCACTGGCCTGCGTTTCCTCTGTGGGTGGCACATCTCCCAGGGGGAGAGGCGGCTTGAGCAATCTGAGGCAGCAGAGGTGACTGTCCCTGGCAACCACCACCATCTTGTTCTTGCAGCTGAGCAACAGACAGCTGCCCAGGACTGGCTGCTCTCTCTGGGCCAACAAGATGCCAAGAGGACATTCTTCTCCCCTTCAAGTAAACTGTAGTTTCAGAAGCGTGGCTTTTCTTAGGACCACAGCAGGGGCAGGAAGAAGGCTAAATTTCCCTTCCAAGCCGACTCTGGTCCTGATCATTGCTATGTATTAAATTTGTATGCTGCTCTTCAACCAAAGATCACAGGGTGGTTTGCAACATACAAAGACAAAAGGAGAAGCAAAAAATACATATAGTTTGAAACAAAAACAAATAACTCCCCTCCCACAAACACACTTAAGAGGACAGAGAATGTTAATCAGCCAAAGGTCTGGTTGAAGAGAAACGTTTTCACATAATGCCTAAAGATATGCAATGAAGACAACAGGCCAGCCTCCTTAATTACCAGCTTCCCTGCCACCTGATGCCATTTTCATTTTGTGTTTTTTAAAAAAAAAACTTGCACGATGCTCATTTAACATGGTGTCAGGGGTGCCGATGGACTCTCTCCAGGCATGGGGGCCTCTGTAGCTACTACATTCCTTCTCCCTATCTGGGTGACATCTGTTAAATTCGTTGAAGTGCAAAGCGTTTGTGGTGAATCTATTAAGACTCTATATTTTGCTGACGCAAATGCATGACTGTGGTTTTTTAAATGGTTCTTGGGAATCCTGAGATCTCTGTTTGAAATGTGAACTAGCCCCCAAATGGTTAGCACTGTCAGCTTTGACAGCATCAAATACCTTCGGGGGCAGGGATTAATCTAGGCACCCTTTTCATCCAAGAAAGTGTGATCATCACCTGTCAGAGCAGAAGGTATTTCTTTTCTAAATGCTGCCAGCTGGTTAATTTGCAACACACACAACAATTGGGTTATAGCTGATATCCTCTAGCACTATTATCATTTTTTTAAAATATGCTATCACACACCCTGCCCTTTCTTCAAGGAGATCAATGTGGAATGTGAGTGGACAGGGAGGTATTGATCAAATTCCTAAACCAACTGTTTGCATTCTGAACAGTAAAAAGTGTCACTGCTATATTCTACTGTACATAAAAAAATATTGGAGGGAAAGCAGTATTGCCCATCCATAACTATGGTATACTTTGAAGTAAGCCCCATAAAACTTCTTTCATGCAAGCTGGGGCTGATAGTCCAGAACATCTGGACGGCACCAGATTGGCAATGCCAGGATATATGGCACTTTCCTGTTAATAAATCCTATTGAATTCAGCAGATATTATTTCAATGTGCATAGCAGTGGAGTGTAAAAAATCAGAGAGAGAAAGAAATTTCCCCAATTTATCTCACCTTTCTGCAGAATAACAGTGGCATGCATACCTCTTCCTCAAAACAAAAAATGTAAATATTGCCTCTCACTTAAAATAGAGATATTTGCTAGACTGCTTTAAATATGGTGCATGGTAGTTCTCTTTCCTGTAAGCAAGCAGCAAAGTAGAACAAAATGCTGCACACTCAGCAAGAAGGGTAAAATTCTCCACTTAGCAGAAAATAAAAGAGCAACTAAGCTGCATGAAATATTTTCCTGGAGCAGATCAGTATCTTCCGCTGGATGTGACTTTGAAAAAGAGTGGGAACCTTTTATATTATACTTGCAGAAACAAAGAAGGAATATCAACTCGATGGCAGGATTTAAATAAACATTCGCAATTTTATGGATAGAGAACAAAAATATTGTAACAAAGGGAAAATACAATATATTGTAGAAAATAGCAGAATATAATAATGAGGATTAAAATATCAGAAATGGAAGTTGAGGGAAGTCCAAAGGGAGGGAGGGGAAGATGTGATGCAAATTGTATATTATGGATATAAGTATATTTGTGATGTGATGAGAAAAAAGAAAATCCATTAAAAAAATTTTTTTTTGTTTAATAAAAAGTATCTTCCGTGAAATTGGATGACAATATGTAATGCAACATTGTTAGCAAGGAAGGCATTCCATCCAGAAGCAACAATGTGGCAAATAGTAAAAGCAGGACACAACCCACCAAGAGGTTATTTTGCAGAAATTCTGTGGCTCATGCAGAAATTCTTAGTGACTTGGGTCCTGTAGTATAAACACGTGGCCTATTGAAACAGAAAAATTTTACTATTCTCAATCATATTCCTACATTGCAGGGGTTGGACTAGATGATCCTCAGGGCCTCTTCCAGCTCTACAATTCTATGATCTATGATCCACTGCCCTGACTACTTCCTCTTCTCCACTCCATCAGGCACTACCAGAACAATTATTTTGGTTTTATGGCTTCAGAAGAATTTTGCCAGCACTTTTCTGTTCTCAGCCATGGGAATTTCATTGTTATATCCCGTTCTGCAAATGAGATGGCTCATCTTCATATTGCTTGCCAAACACTCATTGACAAAAAAGTATGTACAGTGCAGCATTGCATGGCTTGTAATTTTGGAAACACATTATTTGTTGTTCTTTCATGCCAGAAATGTTGGCAAAGGGTGTTTTGGGTTTTTTTAGACAAGGGCATGCTACTTGAAATTGTGGGTAGCTGGATACAAGACTGTGCTCTTAATATACATGAACATTAACCTTCAAATAATAACATATTGTCAATGTGGAAAGAGCTACTTATATATTTATGCAAAGGTCAGCAGGCTAGTTTTCTACTTTACATTTCTTTTTAAAATCATTATTTTAATAAAAAGTATAACAAATAAGACTAACAAAGTAGTATTCCAAAAATTCAAACGAAACAAGAAAACAATTGAAGGAAACAAAAGATATATTAAAAATTATTAAAAGAAACTTGTACAAAAGAGGAAATATAGCAGTATTTTATTACAATAAAAAAGAAAATAAATTTTATCATCTGTGGAATGCTGTCCCTAGCAAACTCTCTACCTGGAACCTTTGCTGATACCTTTCCTCCCTGCCCTCACCAGGCTGGCGGTTTGCAGACTAAGACTATATTGTTTGTTATTAGTGTGCGGACAAAGCTTCCTGTGGTTGTTATGGGTTCCCCTCCCTTTGTTTTGTGGTATAATCTATTTGTGTTTTTAACTGTACTGCAAGCCACTTGCAAAGCTTTGGCTAAAAAGCAACTAACAAATCTAAACAATAATAATCGCCATCTCTTTGCACCATCACAAATAGCTTCAGAGAAAGATAACACCGAACCAAAGCCTCTATGTGCATTTTTTTAATTTAACATTTAAAAAGTATGTATGTTTTCAGCACATAAGATCTTTATAAGCCTTGCTGGAAATTTTTTATCGTCATTCCCAGACCTTGAATATAGAATAATACATTACAAGGAATATCTGGGTTGCCAGATGGCAAACCCAGAGAAACCCCCCATGGGTGTGTGTTTTTTCTTAGCATGGCAAGCTACTATCTGTTTCCTATATTTAATGCTAACATGGGAATTTATCTGGCATAGCTGTTTTAACCTGTGACTTGCCCCATATTTCATACTTTATAGGCACATTCTTCCTTCTTATCTCAGTGTACAGGAAATATACAATGCAGTTCTACACAGTGGTACCTGGGGTTACATACACTTCAGGTTACATACGCTTCAGGTTACAGACTCCGCTAACCCAGAAATAGTGCTTCAGGTTAAGAACTTTGCTTCAGGATGAGAACAGAAATCGTGCTCCGGCGGCGCGGCAGCAGCAGCAGGAGGCCCCATTAGCTAAAGTGGTGCTTCAGGTTAAGAACAGTTTCAGGTTAAGTACGGACCTCCGGAACGAATTCAGTACTTAACCCGAGGTACCACTGTACTGATTCCTCTGCTGGTGATGTTTATATAAAATCAGGAACTATCTCAACATTTTGATGCAAAAGTTCAGCTGGATTAAACCAGTTCCTCACACCTGAACATTTTAGAGAATAGTTGACAAGCTGTTTAGTTGAGGAACGATTGGTGTTGCTTTCATTTCATACTCATCATAGTGCAGCTTGGTTTACTGGCGAAAGATGTGTGTGAAAGAAGCACAGATGTGCTCAATACACAATGTCACATGTAAATGAACTAAAAAGACGGAGGAAGGAAGAAGGGAAACAGAGGCTAGGATACGTGGGCTGTGGGAAGGTGATGCTTGCAGAATCATAATATGATATTTGGAAAGACAAATTTTCAGCAGCTATTGATAGAAGGCTAATAAAAGTTCCACCATATTTCAACTAAATATCTAAATTCAATTTCTTACTACTTTTTTTTCATTTTTTGCACTTTTAAACAAATCTTCATTTGTCAAGATCCCAAGGCAATTTACAAAATAGATAAAATACAACATACAATATTGATGAGTATAAGTCACAGGTATAAGGGCCAACTCAAGACATTTTGCTGCCTGGGTACATGGCCCAAGATAAAATGGAAGGGGTGACCTTTGCTCAGCCCATGTTTTAGTGCATAATACCCAGGACCAGACACGTTATTTTATCACCAAAGTTAGAAAATCCGACAAATACTTCGACTAAGCAGAAAAACCCCCACAGCAACTGTGTTAAATAGCCATTTGCTGGCCTTTCATGACAACCCAGAATCAGCTGCCAGGCAACTGCCTAACTTGGTAGAACTGACTAGTGGAAACTTAAACAACAACAACAAAAACGGTTTTTCAGTGTCAGCAGTTTCTGTTCCTGATTGTTTACTGCACACTTTGCAAATCCACAGAATGAGAGAATAATCAGACTAATATTCAATGCAGTTCTGTGTCTGTAGAGATAGAACAGGGTGCTTTGAAAGTCACTCTCTTCAGATGCCTACAAATGAACTATATTGTTATACCATTTTCATTCATACTGTTGGACAAACTGAACTGGTAAAGCAAGGCACCCCAGCTTCCACACTCACAGCATAGTAGAGCAATCTTAATCCTCTTGATCCTGCAGCAAATGCCACTAAGTTCAAAGGACCTTACTTCCAAGTAAGTGTACATATGACTGCAGCAGCTGAGGCATGCATTTATGTGCATATGTATGTGCACATGAGATTGGGTGGTGAGATTTATGGGGGTGAGATAAGATAATCTCAGGACTTGAGCCACCCTCAGGGGAATACCAGATGCACTTCCTGACTTCCTGTATTTCTGTAGCAGCACTAAGAAAGAAAGGGTTGTAGAAAGCTAAAAGAGAGAGACAAAAATAGCATAAACGTTGTTCTCCAGGCAACTGCTTAACTGAGTTCTGGTGCCTTTTGAGTACACCAGTTCTCTTCGGTTTGCTCAAATTAGATAGCAAGTCAAAGCATACTACACTGATACCTCAGGTTAAGTACTTAATTTGTTCTGGAGGTCCGTTCTTAACCTGAAACTGTTCTTAACCTGAAGCACCACTTTAGCTAATGGGGCCTCCCGCTGCTGCTGCGCTGCTGCCGTGCGATTTCTGTTCTCCTCTTGAAGCAAAGTTCTTAACCTGAGGTAATATTTCTGGGTTAGCGGAGTCTGTAACCTGAAGCGTATGTAACCCGAGGTACCACTGTACCTCTATGAAATAAATCACTGCCACTTACAGTGGAGAAGTTTCAATCTTCATAGCTGTCAGATGATAACTTTGGTTAACTGGTAATGGTGTAGCACTCATTCCCCTTTGTTCTAAGTCCTTGTATAGTATCCCACCAGACCGGGCAGTTGGAGTTATTAGTATTTTAGAAAAATTGACACCCCCACCCCCACCTACCATTTGTGTGTTTGGAAGGAATGTTTTATTTGGAAAACCTTTTTTTAAAAAAACAAAAACACGCTGCTTCCCTTGCCCCTTCTCTCATGTGTGGTAGGAAATAAAATAAAATAAAAATGTCAACAAACGAGGTACCCAACTTTGCTACCCAGGTAGTCAGTGAGTTGGACATCTAAAAAAGAAAAAACAACAACAACAACAACCCTGATTGTTTAGGGGGGGAATCGAGTGTAAAATAGAGTCCAGTTGTTTCTTCAAGATCAGGATGGTGTAGGTGGGGTTAATTCAATTTATCTTGACAATACCCCCATAAAGTAGAAGGCTAAAAGATGCTTGCTGCTCCAAGGCCGTACACTGAGCTCCACTAATCCAGAACTTTCCAGTCAAAGTTGAACATTCTGTCTCCTACACCACGCTTGATCTGAAGGTTCAGATTGTTGTGTCTAAGCACAGTTATGCAAAGGAAGACTTGTCTGAATTTCCTCTCCAGAAATGCAAGTCTTGCACAATTATTTTGTGCTAATCAAATCAGCTCATGCTACTCACTTATTGAGTGAGAGATAAAACAAGAGTGTTGCCTTCACTGCATTCTCACAGTCCCACGAGAAATGTTTGCCCTTCTGAGCCTCTCCTCTGAGCTTTTATTGGGCTAATGTAATGCCATCCAAATCCAATAGCATACACTTCATATAATGGACAATGTGCCTACAGCAAATAATCTCTTGGGACCCATAATTCTGGATTATACCTCGGAATATCTGTGGATGTTCTTGGTGAAAACTATCCCTTAAGCTAATGATAAAAGAAAGTCAGGCCAAAGAGAGCGATCACATTTCGCTCAGCTTCCCAACTTCAAGGATTTTATTTTTCTTCTTGAAAACAAACAAAAAAAGGTGCTCTCCATCTAATGTCAATCACTCACAAACTCCGGTGATGTCACAATGGTAAGCATTATATCTAATGGATTAAACACAGGCCAATGCTCTCTTCCTGGAATCAATGAGCGTTCCAAACACTTGAGGGATTGGAACTTCAAGCCGGCTCCAGTTTCCTTAGAAGCCACTTTTCTGCCATCCACAAAGTGGTTCACGAGAAATAGAAATGTTAGCATGAGTATCACGTCTAACAGTATGGTCATATCAACCAAGATTGTGCCCTGAATGTATGCACTTCAGCTTTGCACAATCTGGTAAATCTCAGGTAGTTTGCCAAAGAATAAACTGCAGCACAGATTTACTTCATGAAGGAGCCAATTTCTGAAGACTGGTTCATTTTAATATGCATTTGGGAACTGACTGCTTTTAATCAAAGGGCTTTTAATAGTGTTTTCCTCTTTTTCCTACCCATATTTTAATAATTTGTGTTTATATACCGTAATTTTAATTTTATTATAGTTTAATTACTTTTAAACTATTATCTTCTATATGTGTTTTTTTAAAGCTTTCTGTGTTTTATTCATGTTTGTTTTAATTTTTGTGAGCTGCCTTGAGTCCCAGTTCTGGGAGAAAGGTGGAATATTTATAATTTTTTGTCAGAGATATACTTGTTTCCATGTATTCTTTTCCCTGGCTTTCTCTTGATCCATTCTACGTGTCTCTTTAATTCAAGCAGGAGGGGAATGAGATCCATAAGGCATGAATCTTCATCTGCAAATGCCAACTTTGACCACTGGGTGCCACTAATTACTCAGTTTTTGGAAATGTGGTTTCTTTATCGCAGCCTCACAATACGTATTCTTAAACACAATTATTTAAAATAAAGACCTTTTAAATGCGAATTTTAAGTATTGTGGTAATGTACAAATTATTAATTAAAGCAAGTGATATTTTTTAAAGAGTAAAATGAACGCATTTTTGATTTAGCATACATTGGATTTCTGTTTTACTGTAATTCAGGGAAGGCTTTCTAGGGTTTAGAAAGCCTTCTGCAATATTAACAAGCTTAAGGCTAAGGCTGCAGTCCTATGTACAGTTATCTCAGGTAAGCTCCACTGAATAAAGCGGGACTCACAACACAATTCTAGGCATGTCTACTCAGAAGTAAGCTCCACTGAGTTTACTGGGCGTTTCTCTCAAAGGTGTAGGTTTAAGGTTGCCACCTCACTGCTTAGTAAACATAGACAGGATGGCAACACTTGGCTGAAATCCTAAACACATTTACAAGGAAGTAAGTATCATTGAACCAACTTGGACTTAAGTCTGAGTAAATGCGTTTAGGATTGACCCACAAGTCATATAGGGACGCAGGTGGCGCTGTGGGTTAAAGCCTCAGCGCCTAGGACTTGCCGATCGAAAGGTCGGCGGTTCGAATCCCTGCGGCGGGGTGCGCTCCCGCTGCTCGGTCCCACGCCTGCCAACCTAGCAGTTCGAAAGCACCTCCAGGTGCAAGTAGATAAATAGGGACCGCTTACCAGCGGGAAGGTAAACGGCGTTTCCGTGTGCGGCTCTGGCTCGCCAGAGCAGCGATGTCACGCTGGCCACGTGACCCGGAAGTGTCTCCGGACAGCGCTGGCCCCTGGCCTCTTGAGTGAGATGGGCGCACAACCCCAGAGTCTGTCAAGACTGGCCCGTACGGGCAGGGGTACCTTTACCTTTACCTTTACACAAGTCACAATTGCTTAATTCTTTTTCAACCCCACTATACATGCCCATGGGCAATTGATTCCTTTTTCCTTAACTGCATCCCAGCTTAAGGTAATAATTCAGAGATGGGGAACCTATTGCATCTCAGATGTTGTTGGACTACAAATCCCATGGTCCCATGCTGACTGGAGCTGATAGCCCTCCAAATGTTGATGGATTCCAAAAGTAGTGCCTGGAGTGCTCTGGTCCATGGGGTCACGAAGAGTCAGACATGACTAAACGACTAAACAACAACAACAAAGGATGCTGGGAATCGTAGCTCTGTGGTGGTAAAAAACAACAACAACAGTTCCCAGAATTCTTTGGGGGAAGCCAAATACCTTAAATGTATGGGTTGTATGCAGCCCATGCCACATTGAACATAGTAAGATTCACTTCTGTATAGGATTACACTGCAAGTGTAGTAGAACTTTAGCTGTGTTTGATTGTGTATGCAATTTAGCAAAATCACAGTTCATAAGTTTGGGAGAATGACTTATTTTGTTTATCAAAAAAGAAACAGGAGCAGGAATTAAACTCTGACATCTCCTATAACAATGTAAAATAGAGGCTGATTACACACTCCCATTTACTCTGAATCCACTGCACTCTCACCACTGGTTTGGAAAGCAGTGTACACAGGATATTAGCCGCAGTTCATACCTATCCTGTTGTTTCTTATGGTTTAATGCTCCTAAACATACAAAAAAACACACAAAAAACAACAGCCCTGCAGGTGTATTTTTTAACCCTCATATATCAGTGAGGAAGTTTTTTTTAGTTCAGCTTGCATTTTGACACAAGGGAGAATACAAGAATACTAAGGTATTCTAATACTAAGGTAAAGGGACCCCTGACCATTAGGTCGAGTTGTGACCGACTCTGGGGTTGCGGCGCTCATCTCGCTTTATTGGCCGAGAGAGCTGGCGTACAGCTTCCGGGTCATGTGGCCAGCATGACTAAGCCGCTTTGGGTGAACCGGAGCACTCGTCGGAGTGGTACCTATTTATCTACTTGCACTTTGACGTGCTTTGGAACTGCTAGGTTGGCAGGAGCAGGGACCGAGCAACGGGAGCTCATCCCATCGTGGGGATTTGAACCGCCGACCTTCTGATTGGCAAGTCCTAGGCTCTGTGGTTTCACCCACAGCGCCACCCACGTCCCTACAAGAATACTAGAAATAATAAAATACTAATATGCTGCCTAAAGTGGTATGATCCATTCTATCAAGTCCAAACTTTTCCATTTAATGCTTACCTAGTACCTCATCCGGCTAAATGTGTAAGGGAGGCATTAGTCTGCAGTGTTTTAACTAGGATGAACTTCTGTGACTCATCTTTTTTCTAAACTGCCTGAAGACAAAACACTCTGGCAGGTTCCTGCAAGAAGGGATTAATGTTCACCCCAGACAAAAGTTCAGCAGCTCTTAGTTAGGCTATGAACTTACTGTTTGTTAATGCAAAGTGTCTCACTTGTGAATTGAGGAAATACATCTGTCTATCTATGAAGTCAAAGAAACTGCAAGACATTAACCAGTTCTGATGCTACAAAAACAGGAGGCATGTATCTTCTCCTCTCCCTCCTGGAGCCTCTAAAGCAGCTGTGACTATCCAGATATTGATGAACTCCGACTCCCATCATCCCAGACCATTGGCCATGCAGGCTGGAGCTGATGGGACTTGGAGTCCATCAACATCTGGGGAGCCAGAGCCCTGCTCTAGGGATATTCAATATATGATGTGACATCATCACTCTGTGAGTTCCATGTTCTTCCCCTCACTGACTGCCATGTGTGGAGGCAGGGAATCTTAACAGGAGCTGAATATTATGTCATGTGTTGAGTATTCCTAGATGTTATCAGAGAGCAGGAGATTTGAAGCTGCTGTTTTCGAGGCAGCCAATGCATCTGCTGTACTCACAACAACATCTTTTACAGCCTAATTTCTCTTATTAAAAATCTACACATTTTCAAGCGCACAAATGTCCTTCCATGGTGAGCGTGCTGAGCATAATTAATCCTGGCCTGGTAGATGTTTTAAAATGAAGTAGCATTGTGGTATTACAGAGTCTATTGGTTGCTTTCCCTGTTACGGAAGCGTACTTTTCACATGATGTGGAAACTACTACTACTTGAATAAAGGATTTTAAAACATTGCTTGAGAATTTATTTATGCCTCCGTAGAAGATTGTCTTAAATCAAACTGCATGTGTATTATAGGAATACATCTTTCTGAGGTACGTATTAGCTTGAGGCTTTCTGCTCTTCTTTGTTTTTTCCTTGTTTCATTTTCCCTCCGTGTGGTGAGCAGATAACATGACTCACTCACCACAAGCAGATGTTGCCATTTTTTCACATCACACCAACATTTAAGGTGGTGTGTGGCTGTATGCAAAGCTAGCCTGCTCTGCATGTGGTCGTGAATGAACCCTACATTGTCTTAGGGCAAAGAACAGGACAGGCCCTCTTCAGAATTGACAGATGCATAAACTAGCCAGTTGCCTTTTTCCATTATATATAGTATGGGGAGAAGGTAATTCCACGGAATAGCTTTTTTTTTATTGAACCCCTATAATATTATTCTAGTTTTAGCCATGAATATTTTAGTGAACAGTATATGAGTAAGCAGTAATAAATTGTGCATTTGGGAATGCTGTTAGATTAGACTCTCACTTTGGATGCCTTTTACCAACACTCTATAGCAAGGTAGGGAACCTAAGGCCCAGAGACCAGGTGTGGCCCTTCAGACCTCTCTATGTGGCCCTTCAAACACACCCTTGGCCACACCCCTCACTGGCCATGCTTTGTGACCTGAGCTCTTTTGCCTGGGTGCAACACACTGTTGTTAGTTGGTTGTTGCTGTTGTTGTTAAATTATTATGTACCCTTTACTAGAAGGTCCCACTTATGGCTCCTACTTGCCTAGTTGGACGATAACAGAGGGGTGTGAAAACTAGTGCAAAGGGGTAATTCCATAATGACCAGTGTAAGCTTTATCAAAAAAAATGTGTTTTATATAATTCTAATTAACATTAAACTGTTTGTTAACTGCCTTGTTTCCCCCTCTAAAAAAAATCAAGAAGTATGCCGCAGGAAGTTTAAATGCTGTATTTTTTATTGTGCTTTTGTAAGATGTGACCAATGCAGCAGTCTTGCAACTGTAAGAATTTATCTGCAACTCGGGCATTTTCTCCATCGGTACAAATCATTCCCTCACGCTGCAATCTGCGGCAATATATGTAAAGAGCTGAAGTCTCATGGGCAAATGTCAGTCTTATGGTAATATTTATTGGAAACTCCATTAAAAAAAACAGTTTTCTAGTGTATGACCTGTGACCAACGTAATGTGAAAACTCACATGCCACCAAAGCAAGACCGTATGCAATGTGGGAAGTTGCAATGTCCACAAGAATTTACACTTAGCTGTGGCAACACCCTAATGATTTTTTTTTTAACCCATCATCTATCATTTGCATAGAAGACAAATGTCACAGAAGTCCTCCTTTCAAAAAGGGGGATTTCATACTAATGAATATCATATTGCATCACAGGGCTAACAAATATTCCTTTCAATTTCCCAGTTATTCTCAACAACAAAGTTGCCAACTGACAGCAATACTTCAGTGGTCGTTTCTGCCTCTGCACTTGATTTCAGTACAATCTCATTCCCCAGAGGGACATTATTCCCTATGTTTGTGGTGCTTATTTTGTTTTTTGTTTTTTTAAAAAAAGATTTTTATTAGGGTTTCAACAGATTTTATCATAACAAACAAAACAAAACAACACAATAACAGACAATAAACAATATAACACATAAAAATCAAACAAAAATATATAAATTCAATTCTTAATTTCATATACCTTACTTTCCCGACTTCCTCACACCTCCCTTTTTTTTTAAAAAAAAAAAATTATTAAGGGTTTTTTAATTACAACACAAAAACAAAACATACAAAAATATCACATTTTATAACATATTTTCTTATCCTCTTTGGACTTCCTCACATCTCCCGCTCCGAAGTTCCAAAATTATAAAAAATTAGTCCAGCAATTTATCACCTTGTCCCCACCTTACAATCTAGTTTTCCAATGTTATATCTTAAATTTTAGATATATTCATTTCACTCTTTAAGACATTTAGCTTAGCCTAATCATTATCTAAAAATTGATTTTTTCATGAATTTAACTTATCTTCATAATTCACTTCATCTGATTCGATGGTGCCAAATTGTTTATGCTCAAGCATCCTCCTTAACATTCATACAGTTTACAATATTTTTGCAAATAGTCCTTAAATTTCTTCCAGTCTTCTTCCACCGTCTCCTCTCCCAGGTCTCGGATTCTGCCAGTCATCTCGGCCAGTTCCATATAGTCTATCAGTTGCATCTGCCATTCTTCCAGTGTGGGTAGATCTTGGGTTTTCCAATGCTTAGCAACGAGTATCCTTGCTGCTGTTGTTGCATACATAAAAAATGTTCGATCCTTCTTTAACACCCTCTGGCCGACAATACCCAAGAGGAAGGCCTCTGGTTTCTTGGTGAAGGTATACTTAAATACCTTTTTCAGCTCATTATATATCATTTCCCAGAAGGCCTTCACTTTAGGGCAGGTCCACCAAAGGTGAAAGAACGTTCCTTCATTTTCTTTACATTTTCAACACTTATTATCAGACAAGTGGTATATTTTTGCAAGTTTAACTGGGGTCATGTACCATCTATATATCATTTTCACCTCCCTTTTCTGTATTCCAATTTCCAAATTAGTTTCAGCAAACTCTTCCATTATTTTGACTCATTTTAATGTTACTTAATTTCTTTTAAATTAACCATTGCCGCTACTAACCACTTATCTTCTAATCCCCCATCCTTGATTAATTTTGCTATGTTTCTTTACTTGTTACTTATACAACATCTTTGCACGCTCCTTTCAATTTTGTCACTAATGCCGCACTATCTCTATATCCTGCATCGTTTTAACATTCAAATAGTTTACAATGTTTTTGCAGATAATCTTTAAATTTCATCCAATCTTCTGCTGTTTGTTCTTCTCCCAACTCTCAGATTCTGCCAGTCATTTCTGCCAGTTCCATGTAGTCTATCAGTTGCATCTGCCATTCTTCCAAGGTGGGCAAATCTTGTGTCTTCCAGTACTTTGCGATGAGTATTCTTGCTGCTGTTGTTGCATACATAAAAAAGGTTCTATCCTTCTTTAACACCATCTGGACAACAATGCCCAAAAGAAAGGCCTCTGGTTTCTGTGGTGCTTATTTTGAATTATGTTAACATAAATTTGCACTATGTGTTCAAGGCTGCTTTCAGCCACTGACAGACAGGGCCGTACTGTTCCCTGAGGCAAGACAAGAGGCCTTCAGCTCCTGAGGTAAATTTTAGAATCTCTCGATCAGGGGTGGGAACCTCTGCTCTGGGGGGCTGATCTTGGCCTGCCAGGCCTCCCCATCCGGCCCATGGGCATGTGTCTGCTTCTTTCAGCATTGACAAGGAGTGCCAGTTTTCCCGCTCTCCCACAGACTTGAATGGGAAAGGGAAATAAAGTGCAACCCTAACCATGTCTCCTTAGAACTAAGTCCCATTGAATTCAGTGGGGCTTACTCCCAGGTAAGTGTATTTGGAATCGCAGGTCACACCAGTTCATGCTGGAGCAATGAAGGGACTTTCTATGTGATGCACCCATGACTATACTTTGAGAGCGTCTGGATGCCCTCAAGGCACCCCATTCCGCCTGCTCCTCTGGCAGAATAGCTGTGTAAGCGGAACATTATACTGGCATGCCTGGGGCATAAGCTGTGTCCCGCCAGCAAACTCGTTCTCCATTGGTGGAGGCTCCTCATCCAGCCATATGGAAAGCATAGGACAGCATCCTTTATAATACTAAATAAATAAGCAAGTAAATTGGGGGGGGGGGGTAGAATTAGCCCAGGTAAGTAATAAACTACTATGTGTCAATATAAACTTATTTTTACTGAATGGAGGACTGGGTGTGGTTTTTTTAAGATGTCATTTCAGAATTTCATGCAGTGCTCTCATCACATATAAACCTTTTGTACACCCAGTATGCATTCTAGGCTGCTCTGGCTTTTGGGGGGGGGAACTTAAGAAGGAAGTCAGGAAGTCAGTTGTCATACAATTTAGATAAACAGGCTATTCTGCAGGCAGTCTATATTCTTGAAGAGCAACCACCACTTTGAAAAGCTAAATATTCTATCAACAAAGAAGGTGACAGGTGGGCAGTCTGGGGTTTTTTTCACACTGTAATTATCCCCTTTCAACTTCAGGCCTTCCCCCCCCCCCCCATCTCAGTTAAAATTATCAGGAAAGTTTCAGGACAATTTATGAAAGCATGTAGGGAAATATATTTCTGCTGATGTTAGGAAAGAATAGAGGGTAAACTTGTTGAAATTAATTGGTCTTAACTAAGAAAACATTGGGACGCAGGTGGTGCTGTGGGTTAAAGCCTCAGCGCCTAGGACTTGCCGATCGAAAGGTCGGCGGTTCGAATCCCTGCGGCGGGGTGCGCTCCCGCTGCTCGGTCCCAGCGCCTGCCAACCTAGCAGTTCGAAAGCACCTCCGGGTGCAAGTAGATAAATAGGGACCGCTTACCAGCGGGAAGGTAAACGGCGTTTCCGCGTGCGGCTCTGGCTTGCCAGAGCAGCGATGTCACGCTGGCCACGTGACCCGGAAGTGTCTTCGGACAGCGCTGGCCCCTGGCCTCTTAAGTGAGATGGGCGCACAAGCCCAGAGTCTGTCAAGACTGGCCTGTACCTTTACCTTTACCTTTAAGAAAACATATCTGTGTCTTGTTCTTAAACTCAGATTCAAATAAGCATGACTGAGTCAGTTTATGATTTAAAATTGTATTATTTTTTTAATTTTGTGCTTGCCTTCAGAAGATTAAATATTATTTCAGGTTCACATACTGTAATATTCTTTTTCAAAAACAAAAACCTGAAGCCACTAGCTTCCAATGAATGCCCTCTCTTTTCAGTTCTAAGAAGTCTATGAAATAGCTGGACCTGTTCAAAATAATGAGATTTGGCAACTTTAAACTAGTAGAAAGCCGGACAAAGGTACATAAATTTGGGAATGTATCCATCTCACAAAGTGCTGTTCAAATGAGCAAAGCAAGAACACTTTAAAGCTCTGTCTCGTCAGATGACTACAAGGTCCTAAAATATGTACAATGTGGTTTTGCTGTTTCTAAAATATGCTGAAAAGAGGTTCACAGACAAGCTCTTATTTAAAATGGTCTGCATAGTTTTTCCTCCTCTCCTTCCTGCTCAAAAGTGTCCAGTTTAAGCCTCCGTCTTACCTGGAAGACCCTGTTTTCACACTTTTAACCAAGTAAAATATAGACACGGCTCGTCTGTTCCCTTGGGAAAATAGATTTGTTCCAGGATTTGTCTTTCCAAGCCCAAAAATCAGGGTTGGCCAGTGTGATGCCCTCCAGATGTTGGATTGCAGCTTCCACCATCTCTGACCATTGGCCAAGCTGGTTGAGGCAGATGTGAGGGCACCATATTGACTACTATGGAACCCAAAACGTTTAGTGCTGTCTGTGCCAGAGCTATATTGTTACCCATAGTTAGATTTCAGTTCTATCCAGGACCAGCACTTTGTCAGGATTTTATCTGCAGCCAATGAGCACCTGCTGCAAGATGCACTTCCAAAATACCTTTGTGTCAACCTGGAACAGAATTGAGAGAGGCAGAAGAAGTAGGTCTGGGAGAGACCAGGAAGGCGGACAGAAAGGAAGGCTGGCACCCAGACCCAAGACTTCCTCAAAACACTTGTATGCCTAATTAAGATTTCTGATCTTTCATCTTCTGTTATGCACACATTTGGTGTGACAAGCATATAAAACAAGATTTCCGGACTGCAAAAAGCATATCAGTGAGATCTCATTACAGTGATCCTCCTAGGTGTGAAATTCTAGAGAGAGCATCAATGTTAATACTCCTGACTTCATTTATAATGTATAATGAAATGGAAATTCACAACAAACTCTTCCTTTATAACCAGATTTCATCCTTCTTCCCATGGAGAACCCAAAACTCAACGTATCCATTAGAACTACAAGATACATTTGTACCTCAAGAGAGTTGCCAGAGGCAAGACATTGTGGCCTTTTACACCTGCAGTGTATCAAACATCCCATTGCCAAAGAAGCCAATAAAACCGGTCCTACTATTAGGCCAAGTGAATTAGCTGTCATGAAATGGTAACAAATTGTTCATCTATCTAATTTATTATTAATCTTTAGTGCCAGGGAGGAGGAGAGTCCTGTGTAGGGTTTTTTTGCTTCAGGTAAGAAACAAAACGCCTTTGATTAGTCTTGAGGTGCTATGGACCTTGACTTTGAGAAGTGAGAGGAAGGGTGTGCAATGGCCAAAAGAATGCCTTGAAGCTCCTTGGTCACAGACGATGGTTGGTGGAAATGCCTTATGGTCACTCTGTATTTGGGCATGTAAAGGTAAAGGTAAAGGGACTCCTGACCATTAGGTCCAGTCGTGGCCGACTCTGGGGTTGCAGCGCTCATCTTGCTTTATTGGCCGAGGGAGCCGGCGTACAGCTTCAGGGTCATGTGGCCAGCGTGACTAAGCTGCTTCTGGCGAACCAGAGCAGTGCACGGAAACGCCATTTACCTTCCTGCCAGAGTGGTACCTATTTATCTACTTGCACTTTAACGTGCTTTCGAACTGCTAGGTTGGCAGGAGCAGGGACCAAGCAACGGGAGGCCACCCCGTCGTGGGGATTTGAACCACTGACCTTTTGATCGGCAAGCCCTAGGCTCTGTGGTTTAACCCACAGCGCCATCCGCGTCCCCATTTGGGCATGAACCTCATGTTATATCTTAACACTAAGTGGAAGCACTGTTTTAGCTGTTCCTGGCACTGAAACTTATAAACAAGAATCAGAGTTCTGGTTAGAACTCTCAAAATACCTAGAAATGGTCAACATACAATTTGAACAATAGTGTGTATTCAGTCACAGATGCCAAAGAAGTTGGTAGGCTTGGCAGCATCTCCCTTTGCTCAAATAACTATTGTACAAGGCTTTCCTTCTCAAATTCAAAGCAATTTCATTGCATGTTGATACCATGTTTAGAGCCTGTGTTTTAGCTTCAAAGTATAATTCAAATCAATGCAAACAAAATATTCCACCATAGGCACTAATGCAGTCAAACAACCTATAAGTAGCTTTCGTTACAGAGAGACCAATTAAAGTGTGCAAGTTTTACAGCTGACCCAAATAAATGGTTAGTATTTCACATAAATTATATCATGGAAAGAAGCAATTTATGATGCCTTCTGCAATTTATCTAGAGAGTAACGCCTATTACAGAAAACGAAAGATGTTACAGATTTTCAGGCCTATTTTTGTGAAGCAATATGAATACTGTCTCTATAGAAACATGAAACCCCACAGCAAAATTCCTGGAAACTGAAGATCCGACTGCATCTTAGCTTCTGGACTCAAGACGGTGTTACACAAAATAATAAGTATACTGTTCATTAATTATACATGGTGCTTTTGCCAAGAGTGCAGTGAGAAACCCTCTGTGCCAACATGCAGTTGTTTAGTAAAATAAGTATTTTAATTACCAAATCTATGCTTCATCATAGTTTGAAGCTAATGACCTTGGATTTCTGCACAAGGACCTACTTAAGCAATCATATACAGGACAAATAATTGAAAGCGCCCAAAGCAGCCACATAAACATCAGTGGATTAATCAAATTCGAGTGACTACAATTATGTTGGAAAAAGAAAAAAGAAAATTATGCATCAAATTCAACCAGCAAATAATCCTCATCTTAAATATATATTATGGCACCATGGTTTGAACTAATTTTCTGTATGGAAGCCACTCAAGCTATTAAAGTTTTCATACCATGACAATTCGGGCAGACATGTGCCTACCTCAGATTTATTTATTTTCCTATATTAATACAAGGGCAGATAAATAAGTGGGATCTGCAACAAAATCTTGCAGTATGGAGTGCTACGGTTCAGGATGCTAGTCACCCCATTCCATTCCCCCTCAACCCACCCCAGTTTTCTGTCATCTCCTGTCTCTGCACAACAAACAGTTAGTATTCTGTGGACACAGCAGTCTGTGGACATATTCAGTCCTCCTAGGGCTCTTTTGGGAGAAGGTTCTCCCCTAAAGGTCACCCCTCCCACTTGCAGAATTTGTACTTCTGCAAACTTTAAGGTTCTCTTGATGCCTTCCTATTACGAATGGATTACCGTATGTCATTCCAGCTATGTAAGGACCATTAACTGTTTTTAGTATAGAGGGAATGGCTTGGTGTGTTTTTTTATAGACTGGCATTTTTTGTAGTTTAGCCAATGAACTATTTTATAGCTGGATAATACATTCACACACAGACACATTGATTTACAAAGCAATTTCAATTCTGAATTCAGTTTTCCCATCCATCTATCTCAACATAGTTGAAATCTTGCTTCTTTTGATATTGCATATTTTATGCTGAGTTCCTTTGAAGAGTAGTATTGGCTCTAGCAAGTATACTGGAGCTGGGGTGTGTGTGTGTGTGTAGGACAACAAAATCCTCATTACACAGAGGCAG
Source organism: Podarcis gaigeae (assembly GCF_964106915.1). Taxonomy (NCBI): domain Eukaryota; kingdom Metazoa; phylum Chordata; class Lepidosauria; order Squamata; family Lacertidae; genus Podarcis; species Podarcis gaigeae. The sequence goes on from NC_139686.1 coordinate 36,105,871, forward strand.
CAGACAATAACTTATAGCCCAGATTTAAAAGCCTCAGTACTGTATTTAATGGGTATTCTCTTGGCACTGGAAATCTTCCCATTATGTTTGTAATCTGGTTGTGTATTCTGATCTGGATTCATTCTCCCGTCCCCAAAGCAAGAGGAGCCCCATAGAAATCAGTAATTAAATTTTCCACATGGAGACAAAAGTGGCCTCTGGAACAATTCAGAGAGGCTGTTGAAGGGGCAATTACATGCTAATCCCCCAGCCCCGATCAACAGGAAGTAATAAAAATGGGCTGAAACTATAAAGAGGAAGTGTTTAATATAAAGCACCCTGAAGGCCTTAATACAGCTTTCTCACTCCAGCTGGCATAGGTTGAAGCTGCAAGCGCATTTTATTTCAAAAACATTTGCCACATAGCAGGTCTGGAAATACACAGGAGGGGGGAAGCACCAAGCAGCCAGTGCCATCTGGATGCTCTGTAAAAGGGAAACAAACAACCATAGAGTTGCAACAAGTCTTGCAGGCCACCTACTCCAACCTTCTGCTCAGTGCATGAAATCTATAGCTACAGCAAACCCCAACATTGGCCTGTCTGGTCCCAGCTTGGAATGAGCAAAAGATGGCAATTCCAGAAAAATATACTGTATATAACATAGAATCAACCCAGGATGGCCAGCAGTTTCCTGGACATTGGACTCAAACAGAGAGAGCCAGTCAGCTCAAGTAGGCTAGTAGCACATGGTGAAGAGGTGCTGAATCAGGGCAGTGTCAAGGCTCTGAAGACCAGCAAGCAGGGAATGCTAGAGCCTTTGAACCAGAGAGCCGTAAGCTAGAATCCCCAGACACTGCAGTCCTGAAGCTGGAAACTATCAGGGTGCAGGGGTGGTGTCCTCACTCCCAGTGGTGTCCTCACACTCCGCTGAGCCTGCTTGCTACTACAGGGAGCGTGCCCAGTAAAAGTCAGTGCTCTAATATGGAGTTATTACAGGCAATGGCCCTGTAAGGCATTCCATTTCGCAGCGAGGAGGCGGAGTCTGCAAGGGGTAATCAGGCCCAAATGAGAACTTAACATTATGCACTTGGTGGAACAAGCTGCCTGATCCCTGGGACCTGTCCAGGGTTCTGAAGAACCTGTCTCTGAGCAACTTTGTTTCTTGATTTCATGTTCTTGTCCCTTGAAGGACTCAACCTTCCCAACACCGGACAGAGTGCTTTTGAGCATGTATAGAATGCCCTCCCTCTCAGCGGAGGGTTGTCATTCCAAATTGTCCAAACTGAGCCATCCCAGTTCATAAGGACATAAGAAAAGCCCACTGGATTAGGCGAGTGACCCATCTAGTCTCATATCCTGTTCTCACAGTGGCCAACAAGATGCCTGTGGGATTCTGAAGGCATTTTATTCAGCCACCATTCCCATATCATTTAATGCATTGAAAAGGTAAAGGTAAAGGACCCCTGGATGGTTAAATCCAATCAAAGGCGACTATGGAGTTGCGGTGCTCATTTCGCTTTCAGGCCAAGGGAGCCGATGTTTGTCCACAGACAGCTTTCCGGGTCATGTGGCCAGCATGACTGAACTGCTTCTGGCACAACAGAACACCATGACGGAAACCAGAGTGCACGGAAACACTGTTTACCTTCCCACTGCAGCAGTACCTATTTATCTACTTGAACTGGCATGCTTTCAAACTGCTAGGTTGGCAGGAGCTGGGACAGAAAAACAGGAGCTCACCCTGTTGTGGGGATTCGAACTGCTGACCTTCCGATTGGCAACCCCAAGAAGCTCAGTGCTTTAGACCACAGTGCCACCTGCATGATTAACCAATGGGCAATGAATATGCAGGCTCATGGGAACAGAGGAACCTGTCTTCTTTGTTGAGCCAGGTCATTTGCTCATCTAGCTCAGTATTGTCTACAACAAGGGTTGGCAAACTAAGGCCTGGGGGCTGGATACAGCCCCCCTGGCTCGTAAATCCAGCCCGCGGACCCTGCTGCCTGCTTGGTCAGTCCTTGCGCACTGCAGACATCTCGCTGCGCGGGGACTGATTTCCACGAAGCTGGCATGGCTCTGGGTGGGCAGCAATGCTGGTGCAGCTTTGGATTGGCTGCAGGAAGCCACAGGCAGATCTGGGCAGGCAGTGATGCTGGTGTGGCTTTGGATTGGCTGCAGGAAGGTCCTGCAGCCAATCTGAAGCCTCGCTGCCCACAGTTGAGGTAAACCTGGCGCAGCCATGGGCAGGCGGCAGGTCTGGGCTGCACCATGGGCATCATGATGGGCGTGTCGTGGGGCTTCAGCCAGAGCTTGGCATGCCTGCTGGTCCCATGCCTGGCACCTGGCCTGGTGCTGCTGCTAGTGCGTTTGGCCGCCACGCTGGAGCAGCTGGAGGGCGAGCTGTGCGCCGCCTGCCCAGCACTCCACTTGCGAAGCCTGCCAGCTAACCTGGCCTCCATGATGGGCCAATGAAGCAGCTGCTGCTTGTCAACAATGCCGGTGAGTGGGCAGCGATGTGACATGCTCCTGAGCGTGTGCAGAGTGCATTCCTCCTCCAGGTCCGGAGGCAGCTGCGGGACCGGCTTGCAGGGTATTTATATTTTTCAAAATATAGTCCAGCCCCCCACAGGGTCTGAGGGACAGTGGATCAGCCCCCTGATGAAAAAGTTTGCTGACCCCAGTCTACAATGCCTGGCAACAGCTCTTCAGGGTTTCCTGATGGGGATCTTTCCCAGCTCTACCTGAACCTGAAGGAGATTGAATTTGGGGCCTTCTGTATAGCATGTGTTCTGTTGCTGAGAAATGTTTTCAAATTTATGTGAGGTTTTACCAAATCCAAGCCATGCAATGAATCTGGATACCTTATCGCTACTAAAGATCCTACTGATCTGTGGAGATTTTTGCATCTTTTGCATTTAACTGGAATGGAGCCCTCTTGGAGAGCATCCATGTCGAGTGGATGAAAAAGCTTTTCATCCCAAAGAGCAGCAAATTGCTTGAACTTGCTCCAAATAACACAATTTGGGAAGCCTCTCAGAATTACGAGACTCCTGTTTCAGCCAGTAGCTAATTGTACCAAATTATATCTTTATAGTAATTGGCATAGATATTGTTTTAGGAGAAACAGACAGGGAAAGAAAGAAAGGAAAAAAACGAGCAAGATTTGCTGTACAAACTAAGGCTGTGCACTGGATTTGACCAAGCCCTGAGCAAAATGGGGTATATTTGGAGGGCCTTGGGTGAGAAGGGTATACACAACTCTGGATTGCTGCAAGTCAGGTTGGATTGGCCCAGGGCAATCTGTGATTTCAGGAGGCAGAACATCAGGGAGGAAGATCTAAAAACCTGGATAAGTACCTCCCCAAGGAGAACATTCCACAGCAAGTTACAGTTTCTGAACCCTCTTCAAAGGCAACTTGGTATTTATTGCACCACAGTATTCTAATATGGTGGTTTCCAGGGCATGGATCCTTGAGGCCAAGCAATCTCTGTCCAGGTACAGTCATCATTGGGGTGCCAGCCTAAGCTGGTAGAAAATGCACCATGCCATGGAGAGGTGTTGCAAAGATGGATTGCTGAGCATTTTCAGACTGCAAACTTGTTTCTTCAGGGGAGTCCAGCCCCATCCAGAACTGGGTGAACCCTACTCATCTGAACAACTTAACCACCAAAAGAACCTCCATCTTGTCTTGACTGAGCTTCAGTTTACTGGCAAATTTTCAGATCACATAGCATTGTAAACGAGAAATCAGACAGCTCACATTTGACAAAAGCAGTAAACACGTGTTCATCTATATGACTTAATATGCATTTTGATAACTGAAATATATTCTTTTCAAAGTCTAATGCACACAGATGGTCTATTTTGCCTATAGGAGGTAACAATCCAAAGAATAAACAGAAATGATTCAATGTTTCAAAATTGCCCATATACTTCAGTGTTATACCACATGAGGTTTTCACTCATATTGAAAGAAATGTAAGTCGACACATGACAGCCCAATGCCTTTGTTTTGCTTTCTTCCTTGTCTAAGAAACACACAAGGTAACCTCTGGCCAACATGTTGAACACAAAGAGTTATTTTTGGACATTCCTCTCTGTACTTACGCATCCAGCAGAGGCAGTTTGAAGAATATTTGGGAAGCCAAGCAAAAGATTAAGATGTAAACTCTGATTGCTTTTGCTTTGTGTATTCAATTCATTTCACATCATGCTGACAAGACATTCAATGAAGCAGCTCTATGCCATCCAGCAAGCACTGTGTATTATTCCCCCTTTGCACTAAGGGCTCCTTCAATGACCTGTTTATTCAGCCTTCGTTCTGATTTGCTTGCACAAAGCTTAGGTGGAGGTTAGATTTTATGTCTGGTCTTTATTGAGCATTTGTTCTGCTTGCAGAGAGGTTATTCAGCAACAAGCATGCAACCTGATTTGCTTGTGGAGTGTTCATAGTCTTCCCAAGAGTCATTTGTTCCTCCCATACTTTTCAATGCAACTCACCAAATGTGTGTTGTTGCTAGTTAGATCTGTTAAACAATACTGGCAGCAGTATTATAGTTTCACAGTGCAAACCCACACATGTCCCCTCAGAAGTAAGTCCCAGTGCCTTCAGCAGGGCTTACTCCTAGGGAAGTGGGCACAGCCTCATAGGCTAAGCCTTGTAATTTTTACCACCTGAGGACATTTGAGTTTGCAACTAAATTAATTCAGGATATGCAGGCCAAGTATAATGCTACTAGTCTTTTGCTTATGAAGCCATAATAGCAGCCATCTGGTAAAATACCAATAAAGAAATAATTACAGCTAAATTTATTTTATCCTTAGGGCTTTTCTAATTATAAAATATACTAGAAACTCAATTGAAAAACATAGCTGGCTCCTGTGGGCTGGCCTTGTGTTCCAGTACAAGGTTCTTTAACATTAGCATTTTAAGTCATCTGTGGCATAGAAATTTCCCATCAGATCTGGCTTTTGCAAGTTTGTGCAGCCCATGAGCGTAGGCAAAGAAGTTCTTCTTTTCTGAAAATAGAAACCATATTAAGTCGCATCCACAATCCAAGCTCAGGTTGGATATATGTGAAAATAAAACCATATATCTTAAAGACGCCATGGTCTCCACTGACCTTTGTTCCAAGGAAACTGAACTCTGGACTAGCACTGGAACCCCTGAAATCTACTGCTGGTCAGAGATTGGAGTGGCATGTAGCAGGGGGATCACACACAGAGACACACTGATAGGGAAGAATCAGAACTGCAGTACAGAGTGACTCTTCTGTTCTAGTATAGTATATTTCTGTGCCCCTGCCCCAACACACTGTGCGCTCACTGTATGACTCAATTGAGTGGTGCATTTAGGATAGAACGTTAGGGCAGAATGGGCAGGTTCCCTCTCACCAAATGCAGCAAGGCTGGTTACCATGTTTTGAAGTAAGTCATACACATAACCATCTAAAGACACCCCCACCCCCACACCCCCGTCCATGATCTCCAGAAAATGATCTAACGGCACTTCTGGCTACACTTGCTCTTTAAAGACAAAGACAGCAAAATAAATAGTGGAAGTGAAGTTCTGTTGAAAGCTTGTCTAAAAATACACGGTTTTAAATTCCAGCAGTGGAACATGCCTAGAAGCACTATTGCTGTAAATAGCACAAATAATTCACTTACTGTGTGCCGACTGGAAACTGTTTTTTAACAGATTTGATCTAACTCAGAACTAATGCCTACTATTCTTTTTCAGATCAATAAGATAATTTATTACTATGTTTATTATTATCATCACACTAAAACATGGGCATCTTTAAATAATAAAAAAAAGCTTTGCAAGGCAAACTGTGCACACAGAAAAATGCCAACAACATACTTGTGATACTTCTATTTCAAAAGGAACTGGTGTTCATAAAGCAAAGCAATGATGTGGATATTGTTATATTGCTCAAAACAACGTGGAAGTTCCAGGTGAGCAGTGCTCAACTAGGTTTCGTTTCCTTTGGAATAAGTCACTGGAGACTAATGGTGTTTAATAATATTTGATTTAGCTATAAATATACAAGTTGAACAAGCCTAAGTGGAGAGCTAGCTTAAACACTCCTCCAGACAACCAAACCCATTGTTCCACATCAAATTCGAGAATATTGTTCTCCTACATGGCAGGGAGGTGAAGAGGGAAAAGCCCCACCCATTTGTCCTATGGCATGGAGCATAGTCGTGTGTGGGAGCCGCCTACACACATTGATGAACAAGTGAAGCTGCCTTATAATGTGTTAGGCTATTTGAGAAGTGGAGAGAGTGTAAGAATCAGGGCAGGCCTTTGGGTCATAAGACCAGGGTCTCATGCAGAAGAAGGAGCAGGAGACACCCCAAACGCAGCAGGACTGGCTTAACAAATTTTTTGGAAGAAGTCAAGTACATATACACATTACTGTGTGTTCAGGAGGAAGGCAACACTTAAGACCATTTGAAGTGATACAGATTATTCCATCCTCCCCTCCCCAAAAGTCGAAATTTACTAAGTGCACTTCTGGTAACAATATTTTATCATGAATATATAATAAGAACTTGAATCAAGCGAGAGCCAAGGACAGAGATGGCTGCAATGTTATGATCAGGAGAGCCATTTGCACAGCACTGTCAGTAAGAGACTGCCCCAATGTCAAATGTACTAGGTATTATTTGATCGGGGCTGCCAGTTACATGTGAAAAGCAAGATGGGAGAAAGAGGCAAAAAGATTCAAAGAGATGGAGTGTATTATAAAATAAGTCCAAAGCCTGAAGTGTTTTGCCTATTTGGTTGTTCAACATGCTGCTCTTCTGTTCCATATCTGAAAACCACCACTTTTACCACTCATCCAGGCAGCTGCTTGTGAAATATTTCAAAGACTGTGTATGATCATAGAGTTGAAAGGGGCCGTGAGGGTCATCTAGTCCAACCCCCTGCAATGCAGGAATCTCAACTACAGCATCAATAACAGATGGCCATCCATGATGGTATAATTGTTCTGGAAGTCAGGTGTAGTTTTTATTAAAACTCATATTATAGCTTTTTTTAAAAAAAGTCGAATGAAAAATTCAGGTGTAGAAAATGAATAATTGCTGTGACAAACTCCTATCCAGCTATCATTTGTCTGTAACAGGAGCCAGATTTTCTATCAAAAGACCACTGTTAAAAATACTCACCAGCTCCATATTGTCTGTTGGTGTAAAATTATTTTGATAAATGAAATCCGAAACGCTCAATGATAAGCCTCTGGGAAATGGAAAGCTCACAACCCTACCCTTCTCAGCAACTATTCAAACGTTCTGCTTTCCAAATATCTGAGCATCTTCCTCCAACTTTGGAATGCTTACTGGGAAGTAATATTATATGAAAAACATGTCTACGTGACTTTTCAATTATTCAATTAAGACTGGAATAAGTCTTTGTTGGACACTGCAAATCTTGTGAGATCGTGGGCTTGCCAGCAGACAAATCATTTTTATTTAATGTGCCTTTAGTTCATTCATTCACTGAATGAAGTCCAACAAAGTCCCACCCCCCACCCTTTTTTCCGGCTTACCCTCATCCAGGTGCTGCAGGGTTCATGCTGTAGGCTGTAGATGCCACCTATCTGAGCAGACATCCTAAGAACCTGCAGCAGAAAAGCTAGGAGTCAACAAGTCAAACCCCTAGTTCAAATCTGATCAGCTTGACATATCTATTAAGTTCTTTTTTGTGTGCGTTGTATCAGTCTTCAGATTCCCAGGTAGTTTTTTTTTTTTTTAATGGGCAAGAAGCTCAAAAGCACAATGAAAAATCCCACAAGGACTTTCCTGTTTACGTCAGCTGAATATGTTTGTAAAGCTGCCATCTTCAAAAGTCTACAAAACCCACAAGCACACCAAAGCACCCACCAAATCTGCAGGTGTCTACCCTTGCCAACTACATTATTTTTCTGAAGAGAAACCAAATCAATAAAAAATCAATATGGGTGGAGTAGGAAGATGATAGTGAACTGAGGAGGAGCTGATAGTTAGCTGCCGGGACATTTATCTGCCATCTACTGCCAAATAAATGTCTGCTGTCCAATGTCAGCAATTAATTGGTTTCTAATTACTTCCACCAAGTTTAGTTTCCCCAGATGGTAAGGTTGTACATTTGTTCTCAGCCCAGACCACACAGTGATATCAACAGTGGTACTAATTTGTAGTGAGGAGTTTAATAGAACCTGATGTTTGTATCCAATGCATTGATCATTTGCAACCCTGCTGACTGAACCTCTCTTAACATTTCATATTTAAAATTCTGTTTTTAAGTGTCTGAGTTATTGTGAGTGTGTATTATTTTATTTGCAAGTACTGTATGTGAATGTGCACATTTGGGCATGATGCAGCCCTCTGTTTAGCAAGTTTTCTGTTTAGTCTTTATTGTTCTGCTCAGTGGTGTAGCGTAGGGGGTGCAGGGGGGCCGGCTGCACCGGGCGCAACATCTGGGGATTAGGGTTAGGGGGCGCAAATCCACGGGTTAGGAGGCGCAAATCCACGGGTTAGGGGGCGCAAATTACTTGTCTTGCCCCGGGTGCTGACAACCCACGCTACGCCACTGGTTCTGCTTGATTTCTATATTGTGTGTGTGTGTGTGGTGTTCTGCTCTAAGCAGCTCTCAGAATTCCACTGAAAGGCAACCTAGACTCAGTTACCTCAAAATCATTTGCATTGAACTCAGCTGAATAGACATGTATTAGATTGCACTGCAAAAATAGTTTAAAATCTACTACCTTTTCTATATATAGGCAAATGCTAAAATACACTACTTCTCTAAATTCATTTAAAATGAGAGAGCAGCACCCTCGTCCTCCAGACCTTGGTAAAGGAAACGTTCCCTTCTTTTGTCCTATCTCCATGACAAACCCCCCCTCCATAATAAACAATAAATAATTGCAGCGCAGCAAATATACATGGAAGTATGAAATTTCTGAATCCTGAAACAGCAGCTATGAAAGGCAGACTTCTCTCCATCTAAGTATAGTGCTCAATCCAGTCCAGGATTTCTGTACATCTCTGTTGGCCTGAAGCCATTTTTCTTGAGTGCATTGCCAAGAAAGCGGTTGAGAAGCTTGGCAGGGCTATTCCTGGAAATGTTCAATAGGTCATCTTCTGGAAAAGAGTGTTGACTGATAGAGCTGAACAGATCTTGTTCCTTGTTCTGCACAATATGCACAACCTCCAGTACAGCTCATTTCCTCAGATTCTGCCATATCACAAACTCAAACAAATGATGACCAGCAGAATTTGGCCTGTGCCAATCCGCGTTTCTTAAGACCTATTTCCCTTCTGGCTGCAGAACTACGACTGCATTGTTGCCATCAATACTCAGACATTTAGGTGAATAATACCTCATAGAGCAGATCATAAACACATCAATCTGCAATTAGGTTATATCAACAATGTTAAGGTTAGTTGCTAGAGTGTAAATTACTGGGAAGAAAGAAAGAAAGAAAGAAAGAAAGGGAAAAAAACTGCAAGCACTCATAAATGATAATACTTCAGAGCAACAATGATGATTCAGTTTATTAATCAGTGGCAGGTTCTCTGTTCCTTCCCATGTGGAATGGATGTGTCACTGTCTCCACCTTTCCCAAAGGACTGTAAATGTTATGTTCGGGCATATACTTCTGACATTCTTCACACTGACTCTGAAGGAGATAGATGATGATAGATAGATAGATGATAGATAGATAGATAGATAGTAGATAGATAGATAGATGATAGATAGATAGATAGATAGATAGATAGATAGATAGATAGATAGATAGATATAGATAGATAGATGATAGATGATAGATAGATAGATAGATAGATAGATAGATAGATAGATAGATAGATAGATGATAGATAGATAGATGATAGATAGATATAGATAGATGATAGATAGATAGATGATAGATAGATAGATAGATAGATAGATAGATGATAGATAGATGATAGATAGATAGATGATAGATAGATAGATAGATAGATAGAGAGATAGATAGAGATAGATAGATAGATAGATAGATAGATAGATAGATAGATAGATAGATAGATGATAGATATAGATAGATGATAGATAGGTAGATGATAGATAAGATATAGATGCCATTTCTCAGAAACCATGAGAGGATTTTTTTCTGCCATTAAAGGCAACAGCTTGTATATCAGAATGAATAAGTAGATAAATAAGCTTTGTATCTTAGTTGGTCACATTTGTGAGACAGATTACTTTTCATGCATAGGATTGCACTCTGAATGATGGCTTGCATTTGCGGAACAGTAGCACCATTGTCATTATTTTAACATTTGCATAGCACCTTCAAATGTTCAGAGTGTTTCACGTAAATTATCTTCTTGTATTCCTTACAACCACCAGCATTATTATAAGTCAGAATTATTATATCCTGTGTTACATATAGCAGGAATGTCTCTTATGCAAGCAGCACTAAATGACATGGGAATTATCAAAGAGCTGAAGAAACAAAACAAAACGGCCTTCCATGCTCTTTCTGCATCCAGATTTACAGGAGAAATGCCTTCTGCAGAAATGCATTCTCCATGCAAACCAAATATTGACTAAATATATTGACTAAATGTTTTGATTTTACAAAAGAGTCTTCTAAAGAATGAAGATAAAAAAGTACTAGTTATTTTAAAAAATAATAATCATTGGCATCAGTTGCAGCTGATGCTTGTTGGACCTGGTGGGGTGGAAGTCAGGGAGACCAACAGAAGGTGGAGCTAGAGCCAACTAATTCTAGTTTCCCTTTGCTGAGTTCTACTAGGGCAACACAAGGAGGGAGGCAGCTGACAGCAGCTCAACCCCCTGGACTGGTGAAAGTAGGCATCTACTCTAATGGACCAACCTCCACTGAGTGAGGTTGATCAAGCTTGGAGAGCTCATTTGGTTAGAGTGTGGTGCTGATGATGCCAAGGTTGCAGGTTTGATCCTCGTAAAGGACAACTGCATATTCCTGCATTGCAGGGGGCTGGACTAGATCCTCAGGGTCCCTTCCAATTCTACGATTCTATGATAAAATACATTAATTACAGATTTAAAAAATGGTACCCCAGGGGTCACATGGGTAAAACTCTATATTTGTTAGCATGGGTCAAGAGTACCCTGCTTACTAAGACCTATGTGTGGTTTTATGATGTGAGCTCTATAGGAACTTTAGGGGGAATTGATGGGGGGAATGTTGTTAGGATATTGATGTTCCGTTCCACCTAAACAGATGTGTGGACCTGCTGTATGTCACATGTCTGTTTACATTCCAGCACAGCTTGCTGGGAACTTTCGTTTGTGTATTGTTTTTGCTTTGTTCTTTCTGCTGCTTGGACACTAAGGGGAGCAGACATGTTTTTTCTTTGTCCTGATGCTGAATAAAATGCTTGTAAATATGCTTACATATGCCTCTGTCTACTCTTCCATTGCAAAGGGTTCTTACCTCTGCTGCATTGTGTGCTCAGTCTCTAAAGGTTTCTGAGGCTTGAGTTGTAGTTTTGATGCTGTTCTGAGAACCGGAGTTTGCTCAGCTGCCGGCCGGTGGGCTGCAGCCAGCTGGGGGCTGCCAATTGCCCCCGTCTCCCAGGATGCATCCTATGGAGGAAAGGGCACACTCCCCCTCCCTGTGGGCTGTGGTACTGATCCTCCATGGCTGTTATTATTACAGGTACGGGGGAGAGGCATGTTAAATGCCTTCATGTATTAAACAGCACATGTGCTCTGCTCCTAAGAGACTCAACTGGCTCTTTGTTAAGTTAGGTGTATTTATAACTTACACTTCATTTCAATGGATTCCAAGGTGCAAGGCTGCATCATTATAAAATTCAACCAGAACAGCCAAATCCTTCAAACAGGATAAACAGTAAACAATTAGTGCAGTGAAAACAACAACAGGGGACTGACAAACTATTACAAACTGTGGGAAGCTTGGCTGTGGAACAGCTGTGGCAGGGTTTAACTTGCTGCCCACTTTCACCTTGTCTTCTGCAATGATTGGTCATACAGCTGAGTTGCTGTGGGCAAATATGTTACACTGCTGATCTAGCTGTGTCTCTACCTGCCCCACACCTGACATCTCTTGTGACTTCAGGTATGGGGGCAGGTAGGCATAGTTCAGAGAAAACAGCCTCATGGGCCAAACTGAGACTAGTGCAGGAACAAAACTGCATGGACTGGAGCATCTCCACCCTTTTAAATCAAGGTCTGATTTAAAAGCCAAGTACTTGCAATGGTTTCCCCAGTACCAGTACCCCAGTACCCAATATGGAAGTGAGAGTAGGACCATAAAGAAGGCTGGTCGCTGAAGGATTGATGCTTTTGAATTATGGTGCTGGAGTAGACTCTTGAGAGTCCCATGGACTGCAAGAAGATCAAACCTATCCATTCTGAAGGAAATCAGCCCTGACTGCTCACTGGAAGGACAGATCGTGAAGCTGAGGCTCCAATACTTTGGCCACCTCATGAGGAGAGAAGACTCCCTAGAAAAGACCCTGATGTTGGGAAAGATTGAGGGCACAAAGAGAAGGGGACGACAGAGGACGAGATGGTTGGACAGTGTTCTCGAAGCTACCAACTTGAGTTTGACCAAACTGCGGGAGGCAGTGAAAGACAGGAGTGCCTGGCGTGCTCTGGTCCATGGGGTCATGAAGAGTCGGACACAACTAAATGACTAAACAACAATAACACGACTTACAATGGCTTTGATCATAATCATATTTTCTCCCTTTGTTGTCCCTTTACTGACAAAATGTAAACAGTAAGCACCTTAGGGCAAGGATTTGTATTGTTACTTATGTTAAAAGTATAATTTAGACTGGGAGAATAACAAACAGCAAGGATAAAATTTGCAGCAGACACTAACACCGTTGCTACTATCAGCATTGACATGGTTGGGTATATGCTGGTTGTGACTTGTGAAAATTTGTTGCTGTTTTGCAGTTGACCAGAATAAAGTTGAATATACAAGGCTGGGTTAATAATTCCTTTAACGTTTCCTCCCTTTCCTTTCCTTCTTAGCATCACCTGATGTTTAACCACCAGTGTTGGTGCATTACATTCTGCAGCAGCTGGCATCTTGAAGCAGTTTGGAAAGAGCCTTTTTATGTAGGCTTTATCTGCATCTCCGTTTGGTTTGTGCAGCTGGTGGGTGAGATTCCAGTGCTTGTTGCATGCAGTGCCCAAAGAAACAAACACTGACGCACACAGTGCACCAAAATATTCATGCAATGGCTTGACATTCTAAGAATACAAACAAGAGGGAACAGATGCCTGACACTGCCAGCACAGTTGCTTCCCTGTTATACGCAATGACATTTTATGAGGAAGTTATGAAAACAGTACAGAGAAAATGAAAAGCGATTGTTAATTTAAGAGAAGACTTGTTTAAATTCTTTCGGTGTTCTGTTTGTACTCTATAGACTTGGCCACCTCTTCAGATATTGTCACCAAACTTGGCCCAAGGATTCTGGAGGTGGGCGGTAGTGGGTTTCATCCATGTTGCTTCAGAGACCATATTGCTGATAGCCCCTAACTTACAGCTCAGTTGGTAGAGCATGAGGCCATTAATCTTAGGATCATGGGTTTGGAGGCTTGACTAGATGGTCCTTGTGGTCCCTCCCAGCTCTATGATTCTATGATTCTACTCTGGCAGTGTAAAAAAAAGGAAAGTAAAGGAGGTTATATGTTACCATAATAAAGAAGCATAGCGCCAGCCATGTATTTGTTTATTGAAATATTTATATTCCTCACTTTGTACCACCAATGGGACCCCAACACGCAGAAAATCCCAGCACAGAGAAAAAGGATGTTGAATCAGCATGGCAAATTATGTTTGAAACAGGTTTGTGGGTAGAGAGAAAACGAAAGAGCTACACTCATCGTTTCTGTAACTTTCAGTCACTAAGGCTTTTTTGCCACAAAAAGAAGAAATAATTATGCTATATCTTGAAAGGGAAAATAAACCAGAAATGTAACAGATATGCTGTGGTAACATTATGCAACCCAGAGATGAACTGACTGTGTTTCCTGTGCTTCCCCTCATTTAAGAGCAAAAGCCTAAAAGCAATGTTTAAAAGGATTTTTGAAATGTCTCATCGTGGTATGGGAGAGACGGAGCATTATAATGGGTCTTGTGCAATTTGACAACTCTAAAAAGGTAAAGGACTCCTGACAGTTAAATCCAGTCATACATAAAGTCTTGTTAAACTTTGAGATGCAAAGAGAAGCATTTGAGGGTTTAGACAAATGCACCTTACCATGGAGGACATACCATAAGTGTGGGAATGTTACCAAGAAGATCCTGTTATGTGCGAACCAGATCACTGTGAAGAATACACACCTATATTTTTGCTAGAAGAGAGCTTAATGGACCCAGATGGAGACCTTCCAAAAATAGGAAAGAGAAGGACCCACTTGTTGTTATATGTGGATGACGTGGCCATCATCTCATGTTCCAGACCGGGTTTGAAGTATCTGCTGAGGAAGTTTTCTGATTACTGTTTTGGAAATGGTTTATCCATTACCGTATTTTTTACTCTATAGGACACACTTTTTCCCTCCTAAAATGCAAGGGAAAATGTGTGTGCGTCCTATGGAGCGAATCCAGGGGGGAGGCAGGTGGGAAAAGCCCCCAAGAGCCGCACACAAGCTCCGTGCGCTCTTGTGGGCTTTTCCCCAGGAGAGAGAAGGGACTGACTAGCCGCATCAGTCCCTTCTCCCACCTCGTAGAAAAGCCCACAGGAGCCACGCACCCTTTAAAGAGCTTTTGCAAGAGGTGAGGGAATTCCCCCACCTCCCAGAAAAGCCAGGAGAGGCCGCACGCTCTTTAAAGGGGTTGCACGGCTTATGCGGGCTTTTGTGAGAGGTGAGGGAATTCCCCTCCTCCCAGAAAAGCCAGGAGAAGCCGTGCAGCCCTTTTAAATTCCCCACCTCCCGCAAAAGCAGGGAGAAGGTCTGGGAACAGCGCACAGGCTGCCTGCAGCCTGTCCGCTGCTCCCAGAGCTTGGGGGGGGGAATCATATTTTTTCCCTTGATTTCCCCCTCTGAAAACTAGGTGCGCCCTATGGTCAGGTGCGCCCTATGGAGCGTAAAATACGGTAATTATGAAAAATCTAAAATTTTAGTATTCGAAAGAAGCTTCTCCCGGTCTAAATGGGTGCTGGATGGCCATAACCTTGAACAGATTAAATACTTCACATTCTATCTAGGGCTCACATTCCATCATACAGGATCTTGGAAGCACCACTGGCAAACCTCCCTTCAAAAGGCGGAGATCACAAAGCTAGCCATACTCAGATTCTTTTTCACAAAGGGCGGCAAATATGTTCCAGCAGCCTTAAGGGTTTTCAACGCAAAATCCGTTTCCCAACTCCTGTACGCTGCAAATGTCTGGCATAATGGGGACCTGCCTAAGCTAGATGGCTTTCAAGCAAAATTTCTACAATCTCTGCTGCAGGTACCCAAGTGTGTCCCCAACTCCATACTTCTGTTAGAAGCTGGTGAATGCCCAATTTCAACTAAAGCATGGTGGGCTGCCCTAGAACATTGGCTCAGGATTTCAATATTTGACCTAGGGAAGGGTTTGTACCAACACCTGACCAATGAGGAGTTTGTCAGCAAAACCATGGCTAGAAAAGCCACCTGTCACCCCCCCCAACTTTATTACCTGGGTTATGAAGGTACCCTAAAGACACTAAAGCAAACATTATGGGATAATACACACAGTGACTTGCTATCTCGATCACACGCAGTCTGTAGTCTGCTGGCAGTAGGAGTACAATATGGGCACGTCTTTAAGTTAACACCTTACATTAAAAACCTGACAGTACCAAATTATCGAAGGTTATTCACCAAAGCGAGACTAAACGTCTTTCCTTCTGCAGTGTTGGATGGCAGGTTGAGAGGAGTTCCCTACCAGGACAGACTCTGCTCGTGTGCTCAAGACATCGATTCTATATAACATATTTTGCTGCACTGTGCAAAATATGAGCAAGCCAGGGCTGAACTGATTATTACCCTTGCTGGTACCTTTCCCAGGAAAATCAGAGGCTCACTATGTCAGGTTCCTATTGGAAGATCGGACAAATGATAGAACATTAGCAGTGGCAAAGTTTACATCGGTGGTTGCGAGAACCAATGATCCCTATCTTTAAGTCTGAACAAAATGCTTGTTTAACCTGGAGGTAGGCTGTCTGAATTGTGCATTGCTTTGTAATGATTTGTTGGGTTTATGGACCGTAATAAAGATTGATTGATTGATTGATTGATTGATTGATTTTTGCACACCTACCAGTACTCTACCTGAGCAAGTTTTTTGTTTGCTGTTTGAACTGGTGCTGCCCTCTTGGCTTGTGAGTATCTAAGTGTGCAATTCTATGCATGTCTATCCAGAAGAGCGCCCACCGAATTCCATGAGACTTACTCTCAGGACTGTATGACCCGATTCACCTTTTAAAAATTAGACTATCTAGGAATGTCCTAGCAAGTCTCATTTCAACTGAAAATGTCTCTAAAAGTTCTAAACTTCCTCCCAGAACAATTCTTCTAAGGGAGACTAGTCTTGTGCTTCAAGAAAGCAGGTTATAATGATGGACCCATGGGTATGAAACCTGACTCTGCTCAAGCGTAATTAACATGCAAAGCATGAAAGCAGTGTGCTTTAGCAACTGTTGCTAGAGTTACAGAGTTTGCTGCATCCATATCGTCCTGGTTTCCTTTTAGCATAATCCTTTCAACTGCGATGAGAGAACAGTAGCAGAAGAGTGTTGTAAAGCCTGAGACCAATTATTTACAGGCTGCTCTAAACAGGTTGTGAGTCCATTAAGTCCTGGGCAACGAAGGGTGTCAAACCTGCATGCCGGTCAGAATTGGAAATCATGTTATTTGTACCTTTTTTCTTTTCTGTTTTTTTTTAAACCTTCTGTTCCTTTTCTTCCATGCCAGAAGAAAACTATTTTTCCAATGATCCAGAAATCCTCTGTGTTCAAAGCCCATGTGATTTTTAAAAATAACATATTTTCTATTAAAGATTTACAAAAGTATGTGCAATGTCTCTTATTTAAGCTACATTTTCTACAGATCAGTTTCATTTGTTGAGACATTAGTGTTACCTTAGGAAGAAAGGGGGGAAAGAGGTGGAGGGGGGCATGGTGGTTGGGGTTGGGTGGCAATGCTTCTATTCTACTTAGTGTATGTGTGGGGTTTTGTGTCAGTGTCGCTTGTGTGGGTTCTCTTTACTATTTGCTTGTATTCCTTTGGTGGTGAGAGAGGTTGGGGTTGGCCTAGGGTGTGGTTGTTTGTTTGTGATTGGCTGTAGTGAACTGTTTTCATGAGTGAGTGGGATGGGTGGGTGTTTTTGATTCAGGTTAGCCATATTGATTTGTATGCTGCTGGTGGATTCTTGTCGTCTTGTTGGGCTGTGCATGTGCTAAAGGGGAGCCATAGTGGGGTGAAGGTGTCTTCTATTTGTCCCCTTATCAGTTTCAGTTTATTGGTTAGTTTTTTCTAATAAGGCTGTTTCCCATACTATTTGATACCATTGGTCCATGCTTACTCCTGACAGGTCTCTCCAGTGTCTGGCTATGATATTTCTGGCTGCTGAGAGTAGGTAGGTTATGAGCTCTTCATGATGTGAGTGGGAATTACTCTCTTGGAAGTTGTTTAGTAGTGCCAGTTCTGGGGTGACTTGCTTAGTTATTTTGCATATTTCTTGTATGATTGTTGTCCAGAATAGTTGGATTTGGGGGCATTCCCACCACATCTGGAAGTATGTGCCTGTGGAGGTGCATCCTCTCCAGCATTTTGGTGAGGTTCCTGGGCGGATAAGCACTAGTTTCCTGTGAATTTAACTGTGGAAACCCTCAGTGTAGTAGTTAATGCAAGTTGTTTCTACTACTGCTAAGGAAAACCGCTTAGAGGGATGGCTGAGCTGTGGCTTCTGCAGATGTTGTTGGCCAGCTCCCTCCAACCCCAGCCACCATGGCCAACAGCGAGAGTTAATGGGACTTGGGGACCAGCAATATCTGGAGGACCACAGGTTAGCCACCCCAATTTAGAGCAGTGTTGTAAGGAAGGCTGGAGAAACTTTTTCCTATGAAGCTGACCTACACAGGGTCAACTGAGGGGCCACAGCCAATGGTGGATGGGGCCAGATCAGAGGGTAGGCACATATTTTCTGTGCCACCCTAGCCCTGCCCTCTCTGTCCTGCGCACATATATATGAAGTGGAAGTGTTTCCCAAAAGGTTAGTCCAGTACACTGGTCTCAGTCCCCAGTTGTAAGGTAAGCTAGTATTTTCTTCATAGTACCAAGGGGGGGGGGAGCCCAGGCTGAGATATAGTGGGTTGACAAGGCCATTCTAGAGCTCAGCAGAGATTCACACTCCATTGGTAATTCACACTTTACCACTATAGAGTCATACCTTGGGTTACAGGTGCTTCGGTTTGTGCAATTTTGGGTTGCGCACCATGCTGAACCCAGAAGTACCAGAACGGGTTACTTCCAGGTTTTGGTGCTTGCACATGCAGAGAAGTGCTAAATCGCGCTTTGCGCATGCGCAGAAACGTCGAAGCGCAACTCGTGCATGCACAGACACAGATGCTG
This sequence comes from Podarcis gaigeae, assembly GCF_964106915.1. Classification (NCBI taxonomy): domain Eukaryota; kingdom Metazoa; phylum Chordata; class Lepidosauria; order Squamata; family Lacertidae; genus Podarcis; species Podarcis gaigeae. The sequence continues at coordinate 36,124,465 of NC_139686.1, forward strand.
CAGGTTGCAAACGAGCTTCCCACATGGATCACGTTCACAATCCGAGTGTCCACTGTACTACATCATTTCTTTGGTACTTACAGAATAGCACCCCTACCAGATTACACTTCATTTGTTGACAGCTCAAATATACATTCCCATGGTGTTCAAACAAGATTGGCAGATGAGAAACAAGACCCCAAGGCCAAACTGGCTTACTGATTACACATTTGGGAAGCAGATACTCTTACATAATTATCATCAGGATAAAATTAAAATTTGACTGGAGCATAAATTACTTCAAGTGGTACTGCGCTGCTTTATAGAGAATCAAAAATAAATACTTGATGGTGTGTTTCTTGGAACTGTGGGCAGGAAATTGGGCTGACAGACATAACCCACAGAGTCAACTTCATGGCTGCAAAATATTTCTGACTGAAAATATTTAGTCAAACTTTTTTTGCAGCATTTTTTTTTTAATCTACAGAAAATGTTTAGGCATTTCTATGGAAATCTAGCATTTCCAATCTAAAATATATTTTTTATTGCTGGATTTATTTATCACAACAGAAAGCCTGTGATGTAGGGGAAGAACACTTTCTAGATCTTCATTTTTTCACAGAAAACTTTCCATTTCTTAAGTTTATTAGCAACACTGAATGGCGACCAACTGCAAATAAAGTATTGGACAAGCTTAGCAGTTTCTGTAGCTTTGTTTAGTAGAGACAGACAAAGCAAGCATGCAAAATTAGATCACACCCTAGGAGAGGGGTAGGAAACCCATGGCCCATGGCCAATATGGGCCCATCAGGGGGTCCAGTTTGGCCTGCAAGGCCATTCCCTCCAAATGATGCCCAACTGCCAATCAACTGGTGTCACTGGTGACATCAACTGAAGAGCAAAACCTTCTCGGAAAACCTACCTCATGCTGATCCACTCAACCTCTAAAAAGGATTAGCATGGGACAGGCTTTCCAAAAAAAGAGCAGGTCTGATTTCCTTGCTGCATGTACAGCAAACCTGAAAGCAGACCTGGTTTTCCTCTTCATTGCTATATGACAGAATAGGGTGCCTAAAGCTGCTGGTGTCTGTTTTAGGCTTCCGCTCTGAGAGAGGCTGCTCCATCACACTGCAATGAAGAAACATGTGCTTGCCTCACTGCTCGGTCCCCATTCCTCTGCCCTCAGATGGGACTGACTCAAAGCAGGTTTCTCCCACCCTTTCAAAGATTGCTCTAGCAGTGATCTTTAAAATGGTGGGAGAAACTGCTGCAGAGAGAACGTACAGTCCTCACTCTCCCCTGCTTAAATGCTATAACAGGGGCTGAAAGGGATTTTGACAGGTGGGGCAACCCACCTGTCAAGTCATGTGGCATTATTCGATTGACATGTGGGTTGCCCCACCCACCGTCAAAATTGGCCTACAAGGTGAAGCCAGGTAAAGATCTGCCCTCCAGAGCCACAAAGGTTCTCTACTGCTGGCTCTAGGACATTAGAACATTTTCCAGTTAATCTCCTCCATCTGTGTATGGAACTGAATTACCGTATTCACTCGAAACTAATGTGCCATCAAATCTAATGCGCACCCTAATTTTCGCAACGGAATTGGGCCAAAAAAGGTAGGTGTTCATAACTTTCGCATGAATACAGAACATAGCAACATTCATTTCATTTATTTAATATACCACTCTTCATCTGTAGATCTCAGGGCAGTTCACAATATAAAAACACAAAGAACATGTTAAAAACAAGACTAAGAAACCACAAACCAAAACCCACTCCCCCGCCTCCCACAAACAACATTATACACGAACTGGGCACTTCTGGGCACTTAGAATTTGAGAAACTACCTTCAACCATACAGAGAAACACCCACATGAGCACTAATCAGGTACCAGACTAAAACCATTATTTTCAACTATGCCTTTTAATGGATATTTTGAGCCTCAACAAGTCCAAAAACATTTCAAAAATATTGGCCATTCTATATTGCTGCTCTCTTTATAAATGTATTACAGTGGACCCTCCGGATACAAACTTAATATATCCTGAGGGTCCATGTTGTTGTTGTTTAGTCATTTAGTTGTGTCCGACTCTTCATGACCCCATGGACCAGAGCACGCCAGGCACTCCTGTCTTTCACTGCCTCCCGCAGTTTGGTCAAACTCAAGTTGGTAGCTTCGAGAACACTGTCCAACCATCTCGTCCTCTGTCATCCCCTTCTTTCGGGGTCCATACGTACCCCGAAAAGTCCGTATCTGGAGGCACTGCTTCTGTGCACGCACGTGCAGCGAAACCTGGAAGTATACACTCCTGGGTTTGCAGCGCTCATAACTAGAAATTACGTTACTTGAAGGTAACATAACCCGAGGTACCACTGTAGTAGGATTTTAGTATTTCATTTTAAGCTTATATAGATATTAAAGCAGAAAAGTGCTCCATAAAACTGAATGAAATGAATGGAATGAAACAGCTCTCCAACACAGTCACCTGAGAAGCAACAATTCCATTTGCCCTTCCTACTGAATGCCCTTTCAAGTTGGAGAGCTGTTTCATTCCATTCATTTCATTCAGTTTTATGGACCACTAAATGTAAATGGCTGTGTCTTAGGACAGAGACTTGATATCTACTCACAACTTGCCACAGAGTGTTGTTACAGGGATATAACTCAGATTCTATTATACTGACAATATGAATCAACAGGAAGCTGTCTTCTTGACTGGATGGAACTAAATTCTATTCCAGAAGAAGCTGTGTGACTGCTTCCAAAACAGAGCTCTCTTTGCCTGTGTTAATCTTCACAGGGTTTAAAGTGACCTTCAGCAAGTGTGAGTGGATATCAAGTCTCTGTCCTAAGACACGGCTATTTACATTTAGCACACCCCTAGAACCTGCTAGCACTTCAAGCAGGTTCTCCCATTGATGATCTAGCTCAGACACTAGGACATTTCTCCTCACGTCTCACAGGTTCAGCTTACTTATCTGAAGACAACCAAGGATGGGGCATTAGAGGCATGCTGGCAAATCCTGCTCTCTCTGAGGTATTGTTTCCCCCTTCTTTATAGCCCTCCTTGAGTTCAAAAGTGAAGTTCTTAAGTAGCAAGGCTTCTGTACTTGTATACCACTTCAGACCTTCATCCTTACGGGAGACAGCCATAAAAAAAGGGGGAAGGCATTACGTTGGAAGGCAAAATGTGCCCCTACTCTCTTTCCTCATGTGATTGTATTTACATCAGTAAATTGAATGCCTGAAAAAGGCTAAGTAATGTATACAATGGTACCTCGGTTTTCAAACGTAATCCATTCCGGAAAACTGTTCAAGTTCTGAAACGTTCAAAAATGAAAAACTCAATAGCCGACAGCTAGGCCTCAGGATCTTGCACTCAGCGGAAGACGCGTGGCATGTTCAACTTCTGAGGCGTGTTCGAAAACCGAAGCATTTACAGTGTTTGAAAACTGAAATGTTTGTTAACGGAGACGTTCGAAAACCAAGGTACTACTGTAGTAGCTTTGGCACATAAGCTCCTACAGGTGGATGCTTATTTCTGTTAGCCCTTCTACTTTCTAAACAAAAGGTTGACAGCTGCAGTTGTTAGTACAGTGGTACCTCTAGTTAAGAACGTAATTCGTTCCAGAGGTCCGTTCTTAACCTGAAACTGTTCTTAACCTGAGGTACCACTTTAGCTAATGGGGCCTCCTGCTGCCGCCACGCCGCCAGAGCACGATGTCTGTTCTCATCTGAAGTTCTTAACCCGAGGTACTATTTCTGGGTTAGCGGAGTGTGTAACCTGAAGCGTATGTAACCTGAAGCGTATGTAACCCGAGGTACCACTGTACAATGGTTGCAGCCGCTGGGTGTCAGCTGTGTGGAAGAGGAGCCTCCAGGACGTCACTGACAGGAGATGTGAGACTGGAAACAGGGCAGGAAGTGCTTAGACTTGGCACTACACAGGTGCATGACAGCTCACTGGTTGGGAGCACTTCATGAAGCGCTGCCTCTGGCTGCTGCCTCTGTCACTTTGCATTTCCTAATGCAAGGATGGGAACTTGTGGCTAATAATAATAATAATAATAATTTATTATTTATACCCCGCCCATCTGGCTGGGTTTCCCACACATAGGTTGCTGGACTAAATCATCCCTGACCACTGACCACTGCAGCTGATGAAAATGGAGCAAAGGCTATAGGAGCTCCTCTACCCCAATTGCTATTCAATGACAGCAGCTTCTTCCTACCTGTAGTGCTACCTCATGAGTGGCTACTTCAACTGCATGATATCCATTTCAAAAGGGACTGAAGCACACCAAATGTTTTCCGCCTTGCAGTTCTGTGAACATGTTGGATTCAATTTCATACAGAGGGGGCTTTTGAGCCTCCAGTTACACTAGGAGGTCACTGGAACATCTGCTGGATCACAGAAGAATCCACTTCTCCTGACTTCAAACCAGCACACAGGCTCTCTACGGTAGCTTTGTTCCCAAAACGCTGCCTCCATAAAATGAATGCGCTCACAATCTGTGACTGGATATTGTAGGAGTGATTGACTTTACAACGATAAATGTCATTTTGCGTCAATCCCAGGGACAATACGATGCACTCCCATTCAGGTCCAAGCCTCCTAGCAAGCTTGTTGATCTGCTGATCTGTTGGTGGACTCCTCAAAGCGTCTCGAGGAATTCCAGGTATCTCATCATCTAGAATAAAAGAAAATGTACATCGCTATGAAAAATTGTTACCACTTTTAATGCCACATTGTTACTGGGGAACAATCAGCTAGTAACCAACAATCATCGTAAATAAATCTCATTCAGTAATAGAGTCAAAATATCTGCACTTCAGGAGTCCATGGGTCCAAAATAGAGTCCAGTAAGTGTCCCCACAACCCAAAGTTTCCAAAATATACAAATCTACCAGTGCTGATGAAAGAAGCACATAGCAATTTCACATTTTCAACGGCTACTGAATTGAGCCTGTAGAGAAGTAGCGTTTGAGAGATGTGGTTAGCTTGATCCATCTATATTGTGCAGGTTAGGTCCACTGGACATGTGTGGTGACAAAGAAAGGTAAAAGTTCCAAAGTAGAGGAATATCCAAGTTTGTTTAAAGAGGGTGAACTAAGAACCAACTGAAGTTCCATTGCTACTACTACACCTGAACCTAGAAGCAGTAATCCTTATCAAAGCTCAGAATGTAAGTGTTAGTACTGGCTTCCTTTTCCAATTATAGGACTGGTCCTTCGCTTCTGTTGCCTTGGAAATTGTATCAAAATGGGTGATAAACACCATTCAATGGGCACTAATTATAATGGTAGGATATGAATGTGGGAAGGAGGGAAACGGGCAGCTCCTTACAAAACAGCCTTATTCTGAAAGATATTTCAGAACTCCAGGATCATGCTGGCAACCCCACATCAAAGCAGCACAATATAACAATAAAAAAACAACTCCTATGTCATTGTCAAAAGTTTTCTTTCTTTTAGGAAGATTATAGATAGATATGCAAGGCTTAGAACATAATTTGGATTGTTCAGAACAGATTGTATAATATGTATAAGCATATTACAATATGTATAAGCATAGTACAAAGTTCTTTTTAGATGGAAAAGGCAGCTACTATTACAACCATATTTTTTAAAAAATAAATAAATACAGTATTCAATTTTTCGGATAACAAGAACTATCCAACACAAACAGTAAGAACTTGAAAACAGATCTTCTGTCAAAAACATAGCATTCTGTGGGATTCAGTCTTCTATTTTTTTAAAAAAGACTTTTTATTGGGCTTTATAAACAGGGACCATAGGAATAATAAGTGATATAAATAATACCGATTCTCATGCCATTTGTACATCACAAAAATAGAATAATAAATCTGCAGTAATATCTATGACATATATTCATTCTTAGTGGTCCATGTACAAGTTCTTGGTTCATGGAGTGGTTTAAATAATAACAATAACAAAGGGGAAACAGGATAGAACACAGTTAACATATAACATTCAACATCACATAGCTAAAACACCAATTCAATTCAAATTTTATTTACGGCTATTAGCCCATAAAATATGTACAAACATAAAAGCACAGAGGCATAAAAAACCAATACATCTAACAACAGAAGGGGAACACCATGATGCAAGGGTGGGTCATTGAGCAGTGACAAATAACAGCTTGGGGCCCGGAAAGATCCAAGGGACGGTTCACAGAAAAAGGAGAACTGGAGACGAGATCCATCATGCACTCTCATCATAACTGTCCGATTAGTTTTTGTTGTTGTTATTGTTTTTTGGTGGTTTTTGTGTGTGAGATAACCGCATTCAGGAATCTCACCACCTGCAGAGTTACAGAAGGATCTGTATCCTGCAAAAGCAGTGCGGCATGTGACTCAACAGGCCTGCCAACCAAGCGCAGTAAAGCAGGACCCAGCAATTTAGTCCTAGCTATGCTATGTAAGGGACAGTTGAACAGTCTATGTGGAAGAGATTCAACTGTTTTCCCGTCACACTCGCATAGCGGAGACACCAAACCCTTGGAAAATCTGTGGCTCAGCAGGTTCGATGGAAAAACATTGAACCTTGCATGAATAAATGCAAGTCGGTGTGGTACAGATGAAAGAGATGACATGTATGATGGAAGGCCAAGTGGTGGGGTTATTCCGTGATACCTGGGGGAGCAGACAAGCTAAAACACCTAATCATGAGTCCTTACGGTTGTCCTTAGATTAATTATGAGTAATAGTCATTTTTTCCTTTAAATTACCAGTGAAACAATATAAAGTGTTGGTAGATTTACAAATGTGGGAAAGGGGTTGAAAGCGAAGATAGTAATTTATGTTTATATCAACCAGATTGAGCCAAATGCTGGTGGTGGAGCTTCTTCGTTTTCTGGAATACAGTTGTACCTTGGATCCCGGACGCCTTAATACTCGGATGTTTTGGCTCCTGAACACTGCAAACCTGGGAATGTTCCGGTTTGCGAATGTTCTTTGGAACCTGAACATCCAATGGGGCTTCCGCGGCTTCAGATTGGCTGCAGGAGCTTCCTGCAGCCAATCAGAAGCCACGCTTTGTTTCTGAACATTTTGGAAGTTGAACAGATTCCATTTGAATGCCAAGGTATGACTGTACTGGCAAATGTTATAAAATTTAATCACAGCGGGCTAAAGCGATCTTTCTTTATCTTTCCACCTATCAACTGTAGCTTATTTGTTAATGTCTGAAGGAGAGCTGTTTCCTAAACTGTTCTGTCTATCATTGTGCCAGAAAGGTCTTTCCATTGTACAGTTATATTACGTCTCGCTGCTTGTAATAAATTGCTTATTAATTATTTATTATGTAAATCAAGATTGTTGCATTGAAATATATTTAATAAAGCTAACTCTGGTTTGACTTCCAATTGTTGTTTTGTTATTTTATTCATTTCTTGGAATACTGAATTCCAGAAAGGCTGGAGACCAATCTCCCCCAGTTTGGATGACAACTCTCACCATCCCTGACCATTGGCTATGTAGTGCATAATTAATATAGAATTTGTTCCCACAAGTTGAGGTGCTGGTTTCTATCCTACATGTCTTTTTAAAAATATCAGCACCACTCTACATGCATCTTGCTATTAATGGTATGAGATACAATGTCTACTCAAGAGGGATTGTGGCTTTTTCAGAGGCACGTGGCTGCAGATGCAAACAAGATGATGGATTAGGTAGATCTTTTTGGTCCAATTCGGATTGTCTTAAAAGTCTAACATGTACACATTTCAAAGGAATAAGCTCTTGCTTCAAAGGTGAACATAATGGATGTTAAAAATAAGTGTTCTACTTTTTTGCAATAGTAAATAGCCCATTATTGCTGGCTGCTTCCTTTTGAACTAGATGACATCATCTAAAAATCTCAACATCTCTTTGTGGTGGATATAACAGATAAGACCCTTGCCACAAGCAATATTTCACTATCACATGCAGAAGAGTGTGTGTGTGCGTCTGTGTGTGTGTGTGTGAGAGAGAGAGAGAGAGAGAGAGAGAGAGAGAGAGAGATGGAGGAATAATAATCAAAACTATCTTAAAGCAGTTTATCCTTACTCCCTTCAAGATACCATCAGAATAGCAATTTAGCATTTTGCTAGTGTTCTTTAAGTAGTCAATCATTACTATAACTGAGAAAGCCAAACAATTTAGTTTTCCATGCTAAGTATTGTATAGCTAAGCTTTTTTCATTTTTACTTGACTGGAAATATAATGAAGCTGTCAGGCAGACAAAAGAAAATCTATATAGGAAGGGAACACAATACTGTAGAAGGCCTGAGAGGTGTGATATTACGTCCAGTTCAGAAACTACAGCTTCTTGTACTGGTTGCAATCATCACATTGTATGAAGCAGGCATTACAACACAGCTGTTCAGTGAAGTCACTCCCCAAACCCCTGTGTGCTCTACCAAAGCCTTCCCCAACCTGTTTCCCTCCAGATGTTTTACATTACAACTCCCATGAGACCCAGCTGGCATAAATAAGAGTACTTGGCTTGGACCATGGCGTTCTGGATTCAGATGGGTGGCTTTGGCTATGACACCTTCGAGCCAGAGGCAAAGATCCTAAAGCACTCTGCTGATGCAAGAAAGAGGTCGTTCTACATACAGGGGTTATCATCATCAGACAGATGAGAAATGGTTGTATTAATTCTCTTCCTGCTACAGCTGCAAATTTGAGAGGTTGATTTTTGGGTTCTAACCTCACTGACACCCAAAACCTGGTGCACACTTCGTGGCAACGGTGAGACATCCTACCATGGCGAAATAAACAAACTAAAGCACTGAAGGTTCAGTTGACTAGGCCTTCTAGCCTGAGAAAAGAGATAAGGTAGAAGTACTTGCGGCAGAAGTGAGAGCTGGACCATAAAGAAGGCTGATCGCCGAAGAATTGCTGCTTTTGAATTATGGTGCTGGAGGAGACTCTTGAGAGTCTCATGGACTGCAAGAAGATCAAACCTATCCATTCTTAAGGCAATCAGCCCTGAGTGCTCACTGGAAGGACAGATCCTGAAGCTGAGACTCCAATACTTTGGCCACCTCATGAGAAGAGAAGACTCATAGAATCATAGAGTTGGAAGAGACCACAAGGGCCACCGATTCCAACCCCCTGCCAAGCAGGAAACACCATCAGAGCACTCCTGACATACGGTTGTCAAGCCTCTGCTTAAAGACCCCCAAAGATGGAGACTCCACCACACTCCTTGGCAGCAAATTCCACTGTCGAACAGCTCTTACTGTCAGGAAGTTCTTCCTAATGTTTAGGTGGAATCTTTTTTCTTGTAGTTTGGATCCACTGTTCCGTGTCCACTTCTCTGGAGCAGCAGAAAACAACCTTTCTCCCTCCTCTATGTGACATCCTTTTATATATTTGAACATGGCTATCATATCATCCCTTAACCTCCTCTTCTCCAGGCTAAACATGCCCAGCTCCCTTAGCCGTTCCTCATAAGGCATCGTTTCCAGGCCTTTGACCATTTTGGTTGCCCTCCTCTGGACACATTCCAGTTTGTCAGTGTCCTTCTTGAACTGTGGTGCCCAGAACTGGACACAGTACTCCAGGTGAGGTCTGACCAGAGTGGCACTATTACTTCCCTTGATAGACTCCCTGGAAAAGACCCTGATGTTGGGAAAGATGGAGGGCACAAGGAGAAGGGGACGACAGAGGACGAGATGGTTGGACAGTGTTCTCGAAGCTACCAACATGAGTTTGACCAAACTGCGGGAGGCAGTGGAAGACAGGAGTGCCTGGCGTGCTCTGGTCCATGGGGTCACGAAGAGTCGGATATGACTAAACGACTAAACAACAACAACACTTTTGGCAGAATAAACACTAGTAGTGGCTAGTAGGTGTGCCAGTGGTGGCCATCTGACCTTCTGCGTTGCTGCTGCACATTGGGATGGAGAGGGGATTGGCTCCACTGTTGCATTTGCACCATGTCATCCTCACCACCTCCTCACTGCTTCCCCTTCTCCATCTCAGACTGTTGCAGTGACACAGGCAACAGGAGGTCAGAGGTGTGTGCTGCCAACCCACCACACTGCCTGCTACTGGCAAACAGTGCCCAGCTATATCCAGCTCTACCATTCAGACAAGCAGTAGCTTGGCATGGAAGTAGCAGTGGATGTGCCCTGTTAGAAACTGGCATATTTTAATAGAGAAGTGGTTTTTCAGAGGGCTGTATGATGGGAAATATGTGATCTTAAGGAGCTCCAAAATATTTGTCCTGCGTTAAGGAATATTGACGGGAACAGAGCTGAGAGAGAGAAGAAACAGTGCGATAAATTTAGTTAAGCTATTTCTGATTGGGGGAAATGCTTTTGCCCATCTCTCAGCATTTTCTTCTAGTTCCCTGTTTGTGATCAAGACAGGATTTCCATGCACAGCGGACATACGCGAATAAGCAGGTCACTGCAGAGGTTATGCTTGTACTGAAGCAACGATTTGTTAATGGAGCACAGCGGGAAGGTCTCCAGTGATTCCTAAAAGGCCATATGTTCCTCGAAGCACTGCAGCTATAGCAACCGCTCGCCACTTGCTTTGTTTCCAGGAAAGCACTGTTCAGCGCTGGTTTTGCTCAAGCCTTTTTATTAGATTATAAACTCCTCCAGATAGGAATTCCACACTTTGCTACGGCATCACCGTGGCTTCTTCTACAGTTCCATATGGCAAATGCCACTTTAAAATTGCGGGAACTAGGCAAACAAAGTGTTTTGTGATTTGTTCAGGAACAATGAAGATAATAATACAAGGGCAATTAATTTAGAAAAACGTTACGTGGAGATGTGTAAAAAATACAAGGCATATTTCAAGAGTGGTAAATACACGTATCTAATCATACTGTACATAACAAATGGATTTTGGCTTTAAAAGAGGATTGGACAAATCAGTGGTGAATAAGGCTATCCGTGGCTACTAGCCACCAAATTAAACGGCTTTAAAATGGAATTAGAGGAGGATAAGTCTACTAGTCTGGGTTAAAGCCTCAGCGCCTAGGACTTGCCGATCGAAAGGTCGGCGGTTCGAATCCCTGCGGCGGGGTGCGCTCCCACTGCTCGGTCCCAGCGCCTGCCAACCTAGCAGTTCGAAAGCACCTCCGGGTGCAAGTAGATAAATAGGGACCGCTTACCAGCGGGAAGGTAAACGGCGTTTCCGTGTGCGGCTCTGGCTCACCAGAGCAGCGATGTCACGCTGGCCACGTGACCCGGAAGTGTCTCCGGACAGCGCTGGACCCTGGCCTCTTGAGTGAGATGGGCGCACAACCCCAGAGTCTGTCAAGACTGGCCCGTACGGGCAGGGGTACCTTTACCTTTACCTTTAAGTCTACTAGTCATCATAGCTATATGCTACCTCTAGGAACAAAGGCAGTATGTATTTGAATACCAGTTGCTGAGAATTTCAGGTGGGTAGTATGCTGTTGCTCTCAGGTCCTGCTTGTGAGCATCCCAAAGGCATCTAGATGGGCAGTGTGAGAATAGGATGCTGGACCCTTCGCCTGGTTCAGCAGGCTCTTTTTATGTTCTATGTTATATATATATTCAGTAAAGTGAGATATGAGAGAGAGAGAGAGAGAGAGAGAGAGAGAGAGAGAGTGGTACCTTGGTTCTCAAACGCCTTGGTATTCAAACAACTTGGAACCCAAACACTGCAAACCTGGAAGTAAGTGTTCTGGTTTGCGAACTTTTTCCAGAAGCTGAATGTGCTCCGTTTTGAGTGTTATGCTTCTGATTTGAGTGCTACGCTGAGGTCTGTCTGTTTTTGCTATTTATTTTGCGTTTTTGTTTTTGCAGCTCTTTTTTGCGTGTGACTGTGGAACCCAGTTCAGCTACAGATTGATTGATTGATTGTGTGACTGCAGTATATTGTTTATTGCTTTCATTTTATGGATCAATGGTCTCGTTAGATAGTAACATTCATGTTAAATTGCTGTTTTAGGGGTTGTTCTTAAAAGCCTGGAACAGATTAATCCACTTTGCATTGCTTTCTATGTGAAAGAGTGCCTTGGTTTTGGAACGCTTTGGTTTTGGAACTGACTTCCGGAACGGATTAAGTTTGAGAACCAAGGTACCACTGTATCTATAATTTTACACTGCAATGCCTTAAGAGAGAGGTAAACAAAAAATTGTTCCACGGTCATGTCCACAGTCCCAACAGAAATAATAACTAATGCAAATAAAATAATTCTTTTCACATTTGCTAAAGTCTACTTAATTCTATTTTTATAACACAACTGTATGGTCAATGATGCAGTTTTTTCTCTAACAAAGGAGATAAAATCCTCCAAGGGAGGAGAGAATTCAACAGCCCGCAAGTCTGACATACAATGGATATGTGTAGCCATGAAAGGTTAAATGCATTCATCTCCCTCAGCAAGAAATTCAAAATCACCCACTGAATTAAGTGATAAATCTGCCCTGAATGCTAGAGTGGCTGCCGCTGGGAGTGTGAAATGCTAAAACTGCAAAATCATCTTTGTAACAAACGCAGAGAGGAAGAACAGGGGGTCCAGGGGGGTCCACACAAGGGATGCTTTAGGAGTTGATCACATAATACGACTTACAAGAGTAAGTGCCGGTATATACCGACTGGTAAATGTGGCAAGGAGCATCATTTTTGAAGTCACCCACGTTACAGTTTTAATACAAAGAACAGGTTACATTTTGTGCCCCCAAGTCAACCCTATGAGAAATTACGGCCGTAAACAACAGCTGAAAGATTAGGACATGAGGTGATTTAATGCTAGGGGCCCTTGGCAGCACAAACAAAGGCACAAGGCCGAAATCTGTGTAACACACTGGTAAAGATTCACAGATTCATACTGAAATAGCCTTTAAAACAACTATTCTCCAATTTGTCCTCTTTGAAACAGATGCTCATTTCATCAAGCCAACACAGGTAAAAACAGTCATGTTTTCAGTACAATTTGAATATTTCAACAGCCACAACAGGAAACACATAACCAAAGGCGCTGATTCACTCGACTTCATGGAAACCAAGAACTCCTAAAAGGACAGGGATGGTAGATGCTTTCCTATTTATCTGACTAGAGATTTTATTCAAGCAGAGGGGTAAGGCAAGAAGCTGAAAATACTATATTAGCGGGGACATGGCTGCGCAGAGCTCCTGAGGACGGCTAGGACCAACAGCGCTACCTGGTTAGTCCCTGTGCTGGGGGGAATGACTGGGGGGAATCAGGGGTGTCCAGCATGACAACCAGGGAGGCCACGCAGGGCCTCCAGACCCCCACAACCACTTCAATCCTGCTGGGACTGAGAGCACCCCACTGACAGCCTAGCGGAGCTCCTGGGCCCGGAGGCCTCCGGAGCCAAACACAAAAAACAAGGAAAACAGGAGGCAAGACAGAGCCACCCCCACCCTTAGCCAAGCACCAACTTACCACCACTGCCGCCACAACCACTGCCACCACCATTGCCAAGGAAGAGAGGTAGGAGGGTACCGGGAGGGCCAGGAACACCACAAGGAATCACTCAGCCTAGCCCAGGCCCGACCCCGAGCCTACCTCCCTGGCGGCTAGTGCAAAGAGCAAGCCGGGGCCCCAGAGGAACCGCACACCAGAGACCAGCCCGGGGGAAAACAAATGCGGCGCAGGCCCTCCCCTGCTGGAATTTATTTATTTATTTATATTATTATTATATTATTATTATTTTCTTTGAAGAACTGCAATGGCATCCATGCAAGATGCCTGAACCATTGAAGACTGTTGCCTTAGCCCTAACCCATGGATCCGACATCCAGGTCCCGTGGGCCCCACAGTGAAATTAAAACTGCCGGTGAGTCAAAATTACCATCTCCACTCTAGAAAAGGAAAACCAGATGCAACTAAAACAAATAGAGCAACTCCAAGAGGAAAACACATGTCTGAAAAATAAATTAGCTGATATGGATAGCTGCCAAGAAAGAGAAAGCATGGAAGCAAGAATTAAACTAGCAGACCCTGAAGATCACAGTAGACACTGCAATATCCTCCTCTGCAATTTTCCCAAGAAAATGGAGGACAAAAACCTGGCCGATCTCATCATATGCTGGCTAAAAACCACAATTCCAAGCCTGAAACTCAAAGTAGATGATCTGGAAAGGGCACACAGAGCTCTAAGACCCATGCCAAAAGCCAACGCCCCTCCATGAGACATAATCATGTGCTCCGCCTGCTACAAAAAGAAAGAAAAAATATGGAACAACCTCAGAAACTCAACCAACCTCCGATATGGAGAAAACCCCATTCTGGCCTTTCAGGATTTATCTCAGGAGACCCTTAACTGAAGAAAAAACCTACGCCCATGTATCCAACGTTTTCAAGAAGCAGGAACAAGCCTTGGGGCCCTAAATGCAGCCATTTCACTTCCCCCTTTGTGTAGGAAGGCAAACAAACCGAGAAGTCTTCAGTTAACCATAGTTTTCTGTTACGTCAAGGTTTCCAAACAAGCCACATTATGAAACCATGCTTTGAAGCTGTTCTGAAGTTGTTAACCATAGCTCCACGGTTTATAAATAAGGAGAAATTAAGTTTAACTGGTTTGTTTCATGGTTTTTGCGAAGGGAGGAACAAAGTGGCTGACTGTGGGGTCATAAGGCTTGTTCAAATATTGGCTTAATAAACTGAAATATGGTCTTTATGGTAAACAGTGGAGCTCTCATGGTAATCTCACTCCTTTTTCTCTCTTCGCAAAGCCTGTCAAGTATCATCTATAGGATGCTTGCAAAACAATCAACTAGACTAGGCAAAATTCTCATTACGGCAATTTCTAAAGAAGAAAATTTGCACAGGCAGCATCACAACAACTGAGGTCATGGATCTGGGATTTCTGCTACAGCTGTTTGCTCTTACAATCATAAAAATAATTGCCATTTACGAGAGGCGGTTATATAATGCAGTTAAGCTCAGAGATTACAGTAAAACAGTTACAGTTATTTTTAGTTCCAATTACAACCAACGCTGCTTTGTTACAGAAAAACACTCATCAGAACATCTAGCTTAGCATACATCTAGTTCAGCTTTCCAATCCATGAGTGGCAAGGCAGATGTCCCTGGGAGGCTCATCAGCAGGGCATATATGCAGATATCCCTCCACTACAACATGTTCCAAATGTCTGTCAAACTGGCTGTTGCCTGGATAAGTTTGCAATGGGGCCAAGGCCAAGGGTCGGCTCTTGCAAAGACCCACCCTCCAGCTGGGGGACCCTGGAGACCTATGAAGTCCTGTCAATGGGAACAAGGAGAAGCAACCTCTGCTTATCTCGCTCCCTCCATGCAAATACAAGCTGGGCTCAGAGGAAGAGACCAAGTGAAGGGGCAGTGGCTATAGAGTGGTGCCTCTGCTTATGAACTTATTTCGTTCCGGAAGTCCGTTCTTAAGCTGAAACCGTTCGTATCCTGAGGTGCTCTTTCGCTAATGGGGCCTCCCGCTGCGTGTGTGTCTCTGGAGCATGATTTCCGTTCGCATCCTGGGGCAAACTTTGCAACCAGGAGCAGCTACTTCCGGGTTAGCAGAGCTCGTAACCTGAAGCGTTCGTAACCAGAAGTACCACTGTAGTAGAAAGGTTAGTAGACCTATTTAGGGAGGAATAATGCTCAGAGCCAGTGTGGCATACTGGTTAGTGTGTTTGACAAGGATCTGAGAAACCAGGGTTCAAATCCCCACTCAGCCATGCAAGACCTCGGTGACCTCGGGCCAGTGACCATTTCTCAGCCTAACCTCACATTCACAGGATATAAAGAGGAGGGGGGAACCCATGTATGATACCTTAATCTAGTTGGAGGAAAGGTGGGATAGAATAATACAGTGGTACCTTGGGTTAAGAACTTAATTTGTTCTGGAGGTCCATTCTTAACCTGAAACTGTTCTTAACCTGAAGTACAACTTTAGCTAATGGGGCCTCCCGCTGCTGCTGCGCCACCGGAGCACGATTTCTGTTCTCATCTTGAAGCAAAGTTCTTAACCTGAGGTACTATTTCTGGGTTAGCGGAGTCTGTAACCTGAAGCGTCTGTAACCCAATAAAATAAAGTAGCAAGCCCAAAGAACAGCCAAAACCTGGAGCTAGCACTGAAAGGAACCTCTGTCTTTCTTTCAGAACTGAAATCAAGTCAGTGTAAAACCATCTAACTACGCTCAGCACACCTGGCCCCTGAAACGAAAGTTCAGTTGAAAGATGACCCCACTCTCACAGCTAAGTATATTTCTAGTCATTTGGAGCTTCTCAGTCAAGACAAGTTCAATTACTTTTGCTGTTTCCTTCCCTTTTAATCTACTTGGCTGATAGATTTCTGTTCCACCTTTCACTCCAAAAGGATGTTTAGGGAATAAACACATGAGACTTACCTGGGAGCTATAGACTACTTACTAATCATGGGTTTTCAACTTGAGCCTATATTGTAGCGATTTGCAAACAGTTGATGTGGACACTCCGATGGGCCTGCAGATAGGGATCTTGTGAAATATTCTGCCAGGGTACGGAAGGGTGGGTGCTGGTAAGAATGCCACAAGATCAAAGTGGGATTCACTTCCAGGTCAAGGGTAAAAAAAACATCAAAAATCAAAAGGCGAGTCCTGAAAAGAGACATAAATTAAACTCCAAAGGCCAGGCAACATAAGAGAGTAAATAAATACAATGATTTCCCTGAATTCATGCAGCATAGCAAAGGGGGGGGGGTTAATGTGTCACGGGAGTATTGTAGCAATTCCTTGACCATGCAGGACCCCCTTCCAAAAATGTTTACTGGTTCTGGGATCTTTGTATGCTTATTCTGTAGGCAGATACAGTGGTACCTTGGTTCTCAAATGCTGAAAACCCGGAAATAAGTGTTCTGGTTTTCAAACGATTTTTGGAAGCTGAACATCTCATATGACTGTCGGCTATTGTTTCCGGGGCACCTGCACCAATCAGAAGCTGCCCCTAGGTTTTCGAACATTTCAGAAGTCAAGTGGGCTTCTGGAACGGATTAAATTTGGTGCTTTTGTTTTTGCTATTTATTTTGCATTTTTGTTTTTGAGGCTTTTTTGGTTTTTGTGACTGCGTGGAACCCAGTTCAGCTACTGACTGATTGTGTGACTACGGAAATGGATAAAAGCCCCCCAATGACTATCATCAGTGCAGGTAAGAAAAACAATTACCGTATTTTTTGCACCATAACACTCACTTTTTTCCTCCTAGAAAGTAAGGGGAAATGTCTGTGCGTGTTATGGAGGAAATGCCTACGGGTGGCATGCCTACAGATTTTCCTCCTCTAAAAACTACGTGCGTGTTATGGTCGGGTGCGTGTTATAGAGCAAAAAATACGGTAATTTATATTTTTATCATCTACAATACTGTCTTATTTATTTTACAGTACAGTACATTGATTATTGCTTTCATTTTATGGATCAACGGTCTCGTTAGATAGTAAAATTCATGTTAAATGGCTGTTTTAGGGGTCGTTTTTAGAAGTCTGGAACGGATTAATCCATTTGCATTACTTTCTACGGGTAAGCATGCCTTGGTTTTAGAACGTTTTGGTTTTGGAATGGACTTCCAGCACGGATTAAGTTTGAGAACCAAGGTACCACTGTACAGTGATAAACCTTTGAGGTCAGTACCAGCCTTGTTACAAAACTGAATCCTAGGAGTAGCTAAAGTAGTAACTAAAAACAGAGGCTAATTGAGAGGACAAAGCAGTTTATAAAAAGATAAATCAATGAAATCAAGAAAAAATAGAATTGCAACCCTACTCTAAAACATACAAAAGTTAAAATATCAAAACAGATTTATATTACCTCAGCTTTCTAAGTATCTGGGTAAGCTTGTCTAAACAGGAATGCTTTTAAGCAGGCGCTGAAAAGTGTCGCCTGCTTGTTCTCAAGCGGCAGGGAGTTCCACAGTGCAGGGGCTGCCACACGAAACGATTGAGTTCTTACAAACGGGGAACAGGTGTTGTGTGGCACCTGTAGTTGTGCCAGTTCCACCGACCAAATCAGTTGAGTGGGCACATATGAAGGGAGCTGATCTTTTAGGTAAACTGGTCCCGGTGCAATTAAGAGGTCCTAATGGACATAGCAACACGAGAGAAAGATTTAAGAAAAATCCATTTTACTCTGTACCAAGGGCTGGCAACCTTCTAGGGGGGCAATGGGCACATTTAGAATTTTGATGGGCGCCAGTCAAAAAATGGCAACACAAAGTGGCTGCCACACATAAAAGGGCAAAAAAATAGACAGGAACAAAAATGCTATGGGGATTGTGGATTTTTCAGGAGATATTTGCTGAGAACTTTCATAAGACTTTCTGACGGCTGCACTGCTGCCTCAGGACAACCCCCCCCCCCCACAGTTAATCTAGTTTATGCATTTTAGGTACCCAGAGGCTGTGGCAAACATTGATACTGAGAGTACAGTTCAGCATCCTTGAAAATCTTTGGTTTTATTTTTTTTTTTTTCAAAAAACAATCAACTTTCTTTCAGACTGATCCTTGCAATCCCAGAGGCCATGTTCCATTTCAGGATATCTGGCTTGTCAACCGTTTTGTTTATGCAGTGCTGGTGTATCGGGTTCATATCCTCCCACCCACCCATCACATGAAAACAGGTTCCTGCTATGAAAATACTCTCATGGAGCTCTGGCTCTCAAGCAAAACAATACTAGGGAATGCAAACCACAGTCCAAAACAAACCTACTGTAAACCTAGTATAGTATTGACCACTTATAAATAATTAACCAGCACATGGATGGGGTTCCCACAGGGACTCAAAACACAAGCATGAAAAGAAACTGCAGATCCACAAAGCGAATAATAAGAGTTTAAGAAACTCTCGACTCCACAGCTCATACATCCTGACCACACAAATGAGATAAATTATGGCCTATAAATGCAAGCTTTTCAAGACAGAAATATGACTCCATTACACAGAGACAGGTGTATGAACAGTGACATGTTTTATCAGTTGCTGGTGAAAAAACCATGGGGGAGCAATTGCCACATCATAGGTACCTCAGAGAGAATAGTAAGGAAAGGAAGAAAAATAGATACACAAGTCCTTCATGGACCTCCTATAGTTGCTTCCTTCTACAGAAAAGCCTTAAGTTTACACACTTGCCCAGTGTGTGTCACTGTCCAATAGGAGAGAAGAAGCTACATGCAGGTGTGTGCAAGGAGCAGCACGCTTGTGTAAGAGAAGGGGCACGGCGTTATTTACCATATTTTTTGCTCTATAAGACTCACTTTTTCCCTCCTCAAAAGCAAGGGGAAATGTGTGTGCATCTTATGGAGTGAATGCAGGCTGCGCAGCTATCCCAGAAGCCAGAACAGCAAGAGGGATTGCTGCTTTCACTGCGTAGCGATACCTCTTGCTGTTCTGGCTTCTGAGATTCAGAATATTTTTTTTCTTGTTTTCCTCCTCCAAAAACAAGGTGCGTCTTGTGGTCTGGTGCGCCTTATAGAGCGAAAAATACAGTAAATCATTGTTAGAATTATCAATGCCCTGCTGTATGGGGTGCAAGTGTACACATTATAAAAATAAGACTTATTTCAATTTGCTGCAAATACAGTACAGTAATACCTCTGCGAATGTTGGCCTTGTATAACGTCCATTCTGGCGGATGTCAGCGGCAAACCCGGAAGTACCGGAATGGGTTACTTCTGGGTTTGCCGCTCGTGCATGTGCAAAAGTGCTAAATCGCGCAGAAGCACAAACCGCTCCACGCGCATGCGCCGATGTGGCACTTTGCCCTGCATCATTTTCAGCTAGTGGCCGGGGCTCCAGAACGCATCCCGGCTGCAAAATGAGGTACAACTGTACATGACAGTGGCACAACATAAGCAACAAAAATATATACATTGGTAAAACACAAAGTAGCAATGTACTTTGTCCAATTTACTGCCACTGGCTAAAGAGGTAGAAAGAGCAATCGTGTAGGAAAGGCGATATAGAAAAAGAAATGCAAGGGTGTCTAGCAGCTTTAGGATACCAATTAAGTCCCTCCACTGCCTCGAAGACCATGCTGTTCTTAATAAGCTCCAAATTGCCTGTGTTGAGTGCATGATCTCCTCCAACACATGTACTATAAAACTGCTGGTGAAAGCCTGGAGCTCCTGAATAATGCAAAAATGAAAATAAAAGTCTGCACTACATGACCTAAGACTACGTTCCTTATCATCAGCAATTTGGTACTGTTGTAAGCTAATTCACAGAAACACAGCCTGTATTCCACAGGATGTTCCATAGGAAAGGAAGGGTTTTGCAAAGCAAAGTAAGAAACACTTGAGAGAAGTTTGGTACAGCTATTATACCAAACAAGAGCTGTTCTAGCAACCAGTACCAATATGTTTTATATTATCTTGTGCCTGAACTTTGTAGAGTTTGTGTTGACCAATAAAATGAAGGCTATTGTCCTGCACACTACTTACAAGTAAGCTCTTTTAAATTCAGAGGAACTTCCTGCTGAATAAATGTGTACAGGATTGGACTGCAAACACAAATAAGCAAGATTTCATGCACCTTAGGAAACTTAATACAACTACTATAGTTATACAACCACTATAGTTACAACTGTTAAGCAGTTTCTTCAGACAAGCTGGGGCAGGCTTAACAAATACATGCATGTCTGTCAAGCAGCAAATAATTTTCTTGCTCCACTTTCATGTCAGTTTAACAGATTTTATGTAATATGGGACTTATAGTACTAAAAACAAATGCAACACTCTAAATAATACAAATAATACTAAAAACGGAGTGTACAAATTTTACTGACAAAACATCCAAAGAAAATTTTAATAAAGGAAAAAGCTAATCAGAAAAATAATCTATAAGCAGAGAAACCTCCTGGTTGAGACTTTAAAGTTACTGGCCTACACGGATTATTGATTTTTACTATTAATTCTTTCTGTTTGAAATACTGTATTTTACAGCTGTTTTAACACAGCAATAATTCACCACAGAGGATCAAAGACTGCACATTTCCAAGACCAAGCTAAATTTTGACCAATATACATATAAACCCATAGTGATTCACGTTGTCTTACAATGCATAATCTCTGGAGACCATTAAATATAAAATTCTCTGTCGCCACATAAAACTGATTTGTGCTAGTTCTACAAGCAGCTTTTTAATGCAACTTACTTTTATTCATTTTTCAAATACCAAACAATGCAACACGACACATACCGGTAATTATTGAAATGGGGAGTGCATTGCACAGTTCTCCTGAAGTAGTTACACTCATCATATCTATCTTTGAAAAGTGTCCTTCCAAAGGCGTCCATGAGAACCCAGAGGTCCGTACCAGTATTCCTTAGTTGCTGCTTATGTAATAAAACTTGACAAAACAGCATAGAATTTGCCCATGTCTTGGATTTTCCTACAGCCTTGAAGTTGGTTAGTCAACTTGCCTTAAGAGCTGTTGATCTCAAACTGCCGTAAGGTCAGCATCCAAAGTTCTTCTGAATTTGGCTATTGTGCACCTTGTCAAAGTTATCAGATAAGTTATTAGTTCTTTTGGCCCAAATCCCAATTATCAGAATCAAAAAACAGAGAGAAGGGCAAATTTTGGATTTGGAAGAATAACCTGCCAAAATTGTTGAACTAAAGGGCAATTTCATAGCACCAAACTGTGGCTTAATATTATTTGCAAACCAAATACCAACCAGAACAAAGGAAGTTCCACTCACCACTTTCCATAATTAAAGTAGGTGATAGCAAGATCTGCAAAGCAGGGCAATCGATTGGCAGCGGAAAGAGAGGAGGAGGAGGATGTGGGTGAGTTTATTAGTGTGTTAATACTACACTCCACTTTATAGCCTGAGATCAGATTCAAGGTGTCACCGAAAGCTTCACATCTGTCTAGATTTTAATTTGTTTAAGAAATTTCAGATAACTCTCACAATGCCAGGATCACAATCTTTTTCTAAGTAGTTTTATTTCGCCTTTATCCAAAGCTTGCCTTTATCAAGTCACTCTACAAAGCAAGTAGGGGGTGGGGGAGCAAGAAGAGCTATATACACGTAAGAGGGTTGTTTGGTGGGTTTGTTTGAGTTTTGAAAAGCAGATTATTTCAAGCATGAGACTTTGAGTCGTCTGTTGCAAATCTAAGTGCTTCACAGTTATGCAGCACTCTGGATTTCCTAGAGATGAGATTCTGAGAAAGAGGAGGGGGGTGGAGGGAGCTCTAGCATTAAAAACACAAGGGTTTTGTAAACCAAACAGGAGAGCTTGGAAAGCCTTGCCCTTTTACAGTTTCCTGCCTTCTTGGAAATCTCTCACTGTTGAACGCATTGGATTACGTGAGCAGTTCAGTAGCTGCAGAAGAATTTTATTTTTCATTAAACAAGCATGAAGGTGTTCTTTTTAAAATCCGTGTTTACCGTGATTCTGAAAGCCTGTATTTGCCCACCCTCCAATATTTGACAGTTAGAAAAATGGCTGGAATAAGGAAGACATAAGGGATAGCTGCATATTCTTGCATTGCAGGGGATTAGACTAGGTGAATTAACAGGGTCAGCTTCCAATTCTATGATTCTATGTTAATATGTTATGAGGTTCGATAGGAAACATGGCAGAGGATATTTATGGAGCACCACTTTGCAAAACAAAGCAAAACAAAAACAAAAACAACCCATTGGTTTCTGCTACCGAGAGGCTTGCAATCTAAAATGTAAATAGTACGGATGGAACAGAAATGAAAGAAGCATGCCTATCAGGAGAGAAATATGAACAAGACTCAATTACACAGGTTTTGGCTTTGGATTGCTGACACACAGCCAAAGATGTTAGTAAGTAAGTAATTTTATTTACGGCCATAGGCCCATACAGGTAAAAACGACACATAAATAACAACTTGTGCACGTGGGAAAAACAGCCGCTAAAACACCACTATAACAATAAAATACTATAAGATAGAATGGCATACTACGCCTTAGATGTTTTGAAACAGTACTTCAAAAGATCATTATCTCTATAATTAAAACCCATATTTCCCTACATTTAGCAATTTATTTATTTTTTACATTTTTGCTGCCTTGCTCCTTCACCTCTAAATACTAAAAGATTCAACATTTTCAAATAAAGCATTTCACTAGAACTCTTAGTAAGACAATATTTTGCTGTCAGACAGGAACCACTACAATAGGGTATTTACATTCAGTATATAGCACCATCCATGGCAAAGGTATAACTTTAGTGTGGTGCTTGTGTGCCAAAGATCACTGTTTTGAACTATGCTACTTGCACTGATCCTCACAGTCCCTGGTTTCTCATTCCAACTACCTAGATCAGTGTGGAGGTTGTTACTGTCTGATGTAGTTTTGAGGTGTGCCTGACATCCCAAAGAGCCTCAACCTAGAAGCAAAGAAATAAATAGGCACTTGTTCTTAATTAAACCAGCTCAAGGATGACAGCAAGAACCACACGCACACACCCTAACAAGAATTTTGCCATTGACTTCCATGAGTCCTGGACTGCCTCCAAATCTTCCACTTGTTCTTACATGCAACTGTTCCAAAAAGGGAGAGAGGAACTTCACCATTCCTGATGACATCAAGATTTCTTAGAAAATGCAAAACAGAAAATTCTTAGTAGGGAAACATGTTGCACCTTTCCTGGAATTTTATCTTTACTGAAAACCTTTGAAGCTGTTCTTCATTAAGACAGCTCCTGCCCCCTTGAACTTGAGAGCTTTATACTTAACTAACTCTTCAATACAAGGAAATGCTTTGTGACAACTGCAAGCCTTTACGCTAAAACTGATTGCACATTAACAAAGCTGTCTCTTCAAGGCTACGCTGCTACCATTTGAGTTGATCACAAGAGCAAAATTTCAGAAGTCTTCATTGATACTAATTAACTAACAGTTACAGTAGAAATAGAACAGCAGCCCAAACTTACACATGTTTTCTTAGAAATGATCCCACTTTGTTCAGTGGGTCTTGATCTCTCTAGTAGGCACACCTAGCATATCAGTCTTCCTTGCTGGTAGACAATGCTGTGCTTAAGGTTAGGATGACTTGCCCTTTAAGAACAGCATACCTATATTCCCCGCAGCAAATTTTAGTGGGAGTTGTTCACGTGACCTTCAGTTGCCTATCGTTGGCTTGGGCATCTACCCTGGAGAGCTACATGCCAACAGTTTGGGGAGGGGCGCCCTATACTTGCAAGCACACAGTCTCCCTCCTTAGCTGATCTCGGAGAGCTTATCATCCCCTCCCCACCCATCAAATTATGAATCTGTTGACTGGAGACACTTTGGGTTGCATCCCCATCAGGGAACTGGACTGGCAGCTCAATCAATACTTTAGATTTATTTCTTTTTGCCACCACCACCATCAAATGAGGTTTTGGAGGCTAGACAAACTGGCTTTTTGGGGTCCTCCATTTTTTTGAAAAAGCCTATGGGAAGTCCACAAGCAAGACCATAGCACAACAGCACTCACCTGCAGTTTTCAGAAACTGGAAGCATCACTGCCTCCGACAGTGGTAGGAGAACATAGCCATCAGACGACATAGCCTCTTGTGGGAGTGAGTTCTGTAGTTTAACAATGTGCTGTGGGAAGAAGTACTTTCTTTTATCTGCCTTGAATCTAGTGTTATGAGAGGGAGGGAGAGAGAAAAGTCTATTTCTATCCACTTTCTACAGAAAATTCACAATTTTGCCTCTTACTTGCCTTTTCTCTAAACAAAAAAATCCCCAACAGTTGTAATCTTCCTTCATAGGGGAGCTGATCCATCCTCTTGGTCATTTTTGTTGCCCTTTTCTGAATCGCTGTGTTACATCCTTTTTTAGGTAAGATGACCAGAGTCAGAAAGGCAACAGCCATTTCACTATCTTAGACACAACTAGGGAATAATTTAATTGGAAATCCATAATGAAAGGCACTCCTAGCTTCGTAATGTAAAATACATTCCAGAAAGGTTAGGTATTAAGCCATGCCTTATGTTTATGTTCTGGAAGCAATTCAAAGAAACATTCAGAGCAAATGCATTCTTTAAAAATTCAGCACAGAAAAAACAAAAGAGGAGAAACCTTGTACCGCCTTAAAACATTATTTTAAGCAATGCTGAAATCGAAGTCTAGAATCAAGAAACAACTCCCATCAGTTGTGACAGAACAATTGCTCCCACAAAGGAGTTAGTTTTGGTTTATGGAAGTTTCCAGTATTAATGGCTCTCTTTTTCAGGAGGATGGCACTAAAGAACTCAGAGGAATATCTAAAACATCAAATATTTGATATAGTTAATCTGCCAATTGTGTTGCAATTGCGCTTTGGGAAGTAAGGGCTTATTCATACTTCCTCTTGTCTTTCTGTTTTCCTATTCATGGAAAAACACTCTTTAGCACTCAATCGGAGCCAACGACAATTTGGGTTTCCCTTGGCTTGCCATTTGTTCCGATCTATCTCTAAAGAGTGGGTTTTCCTTGGAAAGGAGCAGGGCAAGGGGGAATCCGCTCAGACCTGTGCCTAGAAAGCCCAGATCAAGCAGAAAACCATTCAGACTGTGCTTCTGGACACGGCACAAGCAGAAGTATGGAATAAGCCCCAAGTTTCCAAGCTCTTCACTCACTACCCCTCTCATTTTAAGCTATTTTGAAGAATGTTCTTTGTGACAGAGAAAAAGTTGTGCCAGACTAGTGAGGGGGCAGGTTATTCTCGGAAGAAGACGTCCCTGCACATTGTCACTTGGATGAAAGCGATGATATATTAATTTGCAGTATCAAAAGAACTGAGGAAGAATAAAAATGTGATACAAAAGATGTGGCATATGTTCTTCTGTCTGAGCATGCATATAAATGAAGGCATTTTCTCACCTCAGGAACCTAATAAAAACTTGCCTTACTTTTAACACAAGTGAAATATGATTTGGTGTGGAGCTGGTGCCAGTTGTTGGGCTTCAATACGTTATGATGAGAGCACAAACTGGGCAATTATCAAATCCTTAAGTGAGCTTTTGCCACAGGATGCCTCAGGCCAGAGACAAGTTCCACTTGATTTGGAGTATATAGGGATTAAAAACATTATGTCTAGCTACAGTGAAGTACTCTAAATTTCAAATAGTTTTTCGCACAATGCTATGCTTTACTTATGAGATATATAAGACTTTAAAGACACAAAAAATTGTAATCAAAAGCAGAAATTTAACAATGAAAATAAAGTGCTGTGAAGAAAGAAACCTCTGCAAAACTGAAGCCAAATTTCATCAAACAGAGGAATATAACGCTTCGATCTAGAGAGGCAAGGTTGCTATTTAAATGAAATACTGCAACAAGACTGTATGCCTTCATTGCAAAACACGAAGAACTCAACTATTCACAGTTAATAGCAATATATGAAGCTACAAACTATAACAGTACAGTTCTGTGATTCAGCATGAAAGGGTTTTATTTCCCTAGAAACGCTGTGGATTAAACCACAGAGCCTAGGACTTGCTGATCAGAAGGTCGGCGGTTCGAATCCCCGTGACGGGGTAAGCTCCCGTTGCTCGGTCCCAGCTCCTGCCCACCTGGCAGTTTGAAAGCACGTCAAAGTGCAAGTATATAAATAGGTACCACTCTGGCGGGAAGGTAAAAGGTGTTTCCGTGCGCTGCTCTGGTTCGCCAGAAGCAGCTTAGTCATGCTGGCCACATGACCCAGAAACTGTACTCCGGCTCCCTCAGCCAGTAAAGCGAGATGAGCGCCACAACCCCAGAGCCAGTCACGACTAGACCTAATGGTCAGGGGTCCCTTTACCTTTACCTTTACTGATGTTTGACCTCTGGAGCTTTCGCTTCCAAAATTCACAAGTATTAAAGGCACGAAAATTGTTTAAGGCTAGCAGTCCTTTAGCACTTTGCAGCACAGCAGAGGAAGGTCTCAGGGTGCTGAGAAGGTAGGTGTGTTTCCTGTCTTCACTCTTTCCTTAACTTCCTTCCCTCTTCGCTCCCACCACCCCGTCTGAGCTGCCCCACAAATTCCAGGCTGCCTGAGTTATGAAAAAGAGCACTCTTCTGAGAGGACAGGGATATACATCGACTTTTTGCTGCTTGTTAATTCAGATCTGTGACATATTTTACACTTAATCTACAAGGCAAATTTTCATAACTGTTGCTATTATTCAGAAAGATCAGAAGACTGACAGCACAAGGGGAAACATGAATCCTCTATTTATCAAGAGGAAAGTAAAGGCAGCTGTAAAATAAATATTGCCTCACAGTTTCATATGTACAGTTTCAGGCACAACCCTTTCCGAGTTAAACAAAAAACAATTCAAACTTAATATTGGCACAGTGGGTGCCACACAAACTAGGACTTTTTCCTGTAGGCATGTATGCTGAGACATTATGAGGACATTTGAGATATGGGGAAAGGGAAAGAGAAAGAGAAAGAGAAAGAGAAAGAGAGAGAGAGAGAGAGAGAGAGAGAGAGATGCATAACGCTCCAGAATGAAGAATAAGCTTTGAAGTACGAAGCAACCATTCATTTTAATAATATTGTACTTAACACATTGTTTTCTCTAAATAAGTCATGTGGCCCTTGAGGTTTGTTTGGACTACAGCTCCCATCATCTCTGGCCATTGGCCACCCTGGCTTAAGATGATGGGAGTGGGAGTTGCTCATTCTTGATCAAAACCCATGTTGTATCATAGTTCTTGCAGTAATATTCAAACTTTGCAGCAGAGGCAGCAACTTGTGTCAAAGATTTAGGGGGCCTGTGTGATGCACGACGTGTGTGTGATGTCATGCCATGACATCACATCTTCAGGAGGAGGCTGAGCCTAGAGCCAAGCACAGCACTGCTTCAATGGCCACAGTTGCTCCTCTCCCACAATGGGCCTCCTTCCATGGCAGGAGGAGGAGGAGCTGGCCCCCTCACAAAAGATATTGGGGAGGGGGAAACAGCTTGGCCCCCATGAGCTGGCCCCCTTGCTCTGCAGTTCTATAGATTGCCACCTGCACAAACAATCCAAGGAGTGGTCATTATTTTAGTGGCACCCATGAAGGGACTTCCAGTTCGGAAGGTTCACCACAAGATTCCTTGCATCACCATGGAGAATTGCGTGCAGCCACATGCAACCTATGAACTGCACCCCAGCATTGCAAATAACTTAGATGCACCTCTCAGAATTTGAGGTGCAGCCGTCTGGTATTTACTTCTGGCATTTATATACCACTCCTTCAATAAAGTTCATCAGCTGGTAGAGATGGGCCAACAGGTAGTAGAAAAATAGCCAAGAAATAAATACTGGTCACAATGAAGGAAAGTATTCAGACACATGAAAGTCAAACCAGACAGTTATAGTCTAGCATTGCTGGCATTGGGGAAAGGCTAAATAATAGAAGCAGTGATGGGAAGGAAATCCACTGGGTCACTTTGACTTGTTGAATAATTTAGCACCAAGAACTTGTCTGTAAGTTACGTAGTAATAAAAAAAACCTTGAAATCTATGTCAAAACTTTCCAGTCTCATCTGCTGCTTTAATAAGTCTATTGGAACAAGTGCCTGCCATAAATGGATTTCTTTTTCTTGGAAGCAAGGGATATTATCTGTGTGCTGCAGATTCAACTGCTCTATGGATGAATCTGAGGAAAGAACAAGAACAAGGAACTAGATCCTTTCCATTCCCTGCTGTCCATCCCAAAAGGATCAGAGATGATTGTATGAGTAAATCAGATTTGGGTATGAGCTTATTACCTCATGTCCAACCATAGCAGTGAAAAACGAATAAGAAATTAAGGGAACGGAAATGGTAACATTAAGAAAACATGCTTTTAATAGAAAGATACACGTTATACCGTCTATTCTGAGATACTGTATAGATATCCAATGTGGAGGAGGTAGAAAAGGAAACAAACATGTATTAAATAATGTTTTGAGCAAAGGTTCCCAAATAAGATAAAATATCTTATTAACAGAAATAGAAACTCACATTTGTTTTTGCAATCAACTGGCCAACAACAACAAAACTTCAGATTAAAACTTGAGGAACTGAGCCAACATCTAGTAACTCCAACAACTATAGCAGCATTTCTACGTCATCAGTGATCCAGGAAGGCCACTCAGATCAGAGTTCAGGGCTAGTGGAGGCACGTTGCGTGTGATGGTTTATGCTTGTTATTAGGAAATACACTCCCCTCATTACACTCACTCTGTTATAAACACCACCACCCACTACTCCTCCCCTGTGTTCGTAGATACCATTAGCTCTTTCCTTTTATTTGGCTTAACAGCCGGATAACTCATCTCTTATGCTGCTGGCTGTATAAACTGAAAAGCAAATACGAATACAGCTGCTTGTTCTACAACTGTAAACAGACACTCTTCCGATAGCCTCAGAGGCTAAGAATCACCTCCATATGACCAAACCAGGAAGCATGCTTTGAGAGCAGGAATGGGGAACCTGTGGCACTGCGGATGGCACTAGACTACAAATCTTGACTCTAAGCACTTATCCCGCCCCTGCCCCACCAAAAACGCACCCCTTTCTGGAGAAAGCCATCCAAGAAGGAGAAGAAGCATTGCAAGCTGGGACAGGATCAAAAAAGCTAAAGGAAAATCAACAGAGTCACACTCCCCTGACTTTCTCCTGACACAATCCATTGTGCAGGGCACTCTCTTGAGGACTGCTCAGGAAGCAGAGATTTGCCACTGGTCTAAAATTATTGAGATCTTCCATATCTGGAGAAGCCTGATAGAATCCTTAACTCTGTATGTACTTAAATCACCCCTGAACTCAAGAGAACTTAACCGTATTTTTAACTTTGGTTGGGAAATAGTTCAAAGAAAACGTGCTTTTAATTATTTCTGATCATTTTCATGCATGGCAACCCTACCCATGTCTAGTTGGAAGCAAGTCTTATTTGTTCACTGTGATCCTTGTAAATGCACATAGGACTGCTGTCTTAGAATCACAATCTAATTATACGCCACTGGCAAAAGCAAAAAAAAAAAAATATGAAGTGGGAAACAAATGTACATTCACAGTTACTAAATTTCCAATTCTTATTTTGGTAACTTTAATAGAAATCCCAGTCCCCCCCCCCCCCAAAAAAAAGAAAAATGCATAAAGAGAACTTTTGATAAACTAGGGCAAACTGATGGGAGGAATATTTACATATAAATAAATATAGCAAACGCCACAATACTTTTATTCACAAATAACAAATAGGCAGGAAAGCGGCATCCTAACTTCACTACTAACAGCAACAAAGGATTCACAAGACTGAATGCTCATCAGTTAACATCCACATTCCCCAAAAACCTTTTATGTCAGAAAGGAGGATGGGTTAGAACCTTTCACCAATGTCGAGATTCCTATGTACAGGGACTATGTGCTATTTCTCAGCATCTAACTTTTATCTATATAAATGGGGTTTAGAGGTGGAACTCAGAAAGGAGAAAAGGAAAAGATTCTGGAAAGAAGTTAACTAAGAAAGCAATCCTAGAAGACACAATTCCATAGCACACATTTTCTGCATTATAGAAACACACATCATGTAACATTCTGCTGTTCCTAGAAAGAACTCCACTTTCCTGCCAACAACCATGGCTTTTCCTGATAATCATAAATATTATGCAGAGGCTTTCAGACGGTTATATTTCTTTCTCATGATTGCCCACACTGGAAATATTCTCTAAGGAAGTAATCCTGCTGTGAGGTTGATTAGTATTTGGCACAAATTATTGTTATTCACAAGGTAAATACATCTATGATGACATAAACAGGATTGAAATAGTTTTGGGGCCTTCTCATCCAACCCTAGATGAGGTTGCACGGCACAAACGCAGGAAGTCTGAAATCGAGATCTACACAGCTATCCCACTTCCTTTTGCTACTTCTTGTTTGAACAATCATACATACCTTAAAAGTGTGTGGGGGGGGAGAGAAATCTCCTTTACAATTGCCCATATGAACATGGGACCGCCTGATCTCACAAACGTCAGCTTAAAGCCAAGTACTTTAACTGCATTTAATTTCAAACCAGCTAAGTTAGACTCATAGAACTGTACAGCTGGAAGCAACACAAAATGCCATCTAGTCCAACCCCCCCTGTAATGCAGGAATCACAGCTAAAAAAACCCCTGACAGGTGGCCAACAAACCTCTGTTTAAAAACCTCCAATAAAGGAGACTCCACCACTTTCCGAGCTACTCCATTCCACTGTCAAATAGTTCTAACTAACAGAGAGTTCTTCCTAATGTTTAGTCGGAATCTCACTGCTTGTGACTGGAATCCATTGGTTCAGGTCCTAGCCGCTAGAACTGCAGAAAACCAGCTTGCTCCATCACCCATGTGACAGCCCATCCGATATCTGAAGATGGCTATCATCTCACCTCTCAGTCTTTGCTCCGAATTCTTGGGACTTTAATGGAACTAAGCTGGTTTTTAATGCAGTTGTATGAAACGGTTTGTAGATTACAAGTTATAGAAACAATATACATATTATTTTGTAACATTATGTCTTCTGTAACCTGATAAAGTAGAGCACAATTACAGTCATACCTCAGAGGTCGAACGGAATCCTTTCTGGAAGTCCGTTCCACTTCCGAAACGTCAGGAAACCAAGGCGCAGTTTCTGATTGGTTTCAGATTGTGCAGGCGCACCGTAAAAAAATACTGAAGCCGTGCCAGATGTTCAGCTTCCAAAAGGATGTTAAAAAATTGGAACACTCATTTCCGATTTTTGATTGTTCGAGAGCCGGAATGTTTGACTCCCAAGGCGTTCGGGAGCCAAGGTACGACTGTACTTATGTAATACAATTTACATGTGGCTGTTCTTAAAGAATGCCTTGATCCTATAGCTACATACGTGGGTCTTGCAAATTTATACCTTGCTCTTCATCAGAAAATGATCCCTGGTCACTACATAACATACAAACATATACAATTATCGGTATACAGTGGTACCTTGGGTTAAGTACTTAATTCGTTCCAGAGGTCCGTTCTTAACCTGAAACTGTTCTTAACCTGAAGCACCACTTTAGCTAATGTGGCCTCCTGCTGCTGCTGCACCGCAGGAGCACAATATCTGTTCTCATCCTGAAGCAAGTTCTTAACCCGAGGTACTATTTCTGGGTTATCAGAGTCTGTAACCTGAAGCATATGTAACCTGAAGCATATGTAACCCGAGGTACCACTGTATAAGAAAATAAAATAAAATTACAATGGTACCTTGGGTTAAGTACTTAGTTCGTTCCGGAGGTCCATTCTTAACCTGAAACTGTTCTTAACCTGAAGCACCACTTTAGCTAATGGGACCTCCTGCTGCCGCTGCGCCGCCAGAGCACGATTTCTGTTCTCATCCTGAAGCAAAGTTATTAACCCGAGGTACTATTTCTGTGTTAGCAGAGTCTGTAACCTGATGTGTATGTAACCTGAAGCATATGTAACCTGAGGTACCACTGTACAAATCATGTCACACTGTTGAATAAAACAATCCCATATTGATCCCACTTCAGCAAACAGGCCCAACAACATTTGAGAATCCCTCATAGAATCTGATTATACTAACTCTATGCAAGGCACAAAATCAAAATCTTTCCTTCCTTTTCAAACTTTTGGGATGGAATAATGTTCTGCATACAGCATTTCTCTCTTGCTGTAAACACCACACAGCAGTCTGCTTGAGTTTTTCCAGGAATATAATTAAAATAGAAAACACTGCGTACTTGCATTTGTTGACTGTTCAGAACCTCAAAAGAAGGCTGCAACACCCAACCGAGTCAGACTTTTCATTAAATGCAAAAATACATCAAGAAACCAAGACAGCCAAACCATATGTTCTAATAGGTGGCTTTGGAGGGGAACTACACAAGTAGTTGTTAGTAGTACTAACAGCCACTATAGCAAAACTGAACCCCAACTGTGGAGGAATACCTCTGAATACCAGTTGCGGAGGAACAACTGAGATCAGGGGTGCCAACTTGAACAGAATATTGTGGTGGCCCAGGTAAGCACCATTTGAATGGGAATGCCCATCAACTCTGTGGGGGCCCAGCCCCTTCAAATATTTTATTGTGGGGGCCGAAGCCCCCACAGCCCCTAGGAGTTGGCTCCCATGACTGCGATAGAAAGCTATTGCTTCCAAATCCTACATATAGGAACAGACCCTGCTAACTCTACCAGTATACTTAAAACTACAAGATTAGCAATCCAGAAAGAGCTGCCCAAGCTTTGTTACTAACTGAAGCTAACAAGCAGATTGCACATTGCAGTCCAGAAAAGGTGGGGTTATTAGCTAAATAGCCTGGGGAGGTCATCCAAGTCAAATAAATAATCAAAAGGTACATTATAACAGGAATGCTGTATGTGGAACATAAATGATTTGAATCTAGACAAGAACTTTCAGATACATGAAGACTCAGGTAAGACTCAGGTTCCATAGTACTTTACAAAATTCGCACTGTAATTTTATAAACAGATTTAAGTTAAAAACTATTTTATATTTGAAATTATACCATGTACCTTACTTTCTAAGGTTTCTGTACTCAGGAAGTATTATTTCTTAATTATTATAAAAATAAAAAACGGAAGTGAAGAGTTGAGCTTCACCAGAAGCTTGCACAACAACTGCTAAATGCATATTACACCATGAAAGCTTGATGCGGGGAGAGAGAAAAAGGACGGTTGATAAGCAGCCTCCCCATTTGCTTTTTTCCAGTTCTGCCCTTTGAGAGTGATGCTTGGGGCATGCTCTTCCGCCTTGTGGAGACTTCAATGTGTAGTTCCTCAAGATTCTGCATCTACATGAAACCACTATGTGGGATTACCCAGAATTTTGGAGTACATTGTTAGCAATATGCTGATGACACACAGCTCTAGTTCTGCTTTCCATCTGCAGGTGTGGTAGTGGATGAGCTTTGCATGTAGCAGAGCAAAGAGCACAGAGAACACAGGGGGGCCCCCTCCATGATGGAATTTAAGGCGGCTAGGAAAACAGATGTCCAGGAAGGAGATTTAGGTGGAAGCAGAGGGGCTGCCTTGAGTACAAGATTTGGTTGGGGCGGCAGTGTGCATCATCTTTGTGTGACATCATGCATTGGACATGGGTCGGGAGTATGTGATGCCATACATGTGACACACGTGTGAAGTTGCATCATTGGGAGGAGGCCAAACAGGGAGCCCAGCGTGGCGCGGTTCAATGGCCGACTCCTGCCGAGCTCAAGAGAGGAATCCACACTGCACTGGGCTCCCTGCGCATTGCACATTTGACATCAGTAAAAAAAGATGAAACATTTTTAAATGTACACATCTTTTGATGAGCTTCTTTTCCACCTTGGTGAAACAATCTCTTTAATATACATAGGGGTTACCAGAGGCCAGATTAAACTGCGTTGGTAATAAATTCCCACTCTATGCTGCCAGCTGGCTAACCCTGGGTTACAACAGGGATTGTACAAATCATTAGAAGTAGATTAGTTACTGAATAACGTATTTAACTTTCTGTCCACAAACACAAGGTGTCCCACGTAGTGGAAAAAGAAAATAATATAAACAAACCAGGCTTTTTCTACTCTTCCCAAAAAAATTGTACAACTGTGCAAGAATAACACAGGCATGGGCACTAACTATGGCTATGGGACCAGGAAGAGGCTGTGGGATTGTAGTATTATTTGCCCCAGCCTATTCACAACCACCCATTCCCAACTCTTAGCCAGGCCTGAGAACTGACCAACATCAATAGACCAGAAAACACTCCAAACCTAGCTGGAAACTTTGTTAGCCATACTTTACAATTATGAAGAGTCACGTCAACAGAGACAGAGGAGAAAGAAATTATTCTAAGTGAAATAATCAAATTATTATTTATTATTATTATTAAAAATGTTCCCATAAGCATCACTTGAAATAATTCAAGGTTACAATCTCCGTAACCTCAAGGATTGTGTAACGGAAACTTGTTAAAGATTATGTCATCCTTGTTCATAAATCTATCCCAAAAATATGGAGTATTGATTTAACATCCATGCTAGAAAACTGTCAGTGGAGCTGGCCAAAGACATTTTGCCGCTTGCCCCCTCCACCACCACAATTCCACCGAAACAAGACAAATGGACTGACCCCTAAATCTTATTTCAATGCTGTTGACGGGACACTGTCCTCTATCAAAAAAGGCCTTCCTTGAATTCTTACTGAAATGTAACTATCCTCCTTAAAACAACATAAACATTTATGTACATATAAGTTGCCCTTTCTCCTTCACCAGGGATGATCGAAAACATAGTAACCATGAACATCCAAGCTCATCAATCCACAGTAATAGTACTAGGGTGATGAGTCTGAGGCCATGGGATCCCTTAGCCCAAGACAAAACCTAAAGTGAAGAGATCCCAAGACTCTAAGCCAAGGGCATTTTCAAGGATGTGTGTGTATGTATATAAATCAGATAATAAGAGATGAGCAGTTGTCTGAAAATTACCAGTTATGTAAGCAAAACTTCAGAACCCTTTCCCCATGTCTCATTCTTCCTCTGCAAAAAGGAATACAACATATCTGACGTAAACCCACATATTCCAAGTTTAGCAACCCATCACTGTACAATCTCGTCTCTATTATACAGTGCTATCCTATTGTTGTCCCTTTCCATTCTCCCTTTATTTTACTGTATGAGAATTAGTCATCTTTCAGGAGGAAAAGTTTATAATGACTCTCATTCATACAGATGCCTTTTCGTTTGCAAGCAAATAGAGACAATAATTCAACTGTAAAATCAGTTCCACTGTAGTTTGGTGTACCTGTGAGAGGGCTAGACTCAGGGGCGTAGAAGGGGGGGTGCGGTCCGCCCTGGGTGTCATCCATGAGGGGGGTGACAAAATGGCACATCACGGGGTGGGGGCAGCACTTACCGCGGGGCCTGGCCTGCAGCGTGCCCGAGCCACATGTCTCTCCTGGGAGTGAAGCAGTGGCTTGGGGCCCCACTCTGTAGTTTCAGGAGGACTCCATGGGCAGCTTGCCGCGCTGCGCCACTCCCCTGGGCGGATCACTGCGGTGCCCCCCGGTGCGTGGATTGCCGTGGCGCCCCTGTGGGTGGCTCGCCTCACCCCTGCCAGTCCGGGTGCCAGAGCAGCTAGCTACACCCCTGGCTAGACTAAGACCAAGGTTCAAATCCTCATTCAGCCATGAAGTTCACGGAGCCAATCCCTGTCTCTATCTCATGGGGTTGTTGTGAGGATAAAATGGGATGGGGCAGGACCATTTTGAGTTCCTAGAAGGAAAGGTGTGATAGAAATGTAATACATCATCTAGAATGACAATGTACACAAGTCTGCCTTAAATCTCTTTTTAGCCTCATTTGTCTAGACTCTAGAGCAATGTTTCCCAAACTTACAATAATCATGTACCCTTTTTGAGTGTTTATTCTTACTGGTGTACCCCGACCACCAAATTATCTTCTGAGAAGGGCTCAGACGAAGATAATTTGTTGGTCGGAGTACACCAGTAAGAATAAACTCTCAATAGGGGTACATGATTATGATCCTATTTTATCTAGCAGATACCATACACCCTTTGAAATCCTTTTGTGCAACCCCAGGGGTATGTGTACCACACTTTGGGAAATACTGATCTAAAGGGTATAGTATATCCTCCCTACCTCAATATTTTTAAACATACATTTGTCTTGCTATCTTCAGAAGTTACCACTGTAATGCCAATAGCTTCTAGGCCCATTTGCATTACTGGAGCTGCTTGGCTGCCACTTCCTCAAAGCTTCACCCCACAACTCTTGCAACATAAGAAAATTGCATAGACTAGGCTGAAGGCAAGATTATCCTCTATGCCCTGAGTTGCCTAACTGGGGTGGCCGTTACTTAGAGAGCACTCAAGTTATCAGTACAGCACATACAATTTCCTATAAGGTAAAAATGAACCCTTTAAATAGATAATGGATTTTACACACACACACACACACACACACACACACACACACACACACCAGTCTGGACATCTGTTTTTAAGCAAGTTGACTACTCAGAACTCTAGACTTTGGATCACATTTTGCAACAGCTAACTCCACATCACAAACAAACTACTTAGGCTGACAACAGCCTAGATCTCACCAAGGGGATGAAGCGCTCACATGGCTGAATATTTATTTTTATAAGATGACTTTTTGTCCAGTCTTTCAACTGTAGCTCACAAAAAAAAATAAGTCAGAAAAGCAAAAACACACTGCAACACAATAAAAAGTCCAGTTAAGATTTTAAAAATTAGAAGATGACAACAAAACAACAGTGTAGAAAATAACCAGCTAACAGACTTATTACAGTCCTACATGCATTTATCTGGAAGCACGTCCTGTTGAACTCAAGCGGACTTACTTCCAATGTAGAGACATGTAGGATTGCAGTGCCAAATGGAAAGAGAAGGCAGAGCGTGGCAAGCTGCACTTACTGAAAGTCCCTCTTCTGCACATCTATTAAAGGTGCAGGAACCCAGTCCACTCCTTCCAACTGTAAATTCTACTGTTGCAGCTCTTTGATCAAAGGAAGAATGAACCCAATACAGTAATAGTTTTGAAATCTTACCATCAAGTGTCACTAGCATAACTTCATTGCGCTTTGCCTCAAGCTTGTCTCTCACCCATGGGAACTCCTGTAAGGAATCTAGAAAAGTCTCAAAAGCCTTGGGCCCTCTGGTAGGTAAGATGTCAAGGAGCATCATGGTTTTCCTGTGGTTGGTGACTTGGGACCTTATTTCTTGCACGTGGCTTTCTGTCAGGATGCCTTCTTGGTAAAGGTACTGAATGACAAGGCCCTCCACCAGCAGTTCTCCACAAAGCTCCAGGCGTAACGAGCGCAGAACCTGCTTGTCCCTGGCATCCATCCTGCAGGAAAATAAATAGAGAGAACTTAAATGCTATATATGTTGCACCTGTGGGGACTGCAACACCCACCAATGTTCTTTATCCTTCCAAATGTTTCTTTTTTTCAGAAATGCTTTCCAAGGTAGGGGCAGGTTTTTGGGTGCTAGATTATTACTATTATTTGCCTGTGTTATACTTACAGGGATTATGTAGGGGTTTTATTTGGGGGGGGTGCCTTCTGAGCACTGCAAGTTTTTATTTCGTGAAGTGGACTCCACCCCAGGTCCTTTGATTTCCAAATGCATCTTTTATGCCCAGACAGGGTCGGACCTATTTCATAGCTGTCAACTTTTCCCTTTTCTTGTGAGGAATCCTATTTGAAATAAGGGAATTTCCCTTTAGAAAAGGGAAAAGTTGACAGCTATGTTATTTTTAAAAGCCTGAGAGTATTTTAGCTGGATCTGTTTCAGTAAATGAAGAGTACAAGGTGTTTTGGAAGTATGTGAGCATCAAATTGATGAAAGGCTGCATCTTCTGTTGATTTAAGTTATCAGGGCGTCTTGCACGAAGCAGACAATCAGACATACTCACATTTAGGACTGGTTCCCACCCAAAGATAACCGACACTTTAACATAGGGTGGACACTCCCTTTGGTACAGTAACCTATCTCCAATTTCTTAAAAAAGAAAAGAGAATCGCATCCACATTGTCACATGGGGCTGCCTTCAAAAAGCAGTGCAAAAGGTGTCAGCAAGAGTTTTGACTGGGGTTGGGGTTTGTTCGGTTTTAGACCATGTGACTTTACAGCTGGCCCAGCCTCACCAGTTTCTGGTTTGTCTCAGAGGAAAATTCAGCGCACAGGTAATCAGCTTTATAACCCTTACGATTTGGGACTAGGGTACTTGGAACACTTTCTCCCCATTTGATTCTGTCACCCAAAATCTTCAGCAAATGCTTGCTACATATTCTATCAGTAGCAAAGGCTCAGTTGGTTGGGTACACATGCTTCTGGTCAACAGAGCTGATTTTTATCCCTGCTTTCACTTATATTATAATTTTTCTTATGCTTTCTTTATATTAGCATATATACTATTGCCTGCTGTTAACAGCCTTGTGGCATTAACAGCTTTGGAGGTATGTCCAGTTTGAGTCAGAAGAGGTCAGAGAAAAGCATTTGAATCAACATCTCCCAGGGCAGCTTTCAAACAACAACTAAAATCAACCAGTAAAACAATTTTTTTAAAAAAAACTGTTCAAAGCTGCAATCCAGGAAGACACAGCAGAAAAAAAAACAGAGAAAAAAGTATTAAAGACCTAGGGAAAAATTACAGGTGTCTCATCTTCTGTTTATATTCTACATTTCTTCCTGTTAAGAAAGTATGTACAGGGTTCCCTGACAGGAACCTGCAAACCTTGATTTCCTTAATTTCAGCCAAGTACATTCACACCATGCCCTGTGGTCCAATCTAGAAAGAAAGAATCTGTTTTTTTTTTCTTAGATACCTGCCAGAGTGTAGCAGAATCGTTGTAGTAAAGCTCTTGGAGGCAGCAATTCTTATCATACCCGCTTTAACTAAATAAGAGCAGGGCAGGCGACAATAGATTGTTCATTGCTTTTAAGGTTTCAGGATTCACCATATTTTCTAGATACAAAATACCACAACTGCAACACAAACTGTAGAACCAAAAATAAAGATCTATTCACAGTGGGGAGCCATACCTACATGTCTATGACTGGTTTTTAATTAAACCCCTCCAAAAAGAAAAAAGAAAGAAAAAAGCGAAGAAATGTCCGGAAGCGTGTAAAGGAATACGTAAAGACGAAACGAAACGAGGGCAGAAGCTCGCAGGAGAAGCTTTGCAGAAAAAGCCGAGAGAATTTGTATAGTCGGACCACCTGAGAGAGGAAGCGATGTATGTTTTCGGTGAAAATACTTACAAATTTAAGCGCAGGGATTATTGATCATCAAGCTTAGGCATTCCCAGCTCGCTCTTCAAGCACTAACTTTCTTGAGAGCGAAATATCCAAACAGGAAGTGCTGTCCGCCCATGTTTCTTAAGGGCAAAACATAAAACGGAGGATAAAATGCATCGTCTGGAGACGGAAGTTCCTGGTTACTTTTGACGCCATTTCCCTAAACGTGACAGTTTCCAGTAGGAAATAATGGCTCATGTCAAAGCTTTTTGCATAAACTGTGACTGAGCAGCAGCAGAAGCGTGTTCTCTCCCCGTCCTCGGCCAGCTGAGGGGAAGAAGGAGGTGGAAGCGCAGGCAGGAGTTCGCGGTTCTTCAAACTGGGTTTTTATTTCGTGTGAGAGCGGGGTGCAGTGGAGAGTCATTTCAGTGGTTTTATTTAAAAGCACACAAACACAAGATTTGCAGAAAGATTCCACGCTCGCTCAGCCCGCTGTTCATATGGCACGTTTGAGGTGGAAGCGCGTCTAAGGCTGAGCACACAGTCGTGTTGTTATCAACACACTTCATGTTTGTGAGTGAAAGAAACGCACCCTGGATCATGAATCTCCACAGAGCAGATGCGGACTGAGACTAGTAGTCACAGCTGTCAGCTTCTCAAAATTAGCTGGTGAAACGCAGCCTTTGTGGTTTGCAACCCTCCTGCAATGTGGTCCAGTGGTTTTATCACCACTCTGCAGCCCAATTAAAGTGGCTCGCAGCAACTCTGCACTTGGTTTACTCCAAGTATTGTGGTCCGGAGCTGAAATTGAGGCTGAAAAGAGCGTAGGCTGTGATGTAGTGATGTTATTGCCTTGTTGTGTTTGGAGGCAAGGCGTCCTCATAATCCACCTGGTATTATCAGATGCAGGCTTGGAACAAACAAGTCACGGCAATTCTGTCAACTTCTTAGGGTTATATTGGTGAAATGCAATGTCACAATCGACATTACAGTATGGATACTTGTTCAAAAGACTGGGAGTAGTAGTAAATGTACTTCTTTCCATTATTATGTTTTTAGATGTGTTGGAAGCCATCTGGAGTGGCTGGGCCAATCCAGTCAGATGGGTGGAGTAATAATAATAATAATAATATTCCAGAAGAAAGCTTGTACAGTGGTACTGGTTGTCAAACAGCTCCCGAACATCGCAGTGTTCCAGTTTGCAAACATTTTTTGGAAGCCGAACATCAGACGCGGCTTCCACATGAGTGCAGGAAGCTCCTGCGGCCAATCGGAATCCGTGCCTTGGTTTTCAAACTGTTCCAGGAGGCAAACGGACTCCCAGAACAGATTAAGTTCAACAACCAAGCTACCACTGTATAGGGTAGGAATGGGAAACATGTGTCCCTCTGTATTACACTGACTCCACCTTCGCTTTCCATTGGCCATGCTGAAGAGGGCTGCTGGGACCTTATCCTGTCCCTGCCTTAAGGTGTGATCTGATTGTTGGGTCTTTCAAAACCCTGGGCACTATGCTTTGCAGGCATAAATGCTTTTTTGGCTTCTACCAGCTTTCTTCTAAATCTACACCTGGTGTCATAAACGATGTCAGGTTTAGGGCTGTGGGGCATGGCTTGGCCAAAATGGGGAGGCCTGGAGGACCTAATTAGGCATGCAGTTTGGCTGTTCTCCACCCTTCTAGCCTTGCTTTCAAGCTCTTTAAAAAAGAAGTTATTATGAAGCTCCTGCTGCAAATATCATCTAACCTTTCACCATCTCCAGTAACACTGTAGAGGCTTTAGAAAGGGAAAGTGCCTTTTTGAGTATGGTGTGGTTTTTGTAAGCATTTATATCTTTTTTAAAAAATTGTTTGTTTTCATTGGGAATACATTTTTAATCAGTCAAAACTGACTCATCTAACCACTTAATCAACTGAACACAGTGGTCCCAATGACAATTAATATTAAATGCTCACTGAAGGCAAAGGAAGGACCTGAAGTAGCCATTGAAAACAATATGGATGAACCAGAATCTGTCCAGCTTACATAACATGTGTATCACCATACCAGCAATCTCTAACCTGCCAGTTTCTGGTTCTCAAAAATAGGTCAAAAAAATTATTAACATCTCTCCCTCACCATTTACTTCACCCTTCTATTTGAAATTGTTGTATTTAATAAATGACAGATCTGTGACTCACAGTACGTTGAACGCTATTAAATGCAATTTCTTTTCATAATGGATGTCAGTGTTTGCTTCCGTGCTTAATGTACCAAGTGTCAAAAATGTCAAATGTTGCCTGCATGTGAGTCATAGCAAGTACAGTATTACTTGCTCTACCTGATCATACTTACTTGCTCTGTTTGAACTAGTTTATCTAAGAACTGTACCAGGGCTTGGAACAAAACTACTGTCTTTCCATTATACGTAGATCACTATATATGTCCACCTTCCTGCATATGTTTTGCTCTCTTCTAAAAGAACCCCACTTATTTCAAGCCTAATCATTGGTGGTGTGTGGTGCCTGTGACAGTTGTTCTGGTTTGCAAAGGTTGCAACCTCTTAAACCCACAGTGCTTCCAACGCATTTTGAACACTGCAGAAATTATCAAAAATGTTTTCATGCTATAGAATTCCTAATTTTGTATTATCAAATGGCAGATCCACACAATACATTTAAAGTGCATTCAGAGCATGTGATTTCCACCAAAGAATCATGGGAACTGTAGTTTCCCCCCTCAGAGCTGCAGTTTTCCCAGGCTTCTTTGAGGAGAAGTCATGTGCTTTAAATGTGTGTTGGTGTGGATCAAGTCAGTGTTTTCTTCAACACCGTTTGGTGCCAAGCCACCTCATTTAAACCTGAGATTTGCCTTTCATGCCAAGCCCCGTTTAAGGACTCAGTGTTTGTTGGCCACCTATCATTCTTAAAAACTCTCAAGTTGTATGTTGAAATATGATTTAAAACAAATATGTAGTAGTTGCTGGGAAACAAAGGATCTGGTGAGTTAAATAATGGCTCCCAAGACTCCTCATGGAAATCCATTTATTGTTTCCAAAAAAACTTAACTGGGAGCCGAGTCCCCTGAGGTTTTTAATCAAAAGTAGTTACCATGTTCTCATTTGACCAGGCTTGGGTGAATATTGTGAACAGGGTAGGTAGATGTCAGCACAAACAGCTTTGATTCCAAACCAAATACATTGTACTTCTTCATAACATCTGAATGACCCAGAGCTTGATAGCCTGCCAAGAAGGAAGTACATAATGTTCACCACAGCTGTTCAGAAATGGGGTGACCAACTGACAATACAGGATTTTCATAAACTGGTGGAGAAAGGAACGAAATTAGACATCACATCAAATTCTGATTTAGCCATTGACTTCCTAAGCAGTTTAGGACTCAGTGAATCTCTAAGCTTCAGATCAGTGTGTATGATACAGTAGTTTTGATAAAGAAAATCGTACACAAAAAGTGTATACATGTTAAAATAAATATCCATTTTTAAAAAGTTCGTTAAACATGCTTTAAGAACCACCTGTATTACTTCAATATATGTACATGAACAAGCTGATCAGTGCTGTTTTTATATAGCAGGTAACAAAATAGGATATCTCTTGGATAAGTCTTATGACCTTGGGAAAATAAACTTTTGATTCCAAACACATTGTGTTGGAATAAATTCTACAATTGTATATTGCATACTTGGGATTGGAGCACAGGATTTGCCAGCCAAAACTGGAGACAAAGTAATAACGTATTCTCAAAATGCTGTTATCTTTTGAACACGGATGACTAATGCCAGAGAATGAACACCAATGTCTTCAAATTCCACTAAAAATAGCAAGAGGTTCGACACATCAAATAAATAAATAAATTGCATGGTTAATTTAAGACGGGAATGTGGAATCTTTTTTCAGCCTGACGGCTGCATTACTGCATTCTGGGCAATCATCTGGGACCACATGCCAAAAGTGGGCAGGCACAGAGTCAAAAGTGAATGGAGCAAAAAGAAATGTCAAATTTCTCTTTGTACAGCAGGCTACTTCCTATATATAGTTATGAGTTTTGGGATGCCAGATTCCCCTAAATTTCTGGACCCAGTAAGTGCTAGAATTTAATCAAGCCAGACATTGAATACCTGGATTCAGCAAGGCGGTTAACGGCATAAAGCTAGAGTCAGAGCACAATGGTTTATTTCTGTCTGAATCCATGGCTGTGGCTTTGGGAGAAGCAACCTCTTTGGGGTGTTGATTCTGTGAACCCCTTCATCGTAGGCTCAGGATATATACATGTGTAAATAAGCCATCTATCCTAAAGACACCACAGTCCCCGCTGTGCTTGATTTCCAAAAGGAAACATGAAACCCAGGGAATCCCTAGAATCTTACACCACTCAGAAATTGGGGTGGTGCAACAATATGCTTTC
The DNA here is from genome assembly GCF_964106915.1 of Podarcis gaigeae. Lineage (NCBI taxonomy): Eukaryota > Metazoa > Chordata > Lepidosauria > Squamata > Lacertidae > Podarcis > Podarcis gaigeae. The sequence goes on from NC_139686.1 coordinate 36,168,541, forward strand.
ACACACCTCTCTCTACCTTCTACACAGTCAAACAAAAGGCATTATCAGAAATTAAGGACACATTCCAAGTAGGGAAAACACTTGATGCAAATTGGGCCAGGGAGAGCTGTGGCCTTGAGGTCCAGACATAGAGGCCTGCAGCGCCACAATTGGTCCCTGGGCACCCGCTTCCCCATCCCTGGTTTAAGAAACAGTAAAACGTTTAATTTTATAAAATCAGGAAGTATGCAGGACCTATTACATGAGTCAAAATGTGTTGCTGCCCTTTTTTTAAGAAAACAAAACCAAATAAACTTGTGCCACCAAATTTAATCTGTTAGGGCTAAGTTGGTTTTAGTTGGCTATTGAGCAGCAGTTTGGATGCAAAAAATATGAAATGTCTCTGAATTTGTTCATTAGAAACATATCTAACTTGCCTAGTCTCTTATAGCTGTCTCCTGTGCCTCTTATGGGTAAGGTGAAAGCTAGTTTCCTCCCTTCCCTTTGCTAAGCCAAACCAGCAACAACAAAAAAAAAAAACATACGTAGATATGGTTTGGAGTTGCCAATGCTAAAAGAATGGAAGACCTCCTATTCCAGTTTGTGAGAAGGAACAGTGAGACAGATGTTTTGTTGTGAATTGTAGCATGGTCCTTCTGCTTCTCCTCTTCTAGGTTCCTTTCATCTGCTTGGGAGTAGGAGCAGGGTTGATGTGGGGCCTGTGGCTGTAAGGTGCTGCTTCCTTTGCTGCTGGCTTCAAGGCAGAGTGAGAAGGGATCCAGATGTTGGGACTCCAAGAAGCATCTGGAGAGCCACAGGATCCCCACTCTGCTTAGGACAGTGAAGTCAATGAGCACGCCCATGCAGGCTTCTTCCCACCAACCAGTGCACTTATTCTGAACACACAAGACAGCACAGGGGCAATGTGTGACGTGTGTGTAAAAGAACAGCGGGGGGGGGGGATGACTTATAGCCAATGTTTCCAATAAACTGAGTGCTTACACATCATCACACTTGCTTATGACAGAAGCGTTTTCCCAAAATATGCAAATCAGGCTGATAGATGTATCTGCATAGCCCTAAAGACACAAACCTTTTTTTAAAAAACAACAACAACCCTCCAACACAAAAGTCAAGCTTTTTGTTTTTTTAAAGATTGAAACAAAAATTACATGCTCAACCTTTTCCAATTTTAGTAGTCGCACTTCTTTTTAAACTGATAATTATTTGTCTATATTAGGGGTATTTAACCTGTGAACCACTAGGTGCTGTTGTACTATAATTCCCATCATCCCTCACTATTGACTATGCAGGCTGGCACTGATGAGAGTCCAATAACAGCTAGAGCGCTACGACTTTCTCACTTGAATCTAGACCCTTCTTATTTACTCTTTTTCACATATCCAAAACCAGGTTACATTAGCAAAACTTTTTGCACTAACAAATGGTACTGGCACTCTCTACAAATGCATTTTTGTTGGCATCAATCATCAGGCTTTAACATTTGCCAGCTCCATTAAGGCCCCCCACCAAGAGCCAGGACCTTTACACTTTCCTTAGGTTCAGCCAGAATAGATACAAAACATCTTGCTCTCCTGTATATTCAGCACCCTGTGAGAAGTGAGTCCTCCCCCCCCCCCCCGCCCCAGTCCTTCTGAACGATGCAGTGGATACAGGGATATAGTTCAGATAGCAGCTGGGTTGAAGGAAGCACATTAGTCCCTTGATGTGGCAGATCACCATGTTAACATGCAATTTGTTCCTGACTCTCTGGGATGATCTCACACTGCAAGTCCCTCATTACTTGATTCAAGAGACAGAAGGTTCTGCTTGACAAAGTTGCCCAAAACAATGTAGAAACCAAGTGAGCACAGATTTGGCCAAATCACATAAACTGCTGCCAGCCATGTTCATTATCTCTGTGGATCACCTACATTTATCCCCACAAATATATACCCAAGGAAGACCAAGACTGCTTGTGTGCTCAATAAATGTGTGCAGATTAACCAAAGCTTTGGAGGGCTAGGGTAAAAAAATAAAAAAAAAGTTTGTCTTACTATCTATTACAGGGTGGAGAAATCTTCAGGAGATCGGAGTTTTTGTTGCTTCTTCTCGTCATGACATATTTAAACTTCACCTAGAAAGGGTGCAAAGCAGAATACAGATACAAGGAGCCCCCAACTTCAGTCCTAAAGCAATATTGCGTACCATTGAACTTCTGAGTAAACTTGCATAGGATTTTACAGTACAATGTCGTATGCAGCTAATATGCCTAGTATAAAATAAGCAGATAGAAACATTTCCCCCTTTGTTCATAAAACCAATGTTCAAAGTGCAGGCTAACAAGCAGACAGACAAGACAGACAAAAGCAATTCATTCTTCACACAACACATAATGAATTCATGGAATTCAGCAGTAAGCTCCGGTGCTGGCCACTAGCTCAGACAGCTCTAATAGACAAGAGCGTAGGTTTACAAATCACTATCAAGCATGATAGATGGGTGGAGCCTTCCAGTTCACCATCAGAATGCCACTGAATACCAGATGCTAGGTCACCACTGTGAGGAAAATCTATTTCCTTACTTGTGGACTTCCCAAAGGCAGCTGACAGGCTACTGGGGGGAAATAATATGCTGGAGTACATGGATCTTTGGTCTGATCCAGCAAGACCTGTCTTAAGATTGAACACCCTTCTATTTAACCTCATAGGTACCAAATTATGAACGCTACAACATGTAGTTGTATATGTAGTATATATGTAGCAGTATTTGACTTGCTGGAATTCAGTAACACATTCGGTGCTTTTAAACTTTAATGTTGTTGTGGGAATACACTAGACAAAAACCGTGGAGCACAGAAAGTACACTAGAACTAACACCACCAATCACAATGTTAGGTACCTAATTTTTGAATAAGTGTGTACAAAATGTGATATAATGAGATTTCTCTTTGTCACATATTTCTCAATGGAGATGAAGGAAGGCAAGGAATGTTTTTTTAAGCACTGTACAAGATACTTTCCAAATAACCCAAACACATTAAGGACATGCAGCCTCTGCAATTGTTTACTTTATTTAATACAATCTGAAATCTGACAGCTACAGCCTTGAAAACACAATCTTTAGATCACATAAACTTTCTTGCATTTCAAGGAAATAAGAATAAAAAAAATTCTACATTGTAGAAGGAAGTTATAATTGCTGCTATCCATGATCAGGCATGGAAACCACAACTGCAAGGCCTTAGTCTAGGCTTATATAAAGTCTCATTCAAGGGAGGCCTATTATAGGCAGTAAGTGGATCTAAAACAAAAAAGGAGTTCTCTGTCACACTAACAAAAACCTTGGTATACTACCCTAATATAAAAATGATCCACTCGGCCATTGTAAAAGAGAGTGAAGGGTTTGCTTTTTCAATTCAGCTTTATTTGAATTAAGGTTCCCTTTTAATTAGATTATTCAATGTAGTACAGTCCCCATACGTTGAAGGGAGATCATTGTAGCTATATACAAGTAAGCAGAGTCCATTAATTCTGGTTCAATGTGATTAGCTGTCTTACAACCTGATCCTAATCACGTCTGCTTAGAAGTCTATTCCATGAACAGTCCCAAATGAGACTTGGCTGCAACCCAAGAATAATTATTTCTGAGCAAAAATGAGTAGGACTGATCAGAAGGTTTTCATAAGTTATTCAGAATCAGAAAGCATTGCTAGGTCAACATTTGGGGGTAAATATGAACAAAACTCTGGTGTTATAATGTTGTAAAATATCCACTATGTTCTACAATGTCCCAATTTTCTGCCATTAACTAAAATGAACAAGTTATTAACTGAATGAACAGGCTGCAATTAATGCTGTAAGAAGACAGCATCTTAGGCAGTCTCAAGCTCATCTTAAAATCAGAGTTAACCCATTCCTTATAGAACTGCCACCCCACCAATAACTTCTGTGCCAGTTGTTTATTTTCATCTGGAAATTTATGTCCCAGTATCTAGGTTCTCCAACAGAAATTTTGAAAAGTTTGGAGTGCCATAAATGCAGTTAGGAAGTCATTTGCTGTATGGGATCCAGATGTTTGCTCTCCCCTTAGCCCTTTTGGCGAGAAGATACTTGCACCTTCTCAGCTCTCGAACTACAGTATTTTGTCAGTGGGAAATGTGAATCTTCCACAAGGTACTGTATTGATCGAGATTGCTATTTGCAATGCGGTTGCACAAGTCTCAGGGACATGCGTTAGGTAACGCCTATGACATCACTGGTGATGAATCACACAAATCCCACCCTTCGTACAGAAGTGATTTTTCAAAGACAGCCACACCACTAACAGAACGCTTGAGTTAGTTTGTTGTTGGTGGTAGTACAGGAAGAATGCTCCCATTGGTTCTCAAAAGAGAAAACCAGTCAAATGTGGCAGAGCCAAACAAGATATAGGTTGGTAGACCTGACTTTTAGATGCAGGACTGCCCCAATATAAAGGAGTAGGATTTTAAGAGCCAAAGGAGGCATGGATATGGAAGAATGACAAACCTTTCCTCTGCTTGCATCTCAACCTCACTGCAACACAGACACTTTTCTCAATGAGGTTTAAGAGACTGGCCAATCAGGAGAAACAGCAGAGATTACTCTGCTGCAAAGTTTTGACTGTGGAGTCCTGAGTTCAAGCTACATCACCCCATGCCACTTCTACTCATAAAGATTACCTTGGCTATTTTTAGAATGACCTTACACAATACATTTTTTTTTGCAGCTGACTGCACAGGGCTTTTGATTTCATAAAACTGTATTATAACTTTTTTTAAAAAGTGAGGCAGAGTAGATGATATATTTATATCCGATATCGATATTCTTTCAAGAATTCCTTCAGTCTTGTTGGCAAAGGAAGTTCCTGGATCTCATTAGTGTATCTGTTTATAGCTACCCTACAGCAGTGCTGTAGAGATGAAGTTGAATGACAGAGAGGTTTATTCAAATACAGGTGGACTGTTCCATTGGAAGGCATTTCAGACGCAGTTCTTCTGTCCTTGCACATAAGAACGTAATATTCAATCAGGTGGACCACACTGTCAAACTGCCGGAGCCTTGACCGAACACAGATAATGGAATCCAGTCGGAATTTGCCATCTTGAAATTCTATGCGTAGGTTGGTAGGTCCGACTGATGTTTTTACTGAAATAGTAAGCAGGTACTCAGAGTGCGAGCTGTCTCTGACCAAGAAAGTCCCTTCAGATGTATCTTGTAATCTCTCCTTGGCTTCTACAACACTCAAGTTACCCCAGTACCATCCTGATAAGAGGAGGAAAACAAAGTTACTCAAGTAGATTCCACTAGAAGGAGCCCCACCCATTTACAGTCACTGCTGAACCAAACACTTACTGGGTGGCCTTGAACAACTCACTGTCTCTCACTCTTAGTGAAAGGGGCCTGTCTCAAGGACAAGAACAATTTTCCTCTGCAGTCCTGCATGTCTCTACTTGAGAATAAGTCCCATTCAACACTGAGGGGCTTACTTGAGTCAGCAGTGTGCATAGAATTGGTCTGCTCAAGTGCTATAATAAGTGACAGAAGTAGTTAAGCTCATGCTATCCTGCAATGTGTCTTATTTGATTAACAGTAACTTTAACCCCAAAACAAAAAAAAATCCTTCCAGTAGCACCTTAAAGACCAACTAAGTCAGTTCTTGGTATGAGCTTTCGTGTGCATGCACACTTCTTCAGATACGTATCTGAAGAAGTGTGCGTGCACACGAAAGCTCATACCAAGAACTGACTTAGTTGGTCTTTAAGGTGCTACTGGAAGGAATTTTTTTTGTTTTGACTATGGCAGACCAACACGGCTACCTATCTGTAACTTTAACCCCAAAGTACCCCAACAAAGTTCTGGTGCCTGAAACTATATGCAGAGAGCACAACAGCAAAGCACAATATAATCTTTACAGATGCAGGCATACTTACAGCCGAAGATTCTTCTTTATCTTGGGCAAAACAAATCTGGGATGGGGAAACCATCCCTTTCACGTAATAACTCCCCACATCTTCAATCTTTTTTTAAAACTAAAGAGAATATTTTGCTGTCTAGCTTTTGTAGGGAAACTGTTTTCTTTGTTCGCACAAATTCCCATGACAAGGCAGTAAAATTCTAATCACTGCCCTCTTGAAAAGCCTTTCCTGGAAGAAATGTAGGACATAATAAGCTGAAAGACTTTAAGCGAATATTCTGTCCATGTGAGAGATTCTGCTCCATAACTACACTGAACAAATTAAACTGTTTTCTGCTCAAGACACAGTTCTGTTTCCCCAGAAAGTCTCCAGCGACTCTTGATTCACAGAGAAGGCTGCCGAATAAATCAAAAGACAGCCTTTGAGAGGCACCGTTATCCTTGAAGCGATCCTAATACGCGACACCCCGCAAAATACACGTCTGTAACCCGAGGTACCACTGTAATCCACACGTATCCACGCCTCCCAATCCGAAACGTGAAAGCCAACACAAAACGAAGTTGTGGCACACCACTATAGAAGTTTATTTAACGCTTAGAAAGGGAGAGTGTGGATTTTTCGTTTTCTTCTCCTTCGCAAAGCCTCGCCCTGAGATCACTATACAAGATGGGTGGTTTTCTACCTTGCTCCGCTCGTTATTTTAGGTCGCGAATCCTCGGAACGAAAACCTCGAGGCAGCTTTCCCGGGAGCCTCAATGGCAAAGGGGGGAGGAGGGGGAAGCATTCAGGCTTGCGGGGTATTTTTGACTCGCATCTCGAGCCAAAGCTCTTGCTCTTCCTCCCCCGACGCGCGGCCCCCGAAGTTGCGCGTCCCATTTCCCGATCCTATAGAACGCGCGCAGATGTCGCGCTCGTCCTCTCGGAAACCCGATCCAGGTCCGCTTTTCCTCCCAGCCCTTCCCACGCTACAGCCCCGAAGGCACCGGCAGGGAAGGAGGCGGGGAGCCCCTCCGGTTCCCACAACCGCACAAGTCCCCCCCCCCTTTGTATCTGGCCATTGTCCGGGGAGCCCCCAGCCTTTTCCTCTTTGGTCACCCCGGGGCAACCCCGGAGGAACCTTCACCTCGCCAAGGCCACGATTGCTCCTAATCGGACTTACCTGCAAGCCTCAATTCCCGCATGGCGAACTCCAGGCGCTCCTCCTCGGAAGGCTCCGCCGCCACTGCTGCTGCTCCGGCAGCCTCCCACTGGGGCCCAGTCCTGTCGGTGCCATCCGAGGATTCGTCCGAGCGCAGGGTCATTTGGGGGCTCGAGGTTTGGGAGAGGGGGAGGGCGAGCGAGCGAGCTAGGAGCGCCGTGCCCCGGCCCCGAGGCCCCGGCGGCTGCCCCAACCCATCCGGATCCTGGCCGCCAGCAACCTGCAACCCTGCGGGAGAGAAAAAGAGCCGGTGGCCGCTTAGGAGCGCTCCGGCGGAATCCCGCTAGGCTGGGGCGCCTTGCAGAGCATCCGCTGCAAGGCGAGCGAGCGCAAGAGGTCCCGATTTCCTCGCAGAGGAGGCGGCTCTCCCGCCTTTGGGCAAGCACTAGAGAAGGTGGGTAAGGGCCCCTCGCCGGTTTCCACCTGGGCCAGACCCGGGACAGCGCGATCGGGCTCTCTGTGGCTGGCCTCAAGGTGGAGCGCCTTCTCCTCGCTTTCCAGGCAGCCAGGCGCGCGGGCTGCTGTCGAGGAAACACGCGGTGGGCGGCCCCGGGGGCGAGCCGGGGGGGGGACCGCGCGCACTCCGGAAAACTTACCTCCGCCTGCAAGCGCCGCATGGATTCCCCGCCCGGCCGCCCCGCTTCCCCCTCCCCGCACTGGCCGAAGGCGCTTGCAGGAGCTCGCCTTTGTTTTGGGAACCCGGGAGGCCAGCGCGCTCAGCCTCGCTTTTGTTGCAAGAGGGAGAAGTACGCTGCTGGCTGGGCGGAGACGGATCGGCCAGCAGCGGCGGCTCTGTTTCTCTCCAGCCCCCCCCCCCCTGCCCCCGGCAAGCGCAGCGCAGGTTATTCTTCTCCGCAAAGAGCTGTTACTACCAAGGGCAGGAAATCTGCATGTGACGCCCAGCAAACAATTCCCGGCGGGCTGGAGGGATTTTCTCGCTGGCGCGCGCGCGCACACGCTACCAACCCCGCCGCCGGGTAGGGGGTGAGGGGGGGGAGAGAGGCAGGCATAACGAAGAGGACAGAATGCACGTGGGGAACGCATCAAACACCCCTCCCCCCACCCCGGACTCGCTGCATATTATTTATTTGCTCTGAAGGAATTGGGGCCGGCAGCTTTCAACAAGGGTCCTGCATGGCTTCTCAGCTCGACTGCAGCTCGCAAACTTCAAAACAAGGAGGCGCGTCGTCGGGAGCGAAGTGGGTGCTCGGCTCCTTTGCCGCCTTCCTTCGCTCCCTCCCTCCCTTCCTCGAATGGTAAAAATGCAAAGGCCGCTTTCCAAGAACTTTCCAGGAACCGCGTCACGTGACAGCCCGGCTCCTGCGCCTCGGCTTTCAATGGGGCTCGCCTTGCAGCAGCAGCAGCCGCCGCCGCTCCTTTCTCTCTCGCTCTCCTCACAGTAGGAGTGGGAGGGAAGTGGTGCGGTTGCAAAAACAAAACATAAGCGCCTGTCGCCCTGAATAACAACATCGCCCGTCCGTCCGCCCGCCCCTGAAAATGAGGGTTTTTTTGCAATCGCTAGGAAGCAGCCATTTCTTCCGACTGACCGGTTGCCAATGGAAAAGAGTCGATGTTGTTGTTGTTGTTGTTGTTGTTGTTGTTGTCATCAGAGAGATTCTGGTGTCTGTAGCTATTGAAAGAGAACTGACCGGAGAAACGTGCCAGTGGCCCAATGGGTTAGTGCATCTGGCTGTTAACCAGAAGGTTGGTGGTTAGAGACCACCCGGGTATTGCAGAGGGTTGGACTAGATGACTTTGGGAGTCCCTTTCAACTGACGATTCTATGAAATGTGTCGTACGAAACTGGTTGGGCTGGTTGGAGATATGTGACCGTTCCTTCATCACGGGGAGCTATGCCGAGCCTGCGTGTCGATGGCGCGCGAATCTGTTCTGTGTGTACGTGGCAGACGCGTGTACCTACTCTGGTAAGCCACCATTGGCCGCGCAGCTTCGCGTTGCGTGTACACTGCCTTCGCCGAGTACGTGTGTGCGATTGTGACACGGTGATCGGTCGGTGCTTTCCGTTTGAAAGTGTGCCGTGGCCCAGAGGTGCCGGTTTAAGAGGCAACGAAATCGCTGTTGTTAATGATCGAGTAGGTAATGTGCATTCCTTCAAAATGTGGTAAGCTAGCCGTTTTAGATCTGCTTGTTTCCCCCAGAAGGAATGGGCATGGTGTGCCAATGAGTTTGTACTGGGGAAAATCTATAATCATTTCTAATGATTTATTCCTGTACATTCACTTGTAAATAAATCCTGTTGAACACAGTGGGGCTTCATTCCAAATAAACATAGGATTTGGGTTGCTAAGTGGCTAAGGATACAACTGATCCATTCTTCTTAGTGAACAAAATGAAATTGCCCGTAAGGGGGGCACTGTGAATAGCCAAGCATTATTCCACCACCTCACCAAGTTTAATAAAGCCCACGGAATAAAGGCAATTTGTTGCTCTCTTGTTGGAGAATTTCCCCATGTAATTGGCATTGGGCTTCATACTGCATCATATGCATGGACTGTGAAAACAGGTTCCTACAAACACACCATCACTGTTTCCTTTAAGGATGTGTATTAAAAAAACCTTTTGACACCTGCTTGTGGTGGTTTAGAACCTGTAAAAGACAAGAAACCTGTTTTACTAGTTGGTACTGAATGCAGTGAAATATTGTTAATGAGAGTTCTACTCTATAAATTACTATTGGCCACTGAATAATCAATCAATCAATCAATCAATCAATCTATAGTAAGATAATGCCTTAGGCACTGAAAATAAAACAATGGTGTGCTTAAAGCTTTTTCTTTAACTTTTGTGGCGGCAGGGAAACAACACAAAAAGTTATTGTGATAGAGGTATCACATTTATGAATGTGTGGCATGTTATCCCAAGTAAGCCCCAGTCATGTTTATGTGGAATTTGGTCCTAGTGAGATTATTACTATTTATTATTTATTAAATTTTTATATAGCACTGTATCTGTAGATCTTAGGGCGGTTCACAACATAAAAGATGAAAAATACTCTCTCCCAAGTGAAGTGTGTGTAGAATTGCAGCCTTAAACTGCAGCTCTGAATGGTTGTAAATACAGGGTTCAGACTTAGGGCCACGTCATACATTAAGCATTTGGTTCCACTGTATATTTTTTAATAGAAAATCCAGAGTGTTCGCCATGCTTTACATCTTTCCCTCCTCAGGCTGGCAGGAGGGTGAAGCCCATGTAATGCTAGCCTTGAATTACATTTGACTTTTTATTTTACTTAGAAAGCATAAACCCTACCCTTTCAGTGCAATTTAAATTAAACAATTACAACTAAAGAAGCCCCATGGAGGAAGTAAAACAGCATAACAATGGAAACATCTTAATCCATCAACATAAAACCCATCTGCTGCAAGACAATTTGTTACATGGAAATACAAAAATAAAATCTCTTCATGTTTCTTACTAAAGCTGAGAAAATAATGAAAGAAGTGTTTTCATACCTTTTAAAAATGCAGCACCCAGGCTAATTTTGGGATTTAGGGCCATATAATGCCAATTCTGTGTGAGCTCCTCTGATCTGCATTTGGTTCCTATGCAAGGGGCTGGTTCTTAACTTCGCAATTCAGTACTTTCCATGTTTACTTAGAAGGAAGTCCCACTATCTTTGAGAGGTTTACTCCCTAATTAAAAGTGTTTATGATTGCATCCTTAAAGCTCTTAGTGATCTGGGACGAGGGTATTTGAGGAAGAGTGTCTTTTTTCATGTGTACCTGCCTCCTTAGAGTGCTATTGCCTATCACAGTTAGTGGCTACCATAGAGAGGCCTTTCTCAGGAATGGCTCTCAGGTTGTTCGAGCCAATGGCCTCAAGAAAGACCATTTACCAGATTTTAGGACTGTGACTCCTTTAAATGGGCTTCAGAGACTTGTTCAGTTTGATAGGCATTTTCTGGTTTATAAATAATTTTTGTGGTTTAAATACCTGATCGGTTTTCTTGGTTGTTGTATTCCATTCCCACTTATTTTCTTCAGATAGGTTTGTTATTTTTAGATTGTATTCTGCTTTCATTTTTGTTCCCCTTTTTGAATTGTTATGTTGAAAAGGCAAGTTTCCTAGATAAGTAAGTAAAATATTTATGTGTGCTTCAAACTACGTTGTATCTGTCTGTTGTAAGCAATTGTTATGAATAGGGAGGACTTTGATTCCCCCTACGTTTACTTCAAATAATTGGGGTTTGCTTCTGGCTAAGGCCACGGTTCTTGGCTTACTTTCCAGGAAGCAATTCCCATTGAAACTTGTTTCCAAGTAAACATGCTCAGGATCTGGTTTATATGGGTTTTTAAAATTTGTAGGTGTTAATTCATTTCCTGAACACATCATGTAGAGAGTAATATGTAACTGGCTATTTGTCCAGTGCAAGACGGGTATGGTGGCAAAGTAGAAAACGGCATTGTAGATTTCCATGTTTCTAATTCTAATGCTATATTAAAAACTCTTTGCTTTTGACTGAGTTAAGTAATTTGCAAGCATATCTGTTTAGAGCACTTTGTCCCATGAGTACATTATTTCTAGAACTAGCTGGTTAAAAGTACATTTTCAATGCATTGGATTCCTATTTACTACTTTGTTGTCTTCAAATTTGGGTTCCAATCCTGTGCCTAGTTCCTTGTGAACCATGAACTTATTTAATGAGCTTACCTTGTGAACTCTGAGCTTACCTCTGAGTAAATTGCATAGGACTAAGCATGATTATCAAATTATGTGTAGTAAACACCTTCTGAGATATATGCACATGTTAAAACTTGTTGCTGCTTAAGTATACAATTATGAGACGGATATACCTTATAGTTAAGCTATAATTTATTGGCATTGGATAACTTAATAATTCTAGTTCAGAAACATTAGTTTCCCTTCTGGGGGACAACAACTCTGTAAATATTCCTAAGGCACTGCCTACATTTTTGGTTTGTCTTGTACGTACTAGAATTAATGTCAGCAGAACAGGTCCGTGGGTGTTTTTAAAAAATCAAAGCACAGTTGGGAACAAATCTGTTGTGGAAGACAGTTTCATTTAATATGGCCTAGTTTTAGACTTGAAAAAATTCCTTAAGCCCATCTGATTCATCCTGAAAAAATTCTGCAATGTATTCCGAGACAAATACGTCTTTATTAAGTATTTGTGGTACGTGACTTCATCCAGTTTTTGTTTGTTAATTTTTTAATTAGATATAAACAGCATCTTTAGACTTTCTCTGCCACTAAATTTCTTTCTCATGATCCTTTGTTTGAATTTTCAAGAAACCTTTTCAGCTTCCTGCTGAAAAGAGAAATATGGGGTCACTAAAAAAGGATTTCCAAAGGGTTATGGGGCAAGTAATAATATAAAAATACAGAGGAAGTTACTCTCCCTCAGATTTAATTACAGAAAAAAGACTCATTAGGGTTCTTGTACTTGGCAAGTAGATTAATTAATTACCTTTTCTTTTATTATGTTCTACCTCCAAGGAACTCAGGGAGTCTTCCAAGGTTCTCACTTTTTTGGCCTAACCATGCAAAAGGTAAGTTAGGCAGGGAGAGAATATGACTGGCCCAAGGTCAGCTGGGGAACTTCAAGACCGATTGGGGATTTGATTCTAGAACAGTACATAGTACAGTACCCTAATCACTACTTAGGAAAATTATGGGATCTTGCAGCATTTAATTGAGAACAAAATCTGCTTTTCCCCTCTAGTGACTGTAGTACTGAAATGCAGAGAACAGAAAGCCTCCCTCTGGAGTAATAGCAGCTGGTGGGTCCAGTTGTTGATATTTTCATATTTAGCAGGATTGTGTGGCAGTGCTTTCAGTATTTGTGTCTTGGGCTAGTATTTTAATATGTCACAGTATTTTTTCAAAACTTTTTGAGTTATCCCCCTTCTTTTCCCCTGCTGTTCTCACTTCCAAATTGAACCTGAATACCGGAAAATTCAGGACAGATAAAATCAACACAGCATGTAGTTGATGGGATTCACTCCCACAAGATATAGTGATGGCCACCAACATGGATGGCTTTAAAAGAGAATTAGAAAATTCATGAAGGATAAGGCTGTCAATGACTACTAGAAAAGAAGGCTATGTTCTACCTCCACTTCAGAGGCAGTATGCCTCTGAACACTAGTTTATGGGAATCAAATAGGGAGACTGCTGCTGCTTAGGGGCTTTATACAGGCATCTGCTTGTCCCCTTTGAGGACAAAGATGCTGGACTAGATGGGCCTTTGGCCTGATCTACCTGTATTCTTATGTAAACCTCAAAAAGTGGGGAAATGAAGATTTTTTTGCTAGTAAGATGTAGTCTAATTTTCTGTAAGAAATTTGGTACGAAAATGAAGGATGTGATGGCAGTGTTTCCATAAGAAATCATTTGGTATCTTAAATATGAATTTGGGGGGGCATGACTGCTGTACTGTGCATACTTACCTGGGAGTAAGCTCTATTGAACTCAGTGATGCTGGCTTCTGAATGCATTGGCTCAACCAGTAAAATTCATTAAACTATATCAAAGGTTTTTCATCAGCCAGCTGAAATGTAACCTTTGTCTTTTGTTTGGAAATACAAGCGATATTAAAAAAAAGGTGGTATCATTTAAATAGGGAACCTGAAGTTGGAATCCCTACCAAAGAAAAAAAAAGTGTGCAACCTGATTATTTGCCCGACTTCCTCATTTGTTTCTGTTTCTTTATTGATCCTAGACCAGGGTGGATTTGATTTAAATCAAATCAATTTAAATCACGATTTAAATCACTAGTCAGTAAGACTTGATTTAAATCTTTTTTTTTTTAACAGAAAGACTCATTATTGCTGGTATAATCTTAATATTTACAACCAGATGAAGGTTTAGTTTTTGGAATAATAAATTTATAAAAATAATAGATTTTTTTAAAAAAATCACTGCTTTTTATCCACCCTGTCCTAGACCCTTCCAGATTAGAAAACAACTTTCAGTTCTGACATTTCTCAGTGACCGCAAGAATTGTAGACTGAAAGTGAATCAAGCTCCACCTTCCATTCTCCCAGTCTTGTTTTTAACCTGAGTTCTTGGCTCCAGTTTATTAACGTAGATAAGATAACAAGCATTTTCTAACCTACAGAGAGACTGGTTTGATTCCCTCCCTCTCCACACCTTCTGAAGGGTGTGGCCAGTGCAGCAAGGGCCCTGGTGAGGGATTTGATGGAAGCCTGGCTGCAAACTTAACCACACTTGCTAGGGCAGGGGGCCTCAATTTTTTGGGGGGGGGGCCCAGGGGCACATTTGGAAATCCAATAAACTGTAGACAGACACGGCAAAATACCCATCTGGCAGAGGAAGAAAAAACAGTAATGCTCAGAATCACACACATACGCCAATAAAAAGAAAACAAACCCGTAAGCCAAACACATATGTACCTGAAACAAATATACACAGATCCAAAACAAAATAGGTGATTTCCCAACCCCCAAGCAAACAAACAAACAAACAAACAAACAAACAAACCCCACCTCAATTTAAATATTTGTTAGGGTCAGGAGGCCTCGGTGAGTACCAAGAGGTGTGCCTGAGAGGCCCACATTGAACTCAGGCTTTCTTCTGAATAAATTTGGTTAGGATTGTACTGTCAAACTGGTAAAGGCCTTCTAGCAATGAGTTACAGACTGGATGAGAGTAAAAGCTTAAAACAGGTTTCCTCTTGTGCCCCAAATTGAAGTTTGCCCTGCTCGTTGCAAAAATGAAGATTCGGAGAACAGGGTTACATTCAATAAGTCATGGGAAGGTGTAATATGTTTTCTGACAAATGGAAGACAATATTACATAATTAACAGTGTGTTGAATTTGGACTACAGGGGACCAGAGTTGAGATCCTTGAGAGGGAGAAAACAAAGCAACACATAAATGCAGTGCTTTTTTTCTAAAATAAAAATGTTAAGGGGTACTCTCATTTTCCTACTCATATTGAAATACTGCCCCTCAACGAGGCCAAACTTAGATTCACAAAATGTTTAGGGGTATGCATTTCCCTGCGTACCCCATGAAAAAAGCACTGCACAAATGCAAACTTTTTTCGACTCTTTACTGAAAAGAGAATATGCATTCTTGTACTTGAGACCCTTTTTTACTGCAGTATTGCTGAGGCTCTTCACATATTTTCTCACTTAAGCAAGAATTTTTTTCTAACCAAAGTGGCATAGCAGAATATGACAAATAACATGACAACTTTACTGTTTTTCCTGAAAAAAAGTATGCCAATTAAATTGAACACATGAATTTGCCTTATACTGAAGGCCAGACTAGATGCAATATTTAAAAATACATCTTTGCATTAACATGCAAATTGTAAAAAATGCAAATAGAAGGACTGATAATTGGGATCATCGTAGGCATAGCAGTTGCAGGGTGTGAGTCTAACCCGTTCCTCCCCTGCTGTGGTCCTAACAAAAACTTATCCTGCAACATTACCGTTTCCATTGTGCTTGTAGTATTTATTTTCCTGCTGTATTTTGAACTCTCTGGATACTCTTCAGTAAGCAATTCTCAATCTGTTTCCCCACCTTAAAATAATTCTTTATTCATAACTACAAATTTAACGCACAAGTTTGTTGTGAAACAGAAAGCAACTAACTAACTCTATGCCTATCTATCACACGGATGCAAGATGGGGTTCCCAGACTATGGCTGCATTTGTTTATATCTGGAATTATTTCCAGAATTATTTCCAGACTTGAACTGGCCATTGAAATCTTATGTTTGCCTAAAAATTGGATATTATGGGGTGGGGAAATTTTATGTTCGTATTTGTTTTAGTACATATTGGCTTAAGGTTATTATGTATATCTGATGGTTTGACGAAAACTTGTTTTTTTGTGTTTTTAAAGAAATCAGCAATTCTGAGAATTCAGGCAGAAAGTGAGTAATTCTGAGAATTCAGGAAGTGTGCTGCATGCCACTCCTTCCTCCATTTGAGCCAACACAGACTTTGAGACTCGGATCCCAACAGGTTTTACATAATGGCACCCATGCAAGTCTAGCTCTGTGTGCCAGTGTCAACTATTATGTTGGGGTGGGAGGAAGTATCCCTGCCTGCCTACCCCATGCTGCTTTCTTTGGTCTTGGAAGAAAAAACTAGCACTTGGCTTTCAACATAGTATTTCTCTCCTTCCTGCTTTCAGTTCAGACTTAGCATAGGAAGACCTGTTTTCTAGCCCTGCCACAGGATGGGCTCTTCTCCAATTAGAACATCGGGAATGCTTGGCAAGAATAAACTTCAGGAATACTTGGCTGCGTTGATTTTTCAGTCACCTTTATTTCCTCGGGCTCTTTGTAGCTCAGTTCCCCACCCCTGCCCCCCCACATATACATTGTTCTTGGGTGTGAACATGCCCATGCAAAGGTACAATTAGTTTGTGAGACAGCATGTGGCTTAGCTTACGCTGAAGTTATATAGCCATGCTATAACATCAGAATAATTATATTGCAATTCCTTGATGTAACCACGCAGTGTTGCTGCAGGAATGTTGCTCTTGATTATAATGATGATAAAATATATTAACTAGATTTGGTTAATAACCTGAGTTGAACCTGAAGCCCAGCAGGTATCTTCTTAACACCGTTTTGTACAATTCTGGTATAAAATGGAATTGACTTTCACCATAGAGTTGCCAAGGGCTAAAGCATGGTGTCTATTGAGAACCATGGCTAATGACAATTTTCATTTTACAACAGAAGTACAGACTAGGGATGACAGTATCTTACTCAGTCTTTAAAGGTGATGGTCCAGTTGGAGGAGTTGCCTCTTCCTTAACAACCGTTTTGGGGTGATCCCAGACACCTGCTAGGCAAGAATTTGAATCCACACCTTTTTATTTTGCTCAGGGCTGGGATATGGTTGAAGAATATGAAGAAGTGGAAACCTACAAGGAATTGTTGGAGGCAGGTGAGAGAAATTACTAGTTTGGTTCCTTATGGAATTTATGCCATACTCTTCAAAAGGTGAAGCTTGCAATAAAACAAAAGCATTGAAATTCTATCTTCGGTTTTAGTTTATTGAGTTTATTAGCTCTAATCCAGTCCATTACCCAGGAACAATTTATATGTGCATTAAATTTTGTTACCTGCCTAATAGTGTGCTTCTGTAGAAACAATTGAAAAGACAGTGGTATTTTCTCTTAATTTCTGCACCTGCTAATTATAATGTACAACAGATTAAGGTTTATTACACCTGCTCCACCCACTTAACAATAAACAAACAATCTAGCCTCTAGATGGGGAAACAGGAATATCAGGTTTAAGCTTGCTGATGGCTGCAAAGCATTTTAGATGCAATTAAGATAATAAAATTGTGAGGGAAACCTGTTGAGGCCTTTGTACTCCTGACTGCAATCTGGTGAATGAAGAAGGACTGCTTGTTGCTATCTAATTCATTTAACCTAACTAAAATGAGAGAGTGAAACCAACATTTTGGTAAGGACAACTGAATTTATAGAAAACTAAGGAACTACCATCGGTGATTGTGTCATTTTATCATATTTACTCAGAAGACCCACTGAGTCGGTGGAACTTATTCCCAAATAAGTATGCATTGAATTTCAGCCTTTTAGCCCTGCCCCACACAAATAGCAGGCAAAGCCAAGGGACCCTGGGACAATGAGAATGCAAAGCGTGTACTTTACCTCTGTGGTACCTGGGATTGGTTTGTGGTCTTGTGTTTTTCAGAAAAGAAATACAATCTGTATTCACGGATGCTTTCAACGCATGTGCAATTAGATTACAGGCACCCACCCCCAACGTATTCCCATGTTAGTGTAACACAATGCAAACATCATTTAAGTATCCCTAAAATCTTGAAAGACCTATACCAGTGAGACTGCATTTCTGCTTTTTGTGTGTGCGATGGATTGCTGTTCATTATTAATACTGCACATTAAAACTTCAAATATAAAATCCAAGCACTTAGTCCATGCCCAGGGGTTACATAAGTGCTACCTTTGTGGTTAAGTAGCAAACTACTATCTGAAATATAACTTTGTTTTAGATATTCTATCATTAGCTTATTCATGAAAGCAACAGCGAATGAGCAAGCAGTTTCCCCAAATATATGAACAAGGCAGTGAAAAGGTTCAAGCTGTTATACTACAGTAGCCTCTCTCTCTGGTTTTTGTATAATGAAAAGCAGCAGAGGGAGCCTGGAATCAGAGGGTGGTATTGAATTAAGTTCTACTCAACAGTATACCCATTGAAATTAATGAACCTGTCTTAATTAAGTCAAATGCACCAATGTTTTTGGTGCATTTATATCCCACCTTTTTCTCCATGGGGCTCAAAGTGGCTTACATAGTTATCATGCCCCTCATTTAATCCTCACAACAATCCTGTGAGGTAGGCTAGGCTGAGAGATGGTGACTGGCCCAAGGTCACATAATGAGCTTCATGCCCAAAAGTGGGGAATTGGACCCTGGTCTCCCAGGTTCTAGTCCAACTCTCTAACCACTGCACCACCACTGAAAAAATATAGTTGAATACCACCAAGAGATTCAAGAGAGATGCTTAACTCTTTCTTCTCCAGCCATCATCTTGCTCAGTCACTCCCCAAGCTGCTTTCCCACTGCTGGAGAATACAGGCACAGCTCATTTGAGGAGATGATTAGATAGATAGATAGATAGATAGATAGATAGATAGATAGAAATGGGCAAGGTAAGTTGCAGTTGATTGGGAAGAGGTTTGCACTCCTTTTGTCAGCTTGTTTTAAAAATCTTCCACTCACCCCTTTTTGTAGTTTCTAAATGATTGGGTGTTTTAAGCACATTTAACTGCTGCCATTGCATTTCATTTGATCCTTACAGCTTTGGGGGGAAGTGAGCAATTCTCTGTGTCAGAAAGGCTTCTTCCACATATTCAAAAGTTAAGATCTGTTTGAAGTGAAGAATGAAAACACTACTGTAGTAAGCTAAGGGAGTGAGAATACTGTACACATAGAGCCTCACATTAACTGGAAATATCAGCATAACTGAGTACATGTGCAAATCATAGGGGTGGTAGGCCTGCTTCTATCTGCAGTAGCCAGAGAGCAGGGACTTTTGCAAACCCCAACAAAGTGTTTTGCTGTGTGTGCAGGGAATGTTCCTGGGGCAGACCATAATGATCTGCCTGCCTCCGCTGTAGCCAATACACTCATGGAGATGTTTGGTACTGTTGACTGAAGCATCTCAACACTCATGCACTTTCCGTATCCAATTAGTGCAGAGCTTGGAGCCCTCTTCTGTTCATAACTGAAATAAGAACAGCCACAAAATCTGTCTTTCTGCTGTGGGCTGAAATATTTCCTGCTGTCAGTAAATAAACATATTGCTGGATTGAAATGTTCAAGACTGGTTTTGTACCAGTTAGAAACACTTTCACCAACTCTCAGGGTTCACATTTTTCATAAGCAAGCACTCTCAACTCACTGAATTATGCTTTTTCTAGCTGAAAAAGGCACATAAATACCACAAGCTCATCCCAAGGAAGCTTAATATAAATGTACATTGCTAGTGCTCTACAGCAAATAACAATGGCAAGACCAGTTTTGATTTATTTCCATTTGCATGGCTGTAAGGGACTACAGTACCTTGTGGTGGCTTATTAGCATAGCCGTGTCTTTCAGCTTCTTTTAGTTTCCTTTTACTGAAGCTCTTTAAGTTTCTAGTTGCCCATTTTGTATTTGTAGCCATACACGGCTTCTCAGGATTTATGAGTATTGTATACAAGTGGCAAATGATACTCCGTCACTGCAGAATCTGGTGTCACTTTGATGCACTCTGGAAAAGAGAGGCCTAGCTCATTGACAGCACAATCCTATGTGTCTACTCAGGAGCAAATCTAATGTAATACAATTGGGCTTATTGTCAAGTTAACATGTATAGCATTACACGTATGTTCTTGGCCACTTCAAAGTTACTTTAAAGCAGCTTGTAAATGTCTTTGGATTCATCTTGCTTGTTAAATTGAACTTCTGTAAATAATAAGAGTATTAACATGTGCCCTATTTTTATCTTTGCATCACCTCCTGCCACTCTTGACTTGCAAACGAAGAGAGGGGAGCTGTTCAGTTCTTCCCCTTCCTTTCAGAGAATCAACACAAACACATAGTTGCACTTAGGTACCCTTGGGCCTAATCATTCAGAAAAGTGTAAAACGATCCAGTATTATAGTTCCTTACAAACTGCTTAACTTTCCTGGTGTACCCCACTCACGTTTCAAATTTTCCTCAAATTGTTGATAATGTCTTCAAGTCTTCATTTTACTTCTCTCTCTACCCCCGCCCCGCATTCTAGTATACTGGTACTTCGGTTCTCGAACAGCTTAGTTCATGAACAACTTGGAACCCGAACACTCCAAAACCGGAAATAGGTGTTCTGGTTATCAAACTTTTCGGAAGCTGAACGTGCCCTGATTCGGCTTCCACTGCCGGGGGGAAAAAGGCGCCCACTATGGGAGGCCTAGCAGGCTGCACCACAACCCCAAATCCCCACGAGGAACACTTACCTAAACAACAGCGAAGTCCAGTGATGAACTCCAGGTAAGAAAACAAAGCACCAGCCCTTTGCCGGCCCTCACCCCACTCCCAGCTGGTAGCAAGGGGGGGTGGCACCTTGCCAGGTAAGCCTACCCACTCAATGGGAGGGGGTGAGTGGAAAATTTTGGGAATCTGCCTTGTTCCTTTGTTTTTGGGAGTCTGTCTTTTGCCTTTCTCTGCCTTGCTCCTTCATTTTGGGGACTTTTCGGGGACTGCCTAGTGCCTTCGTTTTGGGGAATGTGGAACCCAGGTCAGCTACTGATTGTGTGACTGCGGAAATGGATAAAAGCCCCCCACCCAAACAATGACTATCATCAGTGCAGGTAAGAAAAAAAAATAATTTTAATGTTTATCATCTATGATATTGTCTTATTTATTTTATAGTACAGTATATTTATTGTCTTCATTTTATGGATCAATGGTCCCATTAGAAAGTAAAATTAATGTTAAATTGCTGTTTTAGGGGTTGTTTTAAAAAGTCTGGAACGGATTAATCCATTTTGCATTACTTTCTGTGGGAAAGTGCGCCTTGGTTTTGGAATGCTTTGGTTTTGGAACGGACTTCCGGAATGGATTAAGTTTGAGAACCAAGGTACCACAGTATGTAGTTAAATTATAGGGAATTAAAGCTGAGGTCTTGTCTAGGAGTGCCCTCTGCTGGTTGAAATTGCAATGTGTAATGGTAACATCTATAATTAGGAGTGGTTACAGAATAGATTCATTTGTAAAACCAAAAAGAAAATGCCACTATCATGACATTGATCTGCTTCCATTTTAATATTCCTTTCCTTTCCAAACACTTAACTGAAATAACATATTTTGTCTTTCGTAATTTTAGTGCTCTGGGTAACTTGACTCTTTTTTTCTTCCAAAAGGGTACAAAACCATTTCCTCTGGTTTAATGTTGCTATTTTAGTAGCTGCTTTCTGTACCTTTTCTCTTTTTATATATTTTACTTACTGTGATTGATCAACCTTACTATTGATACCATGGAACCATATATCTTTCCTTTACTTTTCAGATCTGAGTCACCAACTCCCTTTAATTGAAGTGATGAGGTACAGTTTAGTCTTAGTCTACCTTTCACATACTTGGGGAACTCAAGTTTTGCATGCATTTATGCACTTGGTTTTCTGCTTCCAAGATTAATACTTTCTGAGGACATGACTTTCCTCTCCAACCCACCCAAAGTCAGAGCTTGGAGCAAATGTTGCTTCAATTCTTCCCATCTCCATAGGCACCTGGGCAGCCGGTGACATGCTGGTTTTAATCAGTGAGAGCTGACTCTTTGACAGTGCATATTAATGGTATACATTCTCTTACGTTTCCCACCCCCCAAATATTTGTAATGTTTCCAGCTGCCCTAGACAGATCCCTCCGAAATGGATTGAGATATTTTTCTAGATCATGTCTTCAACACCTTTCTGTGAAGAGGCTCTCTGGGACATAATCTGTACCATCAGAGGAGTTGCTGTTCCCATACTTTGAAGAAGATGGCTACAAGTTTAAGCAGAAATGGTACAAGAGCACCTGAGAGCTCCATTTAATTTCCCCAACGTTAAGCTGAGTTGATGCTTTGGGGAAACTTAAGTCTAGGGACATGGGTGGCGCTGTGGGTTAAACCACAGAGCCTAGGCCTTGCCAATCAGAAGGTCGGCGGTTCAGATTCCTGGGATGGGATGAGCTCCCATTGCTCTGTCCCTGCTCCTGCCAGCCTAGCAGTTTGAAAGTATGTCAAAGTGCAAGTAGATAAATAGGTACTGCTCCAGTGGGAAGGTAAATGGTTGTTTCCATGCGCTGCTCTGGTTCGCCAGAAGCTGTACACCGGGTCCCTCAGCCAATAAAGCGAGATGAATGCTGCAACCCCAGAGTCGTCCGCAACTGGACCTAATGGTCAGGGATCCCTTTACCTTTAAGTCTTGTAAGATGTTCCAAGCCAAATCATTCATGTTCTTATGCAACGTTCCAATTATGCAGGAAATCTGGGCATTCCGTGCCTACAACATATGAACAAATATCTTGCAAAACATGATAATTACTTTCCCATTATTAGTCAAGACTGGGACGCGAGTGGCACTATGGTGTAAACCACAGAGGCTTGGGGCTTGCTGATCGGAAGGTCGCCGGTTCGAATCCCCGCGACGGGGTGAGCTCCCGTTGTTCGGTCCCAGCTCCTGCCAACCTAGCAGTTCGAAAGCACATCAAAGTGCAAGTATATAAATAGGTACTGCTCCAGCGGGAAGGTAAATGGCGTTTCCGTGCGCTGCTCTGGTTTCACCAGAAGTGGCTTAGTCATGCTGGCCACATGGCCCAGAAAAACTGTCTGCGGACAAACGTCAGCTCCCTCAGCGTGTAAAGCGAGATGAGCGCCGCAACCCCAGAGTCATTTGCGTCTGGACTTAACTGTCCAGTCAAGTACTGCTGAGATTAGATAATTAAGAATTGATACTTGAAATTGCTTTCTCCCCTCAATCCCTTTTTCATTGTGTATTCTATTACACAATGAGCAAGAACAATCTTCTGCTTTACTCTCTACACCACTTAGTAAATGATAGTTTTTTGACTAATAAAATATTTAAATCAGTAAGCAAAGACCTGAAGTTCCACACTGGTTTTTTTAATAACTAGTTATTTTTGTAAGCCAAACTGGGAGTGCAAAGACTTAAGAGCTAAAACTGTCTCAAGGGTTGTATCTTACTGCTGTGTGAGTGAAGTTCTGCTCGCAAAACAGGACCTCTGTTTCCTCCCCAGCCCCCCCCACCTGCTCTTTCAGCGCTGATTTCTGTGCATGTGGGGGGCTGGAAGAGAGGAAATTCTGTTGCGTGAGCAGAGCTACAGCATTGGATGTAGGCCAAATTCTTCAATCCACATTGTTTAGCTGGGAAAACTGCTAATCAATAACATTCAGTAAATTATTTCTGGAACACAGCTTTACTAGAGCTGGTTAATTCCAGTAGTAGGCATAGCATGAATGTTCCACACAGGCATTACTTGCCATCATGACTGGCGCTAGAGGCTTAATGTTTCTTCACGTAAGTCTTCGTGGTCATCATGTTTCACTTATTTAGTGTCAGTCTCCTAGAAGTCTGAGGCATCCAGTTCTGTTGGCTATGCATTTCCTTCTTGATCTCTGGGCTCCCTCTGCTCATCACAAGTCTCATCACAAAGTTGCCTTGGATTTCAACCCCCTGTTTAACACTCATTTCAGCTGCAGCATTGGCCTTGTTTTCCAAGGTCTGCCCTAGTAGGAACAGCGAGCTGTTAGTTCAGTCCTTGTGCTCTGAAATTATGCACAGCAAACCAGCACACAGGAATGGGCGAAGGCACAAAGCAAGTTTGAGTTAGAAAAGTACTTTTAATGACAACCTAACATATATATACACTTTCAAAGCAATCTCATCCACTTAAGTAGTCGCTTGCCCCGACAGCAACGACAAGGTGACAAACATGGTGTTCATCTGTCTTTAGGGGTATTGGTTTTCTTGCGTCTAGTGTGGTACCTTGAAGAAAAAAAAGAGAAAAAACACATTAAAATGTATTTTGTCATACGTTCAGTCATTTGAATACTCCGTTTTAAGAGACCAGTGATTGTCATGTTGACATTGTGTTTTGACATTACATTTATTATACCTTGTATATTTGTCTGCCCAATACAAAATAAAAATAAAAATCAAGTCTTCTGTAGTGCAAAAATACCCTGTACTTTTTTGGTTTGTGGGCAAATCCAACTTCCAGCAGCACACAAAGGAGGAAAGTTCCCTAGGAGTCCTATATCCGATCCTATACTCAGCACAGCATCAGATTGTGTCTCTCTTGCTAACTGTGCTAAAAAAGAGCTTGATCAAGACTTCTGCGTCTATGCTAAACTACATCCACAGTGGCTGAACTGCAGGACTATATGGCCAGAGACTGCGACACACAATTCTAGGTGATGTGCGTAGCACAGGAAAATAGGAAATCTGTTTACTACCTGGTCCATCCAGCTCAGTAACATCCACAATTACTGGCGGCAGCTCTCCAAGGTTTCAGATGAGTCTATTTGGTGTCCTCAAATTAAGGACAACTATTCAAGGCCCCAGGGATGCGGGTGGCGCTGTGGGTTAAACCACAGAGCCTAGGACTTGCCAATCAGAAGGTTGGTGGTTCGAATCCCCGCGATGGGGTGAGTTCCCGTTGCTTGGTCCCTGCTCCTGCCAACCTAGCAGTTCGAAAGCACGTCAAAGTGCAAGTAGATAAATAGGTACCGCTCCAGCGGGAAGGTAAACAGCGTTTCTGTGCGCTGCTCTGGTTCACCAGAAATGGCTTAGTCATGCTGGCCACATGACCCAGAAGCTGTACGCCAGCTCCCTCGGCCAATAAAGCGAGATGAGCCCCGCAACCCCAGAGTCGGTCACGACTGGACCTAATGGTCAGGGGTCCCTTTACCTTTTTATTCAAGGCCCCATTACCCCAAGACCCTGAATAGTTGTGGAAAATACTATTGGGGCCTTTTGTCAAAATAAGGTTCCAGCAGATGCCCTCGATATACTTAGAGGGGGGGATACTTTGGAATACCCCATATGGAACGGAAACACATTTATGGATGTAATCAGGTCAAGGATATCTGTTGATTTGCTCCTTATATACAAAGTCCAATGGAAATGTTTTATCGTCTATTCTTAACCGGTTCCCATGCTGATCCGCTCCAGGAAGTGACAGTTGAACTCATAGCTGATAAATATCTATAATATACTCATCTGGTAGCCAAATTTGCTCTGGCAGCTAAGAAACTCTGCTCCAGCTATGTTAATGCTTGTAATCTTATATTTTATGTGGTAAACTTTTATAGACATGTTATCTTAGTGGAAAGCCTTGTTTTCACCATCTACTGTTCATTGTGATACTTCGAATGGGTATGAAGTTTTCTATATCTTTGAATAAGTATAAATAAAGGTATGTTAAAAAATACAAAATAAAGGAATTCCTGCATTTTTTTTAAAAAGCAAGTTTGTTTTCTTGTTGGTAGGGCTATAGATGACTGCCAAACATAAAACTGGATCAGTATTCATGCCTGCATGAATTACATTGTTTATACAAAAAATAAAATAAAAATCTTACTGGTAGGACCAGATGAGTTAAATTATTATCATTAATTCTCAACATAACAAACCATTCCAGGAATTCAAGCGCCATGTTTCCTAGCTCACTTAGGTATTGGATAAGCACAAGTCTTCTCATATGCATCTGGATATATATTTCTCTCTAAGGTACTTTATTATTGGTATAGCCATTTAGGTAGGAGCTAAAATCAGAGCAGATGAAAATCCTGGTATCTTACCCAAAATAGCTTTGCCCCAACTATTCTGGAGGGTTGAGGGAACCTCTGAAAACATGGAGGAATGAACTGGAGGCTGCTGGGGGAGGAGGGAATCAACAAATGTTGCCTTCCTCCCCTCTGCTAGCAGGAAAACCCTTCTGTGGATGAAGGGGCCTTTCCATCTGTGGAAGGCAAAGTCTGGATCCAACCCAATCCAGGTTCTGCAGTACTCGTCACCCTCCCACACAATACTTACTGTCCCACAGGGTACCAGCGGTGCTTTGTTGTGTAAAACATTTTACTAAGTTCCTCAATCATAGGACCTTGCTGGTTCTTGAAGTCCTTTCCATCCAATCTAGATTTCAGGATTTGATCATGTGTTTCTTCTCTATAATCCAGTGGATCTAGTTGTGGAATGGGCTGTCAAAGGAAAACTGCCCCAATTAGCAAACTAAAAAAAATACACCCCCCCAAAGAAAAGCCATAAACATATATATTTATTGCCTTACAGTTATGAAATGTGCAGGTATTGCTAGTTTTAGGCTGAATGTAATTTGCCATTTTGCTGTATACATCGTTTAAAACCCCACCCCACCCAAAGATTACAGCATGCTGAATCCTGGCCATTATGCTGCAGAACAAAAGCGAATACTCTTCACTCCAAACAAATTTATCATTCCTATTTTTCTCTAGCTTTTTTGCCTGCCACTGTTCTGAACCTTATATGGGAATAACCTCCCCCTCTTTTGATCCAAGCAACTTCTGCTGGAACTAAACTACTTGCAAGAGCTCATTCTCACTACTACTTGTGCATTTCTGGCTTCTAATTATCCATGAAATGTAGACTGCAGCCTCTTTTCTGCTGGCTCTGGGAGAACAGCTACTGAAATAGTGCTTCGCTTAATGGAACAGAATTTAAAGATGAACATAATCTAGATATCTGGATTACTTTGGGAAATAACAGCAAGGTGAAATGATGCATGCAGTCTTGAAAAGGGCTGAAGACTAGGGTGTTCCGCTGAACTTGTATATATTGCCACAGATCTGAACTTCTTGGTGATCAAGCTGAAAATGTAAGCTATGTTAAGTGTGCCAAGCTTAAGTTTTGAGCACAAGCCTATTTTTAAATCACGTTCATAGTAAAGGATAACCACCAAGAAGAAAACTGGAAGGGTACCCAAAGATGAGCTATGTTCGCCTGATAAAATCAGGAAGATATTTTTTTGCAGATTCACATACTCTTGTGTGCTCATATGGAATGTCCACTGAAGGGTGATAGCAAACAATAGTTTTTCCATCCGATGTCACAGCAAGTTCCACTTTGCTAAAAAAGAAAGAGATGAAATTGGACAAGGCTTTTTTCCTTCTTGTTTTAACTAAAAGGTTTGCATAATTAAATGAAATAATAATTTTAAAAATCCAGAATAGAGGCTAGACCTCAAGAAAATATTTTTATACAATATTTAAATTGATCTAAATTTATTTATATGATTTAAAGATGTTCTAATAGACCAAAAATGCTGTTTAGCTGTCCAGTAAGGCAGAGCACTTGTTTTCCTGTAGTATAGTCCTTTGAAGTATGTAACCTTTGGCATGCACTTTGGCATCAGTCTTTCCACAGTGAGTAAGCACTGTTTGGGTTTCCTCCCCAGTTCTTTGCAACCAGAATATGCACTAACGGTACGTGTTGTCCAAACAATCCTAATGAAATGTCTGACTTCAATATCAGTTTTTCTCTCACAGCAGCATTTTTATGGAGCTACTGACCACACTCATAAACATCCAAATTAGTGAGTTTATTAGACAAAGAGCATAGAGACCTTCATTTATATTCAAAAAATCTGTGGGCAAGGTAGAACAATACTAAATACCTAAACTAGGGCTGTTGAAGCCAAGTTCCTTGACAGCAAGCCTAACTAAACTGATATCCTAATGAGATGTTTAGCCTGATGCAAGACAAAAGTGATTACTGTGAAAGCAGTGCATAGGAACAGTGCATAGGAAGCTGCCTTATACCAATATACCTTATACCTCAGTCTTCTAGAATCTGGCCGGCAGCATCTCTCCAGAGTCTAATACATTTTCAGCAAGTCTTCATAGCTCTACAAAAGCCCAACTCCACTAAAATATGGTATTTTCTTTTAATGAGAAATGAAAAGAGATTCTAAAATTCATAAATTATTCTAGCAGTAAGAGTGGACTGGCAATTGTGCTACTTCTAATATAGCAACTGACATCCTGGTGTCTTTTCACACACTTGTGAAATGAACTTTTGAGTTAAATCTGAATGGCTTAATACATACCAGTTATAGTCATCGGGAAGAGCTGAATATGTAGATTTGGGACAAGCACAAAATACAGATGCATCTGAAAATATAAGAGCCAAGTAAAACACCGGAAACAGAAAACAGCACAATGCGGGTTTCCTTTGAACACTGCTGAGCATAAAGTGGTCATTGTAACAACTCACAGTACTAAACTAGGGATTGGAACATAAATCAATGTGAAGACATGTTAAGTCAGGCATCCCCAAACTCGGCCCTCTAGATGTTTTGGGACTACAATTCCCATCATCCTTGACCACTGGTTCTCTTAGCTAGGGATGATGGGAGTTGTAGTCCCCAAAACATCTGGAGGGCTGAGTTTGGGGATGTCTGTGTTAAGTTATCTCACTTTTCAAAGCCTCTCCCCAAGCAATGTCCCTCACTGGCACTGCACAATATTTACAGGTGTCAGACTGCTTTGAAAAAAAGCAGTATGACACTACATAACCCTATAGATACATATGGTATAACAGAAGAGCTACACAGCTCTGTCCTACCTTTCTTGATTGATAGCCAAGTATTCTTCCCTCCCCCTGCCCCTCCTGCAGGCTGTTCAATGCAAGGGAGACCCTTCCCCAGCTTCAGGTGCCACATGGCAGAATTGCCACTCAATACGTTGCGGATAAGAAAAGAAAGTCCAGTGCTGCTTTGCCACTTCCTCTGCCTCTGTTCTCCAACTGGTGTCACTTTAGAAGCAGCCTCCATTAAAAAATGGTGGGGAGTGAGAGGAGAAAAGATGGAACCCACCCAAATTAGGTAAGGCTGGGCAAACACACACACCCTTTGGGAAGCTGGGTGTGTACGCCATTCTGCAGCAGCACACGGTCCAAATTCTATGACAGTATTCCCTAACCTGGCGCCCTCCTGATGCTGCTGAACTATGACTCCCATCAGCACCAGCAGTGTACAGCTATGCAGCTTGCACTGATGGGAGTTGCAGTCTACCACCAGCTGGAGGGCACCAGGTTGGTGAAGGCAGCTCTATGCCAAATACTCTGGGAGAGGTGGGCAGGAATAAAGGGGAGGGCTCTACTTTTCCATCCATGTAAGGCTACTATGCCATTGCAGGTTTTCCCGGTTATTGCTCCTCCCCTCCAACAGAGTGATTGGGCATATAGTCTTCCTTCTTGCATGTCTGTCAGCCAGCAGCGCATTTCTCCAGGCTCCCTGGACACAGACTCGGGCAACAAGGCTTGAATGGGAAAAGAAAGAAGCGTCTCTTCTTGTACCACCAGAGTGCTGTTGAACTGCCTTTGCTGCAGCAGAGCTGGCTCAGTCATGCTCCTCTTGAGTGGAGACGCAAACTCTTTTCCCATCTAGAACCACAAGCTGCTTAGCTCCATGGTGATGGCAGCAGCAGCAGCAGCCACCTTCTGTGTGTGCAAAGCAAGATCCCACTCCATTAGAGTTAAAAGAGAATCCATGCACACTTACTAGGAGACAGAACTTGCTTGGTGAAAGCGGCCAAACGCGCCCATGCAGTCCTCGACAACACAGCCCTTCGTGATGCCATGGCCATAGTAGCAGGCAAAACAGCTGTCACGTCACAGTGATGTTTAAAGAAAATCTGCGCAGTTCAGTCCGTCACTGTTTGGGAATCAGTGGTTTGTCAGGAGATTAGTCAAAACGTATTAGATTCACAATTTGCAAGTCACCTTGTACACATTTCAATAGCTTCCAGGCTTTCACTGTTTAATTTTTCATTATGCAAAGTCTTCTCTATCTTTGCCTTGCTATTTCCCTATGACAGGTGTGGGGAACCTCAGGCCCAGGAGAACAATGTGGCTTGGCAGGACTCTCTTCCTGGCCCTCAGAACTCTTCCCCAGCGATACCTATTGCTGCCTCTGCTTTGCTCCCCCCCCCCCAAGTGCTTTTGGTTGGCTAAAATGCATCCTTGACTGCGTGTCTGTGGTGTATGCAGAAAACTCTGATGTATGGCTGGAATGCTGTCAATTGTTACAAAGGTAAGAGTCACCTTAATTTCTCTGCTCCACCCATTTTGTGTCCTAGAGTCCACCAACCACTTTCATGAGACAACCAATGGGTTGCCTAAAAAAAAGCTTCCCTCCCCTCCTCTAAAATTTCATTATACCAGTTGTACAGACTCTGGAGGCAGTGGTGTAGTAGTCAACCAAGTGCAACTCAGAGCAGACCCACTGGATTTACTGAACATAAATCATGAATACCACCCAGGAAGTTTACCTCAGCTTTGAGCCCCACAAGACAATGCGAGTGCTCCATGGCTCAGTCACAGCATTACCAAACAATGTTATCATGAACTGCCTGAGCCATGTGAGAACAGTTCTTTCCTCATATAATTTATTTTTAAACACTTTTTATCCTGCTTTTCTGCAAGTCTGTACATCTTTTCAGAAGTTAATCTCACTGATTTCAATGAAGCTGATTCCTGGGTAAGTGGGTACAGGATTGCAGCCTTAAAACAATTAAAAATACAACATAAAAACAGCAAACAGCAGTACAATAATCAAAGGGTTCCAGATACCTCCTTCCACAAATAAACCCGATCTAGCTTGGAACCAAAAGGAGAGATCAGGATGATGCACACACACACACACACACACAAAAAAAAACAAAAAACACCACACCTAGCTTGCAGGACTGTTTAGAGCTAGCCTGCCACCACACTCTTGAACAACTTGGCCCCAATTAGCAGCTGGTTGACAGAATGCTGTTCACTCAGGTTCAGCAAGATATTTTTCAGAAGAGATTTTTCTCCTTCCCAGACCCTTCTTCAGCAGCAAGATGGTATCAGCTATGATGGGCAGGTCTGGCTCAGGTGGCAGATTCCACTCCCATCTGCTGCTTTGGAGGGCTGTCTGTGGCTGCTGCCACCTCCACCACTGTGACCCCCTACTATCAGGAGCCTCCTACCAGATATGGAGTAGCACCACCACTTTTGCAGCTACAACCAAATACTGTTTAAACAGCATTTGCTGCTGTAAGGAAGGAGCTAGCAATGATGCAACAGGTTTCTATGTAGTGTGGGCCCAAGCCAAGCCTCCCTCTGAAGGGGTCCTTTATTCAGAGAGAGGCGGGAAGTGGTCCTGGAGAGGGTTTCTACTACCACAGAGTCCAAAGAGCAACCAACGCTGTTTCGTGCTTATTAACCTTCAACAGAGACTTTAAACAAAGAAATTCCTTCCAGTAGCACCTTAAAGACCAACTAAGTTAGTTCTTGGCATGCACACGAAAGCTCATACCAAGAACTAACTTAGTTGGTCTTTAAGGTGCTACTGGAAGGAATTTTTTTGTTTTGACTATGGCAGACCAACACGGCTACCTATCTGTAATTTAAGCAAAGAGCCACTCAACTTTTGTTGCAGCGAGTAACCTTCATGGATTCATGTGCAAGGCTGTCAAAGCCACACACTGTATAGGGAATGCGGGCAACGTTCTTTACACTGAATTCCACTGGTTACACCCCTAGCAGCGAGCAAGAACAGTATACCGTATATCCCATGCCTGCCTTGATTCGCCTCAGGCTCGCTTCTGTACACGCGTGTGTGTGCTTTCAGATGCAGATCCAAGGTCTCTCCAGAGCGGCAACTAACCATCCAAGCCAGCCAATAAGTATTTGCCGCACTGCAGAAACGAACCCGGATGATTCGACCGGTCGTCAGAACACTAATGCCCAACGCTAGAAGTTCTCGGATCTGTTTTAAGGCAGGGTGCGGCGGCATCATTGACAACAGCTCAGCCACGGGGGCGCCTTGCTCTCGCAGTGAAATCGCTGCTCGGAGGAGGCAGAAGTGAACAAGCGCGCCTAATGACCCGACCGGGGCATTCTGCACGTGGCGAAGCGCTTTTGCTTCCCTTCGCCTCCTCATCGCGCCCCAACCGCAGGAAAGGATTAGGATAGGGGCTTTTCGCTTTCGGCGCTGATTTCCCCGGCAGGAGCAAGAAGAGGATTCCCAAGCGCCAAACCGACAGGTCAGGTTCTCGTTGCTCCCCGGCTGCCTCTCCCACTTTCCAGGGCAAGGCGGCCAGGAGGCGAACTCGGAAAAGGTGAAGGGAGGAACGAAGCCGCTTACCCGGACGAGTCAACCCAGCAGCGACGGAGCCCGCCGGTCTCGCAGGAACCGTCCGCTTCTTCCTTTACGGCAAAAAGGAACTCGCGAGGCAACGTCCGGGAGCTGCTCTCCTAAGCACCAAAGCACACTGGGGAATGTAGTCCTGGCAAGGGCCCTCCGAAGGCTGCCCAATGAAAAAGCAGCTGAGGTTTTTAAGACTGCATGTTTTTAATTTCAGACAGTGGGTTGCAGCAAAAACAACAGAGCACGTTAGTCTTTAATTTGTCACAAGACTCTTGCTGGTTTTGCTGTTTTTTTTTTTGTTTTTTTTTAGGAGCATAGAAACTTTCCACCCACACTGATACATAGAGTTAGAAAGAGGTGGTACAGGGGCATTTCTCTTCCAGCCAACTGTTTCACCCTAACTTTAGCAGGCGAGACTTTCCCTGCTCTGGGGAAGGAGCACAGTTCACCATAAAAGCACCTGCTTTTATGCATCAGGTGGGGGAATCTCGGGTTCAACACCTCAGGTAGGGCTTGGAAAGATTCCTGTCTGAAAGCCTGGGCTGGGCAGCTGCTACCAGTCAGTGTTGGCAATACTGAGCTTGGTCTAACTCAGTGTAAGGCAACTACCCTCTTTGAGAGAAGATTTGCTTTGCATGCAAAATGTGCCTCATTTAAGCCTGGCATTTGCAGGTAGAAGGATGTCTGTCTGCACCCCTGGAGAGCTGCTGCCAGCCAGTGTCTGCAATAGATGGCCAATAGTCTATGACTCAGTTTAAGGCAGCTTCATGTGTTCCTAGTGTGGGGTTGAAACGTTGATAAATGCTTTGTCTAACAAATTTCTGCATGCCAGGCAGCTGTTAAATAAAGGCTGAGGAGCACTGCAGGTGGCAACATATACAACTTTCGCCACTATTTTTGTGAATTCAACTCAGTCAGTTATGAAGAGTGCTGTGGATTATACAGGCATGGTAGCAGAAATGTGCATATGTGATTAGATAGAATCAAAGGCAGAGCTCTTTCCCTTTAATCAATATGAAGCAGAATTAATTCAGCAAATCTGACTTTTTGCTGCTATGGTATAACAAACTGCTCATGCAAACATGACAGCTCTAAAAAAATAACCTAGAATATTCTCAGATTCATTTTTGGCGTAGCTCTTGGCTATGAATAGAGTTTCAAATGCTACGCACTTGAGTTGGAATGTTGCTGGTATCTTTAAAAAGTCTTTGCAGGAAGCAAAGTTGAAGCAAGGATAATTTGGAAAGGGGATTGGCATATAATTTCACTGCTTGTGACTGAAGGGCAAGGAGTTGAGTTACAGGGCTAACTGCAGTTGAAGATCTAAAAGGAATCTGCTTCTAGGAATGAATTTCTCTTCCTCCCTCCCTCTCTCTCTGTGACAGCTTCACACTTACAAGTAGTTAGATTATGATTACGTAAACTTGGGAAAACGTAAAAACAATGCGGAAAGCAATTAGAAACCTTTAGTTCAGAATTCATGGCAAAGCCTTCATAAGCTAGAGTTTAGGCCAAAATAGTACTAGCAGGGTGGCAAAAGGCAAAATGAGAGGTAACATTATGTTTGTGTGGATGCCCAACAGTAACATATACAAAGAGAAGTTTCATTTTGACACAGGTACAAAAGAGGACAGGATTGCAGTGCCTTTACTAGAACTGTACTGTTCTTGTGTAGAAGTGGGGTTTTCTAGTGGCGTTGCATGTCAAGCAAAGTTGAGAAAAGACTGCACTTGCTGAAATTTCGTCCTTCACACAACTACTCAAGGAGAAAAAGTCTAGTCAACTTTTGTACTTAATTATCATTCCTGATCTACTGTGGAACATAGAAAACTGCCTTATATAGTCAAGCTATTGGTTCATCTAGCTTAATCTAGCTTAG
This sequence comes from Podarcis gaigeae, assembly GCF_964106915.1. NCBI lineage: Eukaryota > Metazoa > Chordata > Lepidosauria > Squamata > Lacertidae > Podarcis > Podarcis gaigeae. The sequence continues at coordinate 36,202,749 of NC_139686.1, forward strand.
TATTGCCTGCACTGATATTAAGTGGCTCTCCAGGGTTTCAGCCCTATCTAGGGATTGAACCTGGTACCTTGTGTATGCAAAACAGATGCTCTATCATTGAGCTAAAACACTTCCCCAGAGGTACTGAAGAAAGTAGCAAAATTGTGTTATCATTAATTTACTACTATTGTTTTGAACGTCACCTGGCTTAAGTTTTATATAGACTTGATTCAGATATCAAATTAATGCATAGGGTGAATTGGGCTGTTTTTTGAATATAACTACTGTAAGAAATCCAGAACACAAATTTGCACACTGAATTGAGACCACTGTTTAACTTGACAGGAATGAGCTGCAACAAACCTTCAGTTCACACACTCCTCCTCTCTCCTCTTCCTCTGGCACACCATCAAGGAAGAGATAGAAAAGAGAACAGGAAGCTTGCACCTTTCAAAGTTACCGTATGCAGAAGGGGGAATTTCAGGAGTTGTAACTTGTTGTCATGCAAGCTAAAGCTACTAAAATCACCTCTTCTGCACATAAGTGCAGGAACCCTGCCCTCTTTTTCATCTGGGCACCCTAGCTGCATGGAGTTCTTTATTTCCTTTAATTTGTATTTGGGTATACTGTAGCTGAATGAAGGACTTGTAGCTGTCTCTCACACTAACTATATGCATGTTCTTTCAGCTGCTAATATGTGTCCTGCATCACCCAGTACCAACTCTTTTGTATTGTTGGTTTTGTTTAGATCAGTATGTAAGTTTAAGGGTGAAGATGCTAAATTGCTAAATTGGCGTTCTAGTTTTCTCTCAATCACAGCATTTTTCACATGGTTTTGCCAAGGCTAGATCTTGTGTTAGTCAGTGTATCAACGATACAGACTTTCAATATTTGCTTTCAGTAGCCAATAAGTCCAGCTCACCTTTGTCATTTGGCTTTTACCCTACCTCTGTAAACAAACCAAATGTTTCAAAATTCCACTCTTGCACGTTTCAATGTGACACTTTCAGCTCTTTTGGATAGGAGATAGCGATATCCTACTCTGTCCCTGTGGTTCAGAAGGAATTGAAACAGTATGACATGCCTTATTATTTTGTAACTAACATTGAGATATCCAGAAAGAGCTGATTAATCCGATATATAATTTAATCATTTGAACATTGCACGTTTCCCCTCTCCCCGATGCAAATAAGATTGCTACAGAAACTGTAGTTTTTGTAGTTGAGATCTATGAATATATGAGTACAAATCTTACCTAAACAAATGTAACCATGTTTTCCTACCTGTTAGAAGAGATATTCAAGAATTTTGTATCTTCCATTTTTGTGTGTTAACTGATGCAGAAGTTTTATTGTGAGGTCTGTTCATACATTGATTGAAGACTAAAATGATCTCTGTATAATTCTGTTACTTTACATAGGTGGTAGTCAGCTGATGTTGAGAGGATATATAAAATGCTGTAACCCTCTTACATATTTTGAAAATGGATGCCACAGCATTCTCCTTATGACCTAATTAAAAAGCCATGACAGTAGAAAATCTGAAAACAAAAAAGCCCACAGTCTGCCAATAAAAGTCAAATAGCCTGATGTCATTAACAGTCCCTCTGAGTTCAATTTATTCTCAAGTAAGCATGCGTAGGACTGTAGCTTGTAGTGTGCTCTGGGTCGAAGCTAGAAGCATGTAATTGCATATAACATAGGTCATTAGGTCATGGGGGGAGATCTTGGTTTGTTCCTCCTTTTGGAGTAAACTGCAGCAGTCTGCATCAAATGAATCATGCCCCGATCTGAACATAGACACGCAGATGAGATCATAAGTCTATGGACCCAGTGGCGTAGCGTGGGTTGTCAGCACCCGGGGCAAGGCAAGTAATTTGCACCCCCTAACCCGTGGATTTGCACCCCCTAACCCGTGGATTTGCGCCCCTAACCCTAACCCCCAGATGTTGCGCCCGATGCGGCCGGCCCCCCCCCTGCACCCCCACGCTACGCCAATGTATGGACCTTACTAATCATTGTCCCTGCCTACTTACATTTTTTCCAGTTACAGATAGGTAGCCGTGTTGGTCTGCCATAGTCAAAACAAAACAAAAAAATCCTTCCAGTAGCACCTTAAAGACCAACTAAGTTAGTTCTTGGTATGAGCTTTCGTGTGCATGCACACTTCTTCACACTTCTTGGTATCTGAAGAAGTGTGCATGCACACGAAAGCTCATACCAAGAACTAACTTAGTTGGTCTTTAAGGTGCTACTGGAAGGATTTTTTTTTGTTTTGTACTTACATTTTAGTTGCCTTCTTTTTACTTGGTGATCTGAGTTCTGGCTATTTCTTTCTCTTTATAAGACATTCCTAGCTGCTAGGAGCAGCTAGAGCGTGTGGCGTTTGCTCCATATTGCCAAATTTAGCATCCTGCAAACCTTAGTTTTCACTTTAAAAGAAGGCAAAGTTCTACTTCTTAAGGCCGCGAAGACGGATTTGAAAGTGTGAGGCGATCTACGATATAGTCATCGTCTTGCTCAGCTCAATGCATTTTCCATGAGTAACAGAAGCAGGATAAAATACATAAAATAAGGGAAGACAGTAAAAAAAATTCTCACAGAACTCAGGTTCTTGGCGCGGCAATGTGTAAATCAACATTCTTCTATTGCTAACGCTTCGTGTGTCTCTGACGAAGGGCGCTCTGCCTTCCACGGAAGCTCCTGACACGAGGCACCTGTGTTAATTCGGAAGGTGCGGCCAGGACAAACCTGCTCGCGCCTCCTGGCGCCGGGACTACACTTCCCAGCATGCCTCGCTAGGCGCTGCCGGTGACGTCACGGGAAGTGAAGCGCAGAGCTCCTTCCGGTAGTGCGTAAGCCCCGAGCGGAGCCGAGACCCAGCGGAGCCTGAATCCCAATAAGACAAGATGGCCGGGCTGCCCCGCAGGATCATCAAGGTACCCGCTCCCCTTCCTCCTCCGGCCTGTCCCCACCCCCTTGCCCCGCTCGGCCCTCAAGCTGCGCGCAGGCCTCGCCGGGCCTCGCGCCCAGGCCCGGGGCCGCCGGAGCCCCGAGGAAAGCGCTGAGGGCAGCGCGGCGCTTCCGGTGAGCGGGGCAGGCAGGCAGGCAGGCGGCGACTTCGCCCTCCTTCCTTCCCCCGCCGCTGCAGGGCGCGGGGGGCGAGGCCGGCCTGGTGGCGACAACAGCCATCGCCGTTCGCGGGAGGGACCAGCCGGGGCGCGCCTCAGGGGCGGCAGCGCTTTGCGAGCATCTGCCTGCCGGGAATGAATGGGAGCCGCAAGCAGGGCGGATGGAAGGCGCCCCCCCCCCCGCCACCTTCCGGGCCTGGATTCTGAGCCGCGCGAGTCACGGCGCTGGTCCCCGCCCTCTCCGCCGCTGCAGCCGGCGCCCCTGCCTCTGCTGAGCTGCGGCAGGGCCAAGGGAGGCGGCCGGGGCGGGCTCTCTCTCTCGCTCGCACGAACTAGGCGGGCGAGACCTGGCAGTGTCCCAGGCAAGCTGGTGGGAAGCGGCGCACGACACCCGCATGGCAGGCGCAGCTTTGCCTAAGCCTCGCGTCGGCTCTCAGGCAGCAGCAGAGTCCGCTGCTGGCTCACCTTCTCACGAGGGTTGGCCAGTACGGTGGTGATTCCCAAAAGTGAATGGGCTTAGCCAAGGCTCTCTCCCCTCCCCAAATGCGAGCTAGGTTTTGTTGCATTGCCTTTAAAAAATATTTTTTTTTTAAAGGGAGAGGGTTGCATCCGTTGAATCAGAGTAGGCCCATTGGCGCCAACGTGGTATATAGTAGCTAAAATATTGGACCTGGGAGACAGGAGCTCTAGTCCCCAACTCACTGGGTGGCCATGGGCTAGTCTGTCTCTCCGCCTAACCTGCCTCTCAAGGTAGTTGTCAGGATGAAATTGGGAGAGGGCTGAACTGTGCACATTTGAACACCTTGGAAGAAAGGTGGGATATAAATGTAATAAATAAAATGAATAGACCTAGGTTAGTTAGGTCCAGTCATTTCTGTGGTGTGAAAAACACTGGATGTGGCCCAGAATGTTTTGATTTCATGCTGCCAGATAAAACACATATGCACATACTTCTCTTGAGTTTTTGGGTGCTATCATGTTTGGCGTATTATGGAGCACAAAAAATGGTCATGAAATTGTATCGATTTTTCTTTTCACATGTAGCTTAAAAGTTAAAAACAGGAAGTATCTGATTTAAAATAAAGAGCTTCCAGAACTAACACCCTTTGTGTGTTGATACTATCACTGCTACACTTTCAGCAGTGCACCCTTGATATGTAATTCTGAGTTTTCAGATTACGGGTTACATGATTTTAACAGTGCTCTGAAAAAGTTACAAGGCTGTGTTTTCAATCAGTTTGGATTCCAGTAAGTGTTGCTGTGGAAAAGATTTGTATGATTGAGACATTGTACTCTGTTCTTAGTTGTGCATAGAATTGCTGCTAAATGTATACTGTTGAAAGCTCCAGCCAACTTGCAACCCTAAATTGTACTTAAGCAGGGGGTTAGGTCCCACTGAGGTCTGTGGAACATGGAGTAAACATGTTTAGGATTAAGTAGTTAAATGAGCAACAGTGAGAGGACTTTTGTGGACATGTTCTGCTTGTGAGCTTTGCAGAGGCATCTGTTTGACCACTGTCAGAAACGGGATGCTGAACTAGATGGACTATATGTCTGATCCAGCAGGCCTCTTAGGGTATTAATGGGAAACCTGCCATTGATTTACCTCTGTTTTATTGAAGGAAAAACATGTAATGTTCTACAGTCAGTATGCTGAGAGAAATGTTCACTATAGTATGAGTAAATTCATTGTGTATTTACCTTATTTTTATTCTACATACCCATTTGACTTGGAAATATTGAGTTCACTCACACTGAGTTCAGTGGGATACACTCTCAAGTGTGAAAAGGGATGCAGCTCAGATTCAGTTCTACTCCTTGTTACATGGAGAAACAAAGAGCTACACAAGTTACTGAAACTGTGCAACTAACCATGAAAGACCTTAGCTTTTCCACTTGATAGGAGATCTCACCAGGCATTGATTTCAAGCCTATCAAAAATTGAAACTGAAAGCTGATATTTCCTAGAAAGTGATTTCTAACCTAAAACGAAACTTATATAAAACTTGAACTCTTAATTTCTGAATGGATTGTATACTTGCGTTGCTCATGTATGGAATCACAAAATAAATGCAAAACCTAAGTCTTGTTACAAAAACAATGTTGGAAAATTTACAGGAATCTGAAATGTTAGTAAGAGACAAATAGTTTCCCAGCTATCCCCAAATAATTTTGAAAGTGGCAAATAGGCAGAGCAGTTCAACCCCCACCCTCAGGATCTTGCATCAGTCTTAGCACTCAAACTCCCCCTTCTGTCAGCTGAATGTAAGGAGAGCTGCCAGTGGAATCCCCTCCCCATGGGAAGCCCCCAAAAGGGGATTTATGGAGCCCTTGATTAACCATCTCAATAGTCAATAGTAGTTGCAATTCAAAATACCCATCCAACATGGAGCAATGACTCAATATATGCACTAATTTTTGTTAAAAGGCTTTCTAGTCAAAAAATAGTTTTTAAAAACGCACTCTCTCGAAAGGACTTGAGGCACAATCCCAACTCCCACAGGCTTTGCTGAGCAGCAGGGCCACACAGCACTACTGTTCGTTGTAGCCACCACAGAAGATTGAGTGGGGGGCAGAACTATCGTGCCTGATGTTGTCAATGAGACCCACTGAGGATCCAATGGATCCTGGACCAACTCAGCCCCTTCATCCGAACACCTCATTTTAGTAGCAAGTGCCTTTCCTTCTGTGTATTGCGGAGAATGTAGGAGAGGGGGATTGGGTATTTTCTCCTCATCATCATTATTACAAAAGGCAGAAACTCCATTGTAAACTAAACAAACTTAGGTCCTTTCTTTTTTCTCTCTCTCCTTCCCTCCTTTTGCTCTGAGGCACAGAAATGACGCATGAGGGCAGCAACAAGCAATGGCTGGCTAGTAAGCCAAGCCAAAGTTTGTGGACCCTGGTTAATTGGGGTATGTGTGAAGCTGAGTTCTTGTGATGTGCATTATCTGTTTGAAAGGTAGGACACAATAGAAAAATATAGAATTGTACACAGGGTTCAAAATTAGCAGGGTGCCAGGCGCATATTGCGCCGAAAGGTTCTCCATTTGTGAGCACCTCAAAAAGTCAGAGTGCAATTTTTTATGCCTGGCCGACACTCAAGGATTACTGAAATATATGTGCTTTGAAGCTTCAAAGTACAGTATATGTTATGTTAAGGAATTTAACAATAAAGAGTAGAATGTTTTAAAAACTGAAGTATGGTACCAATATTTTTATTGTAAACACCTAATGAAACATGACTAAGCGGCTTAGTCATTCTGGCCACATGACCTGGAAAAACTGTCTGTGGAAGCGGACAAACGCCAGCTCCCTCGGCCTGTAAAGCCCACAACCCAGGTCCCAGAAGCCATTTGGCTCCTAGCTTTTCTATCCCAGTTTCTAACACTGATTGTACAGGCCACACCAGGCAGAAGCTTTTGTTATCCTTGTCAGTACTAAACTGTAGCATATTAATCTATTTGAGAATAGTTTTTCTTTTGGCCTTCTGTATATTAGTTTGTAGGGACGCAGGTGCCGCTGTGGTCTAAACCACTGAGCTTACGGCTTGCCGATTGGAAAGTCAGTGGTTCGAATCCCCGCGATGGGGTGAGCTCCCATTGCTCAGTCCCTGCTCCTGCCAACCTAGCAGTTCAAAAGCACATCAAAGTGCAAATAGATAAATAGGTACCACTCTGGCGGGAAGGTAAACGGCATTCCATGTGCTGCTCTGGTTCACCACAAGCGGCTTAGTCATGCTGGCCACATGACCTGGAAGCTGTGCGCCTGCTCCCTCAGCCAGTAAAGCGAGATGAGCGCTGCAACCCGAGTCGGTCACGACTGGACCTAATGGTCAGGGGTCCCCTTACCCATATATTAGTTTGTACATAGTTCAAAACCACTAAACTAGCATTTCAGTGACAAGTCTTATGTAGCTAGTCAGTTTAGTGGTGGGTGCCAGTGTGGTGTAGTGGTTAAGAGTGGTAGATTCATAATCTGGGGAACCGGGTTTGCGTCCCCGCTCCTCCACATGCAGCTGCTGGGTGACCTTGGGCCAGTCACACTTCGCTGAAGTCTCTCAGCCCCACTCACCTCACAGAGTGTTTGTTTTGGGGGAGGAAGGGAAAGGAGAATGTTAGCCGCTTTGGGACTCCTTCGGGTAGTTATAAAGCGGGATATCAAATCCAAACTCTTATTCTGCCTTTGTAGTGACAACACACAGATGTTTCTAGTAAAGTTATGCTGCTCTCTTTGTTTGATCCCAGATCTTCTGGGACTGAATGGCCTTATGACCGTGGCTGCGTCACTCCACTGTGTACTAAGCAGGTTTGGGCTTCTTTGCCATGAGTACAGTGAGTTTGTATTGGAGCAATTGCCAGCACTGGCACAGATCACTGACCTGGAACTTGTAGGGTTTCAGTATCAGTAGTATTTTTAACACATTTGATTTCAGTGATAATAGAGCCAAGCTGGACTGCTACTCTATAATTTATTTGAAGGCATTAAAACCATACATAGAAACACCTTGCTGTTCTTCCAATACCTCTCCTGAGTTCTTCAAGTAACTTTTATAACAGTATGTAAGATTTGGATACGCTGTACCTCAGTTGCAATAATAATAGCCTACCTATCACAACATTTCTGGGGCCTTTGTAGAGTATATCTAGAAAGATGACTGCAGACATGCTGTCTCACTGGTCTTTTTAGCCTAAATGTTACTGTGCCTATTTACTCCAGTGTGTCCTGCAGCAGGATTGCAATTTGAAGTGTGAAGACTGTGTCAGAACTCTAGAACAGACCCACGCAATTAGGAAAGCAGACTTACAGCCATCCTGCCCAGCAAGCAAGAAAATTGAATAGCTCCTAAACTGGCATCAGTTTACCCAACATTGTTCTTTCACTACGTGCTGCAATTTAAACCTATTTATGCAGCATGAAAGTAGCAAAAGTTTCTTTTCTTGTGAAGTGCCAATTTGGAAGGGTAGTTTGGTTTGTTTGTTTAACTCTAAAAATGTTGAGACATATTCTGTAAATCAGATATGCCAAAATAAATATGACTAGGTCTCAGATATAAGTATCAGCGTTGTGGGAGGGAAAGACTATCTCTCAAATGAGTTGGGAGGAAACAATTTAGGTGTGGGGCTTGTGACTCAGATTGAAGTGGCAAGGAGAAGTAAAATGGGCTAATGACTGAGCAACTGAACAGATGATCAGGAAATAGGATCTGCAACTGTCTTTACTCATGTATGACAGGTGTCTGGTAATCTCAATCTCTTTAAATGATTTTTGACTACTGGCTGAGATCTAATAATAGCTCTGGTTCCTTTAAAAGTTACAAAGAGGTGTGGAAAGAAGGCATCAGATGTCATAAAGGCAGTGAGCAAAGCTGAGAGAATGCTCCAGCAGGAAATTGAAAAGTGTCTTCATTCTTGTTCTTCCTACACCTCTAACATTGGTTGTTGGCATCAACAAACTGCTTGGTGCTGTGGAACACCAAGTTGTACAGTCTGCACCTAGGGGGCTTTGCAATCTGAATCTGATAGGAGAGGACATGAGGACGGACCAGTGAGAGAAGGAAGAGGATGATGAAAATGTAGAGCTTAAAGTGAGTCAGGAAAGGCTTTTATGGAAAAAGTCATTGAAATCAGTGATTGGAAGGAAGGGAGAGAGAGAAAAGGCTCTCACTAATGAAGACAGTAAAAGAAGGCACATGGATCGTGTGAGAGTTTAGGAGGTACATGAAGAAAAGCATTTTCTCCATTTTTTTTCTTGGGATTGGAATATATTAAATACTTTGTTAAAATTAAACTTCACTGCTTTAAGAATATGAATGGCTTGAGTACAGTTTGGTATACATTATTTATGACAGTTAATTGAATATTTATTTTTAGCCTGATAAATGCATTATTCAGATAATAGCTGGGAAAATATGTAGGCCAGCGTCCAAATAACTGTGACACTAGTTCCATGAGTCAAAGGGAACTATAGACTTCATTCCATCAATATCAGTCTCCTTGCCACAAGGAAAACTGCTTGTGAAACCAAGGGGACTTTCCAAAACAGTTCATGACCTGTGTGAGAGTCACTGTTCAGATATAAGACACAGATCCACTAGGCCTGGCACAAGTGCTATGATGAAAAGCAGCTCTTTTGAGTCCGAGACTCAGTGTCAGATATGGAGCTACAAGTTATTGCAACTCACAGTATCTTAAGTATATCTTAGCTTTTGTTGTTAATACTGTAAACTGTAACAAAACAAAAAAATAAGTTTTTACTTCTTAGTCTCAGGGTGCAAACTAATGCACACTTACTGTATCTGAGCATAAGCTCCATTGAAGTCAATAGGACTTATCTCTGAGTAGACAAGAACTGTCTGAAACTGTTTGAGGACTCTTTGAGACAGGCCTGGGAAGCAAATATCCTGTTGATGTAACTTAAGAAATAGCAATGGATCTGGGTATTCTAAAAATAATGAACACTTCTGCTATACTGAATCTGCAGTCCTAAACTCATTAGGGAATGAGCCCCATAGAACATAGTGAGACTTATTTTGAGTAAACATATTTATCGTAGATTGTGCTGCTGTTCAGACTTGCACCCTGATTCTTTATAGAAGTAATAGTCAATGCCTGACATTTAACAGTGTCCATCCATCAGTGAATGAGTTCCCCTTCCCCTCCTCTCCCCTTCAGGAAAAGCTTATTTCTCTAGACAAAACCATTTCCTGAAAAATAATTCATAGCCTGAAATACTGAAGTTTCATTTTAAACTTCATGGACATCAGAAAAAGGTTTATATGAATTGAAACAGGTTTTCCACAATTAATGTGCCTTGCTTTTGTGTGGGTAGTTTTCAGACATTCATGTCCCTTGATTCAGAAGATGGAGGAAGCAAGAGAATTCAGACCACGTTGTCTAAACATTGCAGGAGTGATGTGCTTGGCAGATTCCCAGATCACAATTCTGCACCAAATAGCTGAAGATATTCTGTATTTTTTGATACCAATCCAAGGTTACTTGTTTAGTAATGCAGCCAAACACAATCTCACTGTTATCAACACTATCATTACTATATTGCATCTTGTAGTGAACTGATTTGTAGTGGCATGAAATTGCTGCAGAGCAAGATTATCTGGAGTTTTGGTGTATGTTGTCAGCAACGTGCTGATGACACACAGATCTACTCCTCCTTAGTGCAGGTGTAGCAGTGGATGTGCTGGACTGTTGTCTTGTCTCGGTAATGGACTGGATGACAGCCAACAAACTGAAGCTCAATCCAGACAAGACTGAGGCACTGTTAGTGGGTGCTTCCCTAGACCAGATGGATGGGATGTTGCCTGCTCTTGATGGGGTTGGTTACACTCCCTCTGAAGGCCTGGGTATGTAGCTTGGGGGTACTCCTGGATCCTTTGCTTGAGGTTCAGGTGGCCTCAGTGGCATGGAGTGCCTTCCATCAGCTTCAGCTGGTGGCCTAGCTGTGCTCCTGTCTGGACAGGGATAGCCTAAATTCTGTTGATTAGTTGCCGGGCCCAGTTCAAAGTGTTGGTTTTGATCTATAAAGCCTTAAACAGCTCAGGACCACCTCTCCCCATATAAATGGATCCAGACCCTGCAATCATCATGTGAGGCTATTTTGCCTGCATTGCAGGGGGCTGGACTAGATTACCCTTGGGGTAATGTTAGAAATTGAGATAGAAAAGCTAGGAGCCAAATGGCTTCTGAGACCTGGGCTGTGGGTGCCAAAACAGAATGTCTAGTTGACACTTGGGGGTGACAACACTTTTTATTATTTTGATAAGCAGGAACTAATACACAATTCACATAAGTGACACATTTTTAGCAGAAATTGTTAATACATGTTTAATTTGGTGTTTGCAATATAAATATTGGTACCATACTTCAGTTTTCAAAGCACTCTGCTCCTTATACTTCAAGGCTTCAAAGCACATACATTTCAGTAATCCTTGAGTGTCAGCCAGTCACAAAAAATGGCACTCAGACTTTTTGAGGTGCTTGCAAATGGAGAACCTTTAGGTGTAAAATGCACCTGGCCCCTTGTTCATTTTGAACCCTGCCTTGGGTCCTTTCCAACTCCACAGTTCTATGATTTGTATATCTTTCGGCGCCAGGCAAAACATTTGGAAGTGGGGTTATGGGTTGTGTTTTTGTTTTATTATGTATTTTGTGTTTTCATTTTGTATTTTTATGTTGTGAACTGCTGTGTGATCTTTCCTGGTTATTTATTATTCCTGCTGATAGAGACATCACAAACGATAGAATGATACTGCACTTCAACCTCATCTAAATATAGCAATATGAAACTAAATTTACTAAGTGATAGCTGGACCTGTTTGCTTACATAATGGAATATAGGAAGGGGAAGTGTTTGCAGTTCTTGGTGCTGGGTTAATACAGTGTGCCTGCTTCTTCAGACTTCTTGATTTATTGATGTCTGAAAAGTTAGATTCACCAGATGGGAAGTTAATATTCTGAGGGTTTGGTAAAGGGTACTGGGAGGACAACAACTTGTATACTTCCATTGTCCATGGATAGCTGCCCTCTTAGAGGAATAGTACGTGTGTGTGTTCCACTTTGGTTTTCTCTCTCTTTCAGGAAACCCAGCGCTTGCTGGCAGAACCTGTTCCTGGAATAAAAGCGGAGCCAGATGAAAGCAACGCGCGTTATTTTCATGTGGTCATTGCAGGCCCACAGGATTCTCCCTTTGAGGGTGGGACATTTAAACTTGAACTATTCCTTCCAGAAGAATATCCAATGGCAGCTCCGAAAGTACGTTTCATGACCAAAATTTATCATCCTAACGTAGACAAATTGGGAAGAATATGTTTAGATATTTTGAAAGGTAAGTATTTTGGAGCCATGATAAGCATGACATATCTTTCTCTTCCATGCATTTTTCAGATTATTAAAATAGTTGAAAGATGATTTCATATTTCAGTTATCTTTTAAGGGGGGGTGTTTTGTATTTGAAATGTTGCTTTAGTACTCTCTAACTTGCTTCCTCAGACAAATGGTCTCCAGCTCTGCAGATCCGTACAGTTCTGCTATCAATCCAGGCTTTGTTAAGTGCTCCCAACCCAGATGATCCACTAGCAAATGATGTAGCTGAGCAGTGGAAGACCAATGAAGCCCAAGCCATAGAAACAGGTAGTGTGCCCTTACTCTAGACTAAAGAAAATTGAGCTATGTATAAAATTCTTGTCCACCTTTTAGTCTCAAATGCAGATGCCTAAAATAAATCTTTGTAAGAATCACTCCAAGTCATACATACAATAACTCAAATACCATAAATATAAAATACGTCCGGCCTTTTAAGTCTTGGGGACAAAAGAGAAGCATTGTTAATGATGTGCATGCAATTTGTGCACATAGTTTTTGTTCTGTGAAAAAATTGCCATGGGGAGACTTCGCAAAGGGAGAAGGCACAGGGGAGGTTTAACAGTTTCGCTTCCTGTACAGTGCCAAGGAAACTTCCCTCTCCAAAGCTGCTGTTTGCATTTCAAAGGTCACATCTTGGCCATGTAACTTGTGCAGTCTTGGAAGCCTACTTTCTAGTCTATGAGTGCGGGCGTCATCATGGGCTTATGGCCAAGTCTGACCTCTAGTTGACTTTTTCAGCTTTCTTGTATGAGTGTGTACATAGATTTATGTGTGGAAACTATCAAGTGAGAAACCTACTGGTTGATAAGTTGTCTCTTGTAAGCGGGTACTGCCTTTGCATCTGATGTGCGTAAGAGTCACACAACCAATGTACCATATGTTGGTTGTGTCACATTATTGATGTGAATTTGTAAATGGCTCTATAGCTTTATAAAGATGAGGGTGCAAAGCTGTGGAACATTTGGCACTTGATTCATTTTATTATATGTAGTCCTCAGGAATAGCCAGTATTCTAATGAGTTTTGGGCAAGAAAGGTGGGAGGGAGTAGAGAATTCTGAAGTTAGATGCTTTGTTGTCTAATACATATTTCTTTTCTCTTTTCAGCCAGAGCATGGACTAGGCTATATGCCATGAATAATATTTAAAATGTGCTCTGAATCAGTGTGCATCACTTTTTCCTGTTCTGCCAAGACCTCTTCCTTTTTTTTTTTTTTGTTTTTTTTTTTTTTTGGTTTGCATTTAATGGACACAGTCTTAGAAAACATTACAGAATAAAACCCAGACATCAGTTCTTTGGTGATTTAAATGCATACTAGCAAATCTGTGTCTTGTCCTAATTCACTCCTGTTCCGCATGAGCAGAGGCTAGAAGTATCATCGGGATTGTTTGTGAAATTGTTTAAAAGCAGTAGCACATCTCTGCTTTTAATAAGTTTTCCCCATCATGAGTTAAGTGTAAGCACTGTGAATGAAAGTAGTCAGGGTTAGCTGCAGGGATTTTTGTTCTAATTGTGTGGGCTCTTCCTCCCTTTTTTATGGTGATGCTAATTGTATCGGTTAAAGCAGCTAACCAGTTATACTCTAGAATATGCCCTCTAGCCAAGTCTAACTTAGACGCTGTAGATGGACAAGCTTGGCTGTTTGAACAAAAATGGGAACATTAAACATCCATCACTAATAATATTGTGATTCTGCTGTCAAGTGTAAAAACCCTCCCTTCAAGAAAAGAAAAAAAAGCTTGTGACCATTTTGTATGGCTTGTCTGAAAAATCTTCTGTAAATCTTATGTTTTAGTAAAATATTTTGTTATTCTACTTTGCCTTTGTACAGTTTGTTTTGCTGTGTTCTTTTGTTCACTTTTCAATTGTGACAATCATTTTTTTTTAATGAAGCCAGATTAGAACACTTTGATTTTCATCAACCTAACAGCTGTAGTGAAATATTGGATTCCCCCCTCTCGACCTGTATTCATAGGCCATGCCACATTAGTGTTCATAATATTTCTTTTGTTTTTAAAAAGCCTCTGATAAATGTAATTGTTATCAGAGTCGGTTAGATGCATCATTAATGTGTTTGTACTTGCAAAATTAAGTACCACTGAAGCAGGAAGCTAGCAAAACAAACAGTAATTTTGGGTGTATGTGTACCTTGTCTGTCTTGTGCTACGTATTATCCAGTATCAGAATACATTTTAAAATAACTTGGATCTTAAAAATAAATAAATAAATCCTCTGCATAAAATGAGATGTTAACAGTGCAGGTCAATTGGTTGCTAAGGTATTTACAATTAGGCTTCTTAGCTCTGGCTGTACCTGCAGTCTTTAAGCTACTACTTTCTTGACCCATTTCTTCATTTGAAGATGGAAACTTCTTATTTCTTAAGATATCACGCAAAAATGTAAATAACTCATGGGAGCATATTTTGATCCCAACTTCTACCTTCTGTATTTCTTAAAATTTCTTTTCTTTTCTTACCCTACTTCTTTGCCTTGACCACCTTTCTGATATCTCTGCTTTCCATGTGGCCAGTGTAATGCCAGCTTGGCATGGGTAATGTCTGTCTTGCAGTTTGGGGGGTGGGGGGAAAACAGTATTGAGGTCCATAATTTTCTGCCCATCATACCTATTCTAGCATCATCTGGGGTTTCTATAGAATGTGGTGTATGTATTGTGCTCTTATGTAAGATAAAGAATATCTATTAAAATCACATTTTCAACAGACAAAAATGCTTTTAGTGATGGTATTGTCAGAGTTGACTGCATTATAGCATGATAAAAGGCTGATAATCTGCTTCAACAGGAGAGAGAGACCATCTCAAAAATTGTTTCTAGTTGAAATTCTTTTTTAGATTGTTTCTGGGCTTCTAGCTAGTCCTTGTCAACTACCAATGAATAGCACCACTGTCTGCCATAGTAGAGAACTGATTGTGTTATTTTTCTCTAACACTTGCCGAGCGTTTAAGTTCTCATATGTCAATGACTAGTATGAACATAACCACATGCATAGTGGTATAATCTCTGACTACTCAAAAACAAGTCCCACTCAGTTTAATAAAAGTTATATTGAAAAAAATGCTTATGTTTGCAGCTGTAGTAGTTTTTTAAAGAAGGAAACTTTAATACCTGCATAGCAAATGGCTTTAAAATGCTGCTACCATGATATTATTTTTAAAAAGACCAGACAGCGTAAGCTCTGGCTCTCTGTATGTCACATTCTGGAATAAAACCAATGGAAAAAGTACCATAAAACCTGTTAAAAATGGTACACAGTAGCTGAAGTCAAGTACATATGGCAACTATACGGTTGGAATGTTAATTAATGTTCAAACATAGGGCATAATTTAGCAAGAGCTATACAAATTTCAATGGGTTACAGCTTAATCCTAAATATTTTTATTTGCTGTAAATCCCACTGAATTCAATTCTGCATGAGTGCACATAGGATTGTAGCTTTGAACACATGCTATATTTCTCCTATTGAAATAAATGGGCATGGGAGGCGCTTAACTTTGGACTCTGTCCTTTCCAGCCCTGCATATGTGGTAAATGTCTTTAAATGTGTACAAATAACTGTTGAATCTATGCTGTGCACTAGAGAGGTGTGTACACTCAAACTTGAGGATTTCTCCTCAGTTGCCCATGGAACTGTGTTGAAACACCTTGTGTTGAAATCTTACTAAGTTTAAAATACGGAGTTGGTGCAAAGCAGATGTATATGCATTTGTAAACTAGACATACTATATTTTTTCCATGTGTGCATTGAAAAACAGCTCTTGTGCCAAAACTTGGGAGTTTAGGCATTCCTTTAGGACTGCAGTTAAGGAGTAAAATATCCAAAAAGCCCCTCTGTGTTCTGGCTCTAAATGTTGAAAGCAGTAATTAAAGTAACTACAAGGGTTGGTTTTGAATTTCCATTTTCCACCTGAATCTTTCTCCTAATGAAGTGTAAACATTAAGAACTAGACTTTTATCCCTTAAAAAAAGGTCAAGGAATGTGGCTAAAGAGTCACTGAAGGTACTTGTATCTGTGTTTGATTGAACTAACAACTTTTATCTGTAAAGGAGTTCTAAAAAGACTATCAACAATAAATAGGTCATCTTGTTTGGTACATCTCAGCTGGTTGGAATTGTCCCACTGTATGATACTAATAAACCAAGTAGAATTATTTACGTATGTTTGCTTTATGATAGGGCTAGGTAGAAAGATGGGGTTCCTTTACTGAATTACAGTACAGGTGTTTCATATTAATCTTGGTGCTAATAAATATTCAGGCCAGTTATCTGGCATGTGTACTGATGTATGCAGCCTTGGCTTAAATCAAAATCATGTTCACGATAACTCTTTTTCCTTTAGCTGATAAAAATATAGTTCTTGTGTGTGTTCTTGAAAGAAGGAAGACCCCAGTGACAAATAAATCCATGCTTTGCATGGGTAGTTTTACAAGAGTAAACATACTGAATATCAAGTGTAATTATGGCCTAAAATAATGTGGATGTTATGCTTTTAAATGAAGCATATGCCCAGCAAATTATGGTTACTGTAAAATCTTCAGGTCTAATACGGTTA
Source organism: Podarcis gaigeae (assembly GCF_964106915.1). Lineage (NCBI taxonomy): Eukaryota > Metazoa > Chordata > Lepidosauria > Squamata > Lacertidae > Podarcis > Podarcis gaigeae. The sequence continues at coordinate 36,219,304 of NC_139686.1, forward strand.
GAAATCATGTATATCTGAGTGTAATGTACATTCCTCCTATGTTCAGGATTATTTTTTAAATGCCTGATAGGTTCTGTTTAACATCTTCTGACTGTAATGTTATGACACTGAATAAAAGGAAGAGTGATTATTCATTATACAGTGAGCTTCTCATTTTAAAGATTGGTATTCGCACAGTAAATTTTCAAGCATATTTGTACAATGAGAAAAAAGCAAGTTACCAAATAACCTCTCCCCTCGCGAGAAAAACTTTCCATGTGACAAGAAAGAAGTCCTATCCTTTTCAGAAAGCACACTGGTTCATATTAAAGTTTTAGTGGCCCAAAAATGTTTCCCTATTTTGTTTAGGATACTTCTATTGTGCCATCAGCAAAGTTTAAAATCAAGTGCACCTAAGTACAAATACAGAAATGCAAGCTAGAAGTACAAAATTAAAGTTACCTCAAAAAAGTACATAAATTTAAGCTGAACAATAACAAATCCTGAGACCCCACAAAGTTTTTTGCTTTGTAACAGAAATCCACCAGAGTGGGTGCCAGCTGAGGCTTTGGGGGGGGGGGGGACAGCATTCCAAAGTTGGCATGATGGGAAAGTACCTCTTTCCCTATAGCCATCTGCTGCACGTCATGTGTTGGGAGTACAGAAGGTCTCTTAAGAAAGGATTTGTTTGGTGCATTAAGATTCAGGAAAATGGAGAGCCTACTAGATCTTGGGAGTCCCTATTGACTATGCAGGATACAGGCAATGGAAGTTGGAGTCAAGTAATAAGTGGAGAGCAGCAGATTAGCCCTACCAGGTTGCAAGCTATAATGTAAAAGGTTTTTTAAAAGTCAAAACTTGGACTTGCAAATAAACCCAGAGCTAGTGCTCTTGCACAATGGTTAATGTGCATACTGCTCAGTCTTCGCAATCTTTCACAGCTGTGTTCTAAACTTTGTAAGTTTCCTGATTATTTTTAAAGCTGAAGCTCAAGTATAATAGTCATTTAATTTTGACGGTTACCAAAGCATGGGTAGCTGTTCAGATAGGGTCACAGCTGACATACCAACTGAAGTTGGCCACCTCAGTCTCTACTGGCAAAGCTTGAGCCAGGATCACCCCTTGGTCCTTCAGGTTTAGTACAACCCTATCCAGAAGAACAGAAGCTCTATTTTCTGGTATTGTGACTAGATTGTGAAACTATTCCATTTAACAGCAACGTTGCTGGTCAAATGTCTTAAGTTTAGGAGTGACATGAGTATATAGAAATTGTTTATAAATTAAAACACAAATATACACTCACCTTATTGTCTCAGTGGACTCCCAGTACCTGTGGGAGATTAAAATTGTAGAGTAACTCAACTCATTGCCTAGTGAGGGAAAGTTACAGGCTCACATAAGAGGCCAAGCACACTTCTGCTGTGCGGTTGTAGATACTTGCTTTTCTCCATTGTTTCCTTTCACACAAGAGGGGAAAAGTTCAGTGGAATGCTGAATGTATTAATTGGGAGATGTGGAAATGTCCTTGAGAGGAGTATGTGGGGTGGGCATCCATGCCGTGGTTTAAACATATTTGTTATTAACCCCTCCCCTTTACTGGATAACATGCTTGTTCAGAGCTGCTAAGCAGTCCTTGTTCTTTAAATCTCCTAACTGCAGATTTAGCCGAGTGAGGTAATGTATCAGGAGTGTGGGGAGGCATTCTCTGTGAGCCATGCATAGTGCTACAAGGTAAAGTGTGGTCCAGACTTATACAAGGCTTTGCTTCCACACTGGCTGGATCACTGAACAGACGCACTTGGGATAGACAACAACATGCTGTTGTGCATCCTAACATGTCAGAGGAAGCAGAGCAGAGAACAAGCGAGAGCAGGAGGTGGGGAGAAGTTACTAAATTGCTCAAACCCCAGGTAGAAGTTTGCCATTTCAATGAAGATCGAGCCCTTCTCCCCCTAGTGGAGTGTTCATTGTTCTGAAAGGGATAGCCTCATACCCAGCAAGTGCAGCGGGTAGGGTTAAAGTAGACCAGGAGCAAAGAGATGGGGGCCTGAAATAACTGCCCCTTCAGGTACAAGAACAAGTATAGCATTTCCACATGACATCACTGCAGGTCACTTGTGAGTTTATAGCATGTAGCTGATGTCAGAAATGGGTGTGAGAAGCAGGAAGTGAGCCTAACCACGAAGCAATATTTGTAAGCAAAATTCTCAAGTTTGTGGACACATCCACAAAATGAAACAACAGTCAGGGACATGGGAGGCAAGCAAGAGCGTTTCTTCTTGAGTAGCTTGGGCATACAGGCAATAGGCAGCAATTCTGTATAAGTTTATCTGAAAGTAAATCCCACTGAACGCCATGGGGTTCTTGGGGTGCAAAGCATGTTGTGTACCACTAAGATATGGTCCCTGCCCTCAACTACAAGCACAGAAAAACTTCCAGGCCACAGAAGGAGGTAAAAGTCACTCATGTTTTATAAGTTTTCCAACACTGTTTTCTACTACAGACTTTGCAATACACTTGATTTGAATGAGCCACTCTCAAACACATGTTGAGTTGGAGACCACTGTTCCCAATACTTAAATCTGAATTTTATTGCTACATAAAGAAGCTACAGTCTTCGCAGATTGTGTTTCAATTTTTTTTTATTTTGGAGGATCATTTCAGATATAAAAAGTCAAAATTCTTACATCAATCTTTAAAAGAAAGCCATGCACACAGCTCAAAATGTTTACAACTTAACTTGTAGTTTTCCTTCAAACGTTTTACTTCTCAGAAGCATGTTGAGCATTTGTTCCAACATTTTGACAGTAGCCCTGGTTAGTCTGCAATAAGCACTCAGGATGGTATTTTTACTTTTAATAGCCTCTATAACCTACATAAATACTCTTGCAATGTTGGTATGGCATGTTCCCAATTAACTATTCACTGTAACAAACTCCCACTGTATTAAGTCAAGACCTGCCTATACTTCTCTGGTAATGACCTTCTGACTTTGCAAACCATGTCTTAAGATACTGAAGACATGGACTGCCCTGTGGAATCTGGTCCTAGTCAACTTTTATTTCCCTGCCTTGTGAAGCCAGCTACAGGTTCAAAGGTCACTTAGGGGGAACACTGGCCTAGTTCCACAAGAATGCTTCACTATATACTAATCCCTCAGCATTTTAATGTCAACCCTGAACCCCTTACTGGAGTTATTTGACTATGGTTTAATCTTGACAGAAGAGGTCTTAGCTGTTATTTGACACATTCATGCTGTCCGGTCTATTCTTCCAAATGACAGAAATAGACAATGTTTCTGTGTTCACTTGTCTATAAGTGAAAATGCAACAATGGCAGCTAAATAATACAGTGGACCTCTTGTCATTCCAGTGTTATGCTGCAAGACAGACTTTAGAAGTCAGTATGAATAAGGGGCCTTATCTGAAGTTGCATAGGCAGAAGAGATCTGTACACCAATATATTTAAAACTGTATGTGGCACAGCAGCCTGGAGTATTTATAAGCCATCACCTTTGATTTGGTTAGCACTGACAACTGTACATTTTTACATAACACATAAATGTTAGAAACCAAAGTATTCATGCATTACCAATATGTAGCTTCTCTATGCTTGGCTTGGTTTTATGTTCCAAAAGCAAAAGTTGAGATGAAAGCAGTTATAGTAACCAAAAACTAATTAAAATTGCTCTTACTTCCATCACTGTGATGAACAAGAGACATTTCTCATATTATTATCATCATGTGGTTAGTGATAACTGAATAAGAGTGTGGGGTTGAAGTGCTGACTTAGGAATCAGGAAAAATGCATACTTGTTAACTAGCCATTTCCTTAATCCGATTAGTGTACAAAGTTTCACATTGATGGGTCTGCCACCAGTCTACTATGAATGTTCTTTTGACCATCTGAATCAGAATATGGAAAGTAAGGCTCTTCAAGCACAAAACTGATGACATCTACAGCTCCACTCAGATTCTCTGAAGCCAGTAACTCCTGGAAGTTCTAACCTGAGCAAGATGTTGCAAGTCCATCTCCAGTTAATAGTACTTACTTATGGCTCTTGAAGCAACACTCACAACCAAACCTCTTACTGATGTTCCTTGCTTAAATGCATTTCTATGGCACTATGTGTGATTCCCACATGCTTCTAGAAGGAAAGCATATGGCACCAATATTTTCCTTAAAAACTGTAACAGCACGTGGGTTAATTTATAGCAGCATTTTTACCCAATGTATTGGAAGTTAGCGTGTAAGTTTGCCACCTTTTTCTCAGACAGGATTCCTGTGCCTTTATCTGTTATGTGATGAGCAGGAACTCACTAGGCAAAGATTCAGTGAGTGAGCTATTAAAGATTCTGCTGGTTACATAGCTATTAAGACACAGAAGTCCTAGGTAGTAACCTACTGGTGTGAGCAACAGAGTATTTACATTACCTTTTCTTTCCACTTTACACTATACACCAGTTGGATTATTTACAGTGGGTTTATGTTACATAGAAAGAATGAGAAGAGACAGTTTCATAATAGAGGTAGTTCTTTACCTCAACCACAGTAATGACTTGAGGGATCAAGGGAAAGTTCAGCGTACAGTAAATGCTTTTAGAGATTTCTGAAATTAGACTTCATATAATTTAGAGAATCTCTATAGCCATATTTTAGTTGCAAGCATTAAAACAGGATTAGAACCCCATTTAGTCTGCTTTTTTTCCTTAAAGCTCAGGACAGTTATCTTCCCAATAGTGATCCAAATCATGTGTTTTGGAAACTGGCTGGAAGAAGCTGGGATGGTCCCCAGTAGTGAATCAACACCTGCTGGAATAGCAAAGAAAGCCAAGGCTGACTTTGGCAAGAGGAGAGCAAGCAGGTTAAGGGGTTGGCATGTTAGCATTTTTCTCGAATCTGCCTGTTTGGCTAATAATTGTAAGCAAGAGCAGTGTGAAGGATTGGCAGAGGCAGACAAGCTGGCACTACTCTGGTTAGGATTTGTAAGTGAAATATTTGGGGAGGACACTTCTTGACATAGAAGGCACTTCTTTGTTGGTTTCTGCTGCCTTTTAACTTGTCCAACAAATTTTGTACTGAAGTAGGGAAATAAGGATGACTAAATTAAAAACAGTTTCCCCAAAATAGCATTTTTTGATTTTTAGGAAATTTAACAAAATTAAGCCAGACTCAAATGCCAAATTACAAATTCACTCCTGTTGGTTTTTTTTAATCAGGTTTTAAAAAGCCACAAAGAGGACCATTTAAGGCATCTTTAAGAATTCCCTGTATGGCTTTGGTTTGTTGAAATATTAAACATTGCTTAAAAAAAAAAGAATGTATATGTCTGAACATAAAGTGTTCACACACTCAATTTAAATGACTATACACATAGCACATGACCACTAACACATCTCCCCTTGTGATGGTGAACAAAAAAGTATCTGAATTTTATCTTACAGTTGAGGGCAACCCAGAAGTCTGTGCAGGAGTAACATATAGAGAGTTGTTATCAGGATGGGAAGAAACCACAGAATTTCCATTGGTTGGTGAACATCCCAGTTTCAATTTTTCCAAGTACTCTGCATGTACTGGCTTGTGACACTGAAGGACCTTGATTGCATCTTCAACTTTAAACCACTCTCTTTTCCTTCCTACAACATGAAAAGAATAAATGTTTCAAATAGTGGACATTTTGAACCTTACAATCTGTCAACTTTAAAATGAAGTGGGCAAATGTGGCTGAAACATTCTAAAGAGTCCCCCAGAGATCCACCCACTATTTAAGGGCACTTAGTAGCGGCAAGCAGAATTGTGAAAAACAAGGGTATTAACTACAGACAGCCAAGATCTTCAACTGTGTTCATAAAATTCCTAAGTTGGTCTTATGATGTTAGGTGCTGAATAAGGATCATGAACATTTGGAGCTATAAATAAAGGCTTCTAATTACCACAGTTGGCTGAATGGTTCACTGTGAGACTAACAGGCTGGTGTCTACTTTTATTAATGTATTATGTTAATTATGTGCAAATTAACATGAGAGTTAGTTTGTCCATCTGTTCCCTTGCCAACAAGCAAATAGCCTGCTTTTTATCTACTTTTTATCTACCTGTTCTGATTCATTAGAAGTATATGGCATTCTGAATATTACTCATTATCCCAAGTTCTTTCAACCAATTAGTAGTTTAAAGTATCCATAAAAACAGCATGCCATGGAGTGTCAAACTGGAATCAAACACAAAATTTATCTACTTCCATAAATTATTTTATTAATGCTATTAGAGCAGTGGCTAATTAGTGATAAAATAAAATGGTGCTGGCTGCTCTTGAGTTATCCTTTGAACCTTTTTAGTACACCTCTAACTTTAATAACTTGCAGCATCATGCTTCTTGAACACCAGTTTTTGAAAGCTATCCAAAAATAGCATGGTTCTGATACTGCATTACACACTTAGCACATGCAGGGTTGAAAATGTCTTGCCTATATTAACCGAATCCTCCCAGTCTTCCAGGATTTCAGTCACTGTAAGAACATAAACATAAGTCCTATGTTTCCGGTCTTGATTCTGCTTCAGTAGGAAGAAGAGAGAACAGACATATTAATTCACACTTGCAACATTAGATAGCTATTTACTTAGAATCACTTATATACTATCTTTCCACTATAATATAGCCCTCAAGGTGCCTAAAATTCAAACACTGCAACAAGGTCATTTAAAAATACAATGGTACACATACAAATTCAATAGTTTAAATGGGGGGGGGAATGTAAATTAGAACTGTTTTTTAAAAAAAGTCAATGGAAAAACAAGTGAAAAGCAAATGTATACTGTTGGTAGCAGTACAGAAACATGTCAGTCTTCTAAGAGGCAGCTATGAGTTCTCTTGGCAAAGCTTTACCTCTCATTTAAATTGGAGCCAGTTGAGGCATGTGTGAGTGTCTGGAGACAGTTGGAGGATGGATGGCAGTTAACAGATTGAGCTTGAATCCTGACAAGATGGAAGTACTGTTTCTGGGGGACTCCCTGGTCCTGAATGGGGTAACTGTGCCCCTGAAGGACCAGGTACACAACCTGGGGGTCATTTTGGACTCAAAGCTGTCCACGGAGGCGCAGGTCAATTCTGTGTCCAGGGAAGCAGAGTGAGACATGGTCTGGTTATTTCCTATTTGGATTACTGCAATACACTCTACCTTTGAAGGTGACTCAGAAACTACAATTAACCCAGAATGTGGTTGCTAGACTGGTGACTGGGAGCAGCCACCGGGACCACAACACCAGTCCTAAAACATCTACATTGGCTCCCAGTACGTTTTTGAGCACAATTCGAAGTGTTGGTATTGACCTTTAAAGTCCTAAATGGCTTCAGACCTGTATACGTGAAGAAGCATCTATGCCCCCATTGTTCAGCCTGGACTCTGAAGAAGCCATTCTGGTAGCTCTCTCATTGTGGAAAGTGAAGTTACCAGGAACCAGGCAGAGGGCCTTCTCAGTAGCCCCACCCTGTGGAACACCCTCCCATCAGATGTCAAAGAGATAATTCTATGACCTTTCATAGACATCTGAAGGCAGCCCTGCACCAGGAAGCTTTTAATATGTGATGTTCTGTTGTGTTTTTGTATATTCTGTTGGAAGCCATCCACAGTGGCTGGGGCAACCCAGTCAGATGAAGTGGGGGTACAAAATCATCGTGATCATCATCATCATGAACTGTGATGTTAGAAACAGGGCTCCACTTTTTCGATCTGCATATATTTCATTAGGAATTGCGGATTACAGCATCCATCCAGGAGTTAAACTAACATTCTCTGTTCACTGCTTGAAAACTAGAACTATACAAACACCCCAATCCTAATCACATTTCCTTTCAAATCTTTGTTGCATTCATTAGGTCAGTCACTTTGCAGGCCAGCAAAAATGGGATCCTAGAGACAATTCTTATTCTACTATATTTTCACCCATTATGCAGGTACTGGATAGTGTCCCCAGCACAATTTACTGAATCAGCTTCTTTTAATATCTTCCCTACTTATAAATATTTTGTACGTGAATGTCAATATTTTTCTATTCCCAAACCTGACTTATTTATATATGAAGTGTAGAAGGTATTCAAATTATCAGCCCTTAATTAAAATACCTGTTTTCCAAGATTCCACCCCTTCCGTATTAGAAATGCAAACTACATTTCACAGCATGTACATCACAGAATATATATTTTTAAACAGCTCACCTCAAATATTCCCAGCAATCTGCCTAGTTTTCCCTTTACTCCAGCCTGCAAGGAATAAAGATAATCAGATATTTTCCCCACATGCAATCGTTCTTACAGATTCATTACAATATTCGAAACCAATGTTTAATTTACTAGCATGTCCAATAATGGTTTCATGATCTATTAAATCTGTGCCCTAGCCAGAGTCTCTTTAGTTTTCCTGAAAGCTAAGGAGCAGGGAGCACATTTTTCTGATTATCAATTTTTTTCAGACACACAACTAAATTTGAGAAGCTTCTAATAGAGCATCTGCTTTTCTTTCTTTTACTGAGTTTACAGTTAGGAAGCATGTGAGTAATAAAGCAAAAAGTGTGTAGGAATTTAGCATACTTAAATAATGTAGCTAGTTCCATTCTGGTTCCCACTTTTAAAAAACTTTTATATTAATGATTTGGGGCTATATTTAGCCAATGCAAACTCCCCCACTCTGGTAATTAGGAACAGAAATATCTGCATCTTGATGAATGCAGATGATTTAGCGCTCCTCTCTTTCCGGATTGGGCCTCAAACATCTCTTAGAGGTGCTCAGAACATACTGTAAACTATTTCCTAGCTGAGATTTAAAACTTCTAAGATTATCCATACATTCAAACAAATAATATTTCATTCTGTGATAAGTGCTTCTTAAGTAGCACATCCTGGAAATTTCAGTTTATTTATTTGATTCACTACCTGCCATGAAATTACAAGGAGGTTCACAGCAATTTAGAAATACATTTTTAAGAACAGTTTAAAATAAATTACAGGCACAAGAATAGGGTGAGTCCTATAAATATCTAACTCAAAGGCCAGAGTGAAGAGGGGCCTCTTCAAGCAAACAACAGGAACTATGTAAGGAAGGTGTCAGACACATATAATGAAGGTGTCCCTCCTCTGTCGGGAGGGAATTCCACAACTTAAGGGCTGCCTCTCCTGTACCAACTCACAAATGTCTGATGGCTGTGGAATTATCAAGATTAGAAGAAACTGTAGCCCGGAAAACAACTCTAACCATGCAATAAAGCAGAAGAGTCCTGTGTGGTCTCAAGTGTTTGGCAGACCCAGCTGATAGGCATCTGTTGGAAAGTGTTTCATTTAAATTAGGAACAATTCAATTCTTTCAGTAAGCTATTATCTTTATAGCCAGCATCTCATGAACACAAGAACAGCCATGCGGATGGCTATTGTCATTTATAACAGGTCTGCCACATGCCTGTCCTAGGAGGGGAGTAGCCCTTGTCTATGTGGCTCTCAGTTAAGTTTGCTTAAATGAGTCATCTGTTAAAATTCAGAGAATGCATATCCATACAGCATTTCAAGCTGAGAGTTCTAAATTCTTTACCTCTTCATAGACTTCTCTGACAGCAGCTCCACCAGGTTCCTCTTCTGGTTCCATTCCTCCACCTGGAACAATCCACTGATCTGGGTACCGGCTGCTACTTACTAAAAGAACCTGCAAAGAAAAAGATTTTCTTATGACTGTGTGAATTAAAACTCAGTGAGACTTCATGAAACCAGACTGATATTTTGTGAAGTTAACAAAATGTTTAAGATGTCCACCAAATGGTACTCAAGGGAGCCAACAATATCAAATATATATTAACAGATCCAAGCTTGGGTGACAGGCTATAAAGTTCAAGAATTCTGCACTCCTTCCCTTGCATCAAACTTTTATATACATATTAAAGTCAGATAATATGTCAAGTTTTGAGTATGCTTTCCTGGATGTTTCCATATTTGGTTCACAGTCAACTTACTGCAAGACTGTCAGTTTTAATAAAATATGACCCAATTAAGTTATCCAAAAAATAAAATAGCTGTCTATTCAAAGCATTTCAGGCATTTCTTTTTTCTTTTTTCCTCTGTTGGGGGTGGGTGGGATGGATATTTGGTTGGGGATTAATTTTAGTATAATTGTTCTGTTTTTGTTTTCTGTTGTTTTATTGGTTCTGTATAGTTTGTATTTTGTTTTTAAGAGGCGGGATCAGGGCTGCCTGGGAGTGGGGCCCCAGCCAACACGATGGCTGGGACAAGTTCCACAGGGGCGGAAGCACTGGGACATCCGATCTCGGTGATCATGGGCAGGAGGCGGAGTTACGCTAAGACCAGACCATGTCATTACCGAGGAGGCAGGTTTAGTCGTTGTTTGAAGACTATCCCTGCCTCCGGGTCTGGCCTTGACCGGATGGATACTGGAATCAACAGGGGAAACCCACATGACCTGAAGGTGTTGCTGTGTAATGCCAGGTCAATGATGAATAAAACCACTGCCATCCACGACCTGATTGTGGATGGAGGATTTGACCTGGCATGTGTGAAAGAGACCTGGTTGGAGGAAGCAGATGGGCCTGTCCTTGCTGCCGCTTGCCCACCGGGTTTCTCTTATGCACAGCAACCCAGGTCATGTGGGCGGGGAGGGGGGGTTGCAGTGATTTTTAGGAAGTCATTAGTTTGCATCAGGCGTCCTACTGGGAAGACCCAGTTTTCTGAGTGCATGTTCTGGAAGTTGGGCAATAGGGGCAGTACAGGATTCCTTTTGGTGTACCGACCTCCCCGCTGCACCAAGGATTCCCTGTCCGAGCTGCTTCAGGTCGTGGCGGATGTTCTCCTGGAGACACCTAGCTTGGTTGTCCTAGGGGATTTTAACATCCATGCCGACACGACCCTACAAGGGGCCGCTTGGGACTTCGTGGAAAGCATGGCCTCCATGGGGCTGTCCCTGAATAGGTTGGGCCCAACTCATAGTCATGGACATGCCTTAGACCTGGTATTCACCTCTAGTGACGTGGGTGATCTGACACTAAGTAAAAGTGAAACCAAAGAAGTGCCATGGTCAGATCACTTCCTGGTGCAACTGGACTTCTCCGCGACCCTTCCCCTCTGCAGGGAGGTGGGACCAATTCGGATGGTCCGCCCCCGCCACTTAATGGATCCAAATGGTTTCCAGAGAGTGGTAGGGGATGCTTTATCCCATGTTGATGGCCTTTCAGCTGACCTGGTGGCCCGCTGGAATGCGGAGTTAACCAGGGCTATTGACTACCTGGCTCCGAAGCGCCCTCTCCAATTGCATGGAGCCCGGACAGCCCTGTGGTTTTCTTCGGAGCTGAGGGCGATGAAACAATCGGTGAGACGGCTAGAGCGTCAGTGGCAGAAAACTCACTCCGAATCTGACCGGACACAGGTTAGAGCTCAACGTCGAGCCTACCAAGTGGCGATAGCGACGGCGAAGAAGACTTTCTTCACCGCCTCTATTGCATCTGCAGAAAATAGTAGCAGGAGACTCTTTCAGGTGGTCCGCATTTTAACGGAACCACTTTTACCACCGGGGCCTTGTAAAGACCCCAAGATCTCCTGCAACGATTTTGCAAAGTTTTTTGCAGATAAAATCGCTCATATTCGGAAGGAGCTAGACACCACCGTGGGAGCAGGGCTGGGGCGGGAGAGTGCTAGAGCCCTGTCTGGTCAAGTTGCATGGAATCAATTTCAATCAGTTACCCCCGAGGATGTGGACAGGCTGCTTGGACGCATGAAACCAACCACCTGTCTCCTTGATCCTTGCCCATCCTGGCTAATAAAAGCAAGCCGGGAAGGGCTGGGCGAAGGGCTCTGCAGGGTGGTGAATGCTTCCCTCTGTGAGGGAACATTCCCAGATCCGCTGAAAGAGGCGGTCATTAAAGCGCTTCTTAAAAAACCATCTTTAGACCCGGCCAGTATGGCCAACTATCGCCCAGTCTCAAATCTTCCATTCTTGGGCAAGGTGATTGAGCGTGTGGTTGCTGAACAACTCCAGGCATGCCCGGAGGATGCGGACCATTTGGATCCCTTCCAATCGGGGTTCAGGCCTCATCACGGGACTGAAACTGCCTTGGTCGCACTGGTTGATGATCTCCGGCGAGCTAGGGACAAAGGTGAGAGTTGTTTCCTAGTTCTGCTGGATCTCTCAGCGGCCTTTGATACAATCGACCATAACATCCTTCTGGACCGTCTAGAGGGGTTGGGAGCTGGGGGCACTGTTATACAGTGGTTTCGCTCCTTCCTCCTGGGCCGTGTTCAGAAAGTGGTGGTGGGGGATGAGTGTTCAGACCCTTGGGCCCTCACTTGTGGGGTACCTCAGGGTTCCGTCCTCTCCCCCATGCTTTTTAACATCTATATGAAGCCGCTGGGAGAAATCATCAGGGGATTTGGACTGGGTGTCCATCAATATGCAGATGATACCCAGCTCTACCTCTCTTTCAAATCAGAACCAGTGAAGGCGGTGAAGGTCCTGTGTGAGTGCCTGGAGGCGGTTGGAGGATGGATGGCGGCTAATGGATTGAAGCTGAATCCTGACAAGACAGAAGTACTGTTTTTGGGGGACAGGGGGCGGGCTGGTGTGGAGGACTCCCTGGTCCTGAATAGGGTAACTGTGCCCCTGAAGGACCAGGTGCATAGCCTGGGAGTCATTTTGGACTCACAGCTGTCTATGGAGGCGCAGGTCAATTCTGTATCCAGGGCAGCTGTCTACCAACTCCACCTGGTACGCAGGCTGAAACCCTACCTGCCTGCGGACTGTCTCGCCAGAGTGGTGCAGGCTCTAGTTATCTCCTGCTTGGACTACTGCAATGCGCTCTACGTGGGGCTACCTTTGAAGGTGACTCGGAAACTACAGCTAATCCAGAATGCGGCAGCTAGACTGGTGACTGGGGGCGGCCGCCGAGACCACATAACACCGGTCTTTAAAGACCTACATTGGCTCCCAGTACGTTTCCGAGCACAATTCAAAGTGTTGGTGTTGACCTTTAAAGCCCTAAACGGCCTCGGCCCAGTATACCTGAAGGAGCGTCTCCACCCCCATCGTTCTGCCCGGACGCTGAGGTCCAGTGCCGAGGGCCTTCTGGCGGTTCCCTCATTGCGAGAAGCAAAGCTACAGGGAACCAGGCAGAGGGCCTTTTCGGTAGTGGCGCCCGCCCTGTGGAACGCCCTCCCATCAGATGTCAAAACGATAAACAACTACCTGACATTCAGAAGACATCTTAAGGCAGCCCTGTTCAGGGAAGTTTTTAAATGTATGATATTTTAGTGTTTTCTGGTTTCTATGGAAGCCGCCCAGAGTGGCTGGGGAAACCCAGCCAGATGGGCGGGGTACAAATAATAAATTATTATTATTATGATGATGATGATGATGATGATGACTGCAAATGTTTTAATAAGTAGAAGGACAGTAACAATGGAAGCAGAACCCAATTCAGAACATCAAGATAATGTTCTTGGAGAAACCCAGATCAAGATGACAACTTATTCAGGCCAATACAGACTGCATTAGATACCCAATTCCTCTGTGTCTACAGTGGAAGTCCAAAGCCCATTCTGGACATGAAAATCTGTGTATGCACCAGTGTGTTAATGCGCACACAGGTTGAAGAAACCTAATACTTTCCATGTGCACTTTTGTGCACATTCTTGTGCTTTCAACTGAACTCAGTGGGTTACTTTTTTTTTAAGAAAAAGTGTGTCATGACCAGCCTCACTAGCAGCCCACAAAGGATTGCTTCCATCTTAGTGCTGAGGGCAGTTTCAGCCACACATTCTACAGTAAAATGCAAGGGTTTAGATGCAGAACCATTACCTTTCCTATTATATTAAAACATTAAACACAAGGAAGCTAGACTGTGATTCAACAAAGCAAATACAAATCTGTACAGGCTTCTTGGATTCTTACAATTCAAAGCAACTAATTGTTTAGATTCCATACTTTAGTCTTATGAAGTTTATATTGGTTGGAAAGCCAAGCCAAGAAATAAATAGGAGAGGCATTCTGCTGCACTTTCTAATGTAGCCGCCACAAGGAAGACGGAAAGCATATTAAATTGGATTTAATTTTTATGGAAAAGCTAAGGGCTCTTTCACACTTTCACTTGCCCTGTGTTTTCTAGGCACAGGTCTGGGTAGTTCTGCTTTGGCCTGCCGCTTTCACCCAGAAAACCTACCCTTTAGCACTAAAGCGGACAAAAGGCAATCTGCAGAAAACCCAATTGCTGTTTTCCTGGGGGAAAGCAGCAGAACAAGTAGAAATGTGGAAGAACCCAGTGACTCAAATGCATTTGCCTTACATACTACAGTATTTCAGAATTTTAGATAGAATTTAGCTGTTTTTAGCTGTGTGTGTTTTTAGGTATCTTGAATGTTTTGTGCTCTAGCTATGAACTGAGGATACAAATTTCCTTTCAGTGAAGGAACTAAGTGTTTTCCATAGTCATGTGAGCAACCACCAAAAATTATGAACACCATTATTCTTCTGTTTCAAAACACTCGGCTTAGTGAAATTGTTTCAATCAGCATTTACATTGATCACAGGCCTGAACAGAGATCCCAGTTACTAGTGCAGGGAGGAAGGAGTCATTGTTTGTCCTGTCTGGAGCTTAAATACATGGCTTTGTACCATTACATAAGATTCAGAGCCATGACATATCATAACATGACAGTGTTTTGAATTACGGACCCTAGCATTAGTGAAGAAAATGCATGTGTTTACAACCGAAGTATTTATATTAAATAAACTGAATGTAATCCAAAGTGTTCCAGAACACATGTCGGATTCATTAGATACAGATCAAATTCTACAAGATAAATATACCATGCTATCATATACTCATTTTTTTTAAAAAAATACAAGATTCATAATGATGTTAGAACTGAATAATCCCCCTTACTTTCTTATATAGGAGAAATAAACATGATTGATCCAGGATAATTTGGGAGTCTCTCAATAGTCTTGCTTTCCTACAAATCAATACAGTTAGGAAGATTACCCTCCAGAAAAGTATGGTCCAATCACAACAAATTTCCACAAAGGCTATTCGCATTCACCATGACATTTATTTATAGTGCTGAGACCTATTATAGACATTTTCCAACTCATCGAAGTGCCATCACTGGTTCTTAGAACAGTGATGGAGACTCTCTGACTTGTGGCCCACCAGACCTCTGAATAAAGCATGAGAGGCCATTTGCTGACCTGTCAGTCACCGGATGTCAGGTGTGGAGATCTGTTCTCTCTTATGTAATCTATGGGATAAGCCTGTGTTTGACAATAAAAGCCAGTATTTCCACCCACCTAGAAGGTATTTGCTTGCAATCCCAGCTTGAATTCAAGCCAGGGCTGTGAAAGAAAAATCTTCCTTTGGAGCTGCTGTTTGAATTTTGATTCACCTGACATCATATGACTCAAGGGGTTGACAGGTCAGTGCCCTGCCCACCTGTCAAATGCCTCAGAGAAGATGGGTCAAATCTGGACCCTCCATCCAGATCTAATTCCTCACCCCAGTCTTAGATTTACAAGCAAGAAGGTATGCCCAGAGGAAATAAAGTAGGAATAGTGCTATGTGTACTGATGCATTGAACAGCGCTATTCCTGTCCACCTGCATTCTTTTGCCATACTCACAGATACCAATCTATTGTATTCTACCTTGTGCATCAACAAACAACCTTGGCAGATGCGCCCAATGCTTTTATCAAAACTCCAGATTTCTTTCAAGGCTTAATGAAAATGTCAAGAAACCTGTTTGCTATTGCTTGGGAGCAAACAGCAGCCACAGCACTGGGTTCTTCCAAACTGATCGTTCCTAGTGCTGATCAAACATGGCAATTCTGCATGCAGATTACATCAAAGAACACTTTCCCACACCTCAGGGTGGAAGCAGGATGTCTGCACATAAAAAGTGGTGTGTTCCATTCACACTAGAAAGCATAACACAGCTATGATGGGATAATGAGCTGCTTGTGTGTAAAAGCTTGATCCCTCTGGGGTTTGGCTGGTCACCCAAACCTAGGCACTAACGGAGCCTCCCAAAGCATGACTCCGTCAGTCGCTGGTAGAATCCGACAGTGGGTGTCTACGGAACTTACTCCAACATAAAAGTTGTTTGACGGACATGCGCCTCCTGGACTCTCTGCGTGACAGCTTCTGGCGAGGGGTGGGGGTTGCTAAAGGGGGTCTTGTTACCTCCTCACTGTTCTCACTAGAAGTATCCCAGAGCCTCTCCCCCGATTCCCTTTCCGCTGGAACTCCTGCTCTCCCCCTACTGGTTCCTTCTTCTGCTGTAGAGTCTCTCCTATTCTCCTGGAGCCTCTCCACCACCTGTCCCTCCGATGGCAGTTCCCTGACAACAGCTAAGAGAAAGCACATTTCTGTTTGGGTGCTAAAGTGCTTTTTAGTTTATTTAGGCATTTCAACCTCACATTTGGCTATGAAAATCCCCCAAGACAACTCACAACAGAGCAAAAACATAAAATATATAATCTACTCCTTGCACAACTGTCAAGATTGTTTTAAAATGGGAGGCAACTTCCAGCAGCAGATCCCACAATATGTTCCTCCAAAGTTCTGGAGTGCTCAAACCATTCCTTGCTTCATTCTCTCTTGAGCAGCCAACTTGTCCAGCCAGGCAAATTCTAAGCAGCATCACCCATGCCTGATAATGTCTTGGAAGAGTCATTTCCTTGCTCAGTATTTAAACACTATCACATGTTCTACTGCACATTTATTTATTTATACACATACACATATGGTGTGTGAGAAAAAATGGCATTCTAGACTAAATTAAATATTAAGAACATACCAATAAAATGGTGCTGGCAGAATTATGAAGATGTGCAGGCAAGCCTTTTGACACACAAAGCTCACCTTTGTGTGAAAGAAGTTGGAGCAACTGTTTTACCCTTTCTAAAGAACAGTGATTTGATGGCACAATGTATACTTCCCATAAAAATAAGTAAACAAAGTGTGACTACTCCAGGGCAAAAATCATGTCTTTAGTTTATTGACGTTTAGCAGGTCTGCACTGATCATGCTCACTTCTAACAAGAAAAAGTCCTAAAGTGAAGGAAGACGTTAAAGAAGGAAATTAGAAAAGAGACAGCTAATAGCGTTGGTAGCTTAAGGCTGTTCAGGTCTCTCTTATGAACAGTGCAGTCCCTCTTAACTTTGCTGGGCAGCTGACAGACCAACAAGTTGTTCTTTCTGCAGCTACTAAATGTTGCTGGAGAGGTTTCAGTAACTATAACAAGGATGCCAAAGCAACTGACTGACTGCAGGGTTACTCCCCCACAAAACACATTTTTTCACCCGTTTCAGTGTGCAAGTCATTAGGTATTCACTTGAGCCAGAGTCCACCTGACTGGTCTTGAACCAAAGTGGACTGTGTGACTGACAGACTCACCTTTGTAAGCTAAATGTTAAGAAACTATTTTGAGTTGCATGTATCCACTGTCAAAATGTTCCATTTTTTCAGCCAAGGCAAGGACAGTGCAGAAAGGTCATTTACACTGCTTTTACCAATGTTGGCTCTCATATGTTTGTAGACAGGAATGAAAAAGGCAATTTTTCAGCACCATTCTCCCTCTGGACAATAAAGAGTACTATGTTGTAACTTGAAATATGAAGGAAGAACCCCAGAGGCTGCCAGCTTACCACATGGTTTTGTCCCATTTCAGCTGAGAGTTAAGTTGTGAGTACTCCTTTTTCTATATTAAGCATTTTTTATTATATAGGAAATAGATTTTTAGCCATTACAACTTCTGTGCGAGGACTAACTTTCATCAAGAGAACTTACAGACCAGAAAAGCCCCACTTCAAGAAGAAAAAAGCTATTTGAATTGTATTAAATGTACCAAGATGCCAACTCTCTCTTCATTACTGGAAGCAATTAAAACCCTGCAGAGGCTAATTGAAAGTCACAGTCTCTACCAACTGACAGTATAACGGCATGCTAGTATATAAGCATAAACTGTTACACAGAAATGAACACGTAACAGGCACTTGTAAAAGACAGGATTACTGCAAATCTTGTCCTTTGTTAACAGAACACTTAGTTTCATTTTACCGAAACACCTGCAATCTCTGTGCTTTCATGATGACTAGTAAAACTCCTTGCTTTGCAAACACCAAAACTGTACCCAAGAGTCTTTACAAGAATTCTGAACAGAAATTCTTTGCAGAATTTTCTGAAACACAATATCCTATTGAGAATGCAAAAAGAGGAATAAGCCAGGATTGTTTCAAGATAATACTAAGAGACATAAATTACCTACTGCTATTGCTGAAACTCTGATGAATTAAGTTTTATCTCCACCACTGGAGGACCCCAGTACACACAAGAGGTCAACTAGTTCACACACAAAAATGGACAGTTTTTGTCCATATGTGTTTGTGGAATTTTGAGCAGTGGATCTCTCAAGCCACTCACCCAAAGCTGCTAAACATTACGGACAAGTAGTTGCCACAATACAGTTACTTTCTCATTCTTTGAATATATGTTACTTAAACCTAAAATAACAATTAAAAGATGCTGAGTATCTCACTTTTTAGTATAGCTGGAGCTCCCTCTACAGCCCCAATACTGTGCAAGAAGCCTATTGGAAGCTTATACTGGCAATATTTAGCAAAACAATTCAGGTGTGCCAACAGACTTAAAGCAGTACTTTTGCTTTAAATTTGGACTCATTCAATTACATTGTTAGTAGCCCAGCACAGCAATGTAAAGTTTCAAACAATACAATTACAGAAACTATTCGTACTTGCTTAGACTGCTCTACAGAAGTTTACACAAAAATAACTTTTTAGACAAAATAGCTAAAAGTAGTAGTTGTGCCTAGGCAATATTTCTGGTTACCAGGGGCACAATATTTCTGGTTGAAATGCATTTTGTTTGGTTGGGTTTTTTGCCCTATGTTAGCAGTCCCCACCCACTTCAGCTTTAATCATGCTATGTCTCAGTTGTACTTCCCATCTAGCATATACTTCCAGAAGCAAGATCCAACTGTACCAGGGAATTGTATAATTGCATCACAGAATATGGAAAGCTTTTTCCTAACAGCTGATACAGCCAAGCCTACTTTTGGCAGAACTGCCTCTAGGTTGTGTGACAGAACCATTGTGTACTAGTGTTGGCAAAGGTAGATCTGTAGAGACTGTATTATGAAGTCAGGAATGCTTCACAGTTTCTCCCTACAACTACACTGCCTCTCAAGATGGCAAATGGCTCTTGGTACTTCTCGGGCATGTTTAATATTTTTTTCTGGTAAATGATATAATCAAAGGATAGAACAATAATATTCTGTACTTCCCAATAAAGGTCCACAGTATAATACTTGGCTTTTAAAAATCTGCTGCTTACATTTTATGTGAACAGCCCAATTTAAAATGATAAATGAGACCATAATCTCCCTTTCAAGAAACTGGAGAAAAAGCAGCTGAAAAGCTACACTAACCTGCAGCCCAATTCTTATTCAAACAGATCACCGAGCTAAATGGTAACTAACCCCAATTATGTATATACAGGAGTGTATCCTTCGTCTTATATTTTCAGTTCTCTCACATATCCTTATGGACAGCAACACAGAAAGGAAGCAGCACAGCCAGGCAGTGACAACAGGTTATTTGAAAAATTATTTAAAGAGGCTCTAGAAGACTTAGTAATGGCTTGATATGTCCCCAAAATATAAAAAAAATCTTGACTGCCTTTAACTTACCATCTGCTACATTAATGCATAGTCACATTTGCTATCTTACTTTGAAGTGCAAGAAAAACAGCAAAATGTAATGCTGTTATAAAACTATATATGGCTAGAAGGTAGCAAAAGTAGATTTCAAGGGGGGTGAGCCTTGTTTTTCAGTGCAGACCTCTATAACAACTACAGTAGAAATCACTGTTCATGCATATGTATATCCATCCCAATATCCATATATTTGAAACCAGAGGTAGTGTGGCATTTCAAAGCCTATTCAGTCTTACTAGATTCTATTATACTGTATGCAGAAATATGCACATTTAGCCTGTTGCAAAAGTGAAACTGCATGTCTGATTTATACATGCTGTTTGCCTTACAAACAGGTTTGAAACACACATTCATCCAAGCACGCTGGGAGATATCCAATCAGTCACAATCAGAGTAGACCCGTTGTAACTTAAATGCACTGATTTCAGTGGGGCTACTCTGAGCATGTCCAGTATTAAATATCACCCACATAGCAGCCAACTCCTAGGGGCCAAGGCCCCCCAATATTCGAGGGGACCCCCCCAAAGTTGATGGGCATTGCCATTCAAATGGTGTGTGTGTGCACCATCCCCTCTTTTATTCAAGTGGTCACCCCTAATGAGCCATTATAAACATGCTTCAAAACCACATCACTATGTCTGAGCTCCCTGGGTAGCAACTGAACAGTAGACAACTACTCAGATATTAGCTATTTACTCTGAACGCATCACAAAGAGATAGAGTAAAAAAAGAAAAGAAAAGTCATGTACAGGAGCTGGTTATGCAGATTGTTGTTGCATAAATAGGAACTAGTGCCGCCTACCTGTCTGCTCTGCTCTGTGTGTGCGCGGGGGCGGAGGGGGGGTGTCTGTAAAAACTGACAGTCACAAAAGCAACTCGATCTCCCCGCTGTGGCAGAAGAGGTCATTGAACTCAAGCCATGCTGTTTTCGGAGGCAGCCAGATCTGTCCGGCTAGTGTCAAATGTATTAAAGATGCGCAATGCTCAAGGCACAGTGTGCAACCCTTTCATTTCTGTTAAGTAGCCACTGGCGGGCTAAAAGTACAGCCGGCTTTATCCCCCTCCCTCCTCTCTCTCTCTCTCTCTCTCTCTCTCTCTCTCTCTCTCTCTCACACACACACACACACACAAAAGCACACCACGTTTTAAGACCGGCGGCAGTTTCAGCTCCACTCCCCCCACGTTCCAGCCACAACCAAGTCACCTAAATAACCCGACCTTGGGTCGCCCCATCTCCCTTGCCTTACAGAAGCGGGCTCGGCCCCCTCCTCGGGCCCTCCGACTAGGCCTGCCTCAGGGGGGGGGGGTGGAAAGAAAAGTGGGTCTCTGCGCCCTGGCGACCACGCATCCCGCGCCAAAGCCCAGCCCCGGAGAAGGGACGTGGAAAGCGGGCAGGAACCCTCGAGGATCGCGAGAGGGCGACAAGCCCGGCCTGCTCCGCAAAGCTCCGCACACAAAGGGGGTCCCAGTCAGCGGGAAGGAAGGGATGGCGGGGTGGGCAGCGAGGGAGGCGGAAACTGGGCGCGGCACCATCACCGCCGCCGCCGCCGGGAGAGGGAGACGCGGCCCGACCCCAACCCCCCCAACCGCCCTCACCTCGTCCTCCCGCTCGCTGCGGAAGCACAAGCACGCCGCCCGCTTCTTGAAGCCCTCCCGGTCGTAGGTCCGCGTCTGGTTGGGCTTGAACTTCATCATAGAGGCAGAAATAATAATGCCGCCGCCGCCTCTTCCTCCGATCCCCGGCACTGCGCCTATTCCAGTCGCGGCGACGGCTGAGGCCCCGGCGCTCTCCCGCTTCGTTCTCCGGCCCGCTCCGAGGGGCGGCGGCGGCGGGGCGAGAGTGAGTCCCGTCGTCAAGGGAGGGAGGGAGCGAGCGAGCGAGGGAGGAGGAGGAGACGACGACGCGCTTTTCCTCTCAGGGGGACCGAGCGCCGCGAGGAGCGGAGGCGCTGCCGGTGCCGCGGCCGCCCAGGAGGAGTCCACGCCGCGCCATGGAGACGCTCCGCTGCTGGCCCGCTGCCGCCTTCCCGCCGGCGCCTCTGTCCCGGAGCTGCTGGAAGAAGCGCTGCGCTATCTCTTCGCGCCCCGCCCGCCTCAGTCAGCCGCCCTCATCCGGCCCCCTGAAGCGCCGCCACTCGCCGCTTCTGCGGCCGCTGTACCCACTATTTAACTGTAACGCGCATTCCTCCACCCGCCCGCAGCGGCCCGGCCTCCGCCGCTCACTACGCAGGCGCAGGGCCCGCCTCGGAGGAGGGCTTGGCGAGGGAGGGGCGGGGCGAAGCGAGGAGGCTCCATGGGCTGATCTTGGGGGGGAGGGGGGTGCCCTAAGGCGAGGCAGCCTCCTCGGCCCCGATCCCCTCAGCCTGACGTGAAAGGAGGAGGGCCTAGCTGGTCCCGGGGCGGCTGGCTGCCTTACTTCCCTCGCGCAATAGCTAGAATCTCCTGCAATTTGCAATTTGGAAGCGGGAAAAGCGCCTCCCTTTCTTTTCAGTGAGAGTTGCCCCCCCCCAACATGCCATATTTGTAGTGATGACTAGTTTAAACTCGCGCAAGCATTGACAAGAATTTCATAGTTTAGGGAGTGCGCACGGACAAGGCTCGATCCAGTTCACTCCAGATGGCAGCCGCCCGAGCTGTGTACAGGCACCTCTCAGGAGGGCTCTTCCTTTAGGTATAGGATTACAGAGTGGTGCGCATCTCCCATATCGGATCCTTCAGTTTCTCAATGAATGGAAACTCCAAGGAATATGAGTGGCCTCCATTTCCTTAGATCCACTCGGTACTCCGAGTGCCTCATTGTGTCAGTTGAGCAAGAGGGAGAAAACAGGTGCCCAGGCGCTGGGAGTATCCCCCTGAATATTAGTGCTACACCCGCAGTGTACTAGACTGGTTTCTGAGCTGGTGATGCAAAATAGTTGAAAATTTCAAGGCTGAACTGCAATGTGAAATTCTGGACCGTTGCAGTCAAGCAAAACTAGGATATGGGGACTCCTACCAAAGATCTCGCATTAATATACCAACCCTGAACTTCACATGGAACACAGCAGCAGTGGAGTGCAAAAGTACACTTAGCCCTTGGGTTCTCCCAATAAATGCCTGATAAATTCTGGACATGGTTCCATTATATTTTGAAGTAATACACATAGCCCAGTATTTCCATACTGGAATTATGATGTCATGAGGGTTCAAAAGCCTTTATGGTCAAAACAAATATCGATAGCCTGCAAGTTTTAGCTAAGATTACAAGTGAAGCAACATTTATCTGAGTGTACTATCAACAGGCTGCCTTTCCCCCCACCCCAATAGAGTCTGAAGATACGAAGATTAAACATTTACAGATGTATTTCTTTTTTTAAAAAATCTTGCCTTATCTTAAGTGGTCACCTAAAGAAATACAAGGTTGTCTCCAAATAAGTTTTACTCAGAATTGAAATTAATAGATCTAAGTCATGTCCTTTAATATTAATAGGCCTGCTCTGAGGGCTAGCATTACATACAGCCCATGGTGTTTAGCATGTATTTCACGTTATTGCTGCATCACTGATGGAATAAGCAGCATAACTTGTTGTTGTTTAGTCGTTTAGTCGTGTCCGACTCTTCATGACCCCATGGACCAGAGCATGCCAGGCACTCCTGTCTTCCACTGCCTTCCAGTTTGGTCAGGCTCATGTTTGTAGCTTTGAGAACACTGTCCAACCATCTCGTCCTCTGTCGTCCCCTTCTCCTTGTGCCCTCCATCTTTCCCAACATCAGGGTCTTTTCCAGGGAGTCTTCTCTCCTCATGAGGTGGCCAAAGTATTGGAGCCTCAACTTCACGATCTGTCCTTCCAGTGAGCACTCAGGGCTGATTTCCTTAAGAATGGATACGTTTGATCTTCTTGCAGCCCATGGTACTCTCAAGAGTCTCCTCCAGCACCATAATTCAAAAGCATCAATTCTTCAGCGATCAGCCTTCTTGATGGTCCAGCTCTCCCTTCCATACATCACTACTGGGAAAACCATGGCTTTAACTATACGGACCTTTGTTGGAAAGGTGATGTCTCTGCTTTTTAAGATGCTGTCTAGGTTTGCCATCGCCTTTCTGCCAAGGAGCAGGCGTCTTTTAATTTCGTGACTGCTGTCTCCATCTGCAGTTATCATGGAGCCCAAAAAAGTAAAATCTCTCACTGCCTCCATTTCTTCCCCTTCTATTTGCCAGGAGGTGATAGGACCAGTGGCTATGATCTTCGTTTTTTTGATGTTGAGCTTCAGACCATATTTTGCGCTCTCCTCTTTCACCCTCATTAAAAGGTTCTTTAATTCCTCCTCACTTTCTGCCATCAAGGTTGTGTCATCTGCATATCTGAGGTTGTTGATATTTCTTTCAGCGATCTTAATTCCGGCTTGGGATTCATCCAGCCCAGCCTTTCGCATGATGAATTCTGCATGTACAGTAAGTTAAATAACCAGGGAGACAATATACAGCCTTGTCGTACTCCTTTCCCAATTTTGAACCAATCAGTTGTTCCATATCCAGTTCTAACTAGCTTCTTGTCCCACATAGAGATTTCTCAGGAGACAGATGAGGTGATCAGGCACTCCCATTTCTTTAAGAACTTGCCATAGTTTGCTGTGGTCGACACAGTCAAAGGCTTTTGCATAGTCAATGAAGCAGAAGTAGATGTCTTTCTGGAACTCTCTAGCTTTCTCCATAATCCAGCGCATGTTTGCAATTTGGTCTCTGGTTCCTCTGCCCCTTCGAAATCCAGCTTGCACTTCTGGGAGTTCTTGGTCCACATACTGCTTAAGCCTGCCTTGTAGAATTTTAAGCATAACCTTGCTAGCATGTGAAATAAGTGCAATTGTGCGGTAGTTGGAGCATTCTTTGGCACTGCCCTTCTTAGGGATTGGGATGTAGACTGATCTTCTCCAATCCTCTGGCCACTGCTGCATTTTCCAAATTTGCTGGCATATTGAGTGTAGCACCTTGACAGCATCATCGTTTAAAATTTTAAATAGTTCAGCTGGAATATCATCACTTCCACTGGCCTTGTTATTAGCAGTGCTTTCTAAGGCCCATTTGACTTCACTCTCCAGGATGTCTGGCTCAAGGTCAGCAACCACACTACCTGGGGTGTACGAGACATCCATTTCTTTCTGGTATAACTCCTCTGTGTATTCTTGCCACCTCTTCTTGATGTCTTCTGCTTCTGTTAGGTCCTTTCCACTTTTGTCTTTTATTATGGTAATCTTTGTACGAAATGTTCCTTTCATATCTCCAATTTTCTTGAACAGATGTCTGGTTTTTCCCATTCTATTGTTTTCCTCTATTTCTTTGCATTGCTCGTTTAAGAAGGCCTTCTTGTCTCTTCTTGCTATTTTTTGGAATTCTGCATTCCATTTCCTGTATCTTTCACTATCTCCCTCACATTTTGCTTGCCTTCTCTCTCCCGCTATTTGTAAGGCCTCGTTGGACAGCCACTTTGCTTTCTTGCATTTCCTTTTCACTGGGATGGTTTTAGTTGCTGCCTCCTGTATAATGTTACGAGCCTCCATCCATAGTTCTTCAGGCACTCTGTCCACCAAATCTAAATCCTTAAACCTGTTCCTCACTTCCACCTTATATTCATAAGGGATTTGACTTAGATTGTATCTTACCGGCCCAGTGGTTTTTCCTACTTTCTTCAGTTTAAGCTTGAATTTTGCTATAAGAAGCTGATGATCTGAGCCACAGTCAGCTCCAGGTCTTGTTTTTGCTGACTGTATAGAGCTTCTCCATCTTTGGCTGCAGAGAATATAATCAATCTGGTTTTGATGCTGCCCATCTGGTGATGTCCATGTGTAGAGTCGTCTCTTGTGTTGTTGGAAAAGAGTGTTTGTGATGACCAGCTTGTTCTCTTGGCAGAACTCTATTAGCCTTTGCCCTGCTTCGTTTTGAATTCCAAGGCCAAACTTGCCAGTTGTTCCTTTTATCTCTTGACTCCCTACTTTAGCATTCCAATCCCCTATAATGAGAAGAACATCCTTCTTTGGTGTCATTTCTATAAGGTGTTGTAAGTCTTCATAGAATTGGTCAATTTCAGTTTCTTCAGCACCAGTGGTTGGTGCATAAACTTGGATTACTGTGATGTTAAAAGGTCTGCCTTGGATTCGTATTGAGATCATTCTATCATTTTTGAGATTGCATCCCAGTACAGCTTTCACCACTCTTTTGTTGACTATGAGGGCCACTCCATTTCTTTTACGGGATTCTTGCCCACAGTAGTAGATATGATGGTCATCCAAACTGAATTCGCCCATTCCCGTCCATTTTAGTTCACTGATGCCCAGGATGTCAATATTTATTCTTGCCATCTCATTTTTGACCACATCCAACTTATCCAGGTTCATGGTTCTTACATTCCAGGTTCCTATGCAATATTTTTCTTTACAGCATTGGACTTTCCTTTCGCTTCCAGGCATATCCGCAACTGAGTGTCCTTTCGGCTTTGGCCCATCCGCTTCATCAGCTCTGGATCTACTTGTACTTGTCCTCCGCTCTTCCTCAGTAGCATGTTGGACGCTTTCCGACCTGAGGGGCTCATCTTCCAGTGTCATAACTTTTATATACCTGTTGCCTTTGTCCATGGAGTTTTCTTGGCAGGGATACTGGAGTGGCTTGCCGGTTCCTGCTCCAGGTGGATCACATTTGGTCAAAACTCTCCACTATGACCTGTCCATCTTGGGTGGCCCTGCACGGCATAGCTCATAGTGTCTCTGAGTTATTCAAGCCCCTTCACCATGGCAAGGTAGTGATCCATGAAAGAGAAGCAGCATAACTAAATACAGTTTATTAATGCACTATTAACTAGCTCTATTGGAGGTAGCCTATGTGATTAATAGAAATGGAATATTCTGTGTTTGAGTTGCAACACAAGATAAATAGTAACCAAACAAAAGGGATGTCTGATTACTCTTACATCCTGACCCACATCCCTACAGAATTAATCAGAGCAAAACTTTCAGAATATGATCTGCTCAGACAGTGGTCATAAATGGAGGTCCCCACTGAAGTGTGTGCAGGAATGTCCTATGAAGACTGAGTTTACCTCTACCTTTCTGTTTTAACTTTTTATATTGCATTTCCCGTTATATGATCACATTGCCCTTCCTGGCACCGGAGTAATAATGCCACACCAGCCAAAGGCGTCTTTGGAAATCATTCCTATATCTGAGGCTTGTCCAGAATGTCTGTTTTGGCTAGCAGGAGCAAGTAGGAATGATGAAAGTAGCAGATAAAAAGGATAACTGTCTGGAGGGAAGATCCTAAAAAGCAGCAGTTCCTTTTGTCTCTCCTATTACAGCTCCCTGCATTCTTCTAGGAACCTGGGAAAGTCCCTCTCTGGGCATGTTTCAGATGCATGCAATGGCAATAACTTTTACAAACTGAAGACAAATACTACTGTTTTCAGTGCTCCATGACAGATGTTAGCATCTCTCTTATGGTTCTCTCTCTCCCCACCCCCATGGATGGTTCTCCTAGGCACATTTGTACTGGAGCCAAGACTTATGCTGCAAATCTAATTTTGCTGTCATTTCAAAACAAGAAGCAACCATGCTTTTTTGGCTCTTAGCCAAGCAATTCGTTGCATATTTGTGTGCAAGAGAGAGCTAAGGATAAGCGAAGTTGTTGCATTTGTTAAAAGTTTTAATGTGCAGATAGATTAGCTTGCTTCTTCAAGTGTACTGGAAACCTAACCTGTAGGGCATATATATATATATGTATGTATGTATATATATATATATGGGTTGTCCTGGGTCGTCCTGGTTTGAAATCCTGGTACCCTAACTTTCATTATGTATGTATGACTGCCATGAGGTTGTAGCGTCCAGTCATCTCCTGTCCTGACAGTGATGAATGTACATGTAAATGTTCTCCAGTGACAGAAACTAGATCCCAGGCTGTTTGTCCATACTCCAAGTGATGTAAAATAGAATGTGGTGCAACTTCTGTATAATAAACAGTCCATGTTTTGGATATGCAGTAACATCTCCGTGGCACCTTTTCTGCCTTTGACCTTGCATTTCTGTCATATGCTATTCTTGAAATTTATCCAGTGCCTGGATTCCAAGCAATAATCAATTCAGAATACAGTACACACAAAATGTTCATTTTATGCCTTACGAGTTAACAGATGCTGCAATCCTAAGCTTGCCTACCCAAAAGTAAGTCCTACTGAATATCGTGGAGTTAACTCCTTGTTAAATGTCATTAGGATTGAATCCACAGGTGCATGTCTTAAGCCCTCTTTACAAGATTACCTATGCAATACTTGTTGAATGGCAGCAAAAATGTGGCAGATCATAGAAGGCAATGAGTTTAATTCTAAAAACATGGACTTTCATAGGAAAATGTTTGCTTCTGGTGTGTCAAAACTGAAGCTGAAGTTTGCTGTCAATTTTAGGTCTCAAGTACAGTTGGTTTGTGGCACTTCACTCTGAAACATACCACTTGGGAGTCCGGCTCATTTTCAAGGACTCATAAATTCTGTGCCAAGTGTTTAGAATCAGCATCAGTTCACTAGACCCCTGCCTGCAAAGTTAAAGTTGTAATGAGAGAGAGAGAAAATGAAAGCAGTTTCTTGCAAAGAGAACTATATTTAATATTCTCAGGACTGTTTCTGCTGGTTTAGAATCCATCAAGTAACAGAGATCAACAAATCAATTTCACACAGCCATTTTATGCTTATTGTGCGTTTCACATATTCTTGTCTATTTTTTGTCACACTTATGTTTACCATAAGTTTCCTTTGCATGCTAAATGTATTTTTTCCAATTACATTAAAGCTAAGTAACAGTGTATGCTGCAGCCCATTGGCAAGACACATAAATTAAAATGTGTCTACTCCCAAGCATAATAATAATAATAATAATAATAATTTATACCCCACCCATCTGGCTGGGTTTCCAAGCCATTAGTTTTAATATAATAAATTAGAAATAGAGACAATTTACCAAACTTCCCTGTTATGTAATTATTCTGCATCATTGTACGAAACAGTTATGGTCACTTTCATCTGAAAACTACACCATGATGGTAAAACACAGAATTCATTCAACGTATCAGGTAGCAGCTTCCCACTTTCACAACCAATACCTGATCAGATATGGAATCTGCTTCTGGCTACGGAAGTGATGGTGTGACAAGCATTAAGAAGATAGGAATGGACTACAGAAATCCTAGTGTGCAGAAAGGGCATGTAGTAGAAACATCATGGTGCTGAATCTTATTCACTCTTTTTTTCCATCCTGGAAAACATTAAAATACTATTCAGCCTTCTTCTTTGTTGAGACCAAATTATGTTTAATGTTTATACTGCAGCATGATTAGGACTGTCCACATCTCTTTCTATTTCTAAAAAATAAATAAGTCTGTCTCCCCATCTGGAATGGGACTGTTTATGGAAAACAGGGGTGTAACCCTATCCCCTGAGCTGTGTTTGCTTGTCAAAACACCCTGAGGTGTTATTCCCCCTCACC
Organism: Podarcis gaigeae; assembly: GCF_964106915.1. Lineage (NCBI taxonomy): Eukaryota > Metazoa > Chordata > Lepidosauria > Squamata > Lacertidae > Podarcis > Podarcis gaigeae. The sequence goes on from NC_139686.1 coordinate 36,248,550, forward strand.
CCCAAAAAAGTGTTATTGGTAGACACTATCTCTACGAGATGCCAGCACCTCACAGCATGGCTATCATCACCATGTTAAGCATTTGTCTTTGCAAGAACAAGATTTTCTGCTTCAAACCTGTTGTTTTTCCAGGGCAAGGTCTTGTAGGAATACATTCCAGAGACAATATGCCTTTAAAACAAGACTCTGCCTGTGCTGAGTGGTGTTCAGTTTCCCCTGAGGTGGGTTTTCATTGCAAAGAACTGGATGTTTTGCTTGTAGATTATTCTGATGTTAGAATACACAACAATAGTTTACACACACACACACACACACACACACACACACACACACACACACACTGCACCCCTGGTGGTGCCTTTAAACCAAATATACTGCTGGAACACCCTGCCAGCAGAAAAACTGACAGGGTAGAGTCATGGGCAGAGAAACAGCGCAAATGCCACATTAACATCACAGAAACCTTGTTGGATCAGGCCATAGGTTTATCTAGTCCAGCAACCTGTTCTCACAGTGGCCAAGCAGATGCCTGTAGGAAGCCCACAAATGGGATATGTGTGCAACAGCAGTCATTCCACACTCTTACAGCCTGTGACCAAAACACCTCAGCCCTGGCACATTTATTTATTTGATTTTTTTTTTTAAATTGAATTTCTCATTCACTTTATCTTGCCCGGGGCCACCCAAAGCAACTTAGAACCAAACAGACAATAAACCCCAGTCAGATATATTAAAACCAAGAGGAAAGAGAAACACATTATTAAAAACACCCCACCCACTTCTAAAATGTCTCAGACAGTTAAAGGCCAAAGGCCTGGTCATAAAGGAAAGTTTTGGCCTGGTGCCTAAAGGTATATAATAATGGCACTCTCAGGTGGACTCCCTTGATAGGAAATGGAGAAGGGGTGGTTTGTGCTACAGAGAAGCACTTTACAAAGCGTTTGCAAAACCAATGAGCGGTATGTGGTTAGCATGTCTAACCAGGGCATGGAAGATCAGGGTTCAAATCCTCATTCTGCCACAAAGCTCACTGGGTGACTCTCAGCACAACCTGCCTCCTCACTTATGAGGAGAACATAAGGGGGAGAGAACCACACATGCTATTGCTACATCAGGCTCCTTGAGGGATAGGTGGGATATACATGTATTAAGAAACAAATTCATAAATATAAAATGGTTCTTCTGAGGAGACACAGGAACGTGAGCATGTGCCAAGACTTTCTCCTCCCAGAACCTTAGCACGAACCTTGCCTCAAGCACAAGCACTCACCAACAACTGGGATGCCTGAATTGAGTATATATATATTGCCTGAAGATAACATGAGTAAGTACCTTGCTGTAACCTGGCTTTGGTCAATTTCTGGATGGGAGACCACCTGGGAATACCATGTGTGTCACCTTGAGTTTTGTGGTTGAAGACACGATAGAAACGTAATAAATGATCAATAATTAAAAGTAACCAGCATTACCAATGAAATAAATAACATTCAATCCATTATATGCTCCTCAGTATGTGCCAGCATACTAATTGTGGTTTCTAGTTCAATCCTGCATGGGTCTACTCAAATATCGTCCCAGGGTTGTGAGTGTAGGATTGCAGCCTTCAGGTGCCTTTGGTTACTGCTCTACCTCCTACTCCCTGTTCAATTTGGTTTTCTACTAAGACAATGAAGGTGCAAGTTTTCTTGCAGCAATTACACATGGGTTACATTTACTTTTGTCCCTGTGGAGCAATATGGCACAACTCTTGCAATAGTTAATTGATGAAACATTGTTAAAGGGACATGAGGCTCTCAGTTAACGATACACCTTAGAATTGCAGGGGATGGGATTCCTCTCGGTTTACCTGCAGTCCCTGCTGCTTTTGTGCATTGTGGATACTTATGAATGACACTTGTGAAAATGCCTTTAGATCTTCTGCATGTAGTGTATCCAAGGCTAAAAAAAAAAAATTATCTCCTTTGAGAAATACAGTTGAACCTCGGTTTTCAAACGTAATCTGTTCCAGTAGATAGTTTGCTTTCTGAAATGTTGGAAAACCGAAAACTCAGTACGGAAGCCTCAAGACAATAGGGCAGGCATGTCCAAAGTCCAGCCAGGGGGCCAGTTGTGGCCCCGGGCTGGTTTCAAATAGCCCCCCAGGCAATTTTGAAAAAGCAATCTCTTGCAGCCCCCGAGTGCCTGCCCACCAAAGCCATTTCCTTTTTGCGGGCTCGTCATGAGTTCTCCCCTCTGCGCAGGGGGCGCGGCTAGCCCCTGCGCCATTAGGGAGTCCCCGGCTGCATCACTCCTTGGGTTGAACAATCTGGTTGGCCGGGGGGCGTGGCTAAATAAATAAATACTACAGTACACATTCGGGATGTTGATGCTGCAGCGATGGCGATGGCAGAGGGGCAGCTGCTTTCTTGACCCAGTGCCGGATTTATGTATAGGCCGGCTCTCACGCATGTTCACTTCATCAAATCTGGTCCTCTTTGAAAAAAGTTTGGACACCACTGCAATAGGGAAACTCAATATGGAAGCTGTTTTGCACGTTCGGCTTCTGAAAATCGTTCGAAAACCAGAGCAGTTACTTCTGGGTTTTCAGCATTTGAAAGCTGAAACGTTCAACTACCGAGACGATTGAAAACTGAGGTTCCACTATTGGAGCCCCTAAAGTCACATTTGCAGAATGAGAATTACCTGTTCCCTGTTATCATCGCAGGAAAGGCTAGAGTTTCCTAAGCTGCTTTCTCCTACTGTTCTCACAGTTGTTGAGTAAGCGGTGGCTTGATTTCACGACTGCTTATCTGGCAGGGACAAAATTTGCACTCCATGCACTCTGCCCTTTGAGCAGATCCTGTTGCAATGCTGAGTATGTTGAAGCCCGTGATAGTAGAATGGAGATTATTTGGACCAAACTCCCATCTCAATTATACCAGACAACCTCACTGAACTCAAAGGGTTGCAGCTGAAACAAGAGTGGTTAGCTGCATATTTCTTTGGGGGACCAGCTTGGACCAGCAAAGATGAGTGAAGGACAGAGAATCATCATGTTCTCACATAGCAAGTTAATTGCATGGAAGCAACTAATGTATTGAAATGCAAAAATCAGGGGTGCTGTCACATGTTAATTGATTTCACTCACTTAATGTAACAAGTGGTTTAAACCCCAATTGAAAAAAATAAAATTAATAATAATAATAATAATAATAATAATAATAATAATAATAATATATACCCCGCCCATCTAGCTGGGTTCCCCCAGCACACTCCTTCTGCTCTGAAAACAAGGACACCAGAATGCAGAAGATATGTGTTCAAATAATCTCCGCTATACTTTGGAATGCGTTTCTAGCTCTGTTCAGATGTTTGCCAAGAATGCACAGAGGGAGGCCACACAAGCTAGCTTCACCCCCAGTGCCCTGTTCCTGTCAGCTGCAGCCTCAGACTCTAATGATGAAGAGCCATAGCTTAGTGGGATAGTATCTGCTTAGTATGCAGAAGGTCCCAAGTTCAATGTTCAGCAATTCCAAGTAGGGCTGGGACTGTCCCTTGTCTGAAATTCTAGGGAGCTGCTGCCAGTCAGTGTCGACAATACTGAGTTAGAGGGACTGATGGATTGACTCCTATAAGGCAGCTTCTTTACTGTGTGTTTCACATCACTTGCTACCTGAGTTCCATTGTCTGAAGATGCCAAGGATGGAACCACAGACCCCCTGCAAGTTAAGTGCATGAAACACAGTGGTAACTCGGCTTACATACGCTTCAGGTTACAGATGTTTCAGGTTACAGACTCCGCTAACCCAGAAATAGTATCTCAGGTTAAGAACTTTGCTTCAGGAGGAGAACAGAAATCGTGCTCTGGCGGCGCGGTAGCAGCGCAAGGCCCCCATTAGCTAAAGTGGTGCTTCAGGTTATGAACAGTTTCAGGTTAAGAATGGACCTCCAGAACAAATTAAGTTCTTAACCAGAGGTACTGAGCTATGGCTGCTCCTCAATCAGAAATGAGGCCAGAAGAGGTCTGTGGCACACATCCAGCTCTCATCTCCAACAGAGGGGAATAGCTAGGGGTGGGAGGCTGCCCCTGCTGCCCCACCCTCCTTCTGCTACCGGAGGTGGATTTAGGGCAGCACAGGGGGGGGGGGCAAGGCACAAGGGGCAAAGGGCCACCTTCCCACCTACTTCCCAAACCCTAGTTAGCACTTGCCCACCTTTGGGAAGGAGGTAGGGGGCTCTAGGATTCTGCCAGAGCCTTGTACCACCTTCCCAAAGCCTGATGCCCCCCATTCCTGCCTTTGGGGAGGTGGCATGTCTGCCCCTGCTGCTACCTAAGGCAATTGCCTCACTCTGCCTAATGGTAGGGTCAGCCATGCCATCTGGAAAGCACCTTAGGTCAGAGATAAAGGCCACAGCAGTGACTGTTGGGAAATTTTGTCTCAAGGCTCCGCAGTCTCAATATCTTGAGTGGAAAGCAAATTGACAACTTAAAGGACAGAGTATTAAACCCGCATACACAGAAGGTCACTCAAGTGTGTTTAAAAAACTGCTTGCAAAAGGCCTTTCCCCTCTCAGGTGAAAACTGAAGCCTGGCCAGCAGAAATTGTACCATTTCCAAAGGCAGTTACCCGATTACTGTGAGAATGAGGATTTCTGGATCAGTTGACGCTTCCTTTCTCTACTGAGGTGCATGCAATTAAAGCTTGTTTTGTATCGCTGTAAGTGAAACCAGATATTAGTGAAATAATCCACTGTAGAGCTTTAAAGAGAACATAAACTAGAAGCTTGCTGAACAGTACATCTTTAATTGCTTTGGCCTGATTCTTACCTTGTGGGTTCCCCCCTTATTTGTTTGTTTGTTTGTAAAGCTACGGTTTGTAAATCTGAGAAATGGCTTCTAAAAATGCATCATCATTCTGCTGTCCAGGTATGTGTTGGGGAGAGGTGAACTTATCTTTGTGGCTCTTCAGGTGGGAGCCTTAGATCATTGAAACTACTGTACTTGATTAGTTATTGTGGGGAAGAGAAGGAAGGAAGGAAGGAAGGAAGGCGTGAAGGAGTGGCATTTTAGATGACTATATCTTGGTGTATAACTTCCAGAAGAAGTCTGATGCTCTTTTGTAAACATTAAACATACAGATGATAAGGGATGATGGCAAAGATTTACAGTGAAAAACGCCAGCAATCAATAATGTTGCAATTCACTTTTTTGGCGAGGTTCTGTACAGGCCAAAATAGAATTTCCTTCTCAGGTGCAAAAGCTGGATTTAAGGGGTGCTTCACAACAAGCGGTACTCTTGCATTTGTGATAGGAAAAGATGCAGACTTCCAATAGGAAGTCATGGGACATGCACCAATTGGCAACAAAGTAGGATGTCCACTCTGAAACTTTTGCAGGTGCAAACAGTACCTCGGGTTACAAATGCTTCGGGTTACAAACACTTCAGGTTACAAATTTCGCTGACCCAGAAGTAGTACCTTGGGTTGTGAACTTTGCCCCAGGATGAGAATGGAAATTATGCGCTGCCACCAGCGCGGTGGCAGCAGGAGGCCCCATTAGCAAAAGTGTGCCTCAGGTTAAGAACGGTTTCGGGTTAAGAACGGACCTCAGGAACGAATTAAGTTCATAACCCAAGGTACCACTGTATTGAAGTTGGAATCAATAACTTCCCCAATGCCATGTCTTGGGGAAATGGCTTCACAGACCAAACTGAACCAATTGCAGGCCAAGATTGGCCTGTGAGACAGAGGTTGCCTACTACTGATCTATATGAACAAGGTACTACTACACATTTGCATTCTATACTGTACTTATATGGGTGATTTCAGTGCTTAGATGGAAAACAACTTGTTATTACTCCTTTAAACTGCAATTTTCTTCTTGTCTCTCTGGCTGTCTTTCTCTATCAGAGTTGGCAGGGAGAAAACTACTTCAAATGAGCTGAACAAATCAGGATTGGGTGGAAGAGGGCAGACTGGAACAATGGAAAAAGTAGACCTCCTCTGTTCCTGGTTTATAGACCTTTCCAGGACTTTTTTTTCAGCTGGAACTTACCGGCACTCAGTTCCGGCACCTCTCAGGGGTGCTATTGCTGTTCTAATAGAATGAGGGAGGAGTTTATGTTGAGTTCTGACACCTCTTTTTCTAGAAAAATAGCAATGGACCTTTCTTTCTTTCTTTCTTTCTTTCTTTCTTTCTTTCTTTCTTTCTTTCTTTCTTTTCACTCTAATGAAATGCATTGGGGAAGAAAAGAGGGGGAAGCGAAGGAGTGGGAATTGTCCCAAGCTATGGTGCACGGAACACAGCAGGAAGTCTGCACACAAAGAAGCCAATGTGTGCAAAGTCCGTTGCAATTCTGTTTGTAGCTTACAGCACAAAAGCAGAGATGATTTTGGAGCACAAGGAGTCAATAAAAGTACAATTCAAAGCAGCATAACTATTTAATGTGATGAATATACTGCCTCCCATTTTCAACCGCAAATCTGCAGATATGCTGCAGACCAGCTGAATGAAGCTCAAGGGCCATTAGTAGGCTGTGGACCAGTTTGGGAAACCCAGACCTAGGCTTCAAATGGAATCATAGAGTTGGAATCTTGACCACAGCCATCCCTGGGTGGGCTTGAACCACCAACCTTCTGGTTAAGAGCTAGACTCACTAACCCACTGTGCTACTGGAGAACATCTTACGTGATACAGTTTGTCTCATGCCTTTCAAGAATTGTTGAGAGAGAAAAGGGAAGGTGTATATTTAAATATATATGTCATGGATATACAAGTCCAGATTCACGTAGAGTTTAGTAGTTCCCAATTGACAAAGATATATCCTGTGTCTCAAGGTGCCAGGGGCTCCTGTTTCATTTGTATCACAAGTTACATTGATCTCTGCTTTAACAGTTTTCCTCCTTTCATCTTCTCCAGTTTACCACAGCCCGAGCAAAACTGATTGCAATCTCTTTTCAGAGTTATCTTGCTGCAGGCTGTTTGGATCTAACTGCACGCTTCTTCGTTGTTCTTTTGTGGCTTTCTTATTTGAGTCACTTTGCTAAAATGGAGACAGCATGTTCTGTGCTCTTATATAGCTTTGTTACATCAAGAAGGAATAGGCCAAATGATGATGATGAACATTTTATATTTATCTGTATTTGTAAATAGGTCACCTTGTGTAAGAAACCTACTATTTTTAAAACTGACTTTATGTATTATTTTGCCCTCTTGGTGCCAAGTGAGGAAGAGGTAAGACAGAGTGCAATGTGTTCTGATTGGTTCTTTGCCAGGACACTGCTCCTCAAGAGAATGCAGCAGCTCATCTGTTTCTTCTTCTTCTTTTTATTAAAAAGAGTAACTCCCAACCTATTTGAAATGTTGCTACAGACATTTTTGGTCCTGCTTTGGCAGAGTCAGAAAGGACATGTAGAGCAAAATTTCCTTTGCTAGCTGGCAGGAGCACTGGGCATACCCAGAAGACTATGAGGGATTTGCAGTTTGCAAGTTCTAATTTTAATAGCTGCTATCCCCAACAGGGCTGGATTTAGGTTTGAAGAGGCCCTAAGCTACTGAAGGTAATGGGGCCCTTTATATGTCCAGCTATCCTTTGTCAACAACAAATTGTCACTGTTTTTTGTGTTGAATATGTGTTATATGGTAATTTATGGGCCTAATAGGTATCTAAAGCCATTTGCAAATAACAAAATATGTATTTTATCAAAGTAAATTCTATCAAAGTAATTGTTGAACTGAAATACAATTAAGAAGAAGTATATTAATAGTGAAATACAATTAAGAAGAAGTATAAAGGTAAAGGGACCCCTGACTGTTAGGTCCAGTCATGGCCGACTCTGGGGTTGCGGCGCTCATCTCGCTTTACTGGCCGAGGGAGCCGGCGTACAGCTTCCGGGTCATGTGGCCAGCATGACTAAGCCGCTTCTGGCGAACCAGAGCAGCGCATGGAAACGCCGTTTACCTTCCCGCCGGAGCGGTACCTATTTATCTACTTGCACTTTGACGTGATTTCGAACTGCTTAGGTTGGCAGGAGCAGGGACCGAGCAACGGGAGCTCCGTAAAAAATATAAGGTTTGAATATTACATATTCATTTTCAGAATACCCTAACCTACCCCAAATAATGAATCTTTTAAACATTTGGGGAGAAATTGTCATTTGAGGGCTGCAATCCCAGCCTGCTGATTTCTGCTGGGTGAATTATCTGATAATCACAGCCACAGATGCACAGCTAACATGCGCTAGAATTTACAAAGTCTGAAGGCAAATACTTCCAGTTCTTCAGCGATCAAGTCTGCTAGCAAGAAAGATTCGTTATTGTACTTGGGAATTGGGGCCCAGTTAAGCAAGTGATTATGCTGGAAGGTTTTGACAGTCAAGCTTAAATTTAACACAGTGCAGTCAGTTTCAAATGCCAAACTGCTGGGTGAGAACAGGTGTTAACAACTCTGTTCTTCTTCCTAAGGCGAGACAGAAAAAGCACAAGAGTGCACGGTGGGCCCTTTTAAAACTGTTGAGTCTTGTTTGCTAACTGAGGAGGACTTGAAAAGCTTCAACGGTTTCCCAGACTTTATTAATTTAATATGACTTTAAGTGGGCAGGGCTGTAAACATTAAGCCCATGAAACTTATTATAAAGTCTTCTCTTGAAAAGTAGAAAAATAAATATCCTGAAAATTCTGAAGAATAATATGTCATCCCCATATCTGGAATATAAACAACTGAGTACCATAAAACAGCTTTACTGGAGGGAGTGATCAGGAGAAGTGAACACGATCATTATATTAAACATATAACTCACTGTATAAACTGTATATGCAAACTCTAAATAGTTCACTGTCTTGGATTCCAGGCATGCTAGAACATTTGTGAGTGACATTTTAATAGATATTGCGGTTATCTGCTTAAGACGGCAAATATTAAGGATCCATTTATCACATGGCATCTGAGGTAAAAGTTCATCTATACAGAGGTATCTCAGGTTACATATGCTTCAGCGTACATACGCTTCAGGTTACAGACTCCGCTAACCCAGAAATATTACCTCAGGTTAAGAACTTTGCTTCAGGATGAGAACAGAAATCGTGCTCTGGTGGTGCGGCAGCAGCAGGAGGCCCCATTAACTAAAGTGGTGCTTCAGGTTAAGAACAGTTTCAGGTTAAGTACGGACCTCCAGAACGAATTAAGTACTTAACCTGAGGTACCACTGTACATATTTAAACAGTTTTGGGCTTGAGGACTCTGGGGGGGGGGGAGCACTGCCTTTTAAATGTCCCCTTTAACAGTGGCATGATGCAGAGAGCACCAGCAGCCAAAGCAGAGATGGGGGACCTGTGGTCCTCTAGATGTTTCTCCCATCAGCCCCAGCCAACATAGCTAGGGATGATGGGAACTGAAGTCCAGCAACATCTGGAAGCCCAAAGGTTCTCCATCCTGGGGGTGAATCATTATCTTGTATGGAGATGATGTACTGATGGGGAAAGCTACACCATTGTAACCCCTTTCTGTTGAACGACTGTTAAATGTACAGGAACCCTGCCATAAAAATGCTAGGTGGCAATAATCTTACGGACAAATTGAAGAGGTGTCACAGACACTTCTTCTTCTTCTTCTTCTTTGGTGATCACTTGTAGCCAAGTAAGATTGTCTTCCATGAACACTGTCTTAATAGTGAATCTGTAAGCAACTGTGGAGGCCAATTCTGGATCCATACGTCTTCCCCAACACGGGCTGAAAAGTCAGCACAGAATAATTTCATGGCTTGCACATGATGCAGAATTTGGCTCCTCAGATTAAATCTGATCCTTTTGGAGGACTCTCAGCCCCATTCCTTGCATCCGTAGATGCAGCTGTGCATTCCGTGTACTTTATATGCAAAGCACTGCGTATCTGGGGGAGAGAGACTAGCAAGGGAAGATTAAACAGGAGGGAGCCTCCATTGCAAGGTAGGTAGCAATGGAAGGGAAAGAGGTGGTGAGGTTCCCTTGGTTTGCAGCTATTTAATTAACCATTTTCTAGTGCACCTGGTGCGGGAAGTATGTTTGAAAAATATTAACCTCTGCTCAGCTGACATGTTTGCCCTGCCTCTTTACTACACATGCGCAACTTGATTCTATATCAGTACCTCTTCCATCCCCCATCCCCCATCAGGCTGTGGGACGGGCACAGGTCTCTCTTGCCTGAGAGTCTGCAGAGGCCTTTAGAAATTAATCCTTGGTTTGGATGATCAGCCCAATAGGGCTGGTGTAGAGAGAGGATGCAGCTTGCATACTTTGTATGCAGAAGGTCATGGCAACACAACCTTGTTCCAACTCTGAGCAGAGGTCCATCCGACTTAGTGTTTTTGACTCTGCCTGGCAGAAGCTCGTACAGGAATTTTTGCCAACCCTACCTGGAGGTAGCAGGGATTGACCTTGGAACTTTTCACATGCAAATCATTTGCTCTACCATTGAGCGATGGCTTTGTTCCAGAATCACTCCTTGGCATCTCCAGTTTTAAAAGGCTCTCTGGTATCAGGGCTGGCAAAGATATTTGCCTGAGACCCTGCAGAGCTGCGGCCTGTCAGAAGAGGCAATCCTGAGCTAGAAGGCTGAATGGCATTCAACAGCTTCTTATGTTCACAACAGAGAAACACTGAACTCCTGCCCAAAGCCTTTGGAAGCAAATGTCACCCATAACCCAGTCAGCAAATAGCTCATCCAGACAGCGGTTAGCAGATTCACTCTCATCTCCCTGAAACTGGAGAAGGTGACAAAGAAAATTGATTAGAGCTGTACTTTTAGAAACTGAAAGATGACTGTGGACTTTCCTGAAAGAGCTGGGAGATATCAGGGATGTGGGCTGAGGCAGAACCTCAAGAGGCAATGTCCCCATAGGCACCATGTTTGCCTCACCACCTTTGCTCCTGGCAGAGGAACAGTGGTGGTTTCCAACAAGCTGTCTTGTGACACCTTGTGGAAATCTCATGAGATCTTGTGCGCTCAAAGATATCTTCCGAAAAGCTCTGTAAGATCTCATGAGATCTCGCCAGAATACGCTGTGCGACCCAGGTAAGGGAGACTTTGGTGAGGGGACTTCAGAGGCATGAAGGCACCTTCCTGTTTCACCTCAGGTGGCAAAACAGGCTGGGCCACCCCGTCTTGTTCTAACACATCAGGTACCTATGGCTGCAGATCATTCTAGTGCTGGCTACTTTAAAGAGGGTGGGGGGGGGAAACCTTTTTTTTTATGAAGAGCTACGTAAGTTGCCAATCACACATTGCATTGACACAATGAGAGTGTTCTACATCTTTTCTTTTTTTAGAATCACAATATGGTATCAACATGAACAAAATTTGCATTTCACACAAACGTATACATACACACCTATGGTACATATGCAGCTGCATTCTAGATAGTACAGTAAATCACAACTGATACATTAAGCAGGTAGATAATTTATATTTTCTTAATAATGATATATAATGCAGTATTTTGAACATGTGATCTCATTGTAACTAAAGCTTTTCCTAAAGGAAAGTTATCTCAACTCTTGCATCAAGATGAACAATTCGTGGCCCAATTTTCTGCACTTTAAATTTAGAAGGGAATTTTATTAATTCCATTTCATATTTCAATTGGTTACTTCTGCATACAAATTGACTTTGATCTTTAGAAACTATGAGGACCTTCCTCCCTGTACTTTCTAGGACCACTCCTCAATAATTTTATGGTGGAATTTAAAAAGCAATAGCTTAGCGTTGTCTGTTCAGTAAACCGTTAGTCTTTTGCACAGTGCTTAGATCCTGAACATTGAACTGCTAAATCCTTGCAGAAAGTTCACAGGCAGTTTATGATTTACGTTTTCGTCTATGTTGCTGAAAGGAAATGAGAGCACCCAGACGATCTAGTTCTCAATGCTCAACATCCTTGCAATTACCTATTTACACCTGTAAAGGTACATTGCTGTTTCTACCTTTCTCCTTTTCCTTTATCTGATGCTGATAAAAATCTCATATTACAGCTGCCAGAAAAGATGAGAAATAGGTTAATAGAAGCAAAGCGGAAGGAGGAAGCACACACCTTTTCCACCCAGACAGAAATTTCATGGCACTTCCTTTTCAGTGTTGCGTTAGAAATGGAGTTCTAGATAATGGAATGAAAAGTAAACACAGACTTTCTCACTCAGGAACAACAGGCAGGTGAGGCTTGCAAAAAAAAAAAAAAAAGCATGGAGAGGACCAGTGTTTTTCTTGTTAAATATGTGTCTATTTTCCCATATGTATTTTAAATAAATGCAGTATCTGTATATTCTCCATTATCACATGGTGAACTTTTGGATACGAGTGACAACTTTGTCTGCCAAGGCCTGGTTCTTTGTTGACCTTGAGTTCACTTGGAGATGCATGCACAGTGCTTTCTTGTTTCGAGGAAGTGCCTTCTTAGAAAGTTTGGCTCAGGTCTCGGTAGTACCAATGGGTAGAAATGGCAGGAGGGCAGATAAGCATTAGAAGACATGTCCTAATTATATAAGACAATAGGGCAGTCTGCCTCGAGGAGCTGGTGGAATAGGCTCTCTGCTACAAGTATTTCAGCAAGGATCAGCCATCTGCCAAGGACGCCATTGTTGCATCCTGCATTGAGCAGGGAGGGGTGTTTGGACTGTATGAACTCGCATTTCCCTTTCCAGCTCTATGATTCTAAGATGTTCCCAGTGCTCTGTCCCTCATTGCTCCTAATATTTAATTTCTGCCTATAGAGGAAGTGTGGCTGGAGTGTTGGACTTGGATGGCGGAATGCCCACCTTTTGACCCTTGTTGAACCATAAAGCTCAACAGGTAGGCTTGAGTAAGTCACTTTGTCTCAGCTGAGAACTTACCTTATAGGATCACTGTGAAGCCAGAAGACCTCAATGAACTCATTGACAGAATGGTTTGGTGGTGGTGGTGGTGAGATGCAAATTTGACCAACTATATAAATCATAGTATAGGCCAATGGTTCCACATTTTGCATGCAGAGGACACAACACGAATGGTTCCTCATTGTTCCATATTTACTTGTCAGGTCCAGCTCATCATAACCAGGAAGCTGCCCATTTGCACCTCCCGGGTGTGTGGCATTGTTTCCTGTACACAGTGTTGGAAATTTGGCAATGCACTTGAAGAGCCTTTACTTGGAATGATTGACTTGAGAGTCACAGCAGTGGGTGGAGATTCAGGCTGTTGTTCATCCTCAGGCAGTTAAGCAAACTGCTAAAACAGCTGTGAATGCACCTTGACTAATCATTTCCTTCTACTAATGCTGAGGAGATCTTCAGTTGATAACTCATGTGTGAGCTCCAGGCAACACACAACCTTCTCCAAGGACTATTGGCAGCACATCTAAGGCTCGGCTTAAAACAGGTGCTAGTGTTGCATTTTAAATGTAAAATAATAATAATAATAATAATACTCTGAGCATTCCAGATACTTCTTTGTTGTAGTCCCAGCAGTTACCTCAGTATCCTGACTGCAATTATACATCACTCTGGGTACTCCATTTAATAGTAAGATACACATATTACAATTCAGTACTCTCAAACACTTGATGTCAGGGGTGGAAAAAGATGTCCAAAACCAAACCCATGCTGGAAATACAATTATGTACCACTGAATGGACCTGTGCTATCTTCTCACTGGGTGGACATGCTTGGTCCTCTGCAATGAAAAGGTGAACAAAGTTCAGAATAAGTTCCTAGTGTGTACCTGTTGGAGGACAAACAGAGAGTTTTTTCTTCATTGTTCCAGGCACCCAGAGATCACAGCATTGAAAGCAGCACAAATAATGTGTCAGGACAGACTTGATTCATTTTCTCCATGGTGTATGGAAATGGGCATGCTTTGTTGTCAGCCTTCATTAACTTTTAAGTGCTTAGGGTCTCTAGAAGTCTTAATCCAGACCTGCCTGACAGCTAGTTTAGACACACAGAGAGAAAGCGGTCTGAAGACACACAGTGAGCTTCACGGCTGTGTAGGGATTTGAAACTTGGTCTCTCAGATCCTAATCCAGCACCCTAACTACTATGCCACACCGTGACCTGGTAAGACTTTGGCACATTTTCCTCAGCTTTAAGAGCTTTGACCACATTTAGAAGGTAAATAAAATTACTGTGGTTGCTGCATACATTTTTCTAGGTTTTGACATTACCGGAGCCAGAATCTAGTACGAAAAGAGTACTACAATTGATTCAAGAGTTTGGTCGGGTGGCGGGATTTAAATTAAATAAGCAAAAAACTAAGGTTTTGGAAAAAAAACTTGACAGTTACAGAGTCAGAAAGGTTTCAGAAAGAGACAGAGTTAAATGTGGTTAAAAAAGTAAAATACCTTGGGGTAAATATAACAGCAAAAAATCTGAGTTTATTTAAGGACAACTATGAGAAATGTTGGTCAGAAATTAAGAGAGATCTAGAAAGTTGGACAAGATTGAAACTTTCCTTGTTAGGCCGAATTGCTGCTATTAAGATGAATGTACTGCCAAAAATGTTGTTTTTGTTTCAAACTTTGCAAGTTGTGGACAAAACAGAGTGCTTTCGGAAGTGGCAGAGAGATATTTCTAAATTTGTCTGGCAGGGCAAAAATCCCAGAATTAAGTTTAAGATATTAACTGATGCGAAAGAAAGAGGGGGCTTTGCCCTGCCAGACTTAAAGTTATATTATGAGGCCACAGCTTTCTGCTGGCTAAAAGATTGGCTACTTCTCGAGGACACTGACGTACTAGATTTGGAAGGTTTTAATAATGCTTTTGGGTGGCATGCATATTTATGGTATGACAAGGTTAAGATCAATAAGACCTTCAAGAACCATATTGTCAGAAAAGCAGTGTTTAATGTCTGGATAAAATACAAAGACTTATTGGAAAATAAAACTCCAAGGTGGCTTTCACCATTGGAAGCTAAGGCCCGGAAAAGACTCAATATGGAGGCCAAATGGCCGAAGTATTGGGAAATATTAGAAAAAGATGGAGATAATTGGAAATTGCAGAGTCAGGAGAAAATGAAAGACAAAGTGCGAGATTGGTTACATTATGCTCAGATTAAAGAAGTTTTTAAACATGATAAAAAGCTAGGATTCCAGGTGGAAAAATCGAAGTTAGAAACGGAACTGTTAGAGCCTAAGACTAAGGTACTTTCAAAAATGTATAACTTGCTGTTGAAGTGGAATACACAAGATGAAACGGTTAAATCGGCTATGATAAAGTGGGCTCAGGACATTGGATACAACATTATGTTTGAGGACTGGGAGAGGTTGTGGACTACTGGGTTGAAGTTTACTGCATGTAATGCTTTGAAAGAAAATGTTATGAAAATGATATATAGATGGTATATGACCCCAGTCAAACTTGCAAAAATATACCACTTGTCTGATAACAAATGTTGGAAGTGTAAAGAAAATGAAGGAACATTCTTTCACCTCTGGTGGACTTGCCCTAGAGTGAAGGCTTTCTGGGAAATGATATATAATGAGTTGAAAAAGGTATTTAAGTATACCTTCCCTAAGAAACCAGAGGCCTTCCTTTTGGGTATTGTCGGCCAGAATGTGCTAAAGAAGGACCGAACATTTTTTATCTACGCAACAACAGCAGCAAGGATACTTGTCGCCAAGCATTGGAAAACACAAGACCTACCCACACTGGAAGAATGGCAGATGCAACTGATAGACTAAATGGAACTGGCTGAGATGACTGGCAGAATCCGAGACCTGGGAGAGGAGACGGTGGAAGAAGATTGGAAGAAATTCAAGATTTATTTACAAAAATATTGCAAATTGTATGAAGGTTAAGAAGGATGCTAGAGTATAAACAACTTGGCACCATTGAGTTAGATGAAGTGAACTATGAAGATAAGATAAATTTAAGAAAAGATAAAACTTGGAAGATGTAGGTTATATTTAAACCTTTTAAGACCTGAATAAAATGATAGCCAAAATCAGAGATATAACATTGGAAAATTAGATATTAAGATTAGAAATAAGGGGATAAATTTGTTGAATAAAATTTTATAAACAGGAACGCAGGAGCGGGAGATGCGAGGGAGTCCAAAGAAGTGAAAAGATCTATGTTAAAAGATGTTATATTGTATTGTTTTATTGGCATTGTGATTTAAACAAAAAATTGTTAATAAAAATTACTATAAAAAAAAATAGACACAGAGAGAGAAAGCGGTCTGAAGACACACAATGAGCTTCACGCTGTGTAGGGATTTGAAACTTGGTCTCTCAGATCCTAATCCAGCACCCTAACTACTATGCCACACCGCGACCTGGTAAGACTTTGGCACATTTTCCTCAGCTTTAAGAGCTTTGACCACATTTAGAAGGTAAATAAAACCTACTCTTACTGTGGTTGCTGCATACATTTTTCTAGGTCACCCGGCTTAATATGAGTGGAGTGATTTTCACAGGCAGGATCAGTCAGTCCCTTGAGGGCCTTGATACACTTCCAGCCACCATGATGTGGTAATAACAAGTAAAATATATGGACTCAGCTGGCAAAATGGATGGGTTCTTAGGTCCCAAGCTGAGTATCAACCTTGGATCCATGGTCAGGTGGTTCTTAACTTCTTCCTCTGGTTCCTGACTATCAGAAACCGTTTATTAATGAGTGTGACACTCCCTGGTTTCATTTTACCTTATTTCATTGGGAAACATGAGCCTGGAATGACTTCCACTGAGGTAAATAGAAATTACCTTTGCTGGGTAAAAGCAGTTTTGGAACCTTGGTGGCCAAATTAGATTTATGAGCCCTGAGATAATCCAGGGACATTTCACAAATAGGTTGCTTAACAGGCTCTCAAGGACTTTGTCGTGTAGCATTGGAAAACAATCTTTGAGCCCAACTAGTTGCATCAGTTCCTAACATGGTCTCCTTATTTGGGAATCTCATACTTGGCCTCCAGACACTGGTTTTAAGACTGTATGCTTAGGCATTAAATATGGTGTTTTCTGACCCTTTATGAAGTTTTATTTAAATTTTGAGAGATTAGCAGTCCAAAGCTCCCTGACATCCAGATTGTTAGGATAACAGCCTTTCTTTCTTTCTTTCTTTCTTTCTTTCTTTCTTTCTTTCTTTCTTTCGTTGCGCATTGCTATCTCCATTGCCCAATGGATGCATATGTGCACCTCCAGCAACACAGCATAGAAGGGGATTATGACTCCCTCTAGATGCGCGTTGATGTGACGGTGCATACAGATAACATCCAAGTTTTAATTTTAAATAGTCATTTGCCTGCTGTTGCAGTAAACACCCAGCAGTGCAGCCACTCTCTGGCAGCACTGTCTGCGATGCCTTGCCCTGAGGTATGACCCCTTCCTCAGTGGGGGACATGGAGCACCCAGGGTGTTTTGTTAGTGGCATGCAGATGAGAAAACAGGAAGGAGAATTGGTGGTAGTCGTTGCTAGCCAGCCGCTTGCTGCTACGGTGGTGGTGGGTGCCCTGCAAGTGCTGGAGGTGTGGGTGTGCACCGTCCTCTGTTTCTCCTGGCCCATCCGAGCCACATGGCTCATGATAGAACCAGCCTGCTTCTATTAAGATTGGTATGGTGAGGCTGCTTTCACTGATGGTTAAATATAATAACTAGTGTTGACACTTATTTTTAGTCCTCTTAGGGTGATTGAGGGACTCCAGTCAATGATAGAGTTGTACCATTCGTACCTGCTGAGGTGACTGAAACATTTCCTGGAGCAGAGGATCCAGCAGCCATCATCCAGGTCTTCCTAAGGCTGCAGAAACTACTTTCTTCCAAAAAGTGACACAGGAATGAATCCAGTGTTACTTCTACTCAGAGTAAGCTCATTGGAATTGATGGGCATGGGTTCATCCATTTCAATGGGTCTACCTTAGTTGGATACAACCTATAGAGTGTGGATAGAGTGTGGATTGTTTTTGGTCCACAGCACCTATTCATAAGCCCGACCAGTGCAATCAAATCTAATTAGGAAGCAGTATTAAAGGCCCAACCCAGCAATTGGGAAATTTCAGTCTGCTAACAAAAAGAATAAAAATGTAAATTATAGTAAAAAATGTCTGTTTTTGCCAGAAGGGAGATAACTTCCTACCGACATTGAATCCATCCCAAAAACCTGTTTTCTACAAGCTCTGCGTTATCGTGAACTTAATTAAGATGGAACTTAATTACATTTCTTTCACATTAGGTACACCAGAGCTAGTCAGAGCATTTGGCTTTCTCCTCACACCAGTAATTTTTGAGCACACAGTAGGAGGTCTGTCTACTTGGCTGTTTAAACCATTAACTGGGAAAAAAGTGTTTGTCAGCCAAGATTCTAGGTTACTTAATGCATCAAAAATATCACCCAAGCAACGAATTCTTCTGAATGTGAAGGGAAATAGGGTGCCCTTCAGACTGTCACTGTTCTGCAGAAGGGATTCAAGTGTATACTGTAAATTTAGGTTGGTGCAATTAAAGTGAGTGACAGGGCACTTTAATGATAGTGCAACAATTTTTTATTTATTTTTTAATTGCAGTTTAGAAACTGTCGAGGAAATGCATTTAAAAGTGAGATGTGGGATGAACAAATGACTAAAGAAATACAGTATGGATGATTTAAATTTTAGTTAGGGCTTTAGCTAACTCCGTAACCTTGCATTTTCCCCATCTATCGTAAGAGCTGAAGACTCCAAAAGTATTTAAAATCCCACCCATTAGGTTAGAAAGTTTACAGTGAACAGCGTAAAGCAGTTTGGCATGTAATCTTGCCAACTCAACATGGATCCTAAACTGCCCAGGCGTGTTATGTTTCAGACAATAATTAACTGATAAGCTTATATGGTTTTCCTCATGAATGAATTCTGCAGGAATTACAAGTTTAAGCATAGCCTTGGCACATACTTGAGGGAAGTGTACATATGTTTGCTGTGTGCAAAATTGCCATTCAAACCATTAGAATTCTTATCACTCAAAACTGCGCCAGGTATGTATATGAGGAATAGTCATCTTAAGTGTATTAACCTTATCCCAAATATTGAATTTAAGTGATGCCTGTCTTTCCAAGTAACCTCCTTTATCAACCTATTCAAATTCAGTTTAATAATTTGAGAAATGTCTCTCTTGGAACCAAAAGGCCAAGATATGTTAAGACCTCTGGCACCAACAAAATCACCAGCTGGTATACAAAGTAGGTGAACTACAATTACCCACTGACATTGATTCAGATTTTGACCAGTTAATTGTATACCCTGAAATTCTATCAAAACAATTAATTATTGTGTATTAATTCTGCTGTATATGTTTCAGATCTACTAATAATAGTAATAAATCATCAGTGACAGTCTAGAAGCACCTCAGAAGCAATGGTGGTGCAATCATGTGACTGCTTCTTCCACTCAATCCACATTTTCAATATTACAGTTTGATAGCCTGATTTGCCCTCCCATGCTTTGTGTATAAGACTATATTTCTTCCTAAATTTTTGAAGTTTAAAATAAGGGGTTGTCTTATACACAGATAGTGCATAGTGCATTTTCTTAATTTTGAGTCCCCCCAAATAGGGGGTGTCTTATATACAGGGGCATGTTATACACGGAAAAATACGGTATATTTTCTATACTAGTAGCTGGTATCTCTGATAGGTAATTAACATGCTGCCTTCTGGGGTATTTCTAGGATATATAACCCCATGGTATCTAAGCAATGCGCTTCAGTTAATGATGAATGCTCACCCTTGCATGGTGCCAGTAACAGCGCACGAAGATCCTTGCAGGAAGCCAGAGAGCAGCTGTCACTCAAACAATGCTCCATTTTTAGTTGGATGAGTAATTGTTGTGCTTCTGACTGTAACAAACATAGTCACCTAGACACAAATGTAGCCTATAGTAGGTTGTCACATATTTGAGAAGTCTCATCCGTGGATGGTGTGCCATTGAGCCTGCCTCAAAAGACACCATTAGCTTAGGTTTCAATTAACTATGGCCGAGGGCTCAAAAAAGTCACCTTTGGGGAACTGGTTCTCCCCCCCCCCAAATAATAATATTTTTTTGTTTCATTTTACAAAATTAAAATTATAATCATACCACAACGCTTCCACAATCAACAGATTCCTCTGAATCTTTGGACTTCCCACCTTCCCCTCAATGGTTCTATTGTTAAGCCTTTTCTACTGCATCTTATTCCAATATTCCAAGTTCTTTTATAACTCCATTATATCCATAGTTCTCGTTACATTCCAAGTGTTATTTCAGTCCTACTAGTGCTTTCAACTACTTACAGCGATCTTCTAAGTAATTTATAAATTTCTCCCATTCCTTATTAAAGTTTTGGTCTTCCTGGTTCCTGAGCTTTCCGGTCAGTTTTGCCATTTCGGCATAGTCCAACAACTTAATTTGCCATTCTTCTCTGGTAGTGACTTTATCTCTTCCCAGCTCTGGGCTAACAACATCTGAGCAGCTGCCGTTGCGTACATAAAAAGTCTCTTCTGCTCTCTTGGAATTTCAGGACCCACAATTCCTAATACTTGGGAAACTTATTCTGATCAAATGTGGATCAAGGCCTGAAGTAAAACATGAGTTGGCTCCATCCAACGTAACTCAACTACAACCAAATCCTGTTTGTTTTGCCCCTTTGATACTATATTCCCAATGGGAGGGTGAAAAGCAAACATTACGTAGTCCTGTCTGAATTCCCACAGGGATCCAATTATGTGCCTGTTCCACTGGTGTTAAAAAGCTAGATGGCAAGCCTCAGGTTAATGAAAGGAAAGTATTTGAACGACAGGAAATCATTAAAACAATTCAAAAGGAAATGCCACAGAAGTGGAAATGGTGCTGAAAAGGGAAACTAAGATGAGAAAAGGGGTTGGAGCAAATTTTCTATGAGGAAAGGCTGAAGTTTTTTGTTTTTTTTTTGGAGCTGGAGAGCACTTCCAGACTATTGCTATATTTCAGTGGGATTCAATCACATACTGGCAAATTCAGGTTGAGAGAAAAAATAGAGTTGACCGAGAGGTCTTGCACAACAAACCCACTTCCCCAAAAGGTCAGGGTTGGGGTTTTTTACGATAAGGAAAGTGCCAGGATGGTTATTGAAATACTGAAAAATTGAAATATTTAGAGGGATTTATGGAACAAGTCAAATCTGGTCTGTAGCTATAGATGAAAAATTAACTCACAAATTGAAGGATAGTAGAGGAAAACAACAACAGAGTCATTTTCAGGTATGTGGCCAAGGCTTCTTTTATACGCGAATGATGATAACCATGTTCAAATATGGCACTATGGAATTATTGGAGACTCTCCAGCTTTGAACATGAAAATATCACAAGATGCCCTTGGGCAATATTCTGATACTAAAAAAAGCTAAGGGGGTTAGAGAGGACATGTTATAACCCTCTCAGACCAATATAGCCTTCCAAAGGATGGTGAATGCAGTGACCCAAATTTGTACCTCCTCCTTTTTTGTATGTTTCACTTAATTGTTTTTTCCTTGTTTTATTATATGTTATTGAATTGTATAGTTTTGATCAACATAAATAAAAAGAAACGTTTTTAAAACTCCCATCATCCCTCACCATTGGCCATACTGGCCAGGGTGATGGGAGTTTTAGTTCAACATCATTTGGAAAACACATTGGCTCCCTTTGACATAGGAAGCTGCCTTATATTGGGTTGGACAATTGGGTGGGACCCTCTAGTCCAGTATCGTCTACACTGAGTGGCAGTGACTCTCCAGAATTTCAGGATCTCTCCAGAGATCTCTGCCAGCCTTAAGTGGAGAAGCCAGAGATTGCAATTTGGACTTTCTTCATGCAAAGCCAATGGTCTGGTCTCTCACTGAGCTACAATCCTTTCCCAAGAGCATTGGGGATTCTGATAATGCCTTTATAAAGAATGTAGACATTGCATTCCTCTCCATTTTCTCCTGCAATTTCTCCCATAGGACCCTCTGGTCACTTTAAATTACTGTCATTTGTTTTGGTATGCTTGTCACCAAATTCCAAAAGGAACGGAAATATTCACCCCACTTGTTGCAACAAACTGCTGCTTCTCTTCCCGCTTGGACGCAACTCTCAGAGCAGCCTGAATGCCATTGTTGTTGCTATCTGCTCTGATATCTTTGAATAGAAGCTGGCATGCATATGGACACTCTTTCCAGGAGCGGCTGCTTTTACCTGGAGGCATGCAAAACAGGGTCACTGGGTGGACAAAGGCACCCAGTCCTAGTTAGCTCCAGGCAATAGCCTGGTATTTTATGCAGAGACTGAATTTCTCCAGCATGCCAAATTAGCTTGGCTTGCCTCTCCTTCTGAAGATCATGCAACTGCAGGGCAGGGCAAAACCGTGTCATTGTAATATTACTTTATCAAGATCCACTGATCAATCAGGAATGTTACAGGATGTTCCCTAGATAAGGAAAACCCAGAATAAATATGCTGAAATGCTTTGCATTTCTACGAAAGCGTGGTACAGATTAAAACAGGTATGGGAGCTACCTTCACTTTATAAAGCAAAAAAAAGCACACACACTGATGTAAGTTTCTTGCCAAAGTCACCTTGCTGAGGCAGAGCCAGGAATACAAGCAAGGTCATATGACTCAATCCCCAAGCTTTAGCCACTAACTAGGCCCTGATTCATTTGCTACAGTGGAGTGGAAGGATGGGTCTGAGCGAGGAGAGCTTTGTTCAAAGTCTATAGATCTGTTCATTTGGCGTGTACATTTGATTGCTTCACCCAAATGGCCAAGTGTCTTATCTATCTGTCTGGCTAAACTTTGCCCTTAGTAAAAAAAAAACATCATTATATCCAGTCAAAGCAGGGCTGTTCTCATTTCAGCAAGACAGATGCAAAATGGAAGGCTGTGTGACAAAAGTACGAAACACGTTCCCCCCCTAGGATATCACTCCCATCTCTCTCTGAAAATTCTTAAGATTCAAAAAGCCTGCAGAAATTTCCTCTTCATTATTCTCTCTCCCATGGTATTTTTAGACTCTCTTCATAATGTGTTTATAAAACAGAATTGTTCTTTCCTTTCAGCTGCGAGTCACTCAGTTAATGGGAATTTCTTCTTAGACTCCTTCAAGGATGAGCAGAGCATAGATGTCTGAGCAGGACTTTTGGGGTTACAGAGCAAAGTTTTTGGTGAGTCCAGAATTCCAGCTCAGCACAAAATATGTTTATGATTATTATGATGATAATAACAATCAATGACAACTTAGTGGGGAGAAATGGCTTTACCTGCGTGTTTTTCTGCCCACTGGCTGAAAAGCAAAACAAAACTGGCCAACCCATTTAGTGGGGGATTGGATGCTAGGAGCACATCAGTCACTGTTGAAAGTACATAGCAAGTTGGAGCGTTACCTTTAAAATATTGTAACAAAACCAAATATTGACATATAATGTTTCTGCATACATAACTGGATAGTTGATGTTATGGTTTTATAAGAGGTTGCAGAGTTCATTAAAAAGTTCCAAAATAATCTTTATTTGTTACACTCTTTTTATTGGTCTTTTGACTTACCTAATGGAAGAACATGGTAATTTATATTATTGTAAGGTGTGCCCCTTTCCTGTGTTCTTCATAACTCCCAATACCATAAAGCTACATATGGAAAAGTTTCTGGAGGCAAATAGATTCATCTTTCAGTTCTGTAGACATTCACAGCCACAGTCCAGGACAGAGAATTGTTACATTGTTATTCACACTTACTTGAGAGTAAGCCCTATGATTGAGCATTATGTTGGAGCCCAAGTGAATAGAATCAAACTTTTTGATTCCTTGTTTCCTGGGGTTTCGTGTTGGTGTTTCCTTCTGAAGTTACTTTGTTCACAAATGACCACTTTCAGGTCAGTATTACAGGTTCTGAGCATAATGCTGAGCCCCAAAAGTCTGCTGTTTCTGAGGGCTCATCAAGACTTCCTTTTGTGCCACTTTTCTAGGCAGAAGCCCATGCTTTAAAGCTCTGCATCCTAGCACTTTTTCCCTTTTCTTTTTGCCCTGGTGCTTTCCCCACGAAAACTCACTTGTTACTGCTGAATTGAGGCAATTGGCAATCCATTGAAAACCTCAATTTCCAGTTGTTCGTATTCCGTGTTAAACAGTGGGTTTTCTGGGGAAAGTGGCATGGCAAAAAAGGAAAAGCACTTTGACACGGAGCTTTAAAGCACAGATCTAAGCCCAGGAGAAAAGGTATAAGTGTGTGAGGCCTCAAGCTTTAAATGGAAAATGGTGGAGCTAGGCAGATCTAAAGCACAGTTCTATACTACTCTACTCAGAAAAGTCCCACAAAGTTTAGTAGGACTTACAGGGAAATCTGTGGAGGTCTGCAGTCTCAATCCGATATATGTCTGCCTGATGCAAAACAGATTTCAAATTGCACTAAAGGCTTCTAGGGCAAGCAAAGAATAGTCGCTGCTCACCATTAGCATTAAAACTTATCAGCAGCTCAGGTCTGTCTCCCAACTTCATTGGAACCCATGGGAGGCAGGGCACAGTCATAAAGACAAATCTGGCAATATTTATATTATCAAAGCTGGAGGGTATGTAAGCTCCAAATGTCAGTAGTGTCCATTGGTGGTGGGGTGGAAGGTAGGAAGACCTACAGTAGGTGAGGCCGGAGCCAATGACAGGCACAGCAGCAACTAGTTCTTCTTTTGTCCCCATCCTCTTCTCTGCTGAGTTCTACAACAGTAACACTCAGACTACGAGGGAGGAAGCTGAAAGCCAGTGCAACCCCCTGAACTGGATGTCAGTAAGAAGGTAGGTAGGTGTGGGTTGACTTGAGGTTGGTGGGGCAGCTCCCCATTCACCATAACAGAGCAGTTTCCACTGCCAAAAGTTATGTCCCATCCTCAGGCAGCAGAAGAAAATCTTTGTTCAGTTTTAGGTTCCCTCTCCTGGATGGCTAAATGTTGCACAGTGGTACCTCAGGTTACAGACGCTTTAGGTTACAGACGCTTCAGGTTACAGACTCTGCTAATCCAAAAATAGTACCTCGGGTTAAGAACTTTGCTTCAGGATGAGAACAGAAATCGTGTGGCGGCAGCATAGTGGTAGTGGGAGGCCCCATTACCTAAAGTGGTGCTTCAGGTTAAGAACAGTTTCAGGTTAAGATTGGACCTCCATAACGAATTAAGTTCTTAACCCAAGGTACCACTGTACTGTACTCTTCAAAATGTATAAAAGCCATGGGTAGTTGCGAAGCTAGGCTTTTGGCCCCCAACAGAATCCTTTTTGTAGAAAAAGAGGTGCCAGAACTCACCATGATCACTTCTCTCGTTCTCTTAGAATGGCAATGGCGCCCACCTCAGAGGTGCCGGAACTAAGTTCTGGCTGAAAAAAAGCCCTGGGCTCCAATATAGTGCTCAATTTACTCATGCTCTTGCCCCAGACTCATTTGCTTAACATTCAGCCTAGAGAGACAGAGACATATTTTACAGAAGTCAAAACTTGCTATTTTGTGACATTTTAGTTGAGCCTGGTAAATGTATTACCCTACTGTGGCCACTTGGATTGGTTTCTAATGAACCCGTCTAATGAACTAGCCCTTCATTTAATTAATCCAGGTTAATCCCAGACAGCTCTCAAGAGTTATTATCTCTTCCTTGTATTAAGAGACGTGCCATTTTTGCTACAACAGAATCTGCATTTTCATTATAAACATAAGCATCTAAAATTATGCTCTAGAGGTAGGATATGAATAAAAGGGATTCCTCACATCCATGCATTGTGACAAGTTCTTGGAAAGGTTCCTGCTGAAGAATGTATCCAAGCAACACAATTGCCTCAGTTGAGCTCATTCTGTTATTTGTATCTGAAGCAGGCAAATCTCAAGAGACAGATTGGCATATATTTCAGGAAGGAAGTTTGTGTTGATAAACGGTGTGGCATGGGTATGCCCTTAGACACCAGTGGTGAGACTTGGAAGGGTCACTGAGGCAGAAGAATTTATGAGGTCAGCTTGGTCTCACTAACACATCTCACAGCTATAAACATTTAAAAGCCTTGGCTGTACTGTCATAATTTATCACGGTCTTTAGAGATGAAAACAACCTGATAGCTCGGTCATTGAGTGCAGACATTGAGTTCAGTCCTTGTTCGCTTAACATTCTTATTGGGTAGTTTGATATTCCCATTAGGGCAGCCTCCCATTCAGGGGCTTAGCGGTCAGTGTGCATTCTGAAATGTAGGCTGCATCCACACCATATATTTAATGCACATTTAAAGCGTACACACACCCCTGCAGGAATCCTGGGAACTGTAGTTTGTTAAGGATGCTGGGCACTGTAGCTACAGTTCCCAGGATTCTTGGGTGTGTGGGCTTTAAATGTATTTTGCATGTGTGGTGTGTATGCCGCCCTACTCTGTGAGTTTGAGATAATTCCATATGAAACTTAAACCTTCGTTAACTGAAAAGAAACTGGTCTTGTCACCCACTCCCTCATTATTTTTTTGAACAATAAAACCTCTATTTTGGTGCTGTAGTGTAGGGATTAAATCAACAGCTATGTAGATGTGCATTTATCCAAAGCAGTCGCTTTTAGCTATAAATCAGGGCTCTTTTCATCTCTCTTGGTTTCGGGGGGGGGGGAGGGGGATGACGACCATAGCAACCTCCCTCAGTTAATAAGATATATAAATGTAATATGTTAAGAAAACCTAAGGAGAGAGTGTTTTTCAGACAACAGCCCTGATGAAAGACTGTGCAGAGAGACAAGAGTTTATAGTCAATATCAGTACTGTATTCTGAATCTAAACTCACCAGCCAAAGACCAACAGGAGGTTAAGTTCAGTATCATTCATTGGGTTGGACCCAAACTTAGTCATGCTTAGCTAACACAAATCCCATTGATTCCAGTAGAGCAGGTCACACATTATGCTGTTCACAGGTACAAGGGTTTTGTACACATGTATAAATGTTTGTGGGAGTGATTGTACACATGGTGTATTTAAAAGGAAACATGTGAACTAACCTAAAAAAATGAGTACAGAGTACATGTAACCACATATTAATGTACCTGTGTAAGATTGAATGCAGTGCTCTACCGTATTTACTTTGAGCATCTGACTAAGTCTGAGTGGATCACCTTTTTTTTGGTATGAGGACAAGGATGATGATGACCATTGCATGCACCCTTTGCTTAGGCCACTTTGTACAGCACTAAGAAGTTTACAAGCAAAGGGCGCTATCTTAAGATCAAGCTTTAAGCTGCCCAGAGTGGCTGGGGAAACCCAGCCAGATGGGTGGGGTATAAAATAAAATTATCACTACTACTACTACACTTTATGTCCTACTTCTGAATAAATGTCCATAGGATCAGGCTGCACATCTGCCAACTAATTTCAACCTCTGAGCAGATGGAGCAAGCATTAAATCCACAACCAGGTTTAGCGCCTGGAATAGAACCTCTTTTGGAAGGACAATCATGGAGATTTTTTAAAATAAAAAGCTCTAGCTATACTAAGTCTAGACAATTTTTAAAACATTGTTTATTGATTTATATGCTGCTTAATTGGTAAAATGGTTTCTAAGTGGTTTACAAGTATAAAACTGATTACAAAGAAACAACAACACGCCGGTGGGCAAATTAAGAGGGCAACTGATTGCAGACTCTCTGGTACTAGACTTTGCAGTGCGCCTAGCTACCTTTCAAGCCAATTGAACCACTTCCTAACATGGGGGAGGTCATTCCCCTAACATTGGGGATGGGGGAAGGGGTTCTTCCTCATCCAGCTGTCTCTTCCTCTTGACTGGAATGTAGGGAGCAAAACTTGTTTTCACATACTTGACTGATTCAGTGTGAAGATGCTTAGTGTTTTCCACATTAACAGTGAAACAGTGGCTGTGTATTTTACAATGTACACCCTTTTTCTCTGTTTATGTAACAAGAGGCACCGGAGGAACAGATTTAGGTGTTTTTTTTAGTATGGTTCTGTGGCAGCCATAACTGATTTCCCAATGAAACGATAATAACAGTATTTGAAGAAGTCACCATAACTGAACATCTTCTGGGGTAGTAATTTTCCATGTCCATTATGTTCTGCATTTCGATGAAGTCAACAAAGTAAGGCGCTGGTTTAAGAAATATCTAATTTACTTTGTTAATGAGTAAGGGAACAGCTGGAAAAAGAATTATGTACTGTAAACACAGACTTGTTTGGAGCTTAATGCAGAGCATAGCCTCTTTCCAATGTTAACAAAATACTCGTTTTATGTAACACTGTAATTAAATTCCCTCCCCAAGGAAAACAAAGATAAGGTAAAATTTTAGTGGAAGGCACAAATGATTCTGAATGTATGTTATTGTTGAAGGATGCCTGTATCTTTATTTAGATGGGAAAATTGAGAAGTCCAGGCATTTAAAAGTCAGGGATTACGCAGCTGAAGGAGATCTGATCAGCAGAAGGAGGGTGGTGTGGGAGTTGGGGGAAGGGCTTCTTTAAAAATAACCTTTCCTACATTTCTTTTATTTATTTGGACAGTTAGCCTGCCCACTCTGGCAGCTCTGAGGAGGTTACAACAATAGATTGTGGCTGTGTACACATTGCTGCTTACCCCAGCTCCAGCATGCTTCCACTGCTGGTGTTTGAAGCCAAGTACACATAAAGTTAGCCACAATCCACATGCATCCTGTTGTTTCTTGAGAAATACTCTTGTGCTTCCCTTCAAACCAGCAGTTAAGCTGAGGTGTGTACATTTCAGAGAGTTGTTGCGCATGTGCAAATGATAGCACATGTGCAGATGGCAGCTTCAGTGAACTGGCATGAGGGAGGAAATCAGGTAATGGGCCTCAGGTGAAGACATCCCCAACCCCTCTCTGGTGTGTACAGCAAGAATGTGACATGAAACAGTGCGGGGGGGGGGGGGATGACCTTGCTGCATTTCAAGCCACTCAAATTTACATAGCCTTAATCACAACAGCAGCTCAGAGTGGTGTTGTGGTTAGATTGGAGTGTTGAATCCAGCTTCAAATCCCCCCTAGGCCATGAAGCTTGCTGGGTCACCTTGGGCCAGTCACTATTCCTCAGCCTAATTTACCTCACGGGGATGTTGTGATGAGAAAATGGAGTTGGGGGAGAGAGAGAGAGAGGAAAGGTGGAATATGACTGTAATAATGAATAAATAAAATTTTCCCACCAGTCGCATTCTGAGCACAAACACAGTAGGATGCAAGAAGTCTGGATGGAGAGGGAGGTAGGGGGGGAAGAAAGAAAGAACCTGAGAACACAATCTATGTGGCAACAAATGGTCACTCAAGAACTAGCCATCAGGAAGAAAAATAGGTTGCCTTTCTGCCTATCCCCACCCTCACTGGTTCAGGTTACTAATAGCAAACATTGCTGCATTTACTCACAACACAATAGAAAATAGTTCAACCTCTTTAAAAAAGGAAAATAAAAAGGGAAGACCCACTCACAACCAGCTAATTTTAATCATAAAATCTGAATTGGTTGACTTTAAAATCCTCTTTGTGTGTGTGTATCCGCATTATACATTTAAAGCATATTCAACACACAAGGCATAGGACACCCAATAATCCCGGCAACTGTACTCCCCCCCCCAGAAGTACTGTTTCCAGGACTCTTAACCAACTACAGTTCCCATGATTCTTTGGGGGATGTCATGTGCTTGAAATGTGGATGGAGTATACTTTAAATACAGTATATAGTGTGGATCTGCCATTCAAAGATAAGAGACCTGACAGCAGCTTAACAAGAGAGTTATGGATCATTTGATCAGCTTTCTAAAGCACTTTACTAGGAAACACTGCAAATGATTTGTAATCATTAATAGCTTCATTTTAACTAGAACTGGATGGGAAGGAAACAGAAAACTTTCCACTTTGGGACCTTTGGTATCTTTAATGAATCACTGACACGGCCCAGGAACTAGAGGTTAATGTTGTAGTAACCATTATCTTGCCACCTGCTTCTGATTAGTAGCAGTAGCCCACAGTGGCTACAGCTGACCATTTACTAAAGTTGGACTTGCCAGACTGTGCATGAAGCCACGTGGGAAGTTAGTTTTAAACCACTGCTTGAATGTACGCCTCTCAGTTTCCTTCTCATCCAGGAGCAAGTCTATTTTGTCAAATCACAATCTGTTTACATGTTATGCGTCCTTGGATTTTATATCCAAGCTGTTTAGTTATCTCCCTTATTATAAGGCTCTCAGATGCTGTAACGCTCAGTCCTCCAACAATGGCAGAGCTCATCTTCATCTTGTGGATGTGATTCCTGCTGATGGCACCAGCACACAGTTGTCCAGCAGCCATGTGCAGTTATGCACAATATCAAAGAGATATCAGATAAGTGCTGAAGGTCAAAACATGGAAACTTAAAGGTTCATGACAAGATTGCTAAAAGCACACAGTTGATGGAGAACATTTGGAATTTCTAGGCAATGAATGCAGCACTCTCACAGGAATATTTTCTTTAACTCCTGTGCCGTAAAATCAACAGGAGGTTTTCAGAAATCTCTGGAAAAACCCTGATGATTGAAGAAGTGAGGCAAGTCAGAGGCTCACACTTTCCAAGTGTCCTTTGGCATGAAGGGTGTCAGGTGTTGGACAAAATCTGTCTAGGGGTTTAGGATAGGGATGAGGAAATTGTGGCCCTCCAGGTGTGGCTCTAATTCTCATCAGCTCCAGTCAGGAAGGATGGAAACTACAGTCCAACTACAGCTGCAGAATTCAGGAAGAATTCTGCTTGAGGCTGGTATTACTGAGAGCATGATAGGACACGGAACAAAACTGCCCTAGGTTTTAGCAAAAACAGCAAAGAGCCTTGTGGCACCTTAAAGCAGGCTTTCCACATGTTCTCGGACTCCTACTCCCATCAACCCCAGCCAACATGGCCAATGGTTAGGGATGATGAGAGCTGTAATCTGACACCTGGAAGGCCATACAGTAACTTTCTAATTTCTGCCTTAAAGGCACATGCTTATTATGACATAACCTTTACTTGCTGCAACACCTACCCTGATTAGATTCATTTAAAACCACCCTTCATCAACTTTGATGCGAGGGCAATTGATTTTGTGAAACTTGAGGTCTTTTGCAGGTCTACAGTTGCCCCTTCTTATGCAGTGTGGCATGCATCTCACCCATCGCCTGGAAAGCTGGAAATGTGATAAAGCAACTCCCCAGCAGCAAGGGCTCCCTTCTTCCTCAGCTACATTTGGGTATTGTGCTACAGGTGCTGGTGTTGAGGCCTTCCTAGCCTTCCCCAAGTGCCATACAGAGCCGTCTTTCCCATTGGTCTTAGTGGTTCGTTGCACCAGGGCGCCGGCCTCTCAGGGGCACCCTAGTGAGTGGGGGAGCTGTGTGCCTTTGCCGGCAGCCTCCCCTTTCGCTGCATGCCCACCAGCTGTGCCCCTCCAACTATATGGCTGGCGGGCATGCAGCTTCCTTCCCAAACCACCGCAGGAGGAGAGCGATCCCCGCAGAGGCTTAGAATGGAAGCTGCGTGGCCTCTGCATCTGCTAAAGACGGCCCTGCTCCCGGTCATTGTCCTCCTCCTGCTTCCTGATGAAAGGCGGTGTGCAGCCTTCCCAGGCTGCCTTCTTGGGTGCCCCGATGCCGGAGAGCATGTCTGCCAGTACGTTTTCCTGCTTGCTCACCACCACCACGCTGGGGGTCATATGATGTAATTGGCATGTCCCTCAGAGAAGGCAGCTGTGTGACATTGTGAATGGAATAAGAAGTCACAGAACCATGAGGAAGCGTCCACTTCAGACAACTTACTGCAATAACATATCTTTCCCTATTAGATCAGATGCTTTAGATTAGATCTCTCAGATCACAGACTTTTTGTGATGTTATGAGGAGAGTTGAGTCAGTGTGGGTTTTTTTTTTTATCCTGCACCGTTTAGATGTCATTCATTAGCTTTGCAACTGCTTCAATCTAAAGGCCGGATGAACAGGTGTAAGGGTATGATGATATCAGCAGCTCTAAACCTACATGGGGCTTTTATACTCTGTTTTATATTCAGAAATAGAACATGCTGTGAACACAAGGGTGAGAAACATTGCGCAGAGGCTGGCCTCTGTCCAACCAGCACTTTGCTCTGCAGCAACTTTCCGCACCAAAGAGCAGATAGCTTTTAAAACTTGGTAGACTTCTGAAATAGCTCAGAGGAAGGAGGCTGCAAAAGTTAAAAAGAGGAAAGAAAGAAAAAGCTTGGCTTTATCATGTCCAGGTCAGTCTGGCCTCCTCCTGCGACTTAACAGCTGCTTGATTTGCAAAAGTTACCAGGTTAAGCTTTTCACAGCATGGAGAGAAGCATAGTCACCTGCTAATATCTGTAGATAAAGACATGGGGTGGAGGGAGAGGGAGAGGAGTTGCTGAAAAAAGATTGGCAGCCCTAGAGCCAGATGATTGATCTATTTAGCTCTGCGCTGAGACCTCCTTTGCAGAGCACAGTCCTGTTGAAGGGCTGTTAGAGGACAGTCTCCTACTTGAAGTTCTGTCCACTTCAAACCCAGTTTAAGAATAATTTGTGCTTTGTTTTGCTTTATTTATAGATGGATTTCTGTATGGCTCAATCCGGTCAAGGCGGTTCACCGTTTAAAACCCATAAAATAAAATTACCGTCAAGATTACTAAGAACAATCAGTGTGTAAAAAGCAACACCAGTGTAAAATTAATTTTAAAAGCATGCAACGTTACAAAGTGATGATCCAGCGAGTGAGATAAAAGCAGTAAGCGGCACTTAAAAACCATCAGGTTGAAGACAAAATAGTTCTAAAAGCATGGGATTTTAAAAGCCTGGAGGGGTGAGGGAAATGCCCCACTAATGCAGATGCCAGGTAAGCCTCTCTGGGGAGAGCATTTGATAATTATGGAGGCTAAGGCTATCAATGGCTAGCACTAGTCACAATGGCTATGTTCTGCTGTCATTGTTAGAGGCAATATGCTTCTGAATGACAGCTGCTTGCAATCACAGGCGGGGAGAGTGCTATTGCTCCTGCTCACATGCTTCCCGTAGGCATCTGGTTGGCCACTGTCAGAACAGGATGCTGAACTAGATGGGCCATTGGCCTGATCCTGCAGGACTCTTCTGACATTCTTAACCAATGTGCCACCACCAGAAAGACCCTCTCCCTTTGCCACGCCACGTTAGATCGGGCTTCCAATAAAAATCTTAAGGTACAGTGGTACTTCGGGTTACAGACGCTTCAGGTTACAGGCAGGTTACAGACTCCGCTAACCCAGAAATAGTACCTCGGGTTAAGAACTTTGCTTCAGGATGAGAACAGAAATCACGCAGCAGCAGCAGCAGCAACAGGAGGCCCCATTAGCTAAAGTGGTACCTCAGGTTAAGAACAGTTTCAGGTTAAGAACGGACCTCCAGAACGAATTAAGTTCTTAACATGAGGTACCACCGTACACCTGGGAGGAGGTGCTCTCAAGCTTTCATTATAAAGGTTAGTGACAGCACTTAGAACTGGGCCTGATAACAGGCTGGAAGCCAGTGCAGATGATGGAACATCCTCCCATCTGATGTCAAGGAGATAAAAAAACTACACAACTTTTAGAAGACATCTGAAGGCAGCCTTGTATCAGAAAGTTTTAAATGGTTGACTTTTTATGTTTTATGTGTGTTGGAAGAGTGGCTGGGGAAACCCAGTCAGATGGGCAGGGTATAAATAAAAAATGATGATGAAGCACTGGCATAATATCTGCCAGCCCCTATTAACAATATTGCTGCTCTGTTTTGGGCCAGCTGTAATTGCTTGTCTGTCCTCAAAGGCAGCTCCGCATATAACACATTGCAGAAATCCAGCTGGGAGGTGAGAATAATAGAATGATAGAGTTACTAGAACATGGATAGTCATAGGGCTCTCTTTGTCCAGATAGAATTGGTATTACCAGCCTAAGCTGCACAAGAGGCTCCATAACACTGAGGCCACCTGTGTCTCCTGTGATGCAGCTGGATCTAAGAGCACCCACAAACCTGCTCTTCTAAGACGGGTTGGATTTCACATAAATGGCCAGACACAGACCAAACCTGAACAATGCCTCCATCTTAAGTGAATTGCTGCAGTTTGTTGGCCTTTATCCAGTCCATTACCAAGCTCAGATCCCAGATCCCTACTAAGATCCCCAAGAAGAGGAAGCAGGGGGTCCCATCAACAGGACCTGGACTGAGCAGGCCAGAAGATTGTTTGGTCACAGTTTTCCCCATCACAGTATAGTGAAAAGGATTTTCAGGCTCCTCCAAATGACCTGTGAATTGAACATTCATCATGAGTCCCTCTCACAAAGCTTACGTGAAGCTTAGACTTTGTTCTTTATAGAGTATTTGTTCTGATTTGTTTGCGGGGAGGTTAACGAGAATTCATCCTCTTTTGCTTGTGGGATATTTGTGCATCTTCACATTACCCATTCGTTCATCCCACACTGTCCAGGGCATTTCCTCAGCAATTTTCTAACAAAAAAACTCAGAGGTCCCCCCCCCCCGGGTGATAGATAGTGCTTTAATCTACTTTAATTGCACAAATCTACATTTTCAGTATCCACTTGACTTCCTCCTGCAAAATATTGACAGTCTGGAAATGACCTCTATTTAAAATATAGTCATAAATTGGAACATAGTAGCTCAGACTTCTGAAAAGTTCTAGCATGGAGGGCAAGCATAGCTCTTCAGTGATAGAGCACTCGCTTTGTCCCTAGGCAGGGCTGGGAAACCTGCTTCCTAAAACCCTGGGAAGCCAACAGTGCTGGTGGACCAATAGTCTGATTCGGTACAATACAGCTTCCTGTGTTGACAGTGCCTGCAATGAAGCAAGCAAAGGGAATTATTCACTGGGTTTTTCGTTTGCTGCAAATCGCATTGAAATGAGTGGGAGGTGTGCAAAGGAATGGTTGCGATGGGCTGCGTCAACATCCTATCTCATATATTGCAAGTGCAAACATCGTAGAAACCTGGAAAAGTAACATGTGGTGTGTTTTGTAAATAGGCAAGAGAGGAATTCTTTGTGTTTTCCCCCTCCCCCTTTCTTGGTCTGAAAAAGAAGAAAGGAAAGCTGGCTGAATAATGAAACAACAGTGCTGCCTTCCCTTTCCAGGACAAGGTATAGGAAGGACTATGTGGGATAGATTACTTCACACACACACCATTCTCAGCATCTGAATGTGCTTGAATAGCAGCTTTTAATTTCAGACAGTTTACACATCTTAAAATGTGTGTCTGATTGTAATGCTGCCGCAGCCCAAAAAATATGTCAGGTCCCATAATGTAGCTTTCCTCCTCCAAAGTGTAACTGCCAATGAAGCTGTCGCTGTTCCCAGTGGATGAATTAAGTTAATTCTTTCTTCTTCCAAGAAAGCCTCCCGCTTGACCCTGTTGGTGAACGCAGGCATGTTCAAAGCGCAGGTCAACAACTAGGGCTGGGTGTTATGTTAGACGGGGTGAATCGGCTGCCTCAGGCAGCAAAACATGAGTGTCATGAAAGGACAGCAAATTGTACCTGATTTAATTTCTTATTATTGTATTTTTGTGTTTGGAGAGGTGCTTTGTGGGATTTTCTGCTTGTGTGGCCTTGGGTATTACGCACCTTGACTCGGTGGAGAGATAGGATGCTGTTTGTTCTTCTGCCTCAGGCAGCAAAATGTCTTGGGCAAGCTCTGCTAAAAACCCATCTCATTTCACTTAGCTGTGGACTAAAAGGTACCCTGGGGCAAAAGCAGATGAAGATTGGATTACAGCAAAGCTACTGACTTGGCAGTGGATATTTACTAGGATGGGGAGCAAACCTCAGGGGAGAGTCCACAATGAGGTAGGAAGAAACATGAGTCTTGAGCTGGAACGAAACTAAAGCTTTGGAGCTGAGTCTTGCGCTTTCCATTTGGAATCAGGATGGGGTGTTAACTGAAGCTGTGGCAAGGAACAGAAACTTCCAATAAGTTGGTATTATGCCCAACAGTATCAACGTTGAATGCCTCCTTAATCTATTTAATGGGACCTTTAAAATAAACTTTAATTTAATCCAAAGTTTTTGAGCTTGAGCTTGGTGCTGCCTGCTTGCCCAGAGTCCTGATCCCTGCTCTTCTTGCACAGATGCAGGCAGGCCTGGAAGTTCCCCAAGATTGATGTGCTGCTTAGTAATAATTTAAAAAACTTACATATCTGAACCATTTATATCAGGCTTCCGTAACCTTGGCCCTCCAGATGTTTTTGGCCTACAACTCCCATGATCCCTAGCTAGCAGAACCAGTGGTCAGGGATGATGGGAACTGTAGTCTCAAAACATCTGGAGGGCTGAGGTTGAGGAAGCCTGATTTACATAAAATAGTGTAATAATGCAATATTAGAAACACTTAGATCAATTGGCATCAGAAGAATGTTCCCTCAAATGGTAAAGCCCTTCTTTGCAGTGGGTAAGAAATCCAATAAACAAGATATATAAAGCGTTGGTTTTAAAAATAGTGATAAAAGGAGACCTGGAAAGCATTAGATGTAAGTAAATTATAAAAACACAGATAAAATATAGTTTTGAAAACAAATATATGCAATTAAATTACATGCCTGGGTATTTTAGCAGGCATCAAAAGCAATGCAATGAAGGCCTGATATTAACAGGCAGGCTGTTCCAGAGCATAGGTGCTGCCACACCAAACGGCCAATTTCTTGCAAGTTTAAAATGAGTATGACACGAGAGTGCAAGTCCTGTAGCCTGAGCCAGTTGTCATGAGCACATATAGCGAAAACGGGTCTGGCTTGCCTTTGCAGATGTTAACATTTTGGTTCTGGTGGCATCGTTCTGACTCCATTGCTTCATCTATTGGGGATTATTAATAGGCTGTTATTGTATACAAGAGGCACTGGCATTTGTCATGAAATAAAAAGCTGCATAGCTTTCCCTATAAGAACAACATCAGAGCCAGAACCTGCCAGCGATGACAGCAAACGCCTGGGCATAAGGAGACAGTCAGCAAGTATTTGTGCATGTCAAGAGAGCGGGGTGTATGTGTGTGTGTGGTGGTCAGTGCCTTTGCATAAGCAAGAGAAAGCAGGAGTGACCACTGTGAACAATTGGTTTGCTCATTTAGGGTCAGGTTTTACAAGCCACCCAAGTGAGTAAGCCAAAAAGCAGTCCTGCTTTGCACTGGGACCACAATATGTATGTGTGCTAGAGAGATAGATAGATAGAGAGAGAGAGAAGGAAGGAAGGAAGGAAGGAAGGAAGGAGACATTCTTTGTCCCTACATCAATTCCCAGATGCAAGTCACCCCATCCCGAAGCCACTGGCGGAGGAAGAGGGGGGCAGGGGGAACGCACCGCCAACAGGACCACGATCCCTGTGGGGTGCCATCACAGCTGTCCCCCCCACTGGGCACCACACCCCCGCAGGCAGTGCACCACACCCCCAGGACGTGTGCCAGCCATGCCCCCACCTGCTTTCTGCCCCCCGGTGCTGGAGCATGAAGTTCTGCCACTGCCTGAAGCTGCTGTTAACTGCAGCGGCAAAAACATACCTTCAGGAGTTCTTCATAGATAGCATAATACACTGAGAGCTGGTGGTAGTGGGAGGGGCATTGTGCCACCTTAAGAGGTCCCCTGCTCAGGATAATGCTACCACGGCAGGCCCATATCGGAACAGATAGTAAAGATAGTAAACTTTTGGTAATAATAATGACAACAGTAAGTTTTAATGTAGCAAAATAATACCAGCCAGGATCATTTTTAAAAGTAGTTTATTTCTTTATTATACCATTTATATGCTAGCTTTGGGGACATCATGGCCAATCAAAGCAGAGTATCATAAAAGCACAATCAGTACCCATCATTTAGCACAGATAACGACAGAACAGTAAAAATTATTGTAAAATATAGGCTAGTTAAAACAAATAAGGGAAGCCAGTATAACTATCAGAACCATATTCCATCAAGT
The DNA here is from genome assembly GCF_964106915.1 of Podarcis gaigeae. Lineage (NCBI taxonomy): Eukaryota > Metazoa > Chordata > Lepidosauria > Squamata > Lacertidae > Podarcis > Podarcis gaigeae. The sequence continues at coordinate 36,286,390 of NC_139686.1, forward strand.
AGTTTCCTGGAACAGTTATCCCAATACAGTATGTAGGAAGGAAGAAAAAGATGGAAGACACATACTATGCTGTTCATGCAATAGCAATGAGGCTCCTCTTCGTGTAAAAGTATTGTTATAGGGTTTTTTTTTTGGGGGGGTCCTGTCTGGATGATATCTGTGGGTGCCTTCCAGGCCTGTGATCCTGTACCCAGTGAGGTTAAGAAACTAGTGTAAGAGGCTGCTGAACCAGTCAGACAAGTTTCTTGGTAACTGGCCTTAGATGGCCAGTTAAGTCCTGCCATTTACATGTCCAAAGAGGTTGGACAGGAGTTGCCCTGTTGCTACAGAGACAAATTGATGGACCTTTCCCCATTTCATGTGGCTGAATGCCATGTCATCCTAGGATGGAGAGCAATAGGTCCAAGAGGAGCTGTGTGGGTGTGAGTTTCAGCTGACACTGGAAGCTGGAGACACAGGCTGGTCTTGCTCTATTCTGGACCCAGAGCTGTGACTCCTGAGACATCTAGTGGGAGGCAAGATCTGTTGGAGTCTTAATACTGTGAGCCCTTCTGTCCTAGGCCAGGTTGTATATAGGTGTAAATAAAATCACATATCCTATCACTGTCTCCATTGACCTTCATTGCAAGGAACCTGAACCCTGGGTAAGCACAGGAACCCTTGGAGTCTCTTGCACAACAGCAGGGTCTGTGAGAGGGTGGGATCCAGTTCAATGCACTGAATCCCTTATTACTTTCCTTGTACTATCACCACAGGAGAGAGGCTGGGAGGTTGGGGAATGGCAAGTGATTGCTGGCAAATGTGGCAGTTTCAGGCGGCTGACTGCACCCTGCCTGCCCACATGGAGAGGCTGGGCAGCCTCTGCTGTAAACTCTATAAATACCTTTGAACATAAAGCCAGTGGAAATCTTTTTGTGAAGTTAAACATCTGTAAATGATCAACTTACATTTTCAAGATTATCTGGAGGTTACAGTTCTTTAAAATCTCTTTGGAAGGGAGTCTCAGGCTCATTCGCTAAGCCCGTAACAAGCTTTTGCTGGAATATACTAGCATGGGGTGGCTTGCGGGGATGAAGGCAGACATTAATGGACATGAGGTTGGCAGTTAAGAATTAACTGGAAAGTAGCCAGGTTTGGTGGCACTGGAAATAAGACGGCAGTGTTGTGACTATCATTCGATACACAAATATGAGAAAAGTAGTTGCTAGAATCCAGGGGAGACCAGCACTAGAGGCAGATTTAGGGCAGTGGTACGGTTCCACCAGGCGGGCAGCCAAGGAGGGCAGCTTCTCAAAACCTGGTATGCCCTTCCCCGACTTTGGGAAGGAGACATGAGGGCTTTGACAGGGTCCTAGGGTCCTTCCACCTCCTTCTCAAAGCCTGGTAAGTGCTTACTCAGCTTTGGGAAGGAGGTGGAAGGGCTCTAGGACCCTGCCAGAGCCTCATGAGGGCTCAGGGGAGGGCATCAAATGGCCTCGCACCAGGCGGCTTCTTACCAAAGTTTGCCCTGCCAGCAGTGTGGTGGTGCTGTGAAGCTGCCCTCCTGACACCGTCTGAAGAGTGTGGGGGCTTGGAAGAGGCAAGGTCAGGGCAGGCGCATTGATGGGAGTGTTGAATTGTCACTAGTGGTTTGCCCACGCAGCTCCGACCTCATTGCCACTCTGCCCCACATGTACACCATCCAGGCACATTTGCTTTGATTCAGTGGTAAAGAGCTGGTTTCCCTGGGGGAAAGTGGTGGGACAAGTGAAAGTGTGGGCAAGCCCTGTGTCAGGAAGAGGGTGGCTTCTCAGCACCACCTCACTAGCCTGGCCACTCTTGTTAGGTCAATGTTCAGCCTGCATCCACACTACCCAAGTTTACAAAAACAAGACAGAACACATAAATAAAATACAGCAAATAATGCACAAAAAGAGTGAAAACACTGATTGCATTTCATTCCCATGCACTTCCCAGTGCCCAAGGGCATGAATTTTCTAGATGGACATAAGCATATATGCACACAGAAATCCAGACCCAGATGTGTATAGGTCATGCGTACCTGTGTACTGCCCTGGCAACTCCACATCACGTGGGTTTATCCAAAATAATCTGTGAAGCTATCAGAGCTTTCATACTTGATTCCAAGTGTTTCTGTGGAGTTATGGGATAAATAGGACACACATGCTGGAAAAGGGCATTGAGTCCATTTCTCTGAGCCCAAGTAGGGTCCCTCGGTGGTGGAGCATGAGACACCAGTTTAATTCAGTTTTGCAGGCAAACGCTATTGAGAAACAGCCTTCCCGATGGTTAACTACGGTATATATGCACAGGTCATCTCCACCAGGAGCTGTGCTTTCAGTCCTGTGGATCTAATTCTGTAGAATTCTCTGTTGGAACATCAGGTACTTGGTACAGACTTTAAAAAATTCCCCAAAATAAAACAGCAGCAGGCATTTTCGGTATGTCCCCCCCCCAATTAATTTTACGCTATAGCCCTCCTGTATACCTAGTGTATACGGCTTAATACTTGAGGTATTAAGCAGCACCTGATTTAAAAAAAACAACTAACTGTTGGCATAACTGAGTGGTTATATATTGTTCTTGATGATAACAACAACAACAAATTTAAAAAATGGATATAAGAAGGCAGATGGTGCTGTATTGGCATGGACACGGTTTCCTTCTGAAACTCAGCTCAAAGCTTGGGAAAAAGAAAACGTGTAAACTTGAGGATGGAAGGAATCTTGTGACTTGAGTTTCCCAGCTTTATTTATTTTTCTATTTCAGGATCTTTTGTTTTGTAGATTTTGGACAGGATCCAGAATAGAAATCCTAGAATACCAATGCATCTTTTTTTGTATGTGTCGCATATCTGCCAGATGCAAAACAGGAAGCAGGAGGTGGTGTGAACCTTTAGTAAAGCTTGATTTCACAAATTCCCCAGGAATCTCAGATCCTTGACAGATTTCACCCATTACTAATACTTGCTTAATTATACAACATTCAGATAGGATAGAATAAGACCATTAAAACAATCTACCCAATTTAGTGAGATTAAGTCTGCAATCTTACACAATTCTCTGATTTTGGAGTAAGCACCATTGAATTCCATGTGATTTATTTCTAAGTTAGTGCGCACAGCATGGCATTATAAGGGTGGGACAAATCTATTTTCTGTTATAGTAGCTACCAGGCTCCTTTTGGCTTTAAATTTCCCAGATTGCACTTTTGAAGAGAAACATCACCTTGACCGACAATTGAAGAACAAGTCATTGAAAGTTAATTAAATTGTCAGTTGAGGTGTTATGTTTCATGTAATACATTATAATACAGTAGTACCTTGGAAGTTGAACGGAATCCATTCCAAAAGCTCCTGCAGCTAATTGGAAGCCGTGATGGATGTTTGGGTTCCAAAGAATGTTTGCAAATCGGAACAATCACTTCTGGGTTTGCAACATTCAGGAGCCAAAACATTCGACTGGCAAGGCATTCGACTTCCAAGGTATGAGTGTACTAGGTTTCTCAGTGAGAGCAAGTGTGGTGTATTGGTCAGTGTGTTGGACTAAGGCCTGGGAGATGGAGGTTTCAGTCCCCACTAAGTCATGAAGCTCAGTGGATGGCCTGAGCCAGTCACTGCCTCTCAGTAGAACCTACCTCACAGAGTTGTTGTGAGGATAAAATGAGGACAGGAAGAACCACATGTGCCACCCTGAATTTCTTGGAAAATAAAGGTAAGAACAATAAAAATATATACATAAATGAAGACTAAAGCATTTCATAAGCCCGTAGGGCAGCCTTTCCCAACCTGGTGCCCTCTAGCTGTTTTGGATTACAACTTCCTATCAGCACCGGCCAGCATGGTTGTACTGAATGGGACTGATGGGAATTGCAATCCAAACATCTGAAACACATCATGTTAGGGGAACATCATATGAAGCTGGCTCATACTGGATTGGACCATTGGTTCCATCTAGCTCACCACTGCCGACAATGGCTGACAGTGCTGTCCAAAGTTTCAGGCAGAGGACACCCTCTGTCGCCCTTCCTGGGGATGTTGGAGAATTCCAACATGGACTCTTCTGCATGCAAAGTAGATGCTCTGCCATGGAGCTGCAGCAATTCTCCAAAGATTGGTGAAGGGTGATATAGGATCTAATATTCAACCCCAGCACCGAGGTGCCTTGTAAATGTGGATCTTGGAGTATAATATCACTTGTTCTTAGCTATGAGAGGGAGTATGCCAAAGGTCAATAGGCAGTGGTTCTCTAATCAGTCATAGAGATATGGCAATGTTGCCTCCTTGCATGGTGTTCTCTTTTTTAACTCAAGCCCACAGCAAACCAAGTGGTGACCTTGAAAAATGTCAGGTAGGGAGTCAGTCTGTGTGCTACAAAGGGAACTGCAACAGCTACACTAGCCGAGGAGACCTTCACGCAGATGATACCCAACCAGCAATTCCCTGGGAGCTTCTAGACTGTTGCTTTTTGGGTGGGATTCAATCACAAACCAGCAAATTCCGGTTGCACAGTTATAGTTGACTGGGAGCTCTTGTAGATCTAATTGGAAAGCGATGGAGAAATGCACTGGAAAATGTGGGGGAACATTTGCTTGATGCAATTGTTGTCTAGCTCTAGCCTCCCCATAAACAAGAATGAATGCTCATTAAATAGCCTACATTATCTAATCTCCCTGGAAACGTATCTGGATGACTGTTCAATAAACAGATCATCTGGAAGCAGCCCTTGCTGAAGCTTCTGAGTCAGCCACGCTCAGTGGATGGAGAAACTATGAAACCTGTGCTTGCAGATTATAGGTGTTTCCCCTCCCATCCACTGTGTCATGAATCCCAAGATGACTTGTTGGAAGGACTGGTCAAAGGGTGAAGAGTCGAAGAGTCTGGAGAGTGCTAAGCTTGATGCTGGGGAGGGGCCAACTAACCTGGCAGATGTCCCCTCCATGCAGATGCTGGATGTCTCTTCAGAAGATGGAGAGCTACATAAACCAGTCCCTGCCTTGCCTCCTGCAAGAGGGCTGTCCCCGGCAACTGGGGAGGTGGACAAATAGTTGGCTGGGCAGACTCACCTTCTGTCTCTAAGGACATACCTGGGACTGGATGGTTGAGGAGACTTCCATCACTGCCCTGCATCCACCACTCTGCCTAATGTTAGGGATGGCACTGCTTCTATTGTAAGTCAGTTGCTTCAGTGCGTAAACATAAACTGTGACGTGTGCACACAAAAGCTATATAGCATTCTAGCCTTACATAGAAGATCCTAAGGCACTAAGTGCATAGCTTGGAAGTTTCAATAAGGTAAAGGTAAAGGTACCCCTGCCCGTACGGGCCAGTCTTGCCAGACTCTGGGGTTGTGCGCCCATCTCACTCAAGAGGCCAGGGGCCAGCGCTGTCCGAAGACACTTCCGGGTCACGTGGCCAGTGTGACATCGCTGCTCTGGCGAGCCAGAGCTGCACACGGAAACGCCGTTTACCTTCCCGCTGGTAAGCGGTCCCTATTTATCTACTTGCACCCGAGGGTGCTTTCGAACTGCTAGGTTGGCAGGCGCTGGGACCGAGCAACGGGAGCGCACCCCGCCGCGGGGATTCGAACCGCCGACCTTTTGATCGGCAAGCCCTAGGCGCTGAGGCTTTTACCCACAGCGCCACCTGCGTCCCTGGAAGTTTCAATGGTGTCCATTAAATTCTGTCCCCAGCCAAGAGCCACATTATTCTAATGTCCGGATTTGAAGGTAGGATAGAAGAAAAAATAAATGAAAATTAAGAATAGAAGACAAAAAGAAATCTGCTGGTCGTAGCTGAAAATGGAACTTTACTCAATAGCCTTTTCCTTAACTTTTCCACTGTAAGGGATTTATAATTACCATGTCTTGTTATGATATCCTGTAATCCAGACATGATTGTTAAAATTACAGCATCCTTTGCAATTTTGTACATTAAAGTAGGAAACAGCTAGCATTATCTTCTTGGAAACCTCAAACAATATAATTTTAGGGACTAGCAACTTTGTTGCAGTGCCAGCAGCTTTAAAACCGCAAGGTCACAGAGGTCAAAATTAAATTCACTTATGCAGTATTTTGAATCTAAAAATCAATTTTAAACTCCATCGTCATCATGATTATCATCCGTACTTGATCTACATTTTTCCTTTGGCCATCAAGATTATCCATATAATCCATCAAGCCCAATGTTTTAATGTTCCTACCAAAGGGTTTTGAAGTGAATCTGTAAGCGGGCATATACTGAAATCTTACATCAGGGATGGGGAACATGTGGTCCTCCAGATGTTGCTGGATTCCACCTCCCATCATCCCTGCTCATTGCTCTTGTTGGCTGCGTCTGCTAGGAATTGGATTCCAACAACATCTGGAGGGTCACAGGCTCCCATGACACCACCCCTGTGTTACACTGAAGTAGCTTATTCATGTAAGTATTTATATTTTTTCTCATAGCATGGATTCTCTTATTGTTCTTATTGAGTGCTTAAATTATTATTTGATAAGAGTAATGTTAGTTGAAGTTATGAAATATGTTTATTTAAGTAAATGTATATATTACCAAAACACCAACATACATATGGCTGTATTGTTTTTTAGGAAGGACAGTTAAGTAAACCAAGTGTATACTTCCTGAAAAGGTTAATCTCTCATTTTTTTTATTTACTTATTTAACAATAAAAAATAAGAAAACATTAAAACAACCCAAGCCATAGCAGCATCTCTTACAGTACATCACATATATAAAGGTAAAGGTAAAGGTACCCCTGCCCGTACGGGCCAGTCTTGACAGACTCTGGGGTTGTGCGCCCATCTCACTTAAGAGGCCAGGGGCCAGCGCTGTCCGGAGACACTTCCGGGTCACGTGGCCAGCGTGACAAAGCTGCATCTGGCGAGCCAGAGCCGCACACGGAAACGCCGTTTACCTTCCCGCTGGTAAGCGGTCCCTATTTATCTACTTGCACCCGGAGGTGCTTTCGAACTGCTAGGTTGGCAGGCGCTGGGACCGAGCAGCGGGAGCGCACCCCGCCGCAGGGATTCGAACCGCCGACCTTTCGATCGGCAAGTCCTAGGCACTGAGGCTTTAACCCACAGCGCCACCTGCGTCCCCATCACACATATAAGGTCACAAAAACCAGAGAGATAAAAATTATTATGCCTCTTTCTCTTTTTATCCCAAGATGAAAAAGGTTTATCTTTAAAGATTTTTTTTATTATTTGGAAATTCAAAATGCAGAATAGTTCCTGTTACAGTAAGAGCAGAGACAACATACCACAAAACGAAGTTAAATTTCCATTAGTATTTATTTTTTATTGTGAAACGTAAGTTTTCACATTTTCAAGATACAAACATAGACCCATTGGGTTAATGCAATTTATTATTATCAAAATAAGAACAATTTTAACATCCAGATTAATGATGAACTAACGCCATAAATTTCTTACATCACCACAAAGTCAATACCATGGCCCTTATTATCTCTCTCTCCATACCTGCACATATATGCAAACCACATTGTGGAGAATTCAGATTTAAAAATGCATTGACACTGATTTCAACTGACTAATATATCCTTCTCCAACCTTGTGCTTCCCATAGGTTGTTCACCACAACTCCCAGCATGGCCAAGTTATGATGGGAATCATAGCCCAACAATATATTTATTTATTAACATTAATATGCCACCCTTCTTTGCTAAGGTGCTCAGTATAATTTTTTTTTTAAAAAAATCAAACATTTAAAAACACATAAGAACATTAGAAACATTTTTAAATTATGCAGATCAGAGGGCACCAGGTTGGGGAAGACTGGAGTGATGTCATCTTAATTTACTTGTGTTCCTTATTGGGGAAGACTGGAGGTTGGGGAAGACTGGAGTGATGTCATCTTAATTTACTTGTGTTCCTTATTAGCAGGAGAAAATGTTTTCCCTCAATATAGCTATGCCTGAGTATGCAGTTGGTGGGATGTTTGTCAATGAACCGCCCTCCCTGTTTTTTCTGGGTATTAGATTGGAGCCATTAGGCGAGTGAGTCTCTCAGAAGAGCTCATTTTTCTTAGTATTCTGTTTGGTATGTTTGGGCAGTGAAAAGGGGGTGCCAGCAATTTCACAGTATTTTCAGTGGATCAATAAAAGGTGGTTATGACCTTAAAGTCTGTCCCCTTTGCTTGTACTAGCTTCTGGGATGCTGTAGGAGGGGATTGATTTACACAGGTTATATAATTCAGCTCTTCTGAGTAGAATTCCTTCAGCAATGCAGAAGCCAAAACTGACACCTAGCCACGTGGGCCCATCATGTAACCCACACTAACTTGTCATGAGACCAATCTGTAAAAAATAGATCACTGGTGTAAACTTACACTAGAGTGAGGTCTACAGAGCTTGTGTGACATGCTCTGAAGTCACCCATTATTTTCAGAACTCTTTTCTAAGTTGGCCTCAATGAACTTTCAAAAGTAGGTTTAGGTTACATTACTGGCTTTACAACAAGACATACTATTTTGAAGTATGCTCTTTCATTTTTGCTTGCTTTTTGCACAGTCTTGTGTGTTAGGCGGTGCAAGACAGACTAGTAGAGGAAAAAGAAACCAAAGGTCCTTTAGTTGCGTTGCAATGTGTCCTCTTCCACTCCACCGTTTCGTAGGTGTCTTGTGAAATGGCCAGGCTTAGCTTGTTCTGACTTATCTTATTTATTTAGAAACACATATAAGCCTTTTAATACTTGAAAAATCTAAGCAGGGTACAACATACAAACAAGAAACAGTAGAAGTAGAAGAAAAATGCAGCATAAAACCAGTAAAAGCATATAAAAACAAATAGGGAATTCAGGGAATTCAAACAAGTAAATAATAAAAAGGGTGCCTTTAGACTGAAGACATCTGAAGCAACTGATGGTTTTACAAATGGCAAAATGAAGTGCATTCCAGAGTTCAGAGACAATAGCAGAAAACATCGATTTTCAGGTCATTGCCCTTGTGATATTCAGTAGGCAATGTACAGCACATGTGGAATTTCCTGTAAGCGATCTTGCAGGTGTATACAAGAGCAGATGATTTTTCAGGCTACTAAGTGAATGAAAGCATTCTCTTATATTGCAGACCCTTATCTGTTTGCTCACATATTGTGAGCAACAGAAATACTGAATTAGTCCTGTTTACCAGTCTCCCATTATGTTGCGTGAAGTTTCAGATGGAGACATCTAGTGGCTATAATACACAAGACATCTGGATTACACCAAAGACTGAGTCTAGAACCCAGATCTAGAAAGGTGAATCCTCCCCACTCCTCCATGAGAAACTGTTGCCAATTTTATTTGAAAATCATTTAATTTCCCTCAGAATTCCTACACTTTATCTGAATAATATTATCTAAATGCAATGTTAAACGCTAATTTATTTGGCAGTCCTATATTGGGTCTTGTGGGGGGATTGGTCTGGATGTCATCTTTGGGGTCTTCTCCATGCCTATGATTTTATATCTGTAAGATGAGATGCTCTAGAGAAGGAGACTGCTAAATGAATAGCTCTAATCAAGTTTGTGAAGTGTTTTCTTTGCATATCTAAAGAGTACAGAACTACAATGCCACAGAAACTATTTAATTAATTAATTTGTCAGTTTCTCTATCTCACCCTCAGGTCCAGGAAACTTGTGGTCCTTCAGATGTTGTTGGACTCCAGCTATCAGCTTGACCAGTGGTCAGGGATGATGAGAGTTGAAGACCAACAATAGCTAGAAGACTACAAGAATGACTAGCTGAAGATGGGCAGGCCTTCTGCTCCCTACCCAGCCAAGCTGGAAGTGATGCCATTGTTGAGCGTAAGAGAACAATACAAGTGAGACTATTCTAACTTGGCAGCTGGAGCTGGTAACACAGAGATTCTGTGAGATTCCAGCACTATGGGACTGAGAAGCTCTCCATTCTGCTGTGAAACATAGTGAGTAGGGATGAACGGATCTATTTCACTCTTAGTTTCTCATTTCTCCAATATTCAGTTCTCCACGTTTTCTGTACATATTTGGTTTTTTTAAAAAAAAATCCTCATGAAAATTCAACAGCATTTTTTGCAAGCAATTTTCCGTAATATGCACACATTATGTCCATTTCTTCTAATATACACATTTTTGTAAACATTGTTTGGCTGGAGAACGACATCACAAAATCCAGAGAAGTGTAAAATTATATGAGGACCAAAACAGTCCTTATATAGTTTTTAAAAGTGTGAATTTGTTAGGTTCAACACTAAATGTGAACCTCCATCCCCACTAAAGGGGCCCCAGTATGTGTTCAGGTGTTAATGTTGTCAGCTCTTCCTTTATATGCTTGGGCTGTATATAGGTAAAGGTAAAGGGACCCCTGACCATTAGGTCCAGTCGTGACTGACTCTGGGGTTGCGGCGCTCATCTCTCTTTATTGGCCGAGGGAGCCAGCGTACAGCTTCCAGGTCATGTGGCCAGCATGACTAAGCCGCTTCTGGCGAACCAGAGAAGCGCACGGAAACGCCATTTACCTTCCCGCCAGAGCGGTACCTATTTATCTACTTGCACTTTGTGCTTTCGAACTGCTAGGTTGGCAGGAGCAGGGACCGAGCAACGGGAGCTCACCCCGTCGCAGGGATTCAAACTGCCAACCTTCTGATCAGCAAGTCCTAGGCTCTGTGGTTTAACCCACAGCGCCACCTGCGTCCCTCTGGGCTGTATATACATGTAGATATATCACAAAGACATCACAGTCTCAAGTGACCTCAATTCTAGGGAAATCAAACCCAGGTATGCCCCGGCATCACCAGTCTGGTGGCAAAAATAAAATGCAATGACATAGTTGCAGGATTTTCATTGCCTGTAGGCTTTGGGGTTTAGTGTTCCTGAGAAAGAAACTCAACTCTCTCAGCAGCAATAAGATATTACTTGGTGACTTTACACATTTGGGCTTATTTTATCCCTGCCTGGTTCATCCAGCCTCCCCACCCCCAGTCCAAGCTGAATGTACAAAAAGGCAAGGTGTGTCTTAATAACACACTTTGCACTTCCGCTTAAAAGGCGTGAAAGTGTGACTGCAATGAGCTGAAAGCCTGAAAGAAATGTGCATAGTTTTTCTTTGCATAGAAGCATAGTATTTTAAAAATAACAATAAAGTGATATGCTGTGATTTGGGTTGATTTGGGAGCTGGTGTGAAACTTGCTACAGAACTAAACAGGGAAATGAAGTGACTTGAGTGATTCACGAAGTGATTCTTGAGTGATCATACCATAAACTGGGTAATCCGAGAATCTGTTAATTATTATCAAGCTCTGATCATGACATTTAATAGGTTCGATGCAGCCATAAAGGAAGGATTTATGCTGTCCCTCACTAAAATGTGGACTGAGACCAAGATAACAAACAGCCAAGGTTGTCTGACTTCTTTCCCTGTCATTCAAAACAAAAGCACACATTTGCAGGTTTGTTGTAAACCTGTCCATACACATGATAATAGCACAGCGTGGGTGTTGTGCTCCACTCTCCTCTGTTCTGTACTGGAAGCTGGATGTGTTCATTTCTGATGTCTCTCCTGAGCATGTTTAGGATCCGAGATGAGAAACAGATGTTTGAGGAGCAGAAAAAATGGTTCTCCCATTGTAGTTTTTCTCATCAGTGGCGTAGTGTAGGTTGCCAGTGCGCGGGGCCGTTTGGAGGGGGTGGGTGGAAGGGAGGGAAATGAATGGAGTATGCATGCACATTCAACTGCCTAATGGCGTCTGCATCACCCAGGAGATTGCAGTTACAGAGATTTCTTTGTCTGGAGAGGTCACTTCCTGGTTCGTATGGAGAAACCAGGGATAACAGCATGCAGCTGTATTGAGGCAGCACCAGGTGTTGAAATTTTGTGCCCCTTACAATTCTGTGCCTGGAACAACTGCCCTTGTCGCCCTCCCCATGCCTCACTACCAGTTTCTCATGTCATAATCTAGAGAATGATGCTGCTTTGCCTTTTCTTCAAGACCACTCACACATTCTGTTATTTATTATTACATTTCTATCCCACCTTTCCTCCAAGGTGCTCAGATTGGTATACAATTTTATCTTCACACCAACGCTCTGAGGTGGGTTAGGCTGACGGACTGTGAGTGGCCCAAGGTCACTTAGCGAACTTTACGGCTGAAAGGGCATTTGAAACCTTGTCTGCCAGGTCCCACTGTACCACACTGGCTGCAATCCTAATTATCACTGATATAATGGGACTTGTGCATAGCATTGTACTGCATAGGCATACAAAACTAGTATGGAGACCTAGATTCATATGTACGAAGCTATGCTTCCTTGTTAGCTGTGCTTTTGTAATCACACATTATATAATCTGCTTTTCAGTAATGTTTCTCAGAACATAGCACAAAAAAGGATAAAAACCATATTTAAGCACATAATTTATTTAATAAATGCAGTAGTAAAAATATGTGTACTCTAAGAGTCTCTTAAGATTATTAAAGGTCAAATACAAGCCTAAAAGGAAAACTTTTAATTGCTCTCTTGAGGAAGCTCTCAGAACTGGCAGATCTCTGTAGCAACAGCCTGGCTGGTCAGCGTGGGCCATTACCAGGAAACAGCTATTAATAGTTGAGGGCAATTGTACCTGTCTTGGCCATAAAACCTGGAGTGAGTCTTTACTACTGGACCTGAACCAATGGGGAAATGGTAAGAAGGCATTGTAAAGCCAAACCATGACTTTGTGCAACCAAATAAGCATGCCAGCTCCTGTAGAGTAGAATCCAGCTGCTTTGTTGCTCCCACTTGTTTGGCTGATGCACTGTTTCACCCAAACCCAAGCTTGTGGTTTAGCTCTCAGAAGATCTGCAATCCATAAATCATGGGACAAATCTTGGTAACTACTTGTGGTTAGTCTGCATGGTTAGTTGTGGTTAGTGTTGTGGTTAGTCTAAACCATGAGCTCATGTCCAGATGACATGTTAAGCCAAACTATGGTTTAGCTCAGCATTGCACAGCATAATATAACCAGGGAGGAGCAAAGTGGTTGGGGTCTCCTCTCTGGCAGCCTGCAAACCCATATACTCATGCTAGGTTTGGCTTAGTATGATGTGCGATCCAAGCCAATAAAGTGTTAACTAACACTTCCCATCTCTCAATGAAAGTCTTATGATATGCCCCACCCTAATCACTTTTATTGGGTTGGAATGGAGTCAACTGATGTAGCTCATTCACCCAAGAGCCCTCAAGGCTGACTTTTATTGCAGGTCTATTCTGAAGCATGTTGTTTACACAATAATAGTGCAATAGTGGTGGATTTATTCTGCTTTAGTTTGTTTTGCAATGCTCCCCCAGTGCTATCACATAATTGCTGTCTGGATGGGCTACAGCATAACAGAAGCGGGACAAAAATAAACCAGAGCATTTGTGGTATAATAAGTTATGGGATTTCAACAGGAAGTTATGGGATATGCATTGACAGGAAGTGAAGCAATATGACTGCTCCAAAACTTTTGCAGGTGCAAACAGTATTGAAACTGGGGTTATGTGTGACTGCCCCAACACCACCAAGAGAACATAGCATCATGAATGTGCAATAAAAAGTATGTCCCCAGGGGCCACTAATCTCAATGGATGAGCCACAAATAATAAAGGGCTAATAATAAAGGGCAAGCAATAAATGGCAAAGGGAAACCTGTTCCCACACCACTCAGTGGCCCATGAGCTAGGCTCATTAAATGCACACAAACACTAGGCAATTTTTTCTGATAAGGAGTCCAAAAGACACCCACACCACTTGACATCCCAAAGAGACCATCCTGTTTAGTAGTGACCCTTCCAGTGGTTTGTCTTTGGCAAAACAAAAAACCCAAATCCTTCCCTGCCGCCCAGCAAAGCTCCACTAATGAGTCAGGTTGAACACAGCCCTAGCCAAAGCATAGGCAGTGCCTATTAGGCACTCATTAGATGCTGGTGGGCAGGTAGAAACAGAAGGAATGGAGACAAGGTAGAAACAGTGCATTTCTTCACCCATCGCTGTGAATGTATGATCTATTAAAAAGCCTGAGAAATCTGTGCAACCTGTTTAATGGAACATGTTTCATGAAAATTAGCCCCTTCCTCTCTAGAAGGGTTGAATGATTTGAATGCATTTTTTAAAGTGATAGAATTACAGATAGAAATCACTGTAAAGGAATATACAATCTACAATAAACGTTCTAGTTAGTTATAAAAGGAGTCTGCTTTATTAGCAGGGAAAACACCGTATGGTGCTTTATTCATAATGCATATTAACAAAACCAGTCAGAAGCATATGTATATTTTAATCATGGCTTCACACTTACAGGAACGATGAATTCCAATTTGTTTACTGCATGTCTGCATGGTGAGCATTGTAAAATATGGAAAAAGAGCTGGGTATCTGAAACGTGTGATTAAATGTATCTGTGAGCTGTGAATGGCCAAGGCTCTTGGGTACATTTTTAAAGCCACAAACTGGTGTTTGCCATGCAGATGTGTGGTGGATGAATGAGAGCCTCTTATTCTAATAATGCACATAGGGGCCATGGGGCTGTTCCTTCTATGTGCCAACTTCAAAAATAGAAGAATTGGTCCTCTTTTTCGTATGTACACAAATGCTTTCAGCACTCTGTAAACACAGGAATGGGATGATGACATTGAAGCTCTGCTTGAGAAGCTTGCCCTCCAGTGAAAACACTGATAGCCTAGATAGGTGTGGGCCATGCTTTAGAAGTCCAAACCTCAAGCCATAAAATGTATACAGTCATCAAACTTTGGCACAGATAATCTGCGGAAACAGAAAGAGAGGGCAAAAGCCAAGTCTTCTTTACAATGATTGCTTTGTGGCCTTGCTCATGTGTAGGCAGGCTCTGAGCTGCACTAGAGTTTGCTCCGTGAAGCCATATGCAAGGCATAGCTTCTCATTTGGAAGGAAGGAATTCATTGCCTATTTGCTTTTCAAAGCTCCTTGTCTTGTTCCTAAAACATCTTTTTAAAGCAGTCTGCATGGGCAGGGGAGGCATGCTAGATTTTAATGTGGTAGCATGGAGGCATCATTTCTTGCGGTATACAAATTCATTTCTCATTGTGTACCAACTGGTCTTTCGTCAACAGGTTAAGCAGATTCCAAGCCTTGTGAAACCACAGAACTGTGGGATGAATGTTCACACTAAGGGCAATGATGCCTCTGTCATGCTATTTCCAAGTATCCGAAAACAAACAGACAATTGTCTGTCTTCAGTGTGTGTTGCTGAGACTACAGCAAGCAGATGATCATTTGGCTACGATGAACCATCCTTTGCTGGAGCGTGTGGCTGAGTCCACATCAGTTTCCCAATCTCTGCCAAAGCTGACCATTGATCCTACAGTTGCCAGACTGATCTTTTCCTGCTAAAAATGAGCCATTCAGTTTAGACAGCATCAAAAGGGCACATTCCTTCAATCATCCGTGTTTACAAGATGAACACACTGTGTGGCTCAATAGCTTCTTAAGGCTTTGTGTGCACAATAAATATTGCTGAGCAATGTGAGCAACTTCCCCTTTAGCACGCTAAAATAATAGGACTTATAATAAGCAATAAATGGCACTTATTGGTGGCGCACACCAACCCTTCTTGGCCCTGGCAATTTTGCACTCAAGAGTTTGTATCTTTTGCAACTTCTCATCCAGTTTAAACTTTGCATTTGCTAATGGACGCACTCGGCCATGTACCAAGTGACAGAAGCAGAATTCTTGCCAGCAACAAATGCCATACTATTGTGTGTGTTTGTGAGTCTATAAGAGTCTGATGAATATTAGCGGCATACTTCGGAAAGTTTCCCCCCTCTTTTCCAAAGCTAACGCTGGCACGTTTTCCCTTTGGCGTACATCTGATGTCATTGTCTCTCTCTTACTGCCCTTACAAAGTATTAGCTGACAGGCAGCACTTAATGCACTCATGGAGATGCCATGGACAAAGCTAGATACACTTCCCAAAAATGCAATATATATTTTTGGGAGTGAGGAGAGAGGAGATTTTGCCATGCCAACTCATTATGTAACAGGCATAGCATGATGAGTCTTATTCTTAGAAAGAGATGAAGATCTGGAAGGTTACATATGCTGCTGTGCCCTGGGCCACTGGGCTGGTATAAGGGAATCTGAACACAACTTGTGAAAGACCAAGGGGCAGCAAACAATGAGAGTAGTCACATAGTCAGTTATGCTTCTAGACAGGCACCATCTAGAGAAAGTTGCAGAGGGTGGCATTACCTCTTTCATTCCTTCCTCTTGCCAGTGCCTTGCGAAGATAGATTTATCTCTACAGCTGCATATATATCATACATTTAAAGCACTCCCCCCCCAGAAACATGGGAACTGTAGTTTGTTAAAGGTGCTGGAAACTGTAGTTCTGTGAGGGGTAACTGTAGTCCCCAGTATTCTTTGGGGAGGGGTGTGTGCTTTAAAAGCATGGTGTGTATGCAGCATACATTTGCTCTCCTTGCTACAGCTAAGAAGACAAAACAAGAAAAACAAAACCCAGAGAATAATTCTCCCTTCTTTGGCAGCGATTACTGTGCTTGTAGATTGTAGATATGGTTTCCTCTGTTTCTTTTTTGGTCTTATAGAGGCTGCAGTCCTTTCAGCAAACCAGAGAGTGTCATGGTGGTTTTAGGCTGGTGGCCAGTCCTGCCAAGCCCTACTCATGAGTTAAACTTTGAGCGGAGAACCTCAGGACCCAAACGTCAACATCATCTAATCTCCCAGCAAACAAATCAGGACGAATATTCTATAAAAAAAGTCATCTGGAAGTGCCATTAGAAAATATACAATATCTAAAGCAATAATCAGTGAAACACACATTTTATATACTGAGAGATTTTACAATGTCTTGCTTAGGATATATTTATATAACCAAGCCAATTTCAGCAGTAGTATATCTGTAGTACAGGTAGAACCCTCCCCCCCCAGCCAATTAAGTGTTTGAAATAGGCTATATTTAGCACTTTGCCTCCCTCCTCTGCACTACATTTCAATTTAATGCTAGACTAGCATGCAGTTACCTAATTATAGAGTGAAGTGTGTTACGAGTTCACAACAAAGCCACCCATTTAGCACATCGGAAATCTTGATTGCTGTAAGAATTAAGAAATGCACACCACTCTCCCAGTTTTACTAGCAGAAAAAAATCAGTGTCCAACATTTTAGATTTGTCTTAAACACTTGGTATAATGCTCTGGCACTTAGCTGAGACAATGACAAAATATAGGTTCTGCAGGAGCTATCCTTGCTTTTGTTTTTCTTGTTTTTTTTTTAAAAAATAGAGTGGGGAAATAGTGCAAACACACAGTAAAGGAGTAAGGTCTATTACAATACAGGAAAGAGAGGTGACATAAGAAAGACGTAACCTTGGCTTAGATAAGGGGAACAATTAACCGGCATTAATTCTGTTTCCACAACTTGGCAGTAAAGCAGGCAATCTTTGCCATTAAACTCTTGTGAAAGAGTTCAGCTGCCAGGTTTGCCTTGACAAGACACTGATAGATATCTAAAACCTAGATCTGCGATCTCAGGAAGCTGATTTTCCCACATAACTTCTTTTAAACGGAATTTTACATCTCCTTAGGCAAGATTGCCTCCTACCTGCAGCATCCCTACCGGCTTGTGGCAGTACCTTTTTCATTCTGGCAGAATCTTTTCTAATAATTCCTGCTTCACCACTGCTTTCCACACACCATATACATTCAATGCACATTTAAAGCATGTTACTTCCCTCAAAGAATCCTGGGAACTGTAGTTCCACCCTTACAGAGCTGCAATTCCCAGAACCCTTAACAAACCACAGTGTCCTGGATTCTGGAGGGTGTGTGTGTGGCAAACCATGTGCTTTGAATGGGATGTTGAATATGCCTTTTATCTACAGTGGCTCTCCACTTACACCCACTCCTACTTTCTGTTGTTTCATGCTAGGAATAACTATCCTATATTGCTTTGTAGAGATGCATGATGGATATTGCACTTTCTCTCTATATAAGCATAGAAACTATTTATATAAATCTTAGGCTTTGGGGACAATTTTCAACAACCAACCATTTAACTCGTGTCCTTCTGTGGTACTCAGAAGACTGTTGGGAATTTCCAGGGTGTTTCAAGTGCTACTCTTGGGGAATAGGTAAAGGGACCCCTGACCATTAGGTCCAGACGTGGCCGACTCTGGGGTTGCGGCGCTCATCTCGCTTTACTGGCCAGCATGACTAAGCCGCTTCTGGCGAACCAGAGCAGCGCATGGAGACGCCGTTTACCTTCCCGCCGGAGCGGTACCTATTTATCTACTTTCACTTTCGAACTGCTAGGTTGGCAGGAGCAGGGACCAAGCAACGGGAGCTCACCCCGTTGCGGGGATTTGAACTGCCAACCTTCTGATCGGCAAGCCCTAGGCTCTGTGGTTTAACCCACAGCGCCATCCGCGTCCTCTTGGGGAATAGTTGGCAGTAAATACATGGCAAAACGCTAGTGCACTCATGTTCTGAGGAAGCCAAACTCTCTGAACTGTATCTGAACTTTAATATCTAGCATGTCATTGGCAATAAATAAAAGTTATGGGGAAGCTAGGGGCTACTAGCAACAAGGGCTGTGTGGTCCCTATGTTTTTGATGGCCCTAACCATTTCAGGTGCATGTATAGGTTTGACTAGCTCCTAGCCTTGTATTTTGATTGGTGGGGCCTTTCTATTGATGTTACATCCATTTCAGTTCTGAGCCATTTGTTAGTGATCTATAACCAATAACTAGTACTTCCCTGCTTTCACTTGCATTCCTCCTATAGTCCATTAACCCCACAGCTGGCTTGGTTCCAGTCTATCACCTATAGGCAATAGTATGAGATAGGTGGCATGGGAAACTGGAAGAAAGTCTTCCCAGCATGCTTCATCCTGTACCACAGTCAAATGCATTATTTCAGGATGATTTTCAACTTGGAGCTATCAGCAGGCGGTTAATTTTTAGCCACACTGCAACATATGGAGTTGGTCATGTTAAATGACACTGTATGCATAAGTCAGCATGGATTAAAAAAAAAATATGAACACACAATTTCAAATTAAATGCCATAATTTAAAACAGTTATTAGAAAAAAATCCAAGTCTAACCAAGCAATCCATAAAATTAACCAAATGCATTTAAAACACAATCAAAACTAGCAGTGAAATAACCACTAATGATAAAACCAGCCCAAGTTCTTACTTATTTTCTTACATTTTTAATCTTATTATCTTTCTTACATCATGGAACCCAGGTGGCTTCTCAGACCTTCATGCATGCAAGCATTGTGATGCAGCAGCAAAAAAATTCTAACGTTATTATAGACTGCAACAAAAGAAGTATAGTGTCCAGATCAATGGAAGTAATAGTACCACTCTATTCTGCTTTGGTCAGACCACACTGGGAGTGTTGTGTCCAGTTCTAGGCACCATAGTTTAATGATACTGACAAGCTGGAACGTGTGCAGGGGAGAGAAACAAAGATGATTTGGGTGCCAGAATTTGTGGATGCAAGCCACCCATCATTTCTTGATGTAGTAAGTGTTGGAATTTAATCAGTGTTTGAGAATTAAACTGCAAACACTGAACTCCCAGATCCAGCAGGGATTCAAGAAGGAAACAACACACTTCCTCATGAGGTAATCACCTGGTCATGGCCAAGACATTAACCCAGTGCTTTTTCCCCCTAGGGGGACACATACCCCTAAACATTTTGTGAATCTTTGTACTTTTGTCCATTTACTGTATTTATATTTCCCAATTTGAACTATAAAATGGTGATTTTCTTGAGTGAAAATGAGAGTACCCCTAAACAAGCACTGCATTAATTTAACAAAAGATGAGCCATCAGGACATTCAGTGCCAGACAACCTATGTGTTTGTGTTGCCCCTCCTCCAGCTGTGTGTTAGTGGACAGAGACAAAAAGGGCTTAGGGTTTCAGTTTGGATGATGTAGGCTGGAGGGCAATTGTTTCACTGGGTTAGCGGAGACAAGGAAGAAGAGCAGGGCCCGGGGGGGGGGGGCGAAGAGCACCATGTGGACTTACTGTGACAGACTGTAACAAAGAAACAAGAGAGCATGGCTGATTTCTGTCCTTAGACCCAAGCCTGATACACCTATGGGAAAAGCAAGAGACCCTCTTGGAGTATAATGCTTTGAACCTTTCCATCTAGACTCAGGCTGTAGACATGTGTAATAAAACATACATCATAAAGACACCAGTGTCTCTGCTGTGCCTCGTGATCCATTGCTCATGGAGACTGGGCTGGCATGTAGCTGTACAGTACTGTACAATGCTAATTCTCAGTATAAAAAGCTTTACAAGGCACCAAGGATCACATGTTTCAGTGATAAATGCCTCTGAAGGTGTTCTGATCCTCAGAGATAATGCTGTTATGTGGTGTGGGAAGCCTAGCTCATAAATCATATTCTTTATGATAACGAGAAAGGTATGAGTTTATTCTGAAAACATCTGCACAGTAAAATGAGTGCATTTCCTCTCGCAGCAGAATCTCTTCACATGTTGCATGTAGAAAGCTAAATCTGGTTGGTTTGTCACTGCTCAACATGTTTTCGGCAATAACTGTAGTTCTCTAAAGCTAGGAGCAGGGACCTTTTCATTCTGAGGGCTGCATCCCTTGCTGGGCAACATTCTGTAGGCCACATGACAGTGGTTTGCTAGTTTCTACCCACACTCACTTCTTTCGTACATCCAGGAGAGGAAGAGGCATTATCAGAGTTCAAGGATACATTCCAGCTAGTCAAAAACACCAGCTGGAATTCAAAGCAGGGTCTGTGGCCTCAGGAGAGAGGGCAAGGGTGTGTGGCCTGCGGACAATCCCAAGGGCCAGATAGAGAGGACAGAAGGGCCACATTTGAACCCCTCTGGCTTACATTAAAAAAACTACAGAATGTGGATCACTTAAAATGGTAACATGTGCACGAATGCTTTCTCTATGTTTGAAATGAGGACCTTTTTTCAATAGCCCAGCTTGCTGGAAGCCGTGGGGGTTATGGTGACAAAGTGGGTCATTGCCCCCTGCTGTATCTTTGGTGTCAATGTTGAGAAAGCAGGAAGGGAACTGAAGACTAGCTTTGATTAAAATGTCCATGCTCCAAATAGCCAAAAGTCACATTTTAAAGCTGAGTCATCGCAAATTGCTTCCCAAGGTGAAAGAGAGTAAAAGCCATTTGGTTTACATGAGAGAGAATTAAATTACGTGCTTAACTGTGGCTGGGTCATGCCCTCCACACTGTGCTGTTACGACTCAGTCTATCTGAAATTACTTATAAATATTTATATCTAATTGCATCCTTCAAAACAAGAGAACTACCTGCTTTTCGATCCTACCTTATAAAGAGTTATGTGAATCTATAACACTTGAATAAACGTCGTATATATTGTAAGCTTTAGATTACAATTCTAAAAGTGGAACCAGCAACTGGCAAGAAGGATTTGATATAGAACAATAACAGCAATTGATGGTGTTTCATTTACATCATCCTCTCATATGGATCTATGATAACAGCTCCAGTTTACTGGGTTCATGCTGAACTCGTGGGGATCTGATGAATGACTTTTTGCTAGACTACATTAACCTTGAACGTTATACTTGCAGTTAGCTACTGAACTCCCAGAAAAGAGCTAATTCATTCATCTGTTCTACTACCCCCCCTTCTTGTAAGTTATTTGCAAGTAGATTGGGCCACTGGCACCTTATCATGCTATGACTTTAGTCTTGTTGGCACCATGTGTCAAGTGCAGTGTCAAGACTTTTTCTTCCTCATATGCTGCAGCATGCCCAGTCCTGTCCTGTAATTGATTTATTGTACTCACTGTGCTTTAAACATTAACCTGCAGTTTCTGATGGAGCTGGATTAACAGTTCACTGCACCCAGATGTGCATGAACTAAGCAAAGAAGTGTAGGCAACTCATTAGTCACGAATTGCATTCTAACTCTCCATGCCCGGAGAGCCTGCTGCTCCACGGGGTGACTGAGTTCAGCAAGTACCAACGGATTGCGCCTCCAACCAAAATGACATGCAAACTGCATTTCCTTGCAAATATTCCTTGTTAGCTTTGTGCCCCACTTGCCTTTTCCCTTCTCCTCCCGTCTCTCACTCCCACTGCTTAAATTTAGACCATAAGCTCCTCTCTGCTTATCTTTGTCATTTATATATAAATAGGAATAAAGACGCAGAAGGAATTATCCAATGCTAGGTGGTAACATCATTATATCCTATAGCCTGGGTGTTGGGATCTAGAATGACAAGGAGGGAGTCAATGGCAGGGAGTGGAAAGAAATGACTGAAGTGGAGTCCCACCCCCCACCCCCAATATCAAGGGAACTTGGGATCAGGTGTAGATCTCCAAGCATTTCATGTATCCTCAGATGTATCCTAAGGTAGGTCTTGAAACAGCAGTTAAGTAATTTCTGGTATACTGTTATCACAACCAGGGCCAGCCTGATTGCAGAAACACTTGAAGCAGTTGCTGGGGGTGGGGGTGGCTGGTACTATTATGAGTGGCAGTGAAATAACATATGCTCTGAGATGTGGACCATTTGCAACATCACAATTCCTGGATTGAGTGCAGCTGTGTTGGAACAAGAGAGCTATGCCCTTATGTACGTCCTCTGTGACACTGAAAAGGAGTCTGGGATGGCAAAATGGCTGCAGGGTGCTTAGTTAGCTGGATGGCAAAGTGTCTAAGACTAACTCAGACACCATTTCTCTTCTCTTGATCTTCACTAGACAAGTGTCTATTTTATACACATTGCGTACAGATAGCCAGGCCTGTTTTCCTCTCAGCTTTTCTCTGGTCTGTTCCTCATACCTCCCTCATGAAATCCCTTTCCCCCATCTCCTCAGCTGCCACATAACTCCCTGTCTGGCTGGAATCTGCAGCCAATCAGTCTCTGCTGTCACACAGACCAATTAGAATGAATTTACCTGACCCAAGCCCCACCTAATAAATATTCAAAGCAATCCTCCCTCTTTCTCCTCTCCGAACCTGCCGCCAAACAGCTACTGCTAAACAGGCTTGCTATATACAGTAATAGTACATTGACAGTCAGAGGTCACAATATATTTGTTCCTTCAAAACACATAGACATATATACAGCATTTCCCCACAGCAGGTCTCCTCAGGCAGCCCAGTTTACCCTCAGTTCTGTTCAATAAATCATGCCAGATTAAGGAGATACCTTTTAAATTTGCATTTAATTGCTTCCCCCTAAAGTGTGCCATAGGGCAGAGGCTGCACGAAGGACTTGACGATGCCTGTCTTCGTATTCCTTAACATCATAAAAGAGAGGGTTGCACAATTCTTGGCAAGATTTTGTAATCTCTTCAGGAAATTGTAGTGTTCACTATGACAACATCCTTAGCTGAAATATGCTAGCATTTTTGCCAAAATTATGACCACAAATTATACGGCTACAGGAAGCAATCCAGGAAGAAAGAAGAGAGGGTTCCTCCTTTCAGACAGTCCACCCACTTATGGGATCAACTGGCTCCATGACCTTACTGTCTTGGATCACAAAGCAATACATTAGTGTTGTTGAGTTTTGCGCTCTCTCTCTCTCTCTCTCTCTCTCTCTCTCTCTCTCTCTGTGTCTGTCTGTCTGTCTCAGAGTGGGGAGTTCGGCTGTATGCTTCTCTCCTAATTCCTGGATATTTTATTATTTAGTATTTATCAGTTATTTCCCACCCTTTCTCCAAGGAACTCAAGGCGGTGCACAACCCAGTGAGCTTCATAGCCGAGTGGAGTTTGAACCCTGGTCTCCCATGTTCTAGTCTTAACCACTATACCCATTTGTCTCCCTCAATAATACTGGCTTAACTTTGCATCTTGGCTCCTCAAAGCCCTCTGCTGACTGAGGTATCATTCGTTTGTATGGCTTTTTCAGTGGCAGAAAGCTCTGAGGGAGGCTGGAGCTCTCCTGGCAGAATGAAAAGATTGTATAATATATTTTGTGTTTGTTCTCAAATGAACCTAAGCTGTCTGGAAGATGCCCTTCTCTATTATTCAGCAATCTCTTCATCTTTCACCTTGCTGCTGGCTGCCTTATGAAACTTTTACACTATGCATGTTTGACTGACACAGACATAAGCAGCAACCCACTTTAAAATATAGGCATTTGGAATGCCGTTTGCATTTTGTTTACTCTTTAGGTATGAAAAGGTTCCGTGTTAGAGGCACACTCCTTTTGCCTGGAACACAAAACAACACAGCAACAGAGGTGATTCTCTAGAATTATAAATTTGTGCATGGAGGTGTTGCTGGGTACTTAAAAGTCTTGGGGCACAGAAGATGTGGCTGTCTGGGGTCTCACTGGCACTCTGCTTTGCCCCCAGTCACCCTGTAAGGTGGAGGGAAGGTTTAAAAATGGGGAAATAGGCAGATGTTTTGGGCTCCACCACTAGCAATGCCCCTTGCTATGACATTCAAAAACACCCCTCACCAAAGGCTTCTTATAAAATTTGGCAGCCATGGGATAAGAGGACTCATCCTCTTAAGAATTGGTAACTGGTATAAAAACAGGAATCTGGGGTGGAATCTAAACATATATAAAAATGTTGTGAAAATGCTATAAAAAAAGTTTTGAAAAAGAATATTGCATTTGCCATAGGTCACTATCGCCATCTAGTGTCCCATTTGTATAATGCACTTTACAACACATTTAAAACATTTTATTTGCAGCTGTACAGCTGAGTCCTGAAAACATTTTTCACAATGCTGGGAAGGTTAAAAAAACAGCCTTGAGACTGGTGCTTTTTAATTTGTCTGTAAATAAACTGTACTGATTATGGGATGTATGGCCCTGGGCTCCTTAATACACGGTCTAAACCTTCTGGTTTTACCATTGTTGGCTGGGATAAAGTGACACTGTAACTGCTCCCATGCCACAAAGGTAATGTGGAACTGAGCCACCCACAGACAAGTCAAACACAAGACATCTCCAGCAGCCACCTTAACATCAAGATGCTAACAGCCTGTCTAATTTCAGCTTGCTTCTGAGTCCAGAGGGCTGGAGCTGCAACACTAAAACATACCTGCTTCCTGCTTTGCAAGCCTTTTTTCATCTGACCTAGGAGGGTGGGGCCTTGATTGATTCCAGCTTCAAAAGCTGAGGCTGCTGAACAGACTCTTGGGTTGAAGTATTGTTTAGGGGCTTTTGTTTGGGCAGCGGTGGCAGCATGGAGGGGTTGTTGTTGCTGTTTTTGATTTTTCTTTTTTGTATCTTTATTTTAGATCTTATGGTCCAATGGTTTACATGGACATTGTTTAATTTGGTTTTTTACCGTTTGATGTTTTATTTATGTTCATTATTTTTTGTTATGTTTGCAATTACGGTATGACTTTTTTCATGTTGCAGACTGGTTTTAACTATGGAAAGCTGGAATACAAATAAAATCATGAATGTATATTAGCACTCCCTGGTAAACTGTACCTTCTTGCCTGATGCTGGCATTTAGCTTGTCTCTATGCCTTTGTCGGGTGATCTGGGTTTGTTGCACTGATGTGACCTTTCCTGATTGCTGATGCTATGTATTTCTGGCACAACAAACAGCATGTGGTAGGGCAAAAGGTTTAGAAAATTCTGGGGGCTAGAATGGAGATTGTCATGGGGCTCGCTATATAATTCTGTTTACAGCTTTAGGTGTCAAACTCTCCTAGCTCTTTTCACCTGTTGTGCATTTGCACCACACTGAGCCCGACAGTGAAAGTGCAGCTACATTGAAAAGGCTGTAAATATTTCTGCAGGAAAGATTATTGAAAACCTGGCTTTGCATATACAGAATGAGTAAAAGCCCTCTGAGAATCAGACATGGAGGAAAATGTATACTGTTTGCCATGGCAAATATCTCTAGCAACATCATGGTGCCTCTGCTTGGTCCTATCAGATGAAGGCAAATAGCAGAATGTTGTCTTTAGCAGCTGAGCTTATTGTCTAACACATCTTTTCACAGAGCATTGTGACCTGGGACCTGCTCAATTTTCATGTTTTATCATCACATAATTTCTTAATTAGTGCGTACAATGTGCTCATAATCTATTGATAAAAGAAAGATGCCTCTAATTACCATAAACTGGTGAGTCACACATAACCTTTTAAGATTATTAAAATGAAGGAAAAGGCAGATAAGTGTGCATCACTTTGAAAAGGGAAAGGAAAAGTTGAGGGGCAGATGTGATCCTCTTGATTATATTTTATCACATGGAACTTAATCGCCATGAAGCATATTTAAAGGTGAAAGGTAAAGGACCCCTGGACGGTTAAGTCCAATCAAAGGCGACTATGGGGTGTGGTGCTCATCTCGCTTCAGGTTGAAGGAGCTGGCGTTTGTCCACAGAGAGCTTTCCGGGTCATGTGGCCAGCATGACTAAACTGCTTCTGGCACAACGGAACACCGTGACGAGTGCCAGAGAGCATGGAAATACTGTTTACCTTCCTGTGATAGCAGTACCTATTTATCTACTTGCACTAGTGTGCTTTTGAATTGCTAGGTTGGCAGAAGCTGGGACAGAGCAACGGGAGCTCACCTTGTTGCGCAGATTTGAACCGCCGACCTTCCAATCGGCAAGTCCCAGAGGCTCAGTGGTTTAGACCACAGCGCCACCCGCGTCCCTGAAGCATATTTATAGTAGAGACAGGAGTTCAGCATTATCCATTTGCCAAGCCCTGCACTGCACTTCAGCTAATTTCTAAGCGAAGCGCTGTGAGGGGAAAATTAATGAAATAATTAAATATTCCTGGGCATAATAATTATTATGACACACTTTCAAAGCATTATTTGTATCTGGAGAATTTTCACACCCATTAGCAATTGGGATTAGTACATTTTCAGGGTAATATGCAGGAATTCAACCCCCCAACCCAATTTAATGATTTTTTACTTCTTGAGACTACATAAATTTCTGTAATTTACTTGTCTAGACAGCTTCGCTACAGTCTGCTGTCCCCTCAACAATGTATGTTGCCCAATTGTCTGTCAACTCCCCAGGCTGCCTCAGAAAGCATACATTTCTCATGGTTTTATTTATTCCAAATTTTCAACAATAGTTCCAAATAGGTTAGTTTGTATTTCTGTCAGGGCTTTATTGCATGACTCACTATAATTCATCATATTTTCCCATTCTTTCTTTACAATTTATTCTTAGCTCTTTTCTTGACATCTCACACCTTAAATTCAAAATGGAAGTTGCAGTAAATAGGTGAAGGATCTGCCGATGCAGACAATATTTTGCTGAATTTGCTCCCAGCTCCTACTGGGTCTCTTGTGTTTCTCACGCAGCACTCAGGATCCCACCAACCTGAAACCTACTTAACTCTGCTTGTAGATTAGAAGGATATTATTTTGCCATGAAAACATGTGACTTAAACATCAATTGCACATTGTTCTGAGCTGGGTGGGCTATACCTCTTTACAAACAGGCCAGAGTTAGTTTGAAAATATATTAGTGGAATCATTTCCCCACCCCCTTTTGAGTTCAGAACTGTAAATTTATAATTGTGATCTCTGTTTTTATTTACTGAGAGAACTCAAGCTGAACATACTGCTTTTATTTTTGAAATCTATTTTCCCCTTCCTTTTTGTGCTTGGATCAGTTTAGTTCAAACTAGTACGTCTCTATAGTGTCTCTGGGGTTTGAAATCACATAGATGTACATATTTTAAGGGCATTGCACTGTAACTCCGCTTCAGTTTATAATTTTAAAGATTCTGTTTACATGCTCCATTGCATCCGAAAGGCAACTAGAGTGTGTATTGCCCTATGATTTTGATTTCGAGTAGGTTACTTATTTATTAATTTTAGTATGTCTATGTCCCAACATTCTTCAGCTCAGAGTGATGTACATGGGGTCTGTGGGTGAACCCTCATCTAGGCACAGATCAGGCCTGTGTAGTGTCAGCAAAATGGCTCCATCCTGTGTCTCAGTGTGGATGACCTTCCTGAACGGACACACTGCCCTACGGCTTATATCAAGTAAACTGTCTGGGAGCAGAGATGACAAACTTAATTTCACACTGTGCTTTATAGAAACACACACCCTCTTCTGGCTAGGAATACATGCTGCTCTTTTTTGGCGTTTTGTAAAAAAAAAAAAAAAAAAGTTCAACAATTTTGGGGTTTTCTTAAAAAAGCTCAACAACTCTAGCTAAGGAAACTACTTTGGGACTGTGTGCACCCTCTTGTGGCTGAGGAGTGATCATCTACCCTCCTGCAGCTCCAATTTAAGGCAGCCAATCATTTCAACATCAGCTACTGACAGCAGACACCTGGTCAGGCAGGTTTCATTTGTTTATGACTGTACAAATGAGGACTTCAAGGGAATATTACGCGGCCATCATTACCATTTCTGTGCATCTTTCCTTCCTGTGTTTTGCTACTGCCTCTGTGAAACCTGTTTTGAATATTTTTGCAGCACATGGGACAGCTGAAACTAGCACCCAGAAATCTGACCACTCATATTTGGGTGAGACTGTCATAGTCTGTGATAAGCAACACATTTATTCGAACAGTTTTGCCATGGTTTTAAGTTTTAAAAATACATATATCCACTTTTTTCCTCATTTGGATGTCCCATTACCATCTCAAACTCAACCTGTCCAAAACTGATCCACTTCTCTCTCCTCAAAAGCATTCCCCTCCTTGATTCCTCTTCCTATCCACCAACAACATCCCCTGTTGATCAGGCATGTAAGTCTTGGCTTCATCTTCAATTATTCTATTGACTTTCCTCTCCATACTCAGTGTGTTACCAAGGCAAGTAACTTCTCCCTGTATAAAAGGTGTGCCCCATAGTCCCTCCATCCTTCCAGTGTAGTTCAGATTTCAGATCTGTTGCCAGTGTTATTCTGAAAGGCAGAATATACACTGAGGACAAATTATTATTATTATTATTATTATTATTATTATTATTATTATTATTATTACTACTACTACATGAAATAATCACTTATGAATCTTTTAAAAAGAAAAGCACAGGGTGACCTACTCTTTCACAGCACAGACCTACCATTTCAAAAATATTGCGTTAATATTTTCTTTGAACAGTATGTGCTTTCCATCTGTATAATCTTAATGCTACAATAGGAGTTCTGTGACATACTGAAGGCTGCACTCTCTCCCAAGGCTGTGGAAGACTCTCCAACTACCTCCGTAACCTCTCCCAAGGCCACTGAACCTGTGCCTCTGAACGCTCTTCCAAGGCGAGTGCATTGGCAGGCGGGATTGCTGACAGTCCCCTCCCTCCCAGCCCCTTCTGACACTCCCCCCTTCCCCTCCACCCCTTTTCCAGCCAAAAACATAAATATACAAGTTATGCTTACACTACACTGTAGTCTACTAAGCTAAGCTCCACTGGTTGCAGGGGCGGGAGGGGGAAAACTCAGCCCCAAACTTAGTCAGCTCCACTCCCATGGCCAGAAAAGGGGTGGCAGGGTGGGAGCTTCCTTCTCCTGGAAGCAGCCAGACTGCCTGCACCTCGCATCCTCATAAGGAGCAATATCTGCAAAGCACAATAAAGCAAACCACAATAAAACAAGGTATGCCTGTACAGTATTCAAAATTTTTAAAACCCCTTCCCGTGGAAGCTGATCTGAAACTGCATGTCAAACAACTGCTATTTCATTTATTTTACTTTTTAAAAATGTCTAGGGCTCTAATCTTAGGTATATATAGAATCACAGCATTGTACAGTTGGAAGGGACCCTGGGGGATCATCTAGTCCAACCCCCATTACTTATATATGATTTCTTATATATTGAATTGTATTAGAATTGGAATTGCATAGAATACAAAAATAATATTATAAGAAATAAAAGAAGCAATTAAAATACCATTAAAAACAAATGTGAATATTTAACACGATTGATGTGCCATGGGACACTGTGCAGACAACAGTTTGGGAACCCCGATATTACAATGTGGTGCTAAGCAAACATGTAAAGGCTATGAATTCATTTGTCTTAATCACAGTCATAAAACTGAGATTCCTAACTGCAGATAGGATGAGGCATAGAACCTGAGTTCCACTGCAAGGAGAAATGGGCATGGACAGGTGGGGGAACTGTTTTCAGAAAACCTCCCAATAGAAAGAAAAAATAGGGAAGAGGTGAAGGATAGAAGTGACAGGGATTAACACACATTAAATAACAGAAATACAGGGAAAGATGAGATCATGGAATAGATGATTTAGTGGGGGAGACAAACGCACCTCCAAAGTAGATTTTTTTCAAAGCACATGGGGACTTGGCTGATGCAGGTGTCAGAGGATGGAGTGGTTTGTGGACAAGGGCAATGTATCTATAATTATATACAGTACTGGATGTCTTCACAATGCAGCCAGAAACCTGCCATGTGTGTCAATCACAGGCACTGCTGCCAAACCTTGAGCACAGCATGTCCAAGGGATTATGATATGACACTGGAGCAAAAAGTTGGGGGCAGAATCTATTACTAATACTTAGAAAGAAAGAAAAAGAACATCGGAATAGACCTCCTGGATCAGGCCAAAGACCCTTCCAGTCTGGCTTCTAGTTCTCACAGTGGCCAACCTGATGCCCAATGGAAACCCACAAGCCTGAACCCCTGAACACAACAGTGCTCTCCCCACTTGCTGACACCCAGCAACTGCCATTCAGAGGCAGTCTGCTTCAGCTATGGGGGCAAATAGCCATTGATAGCCTTATGCTCTATGAATATGTCTCATTCAATTTTAAAGTCTTCCAAGTTGGCCATCACAACCTCTTGCTAGAGTGAATTCCACAGGTTAACTATATGTTGTGTGAAGAAATACTTTCTTTTGTCTGCCCGAAGCTTCCAATATTCCATTTCATTGAATGTCCATGACTTCTGGTGTTCTGGGAACAACGACGAGGAGAAACCCTTTTCTCTGTCCACTTTCTTCACACCATACATAATGGTACACACGTCTATCATGTCTCCTCTTACCTGCCTTTTCTCTAAACTAAAAAGTTCCAAATGTTGTAACCTTTCCTAACAGTAGAGTTGCTCCTTCACCTTGATCCTTTGGGTTGCTGTTTTCTGAATCTTTCCTAATTCTACAATACAGTGGTACCTCGGGTTAAGAACTTAATTCGTTCTGGAGGTCTGTTCTTAACCTGAAACTGTTCTTAACCTGAGGTACCACTTTAGCTAATGGGGCCTCCTGCCGCCGCCGCATGATTTCCATTTTCATCCTGAAACAAAGTTCTTAACCCAAGGTACTATTTCTGGGTTAGTGGAGTCTGTAACCTGAAGCGTCTGTAACCTGAAGCATCTGTAACCTGAGGTACCACTGTATCCTTTTTGAGGTGGGTCGACCAGAATGGTACAAATTATTCTAACTGTGACAGATAGGTAGCCGTGTTGGTCTGCTATAGTCAAAACAAAAAAAATTCCTTCCAGTAGCACCTTAAAGACCAACTAAGTTAGTTCTTGGTATGAGCTTTCATGTGCATGCACACTTCTTCAGATACACTGTGGTCACACCATAGATCTGTATAATAGATCTTACTGCAGTTTCGTTTTCAATTCCTTTCCTACTGATCCCTGGCATGGGGTTTGCTTTATTTCACAGCTGCCACATACTGGGTTGACATCTTCACTGAGCTATCTACTATGACCCCAAGGTCTTGCTCCAGGTCAGTCACTGGCAGTTCAGACCCCATAAGCATATATATGAAATTAAGATGTTTTGTGCTGACTTTATACTTGTTTACATTGCATTACACCTGCCATTTTACTGCCTATTCACTCAGGTTGGAGAGATCCTTTTGGACCTTTGCAATCCCTTTTAGTCTTAACCATCTTGAACGATTGGTTATGCTCAGCAAACTAACTCACTGCTCACTCCTAACTAACTCTAGATCATTTGTAAACAAGCTAAAAAGCACAGGTCGAAATACTGAACTCCAAATACTTTCTACATCCCACATTAGGAGAATTGTCCATTTATTCCTACACTCTGCTTCCTGTTCCTCAACCAGTTACTGAACAGCAAGAGGACTTCTCTTATACCATTACATCTAAAGCTATTCAGAAATCTTTGGTGAGGTACTTTGTTGAAAGGTTTTTGAAAATCTAAGTACACTGTGTCAACTGGATCACCTCTATCTATATGCTTGTTGACACTCAAAAAACTCTAAACAGTGAATGAGACAGGATTTACCCTTGCAGAAGTCATGTTGGTCCGGGCTGGTGCAGCCATTAGGTGGGTTTTTCTTCTTCAAGACTTGCTCTTTTATATGCTTGGAAATTCTATCTTTTTTCCACCAAGAATAGACGCAAGGCTAACTTGCCTGCAATTTTCAGGATTCCCCCTTGGATTGCTGATGTTTCCAGTCCTCAGATATGAAGGCTAATCTTAGGGACAAATTACATATTTTTGTTAGAATGTCAGCAATTTCACATTTGAGTTCTTTAAGAATTCTCAAGGGGATGCCAGTCAGATCCAGTGATTTGACAGTTTTTCTTTTCTTTCTGAAGACTGACATCACACCCACACTATACATTTAATACACTTATACTCACAGCTTTCCTGCAAAGTATCATGGAACTGTAGCTTGTTAAGGGAGCCGAAAGTTGTTAGGTGACCCATCACAGAGCTACAGTTCCCAGTTTTGCTCTTTCTAGATGGCATATCTGCAACATTCCTAAAATATAGCACTTTCCTTGAAGCTGCAGGAGTCTCTTATGTCAGTACCTCACACACTGAGAGTAGACACCCACGGAAAGGTGGGCCCATGCATAATGTTCATGGAAATGAGGTTCAGGTCTGATATTTGCAGACAGTTCTTACTTCATAGTAATAATAATGATAATAATAAAATGTTTTTCAGTTTTAGAGAAGATTTAAATTAGTTCTTCTGTTCTAAGAGAATACTTAATTCAATGTAGTATGAGGTGAGTTAATTGTGAAGCACTGGATCCTAAAACGTTATTTTTTTCTATGTGAACAATGGCAGGATATAATTCCTCTGAGTCATCTACTAAAATATTCCAAGATTTTGACCTTCATTAAACTGCATGGTGTCTAATTATTGCTTTTGTAAATTTTAATACCAACTACTTAATAAGAACCAAAACAACTAATTAATACCTGTTATCTGAAGAAGTGTGCATGCACACGAAAGCTCATACCAAGAACTGACTTAGTTGGTCTTTAAGGTGCTACTGGAAGGAATTTTTTTTGTTTTGACTATGGCAGACCAACACGGCTACCTATCTGTAATTAATACCTCATTTATGTTTTTCCTCTGTTTTCATATGAAACTTAAAACAATCTACAAGCAGGCTTCAAACAGACATTTCACATTATCTGTGTCCATAAGCAATGTTAAACCATGGTTTAAAATAAATCTGCTGCATGGGGAAGAAGAAGAAGAATTTGGATTTGATATCCCGCCTTTCACTCCCCTTAAGGAGTCTCAAAGCAGCTAATGATCTCCTTTCCCTTCCTCCTCCACAACAAACACTCTGTGAGGTGAGTGAGGCTGAGAGATTTCAGAGAACTGTGACTAGCGCAAGGTCACCCAGCAGCTGCATGTGGAGGAGCAGGGAACCTGGTTCACCAGATTACGAGTCCACCACTCTTAACCACTACACCACACTGGCCTGGAGATAAACCAAACTCTGGCCTGTTGCTATGTGCAATCCTGGGACCATGGTTTGTTTCCATGGTTTGTTTGGTGGTAAACCAAAGTTTGTTCTTCATGGCTTTGTTTGAAGGAAATTCAAAATATACACTTTTAGGAAAGAGTGGCTTCTTCCTTATAATACAACTTTCCCCCTTAATGAAGTTTGGTAGCTCTGTTTGAATAAAACTCAAGAAAACTAAAGAATTGGTTGAAAGGATGCATTTCCCCCTTTCCCCTTATTTTCCAACTTTACTTAATCCTATGTTATACTGCCCTTGATCCAGATAAAGAGATGCAAGTGTGTACAACACATTGGATCAGAAATCATACATTAATTGGATGCACATCAAAAGGCAGATGCTGCCTTTCTATGCTGTACACTGGAATGTGCAGCTCCCATTCACATCATTTGGTCTTAGTGGGAAGAACCATCGCCATGGACACAGTAGGGTTTCCTTTTGAGTAAACAGCCATGCATCTGTCACAGGACTCAAAAGTGATAGACTTTCTCTGGAAGGAAGAGCAAATAAAGGGCTGCAAGAGTAATTAGGAAATCCATTTCCTGTTCGCTACAATTCTGTGACTTGACAGTTAAGAGGTTTGCTGTTATAATAAGAGGATTTCCCCAGGTTTTCCAAGCAGCTTGCCCTAGAGAATTCAAACTACAACTCCCATAAGTGCTGGCAATCACTGCTCATTGCCCCTGTTCTCTCTGGTCAATGGGAGCTGTAGTCACAACAAAATATTTGGATGGTTCCCTTTGGAGGAAGGCTGACTGGGCCCACATCATCTTCACAGCCACAGTGAAGATAGTCATCTCTATAGTCCAGAACTCCAGATAACAAATAGCACTGAGATTTGCAGCTGCTGGCCCTTCCTTCCATCACCATTTGCCACCTTTTAAATGTTTCTGCCCTTCTAATTTTTCCAGCTACATAGTAGTCTGCCCCCACAAGCAGCCTAGCTACAGCCTCTGGATGTACCTCAAGGGTAGCTAATACTAATTACTAATATTTATACCCCACTCATCTATCTGTCTGGGTTGCCCCAGCCCTCTGGAACTTTAGAACTTCCTGTGATCTTTTGATCATCCAGTGAAGAACAGCCTCTAACTAAAGCAGAAAGAAATCATTTTACAACCCCCAAAATCAACAATCATTGAAATGCTTTCATTCCTTCACACCTTCCTGTCCCGTTTGTGGTCTTTCCAAAGGGATCTGTTTTGCTACTCTGGGAAACAGGACTTTTGACTAGATAGGCCTTTTCTCTGATCCAGCTGGGCTCTTCTTATGTTCTTTGCTAATTGCAGGGGCCCATAAAACCACTGCTTTGTAAAAATTTCAAGACTGCTTTGGTGATTAAAACAACAAAGAGTCTTGTGGCATCTTGCCTTGTTCACCGAGTCTGGTACTAAATGGAGGGGGGTCGTTCTCCCAAGAGCGCAGAACATGGAATCCAAGAATTTATTCTGTGCAGAGACTGTGGAGCACGACTGTGGGGCCGTGGGATCTGGAGTTAAGGAGGCCAGAGGAAAGTGTGGAGCTGATATTTACAGGCTTACCTCAGATATCTGAACGCCCTGGACAGAAAACTCACATATGCTCAATTTTCCTACATAAAGGCCTCAGGAGATGCCACCACAACTCCTATGTGTGGACATGGCTGGAGCCATACCTGGAGCAGAGCACTCTACGCATGCCTAGGAGCACTTTCCTTCCCTTTTGATTCCTATCCGTGGCTGGATTACTGTAGGTCCTGGAAGCAGATCGTGGGGCTCGCTCCTCCTCACGGGCGATCCTTGGGCGCCTAAGCCCTGTCAACAGAAGTGGGGCGTGAGGATGAGAAACTTCTTCCCTCCGCCGCGCGTCGCTTTAGGGGAGGACGGCGGCGACGAGGAAGCGGCCGTTCCCGCCGTGCCTGAGGGAAAGCGCCGCCAATTCTACTCGCCCCTATCGGAAGAGACTTCGAAGAGCAACTCAGCCCCTCTTCCCCGCCCGAGACCCCGGCTCCTCCACGGGGCGCACCGAGGAGGAAAAAGCCCCGAGGCCTCCGCCCACCTCGCAGCCAGTCCCAGAGGGTGGCACCTCCTTCTGCCGCCGCCGCCGCGGCGCCGCCTCCTGCTCCCGCCCCAGTCCTGGCAGCGCCGCCTCCGCCTCCTCCTCTGTCAGGGAGCGACGGGAGCGAGTTGGGCCGGGCCGAGCGAGCGAGCAGGGCTTGGAGTGGCCCCGTGATTAGGGGATGACTCCCGGGAGCTCGCCGTGGTGAACTCGGACTTGTCGCCGCCGCCGCCGCCGCCGACCTGGAGGGGACGTGACCTCCGCCACAATGTTTAGGAGGATTTTGCAGAGGGTAAGAGAGCGGCGGCGGCGGCGAGAGGGCGTTTCTTCCGCCGCTGCAGCGCTTGCCTGTCCGGGCTGGAGCAGCAGGAGCCGGAGCATGGGGAGGGACGGAGGGAGCCGCACTTCCTGGAGTCTGACCGAGGAACAGACAACCGGCACCTGACCGGAGTCTTTCCTTCCTCACGCACACGCCTATAGACACGAGCCCATCCCAGGAGCAGGGAACCTGGCTGCTGCCCGCTTCCTGGCCCTTGGGGCCGGCTCGCCAGTCGCCACTGCTGCGGCGGCGGCGCTACCCTCACTTCCCTCTTCTCCAGGCCGTAGCTGCTGGTGCGATTAGGCCCTTCTTCTTCCCTTGCTCATTCATGGCCAGGGAAAGTGGCCCAGGCAACTGGCTGAGCCGGGCCTGGAGCAACAGGGGCGTCGGGCGATTCTGCCGCTTGGCGGGGGGTGGAGGGGTGGAGGGGGCACAGGGCCCACGCCTGTTCCCGTGGGGGGGGGATTTGGGGAGGTGGGGGTGCGCTGTTAGGTTTTAGGTCCCAGCCAGAGGGTTGGGGGCGAGACGAGGGTGGGATAGGGGGCGAGGAAGTTCAGGGCTACTGGGGGGGGAGGGGTGAACTACAGAAGGGGAGCAATGGGGAGTGCGAAGGAAATGGAGTCTCATTTGTCTCCCCCGCCCCCAATATGTGGGGCCCAGGCAGCTTCTGAAGGGGCTTCGGCCTTCCTCCTGCCCATCTGGTTCCAGTTGCCTTAGCAGAGTAGCCTGGTGCGGAAGGCCTCCTGGCACTTGACGGGGTTAATCACGGCTGGTTTCTCCCTCTGACAGGGAGGTGTCTCTGTTGAGGGTGGAAGGCATTACTCACTGACTCTTCCAAGGCTCGTGCTATTAAATATTGCAGCAGATTAAATCTCTGTTTGAAGTCGCACATGTTTGTATGCATGTCTTTGGATCTTGTACACTTGCCTCTGGGGTTGGCTGTGTTCTCAGGTGGGAAAATAGTGGCAGTGTGTATTCAGTGGCTGACAACTGGTTGGGGCAGCACATGCCATTTGCCACTGACATGGACTGTGAGAGAGGAGAGGAATGAAAAGGGGGGAAATCTAGCAAATCAAACACTGCTGAGTCCTGTGCTTGTAAGTACAGTAGTTAGTAGCAGTTAATGCACAGAGTGCATAGGACATTAGCCTGCCATGGTGGTCAAGTAATTCCCAGGGCTAGGGGAACTATTAAAAGCTCCTGACTAAAATATGCCTTCAGAAGCCATGGCATCCTCCATGCTCTCTGCCCTGGTCTTTGAAATTATATTCAACTGAAAGCATGGGGACTTCTTACCCCAGAATAAAAAAATCTGACCTAACATTTCTCTCTATGCTTACCACCCCCCCCCCTTTCCATGATATGGGGAGTTTTAAAACCAGTGGCAAATTGAATGGTGCTTAAAGTACTTTTGGGAGGCAGAGGCTCCTACCATTGTGTGATTATGTATTTGCTTATTTGAGTAGATGGAAGTGTCTCACATTCACATATGGGCCCATGATATGAACTTACACATACATAACATGGAACTACTACAGTGACCATTACTTCAGAGTAAGTGCACCATCACCCTTCCTAGTACAGTCGTACCTTGGAAGTCAAATGGAATCTGTTCCGCTGGTCTGTTCAACTTCCAAAGCACGGCTTCTGATTGGCTGCAGGAAGCCAATTGGAAGGCGCAGAAGTCCTGCCAGACGTTCAGCTTCCAAAAATAGTTTGCAAGCCGGAACAGTCACTTCCGGGTTTGCGACGTTCGGGAGCCAAAATGTTCAAGTACTAAGCTATTTGAAAACCAAGGTACGACTGTACTCTTGCTAATCACCTTCTTTATCACCACCTTTGATATACGCTTGAATACTGACATGTGTCAGATATAACGTACATAATAGAGGTGATTTCTCACCTGGCAGAGAAGGTCCTATGGCTTCTTAGCAATGTAGATACTTCAGTGACTCATAAATTTGCTCTTTTTGCCAAAAAGATCAGAAAGAAGACCCTGGGCAATATATCAGTAAACTGTAAGGGAGTCGCAGAGATCTAAATGAAGACCATTATTTGTGGCGCAACACCCCTTTTGCTTGTATGTTTTATTTAGATTTGCCGTGGCCAATGCCTAGTACAATAAACTTATTTGGATTGGATTGGTGTTACAGAATAGTGGCATTTCTGCTTCACATTTATGTGGTGAGAGTTTTCAGGCTCATATCCACAGTAATCTTGGGTAGTGCACAGTTATTTGACTTTCCTATTCTTCTGTTGACTTGTAAACTCAAGTTAACGCATACCGTATGTTGAATATCTTGCTAGTCCATGAACACTGTGGCTGTCTTCTGTAGCTCTGCCCTTAATCTTGGTCATTGCTTATATTCGAAACTATCTTGCCGTCATGAGCATAGCAGCCGCCCCCCTAAATCAATCAAAATCAATACAAATCTGAGGTTCTACCCCTCAAACAAAAGCCTGCCCCCCCAACAAAAATCCTGGCTATGGCAATGCTTGCTCTTATCTGTCTTGCTAATTATTTCCTTTATCACATGGTGATATCGTGAGGAGGCCATAGCTTATGCTATGCTTATGCCAGTTTCGGTCCCTGACTTCACCAGTTAAAGGATCTGTGATGGCAGGGCTTGGAAAAATATCTATGGATTGTACTGAGCTAGATTCATTAATGGTCTGACTTGGACACTTCCATACTTTCATATACACCGGGGTATATGGGGAGCATTGGTTCAAGGGGCCAAATGCAGCCCCTCAGGACTTTCCCCAGGCTACATCCTTCCCTCACTTTGCTCCACATCCTTCTCCACACATGCTGGAAAATGTCGTAGAACTGTAACAATGCCTCTTGCTTGGCTGGAGAGTTGTACGTATGGAAACCTCTGGCTTTTGCTTGGCTGGACTGTAGCCTACAATCCAAAGATAAGAGTAACATCTGTTTCCCCAAGCACTGATGGTATGCACCCAACATATAAAGAAGATTGACCATGAGAGAATGTAGTTTTGGAGTGGAAAAGATTACTGACCCTGATATGAAATATTTCAGCACGCCAGTCAGTAAGAAAAAGAAGGGCTGATTTCTGTTCTGATGCTATGGAAGCAGGAGAAGGGACAAGGAAGGATCTTCTGTAGGTAAAAACTTAGATATTAAAAGTGAACATAATAGAAACAAGAGTACCATAATATAGAGGGGTTTTTTCAGTTGTGGATTGACTCATTGAAGACCAAAGGTGATTCTTGCCTCTTCTGTGGGTTTACCTGTAAGCTGTTCAGAATGGAGTTGAGTCACTTAGCTCACTGAAAGAGAGAATTCTCCATTGAAAGAGAATGCTCCAGTCTTATAATGCCAGTGCCATGAAACACTAAAATCATGTGGTGAAAACTGCATCCTAGATGTTTGATACCCACTTCGAATGCTTAGAAGATTTTTGCGTAGTTTGCTGGTAATTAGCTTAGTTGTTTTTGATGAAGGAAGACTTATGTTTTTACTGTGGATTTGGTGAGATCTTCAAGATGTGTTAAGAGTATCTTTTATCACTAAGAGCCTGTTCTTCTCATGTGTGTACTTTATTGCTCGGTGCAATTTCTACAAGATTGTTATAGTTTGCAGCTAGCTGTTTCCTTATCTACTTATGATTTCCCATGTAATGACCAACTTTATATATAACAAGTGAAATAAGAACAAAAAAGGTACCCTCTGATGTGCTGAGCTAGAGGTAGTAAATGCATGGGAGGGCTGGATGAAGCCTGCCAAACTGCTGCCAAGTAGTCTTCCACCTGCTTGCTGAATTGGGTGTGCCTTCTCTTATCTGCAAATGCACCTCTTCTCCCTTTGGCACAGTGCCATTGCTAGGTGCTCAGGAAACAGGAATGAGTACTTCTTCCTCTTCCTGAACAGTAAGATCTTCTTCATAATGGTGCCGAGTCAGAGGAAGAAGAGGTGCCTTTGAAGGTAAACAGATGGGGAGAAATCACCCCAACAGCGCACTCTCATCTCAGCCATGTGCACTGATGCAATTTGAAACTCCATCACAGTGCTGGGCTTTGTAGAGTTTT
Organism: Podarcis gaigeae; assembly: GCF_964106915.1. Lineage (NCBI taxonomy): Eukaryota > Metazoa > Chordata > Lepidosauria > Squamata > Lacertidae > Podarcis > Podarcis gaigeae. The sequence goes on from NC_139686.1 coordinate 36,326,464, forward strand.
AAACCTCTCCTCCTAGTTCAGTGCTGTGATAGAGAAATAGCCTCATTGCAGTGCTAGGATGAGAGTGCTAGGATGGAGTAATATATGCCTATATATGCAGGGTTGCTTGCATGTATGTGTGAGAGAAGTGTATGTGTATGTGTGAGTGAAGCGTGCCTGTGTGCGCGCACTATGCATCTGTGTGATATGTGAGTGTGCACATTATTATTATCTATTACTAGGTATTTTATTTAAAAATTGCTTCCCATAAGACAATTTACAATATAATAAAAACTTGTGAAACAGTTGCATATATAAAACATTATGATTAGAACAACAGCAATATATAAAAGCAATTCAAACTCTGTGCAACTATCAACTGGTATAAATATCTCCATATAGAAGGCTTGATGAAAGAGGAATGTCTTTAGTAGGCACTGAAATAAAATAAAGAGGGCACATGTCTGATATATAATGGGAGGAAGTTACAAAGGGTGGGTAGGAGGCCCCATGCATCTCTGCATAGGCACAACCACTTTGGCCGTGATCACTGTTGTGCACATGCTGAATCTTGAATGTGGTCCTTGGGCCAAAAAGGTTAATTGTCCCAACTCTGAGATGGCCCAGTTGCCCTCTTGTTGTTGATGATGATGGTGATGAAGATTACTATACTTTTCCTTCATTTACAAGTGAAAAGTTTTCTATATGTGATTTCTTTAAAAAGATCAAATAAGACCTGTGTACATTATTGTCAATCAGATTTTCTTTAAAATATGGCACTACTGTGTCTGTTAAAATGTAGAATGGCTACCATATTTGAAAAAAATTAACTGCCATGGTAGCTTCAGTCTAGAGAAGGACAGGTGGAAGATCCATGCATTCACTAGGCCTTAAAAATGTTCAGCTGTTCCGCAAAAGTTTTTTTTTTAATGCCACTGAACATGTTCAGTGTCTAGCATATGCACAAAATGCCTGTGTTAAAAAATAAATAGTAAGGCGAGATCTATGCTTTAAAAACAAAGCTTGTGCTACAGTACTTCACTGAGTTGCTTATGGGAAATGCATGAAGCCAAGGCAACATACATGTGTCTTTAAACATCCATGGAACCTAGAGAATTATTGGACGATTGATAGTTTTTATTACACATTCTACTAATAAGATAAAGGTTCTTATTTTGTGATAGTGCCAACCTGTATGCTCGTTGCTATAGCTCTAACACTCCTGCTCAGTTTGTACATTTGAATATAGTTGGAGGCACTAGTGTAATTTCCTGTTACTTTAGAACAGAGAATTTAAACAATTCACATGTGCATCTGTTGCACAAGATTTTATAAAGTATGACTGATTTAATATCTATTTATTTCTTGCAATACAGTAAGGAAATATATTACATCTGCCTTTTTGTTTTCAGACTCCGGGCAGAGTTGGATCTCAGAGTTCTGACTCCGATTCATCTGCAGTCCCAGGAAATGCGGTGGATGTTAACAATGAGAGCTCTTCAGAGGTACTGTATTACAATAGTACATTGCCTTAGATTGAACTTAGATTTGTTCTAAACCTTGGATCTGACCTCTTTGGAAAAATTGCCTCGGAATGCTTACTCCTACTTATTTCAATGTTCAGTGTTTAGTTGCATTGAATATCTTGCAATATTGCATAAAATGTTGTTTTGCGTTGTGTTTGGTTCTCCATATTTTGTATATATTTGCTGCCACAGAAAATCTGAGCATTGTGCTGCCTTTTTTGACATTCAGTTTGCTTCCAATGTTTTAAAATATATACATGCCTAAAAGCAACTGTTTCACAGGGCTTCATCTGTCCAGTGTGCATGAAAATGTGTGTTACTGCCACTGATCTGTCCGAACATTACCAAGAGCACGTTGGGATAGAAACAAGAAGATTGGAGCTTCGTGAACTGCCTACTGCCACTGTGGGTCTTGTTTATTTGGCTTCAGTGGCTTGGTTCTGGGATGCTTGGAAAAATAAGTGCTTTTCCTTTCTGGTTGCTCTGGTGTGTGCCCTTTCAGCTTTTCTGGATACTTCCTACTCTAGGAATATACAGGGTGTATTGGTGGTTGTTGGGTTTTTTTAGTGGTGGTGGTGTTATATCCATAACAGAAGGCTAGTGCCAGATATTGTATGTCCTGACAGTGTCTTGTGGTTCCTTCTTTCTGATTTGCAGCTGCCTTTTGTGGAATGGCTGTGGTATCAAAGATTGGCATTTACATATTGAAAATAGCTTTGCATGTTTTTGTTTCTCATGTAGTTATTTGAACAACTTGATACATTACTTGAATTTTCTCCGGCATATTTCATTGTGAACTTACAGAACAGGATATAAAATCATTTTCCCATGTAAGTGTTTGTGGCTTGACAGACTTGTTCACTAGAAATTCTGCTTCTAGGTTTCTGGATATAGAGCTATATTGGGCAGCTTGGTCTGTGCTACGGACCAAGATGGAGATTTTTGCCAGAGCGTTTCAAACCTGTAGAAGGCTGGAGTGGCGAAGAATCCACCACCTTCAACATGGCTCATACATAGGCAGCTGTAGTTTTGCTTGGGGTTTTCTTTTGAGAGTTCGTAGGCATACTAGGAAGGCATTACTACTTGAAGAAAAGTCAGGATTTTTTTAAATTATTTTTTTGTAGTGTATGTAGTGAAACCTCTCGTAGAAAATGTTACCTCTTATGGTAAAGGGTGATTTTTTTCGTCTTTTTAATAAAACACCAATCAATAGTAAAACAATTGCACTCAGGCACTGTCAGGAGAATCTGGGAATGAGCTCAAGTAGCTTTTGCACTGTGCGTTTTAAAAAGGTATTGCTTTCACGTACAATCAACAATTAGAATGTTGCAACAAAAAAAATTCCTTCCAGTAGCACCTTAAAGACCAACTAAGTCAGTTCTTGGTATGAGCTTTCGTGTGCATGCACACTTCTTCAGATACATGCATGCACACTTCTTCAGATACATGCATGCACACAAAAGCTCATACCAAGAACTGACTTAGTTGGTCTTTAAGGTGCTACTGGAAGGATTTTTTTTTGTTTTGACTATGGCAGACCAACACGGCTACCTATCTGTAACTAGAATGTTGCAGTGTAACTCTACATACTAACATTGACAGATATGGAGGAAGTTTACCTTCTCTCCTGTAGCTTCATTCATACTAGTATGCAGATTATTATTTTTTAAAAGATGCACAGTAAATGGTGTAGTTTGTCCACCTTTGGTCCTCACCTGTGACTCCTAGAAGCTGTCAGCATGTGACAGCTTCCACACTTTGGGAAATGGCTTTGACTGGCCAGCTAAACCAGGTGAGGGTAGCTGATGGGTCTTAAACTCTCATTGAGTTAAGGACTTCCCTTGCATGAAAAGACAGGCTTTGGCAGATTGAACAGACAAGACTAATAGTGGGGCCAATGGTCAAGAAGGCGGTCTTCAGGTGTTGTAGAAGAAAGTGAGGAGCAGATGGGACTTGTTAACCTGGGAAGGTAGTCCATCTAGGAGAAGGAGAACTCTGATCCTAAACCTTTGCTGCCTTGCAGAATATCTTCAGGAGAAGAAAAGGCTAAGGAGTAAACCCAACACAAATCCTAGGAGTCCTTGTACATCCAGCTGGTGCCAAATGTATTGCTCTGCTTTCCTTTGGACCACATCAGCGAAGCTGGGTGGGCGGGTCTTGTTGTCTGGGTAGCCCAGGACCTCCATACACACTGCCCAGACTTGCGCTCTGGGTAGGTCACTTTGGTGCTGCTAACGCAGCAGTTTGACTTCACCCCTGGAGTTTCACTCCATTGTCTCTCGAGACAGACGGATGCCAACAACAGTAAATGTGAGTGGCTTGATCAAAGTGCTAAATCTTACATGTAAGTATGTAAGTCCATTTTAGCTCCCCCCTTTTTTAGGCATGCCTTTGCTGAAATGTTTGGAAGAAAGCATTAAAAATACTGTACCATGCTTTTGCTTTGTTTGGGGCCGATGGATTCATCCTATCAATGTCTAAAGTTGCAATCCTAAACACACTTAATAGGGAGTAGGCTTTATTGGACACATTTGGAATTTGTTATGGGTGGACATTCGTAGGATTGTGCTGTAAACCAAGCCTGTGTGGTATGAGCCGATAGCCCTTTATGAAAACATGTTTTAGTTTGTGCTCATTCTCCTTCTGCTAAGTTTGACTGCTTGTTGGAAGTGCCATTATTACCTCCCAAGTGAGATTTCTTTTTGTTGCCATCTCTTTTTGACCAAATGTTGCCATGTTAAATCCTAACTAAATATAGTGTTTTTAAATATTAAATATTGTTTGCAAAAAAATTTAATATAAAAGTTTAGTTAACTCTGCCCTAGATAACAACATAATTGTTGCCTATCACTTGTGGGATCACCATAGCAACTACAACGTGATCTCTTGAATTTTAGCACATGAATAAAATTGCTAGTTGACAGCATTAAAATGTGTACAAACTTTTAAATTTATAGTCTTCCTATAGTTTAAGTAGATTACGGTGCATTGTTTTTATGTTAAATGTGTTTACTGTTATTTTAAATCTTGGTCTTTTGCGTGAGAGAGCTGGAGCGTTTGATCCAGCCCTAAGTGTATAAAACATAGCAGCCTTAGTTGTGCATTTTAGTTGCTAATGGTTGCCTGGTTGAACGTTGAGTGATCGGTTTGCAAATAAAATGGAGGACGCTTACATTTGAATGCTATATCTGCATTTTAGGTACCCATACTTCCTGATTCTACTTGCATATAAGGAAAATGTACTGTTAGAAGCAGCTCTTAGTGATGAAGAATGCCCTGTATACAAGTGTCTTTAACAGCTTTTTGATCATGATGCAATTTTTTTTTCTGATAGGGTTGGTAAATACTTTTTAAAACATGTTTTCAACATGTCTGTTTTCAACAATGTTATAATAGTTCGCACCCAACAACTATTATTTATTTCCTTTGTGGATTGTTTTCTCGGAGGCATCTTGAAGTTATTTATGATACATTTACAATATATTACATAAACATTGCATATATAAAAACAATTTTTAAAATTACATATAATACAATTATAAAGAGTAAGGTAAGCTCTACAGTGAATATACAATTTGTTTTAAAGTGGAAGTCATAGGAAGGATGCTACCTACCTATTCTTAATGTCCAGCATAAAGGAGGTTGGCAGTTAGCGGTGGTGCAGGTAGTAATAAGAATTTAATAGGTCAAAAGGAATTGCTGAGCTCATTCCTCATTATTAGTCTAATGACATTTTATACCAAATGTGTATTTACAGTAGACTTAGCTTGGTGGGTTGTGCTGATATGATCTATTCAATCTAGCAGTTATGGTGTGCTTGCAGAATTCAGTGTAGGTGCTTCTTGCTCACTTCTGTAACATTGTAAAGCTCTACATGTGAAGTAGAAATCCCAGTATTCAGAGGGAACATTTCATCAAGGAGAATGGGAAATCCACTCATTGGCATGTTTCAAAGATTGAGCCAGCAGTCTGTGCTCATTGGCCTATTTCATAAGTTCCCAACATTGTGTTTCCTGTTTAGAAGTGTTTTCTCTTCATGTGGGGGAAAAAGCATGAAGCTTGCATGTGTGGCAGTTGCCAATAGGGAGCTGCCTTATACTTTGGACAGTGGTCCCTCTTCCATCTCTTCCATCCGTGCTGCCAGGAGAAGAACTTTTGCAGCATTTAGTTTCTGCAGATTGCTGGCATAGCATTGTGTATGAACCATAATCGTGATTTAAAATAAACATGTTCATCTTCCTCATGTATGCATTAGAGGTCATGGTTTAAAACAGTCATTTGTGGATCTTCGGGTCTCATACTTTAGCAGTGTCCGGTGCAACTCCAAAATTTGGCACCCTGCACATCTCGCATTCCATTCTGCATAATAGTTGCTGCACCCCATGTGGCGACTCCTAGGCCTCACTCCCAGAGTGACCGAACCCGTTGTGCTTCCCTAAATCTGACTCTGCTTCAATCCAGGAGTTATGAAGCTGTATTATTTAGCTAAGCAGTTTAAATCACTGTCTCTGCTTAATATGTAAGGCTAAGCCAAGCGTCTATAAAATGGAAACTTAAATGTTCCAGAGGTGTTCCTCCTGGCAATGTGGAAGGGAAGGGGAAGGCTGAGTCTGTGAGCTTGAGTTTTTGTTTGGGCTCATTTTACTTCACTCACATAGTTCAGCATTATATACAAATGTGGCCTAGAGGTAAGTTTCCTTAGCTGTGTTTTGGCACAGTGTCTGAATTGGAGTCTGGAATCTGAATTCTGCAGAAAGATCCTATGGATCAGTATCATACATATGTTAAGAGGAAGTGTAGACAAACCCAATGACAGAAGTGATATAGGTTTAAAATGTAAGTTAAAAGTGTTCCAAAAGTCAAAGTGGATAAGTATTGCATGTCTGGCATTGAATTAGCAATTATTTGCTTATCATATTCAAAATTACAATTATTGTTTACTACTGCAACTATTACAGGCACATCCATCTCAATTTATAGTTTTTGTTTGACTCATTTATGAGTGGTTTGAAAACTGTATTGTTGAAATGCAGTTTTCTTGTTTCGTTACAGAATATTCTATATTTAGATAGAATGATGAATTAAAAGTAGTATAAAAAGCAAGGGAATACTATTAATTCTCCCCCTTATGTTACAGGGATTTATTTGTCCTCTTTGTATGAAGTCTCATGGATCAGCTGAAGAACTTTTTAAGCACTATGAAGCAGTTCATGAATCTGGTATTGATACAAGCCAAGGAAGAGAAACTAACATGTCTCCAAACAGGTACTAAGCAACACTAAGCAGTAATAACTTATCATAACGGCATGTTAAGCATGTAGTAATCTGAACATTGAATAATATATTGAAGCATGTTAATCTGCAGTAGATAAATGGTTCAGTTAAATGAAAGGATGAAGGCTACCAGTGTTAGAATCTTCAACAGCTTACATGCTATTCATTGTAGCAGACAAGGTACAATGGGATTTTCTTGTGTACCGTTTGTAGAAACTTGCTAGGCCTTTGAATTGTTCATCACTACTTATGATTTTTCTGTGAATGAACTTTTAGTGTACAATTTTTAATATTGATTTATTTTTATTATGCTTATTGTTGGTTGCTTCAAGACTTTTCTGGAAAGTAACACATAAATAAAATAAGTTGCTGCAGTCGCAAATATGCTTTTCTCTCTCTATAATATTATATCATTGTTGTAGTAATTATTGACTGTTCTGGTTCCCCCTTTTTTTCCTTAAAAGATGTTTTTTCTTAAAATACATTTTTTTTTCTTAAAAGATGTTTTCCTAATGCTTCATGTAGAGAAATGACTGCATATTCATTTCAAAACTGGATTGCAGTACTAAGTTTATTTAACTAGGAAGTAAGTCCAGCTAAAGCCAATGTTTAAGTTTGGACTTAAGGTACTTATGTTAATAAGTGTAGCATTTCTAAATATGATGGTTAATATGAGGGGGAGCTAATGGATATGTGCTTAACTTGTATCTGGAATTCAGAAGACTAACTGAAAGTAGTTTGTTTGAATATTTCTCAGAGAAATAAATGTTATTTAATTTAACTGCAAAAATTTATTTTAACACAAGTTCAAACATTATTTGTCTCCTCTTTAACATGGGATGTTTTCAGAGATGATGTAACACTACTACGGCAAGAAGTTCAAGACTTGCAAGCTTCACTTAAGGTTGGAAGTGTGCATTACTTGTGAATGCAGTTCTTTGTTTAAAATTAAAAAGTGCATTAGAAGATTGCTAAACCTATAAGCTCATAAAATGCTTTTAACTTCCCTTTGCTCAGGAGGAGCGATGGTACTCTGAAGAGCTGAAGAAAGAATTAGAGAAAGTTCAAGGGCAGAGGCAGCAAGTAATTGCTTTAAAAATACTTGAAGCAGGTTTACCACAAGCAGTTTGTTATCATCCTTGAAATGGAAGATTAAAACCTTTTTTGTAAGGCACGTGGCCTGATTCAGTTAGTTCCATAACTCATTTACTGAAGTAGTTTAAGAATATTGCATGTGTGTGTGTGTGTGTGTGTGTGTATCATTTAATAGATTTATTTAATAGATTTATTTAACCTGTACCAATAGTGGGGAACCTGTGACACTCCAGACACTGTTGAACTTAAATGCCCCTGATGGGGAGTTAAAAGTCCAGTAGCACCTGTAGGTTCACTGATTCCCCACCCCTGAACTATACAGTAGTAGTGTCAACAGTATGACCATCTACAAAGCTTTCATATTCATATTCTGGACCTATTCCCCCCTCTCTCTTAAGTCTTCTGTCCCTTTCCCTCCCATCTTGTTCTCTTTCCTCCCCATAGCTTCCTTTTCCTCCTACCACCCTTTTCTTCTCCATTGTCTTTCCTCTGCTGATCTTCTCCTTCTATCCGTCTTTAATGCAGTGCCAGTTAAGGAAGAATTGCTTGAAGTGTGCTCTTTTTTTTTAATGCAGTCTTAAAACCTGTGAAAACCAGATATACATGTACTGATCAAAATCCTATTAAAGAGAAACCCACCCCCTCTATTTTTACTGGGTGATATCCAGCTATGTCATACTTGGCATTAGGACCATAGAAATCAGTGGACTTAGTTACTTACGTTTATTGATTTCAATCAGCCTACTCTTGAGTATGAGTATTTGATAACACCTACTGATCCTATCTGCATCTGTCTTCATTTCTCTGGTCGTTTTGCCTCTCTCTGGCAGTTTGAGTTCCAGGTGGGATAAGACCGTGGGGGCTTCATCCTGCAGCTCTGCCCTTTGATCCTAGCAGAATGAATGCATAGTAACCCAACAAATGTAACTACTTTACAATCTTTATTCATTTCAGAGGAGTCCTGTCAAAGTGAATGGAGATAACATAAAAGCATAGCATTATTTATTGTTCCCTTAGTGTAGTGTGTGGACTCATAGAAGTACTTGTATGTACTAAATAATTTGTCTTGGTAACTTACTCAAGTGCAGGATTATTCTTAGTCACAACAACTTGGCATTCTTTTCTCTACAGGTAACTGTTGAATTTGATCAATAAAATGTGCTGAATTTAATCAGTTCTTAACTTTTGCAACTTAAGTGTGTGGAACTAAATGGCAATATTTTCAAATACCTCTGAAAAATTTCTTTTTTTCTTTTTAAGGAGTCTAAACCTGATGGACTGGAAACTGCTGCATCTACAGGTAGCATACTTTTTTAAACACAGTTTTGTGGTGGTTAAAGAAATGTAATTGTCAAGAAAATGTTATTGCATGATTCACATATCTCTTGAAGAATTCCCCCCCCCCCATAATGTCTGCTTCAAGAAAGTGACTCAACCAGCTGTAGTGCAAATATTTCAGTTTGAAGTGCTGCTGACAAATATTCTAAAATTTTGTTCTCTGCTTTTGTCTGGAGCCATTTCTGTACCTCTAGAAAGTCATGCTGGTTTTGTGTTTTAATTAGAGGAAAGGAGATTAATTTTCTTGTAAAAGTCTACATGTTCCTGTAGCTTGTTCCCTTTTAGAACAATTTCTTTTTGCTGCAGCTTATTATAGTTAATGATTTAATAAACCACAATTGCTACCAGGTTAAATAATTGGGAAACCACAATTAACACACGGTTTATTTGATTAATTTGATCATCTATTTGCTCTGGAAATTACTTGTAGTCCTCCATTTTAGTATTTATGTTAAAATAAGCAGGAAATCCTTATAATCTAAGTGAGTAATGTGGGAAAATAAATTTAAATAATAGTGCTCAAGATTGCTGTGAGTAAATGTGAAACATGCCTGTACTTTGTATGAAAATGCAGCATGTCTGCATAGTTGTTTTGCAATATAACTGGAGTTCCAAAAAAATGTACTTATTTTTTAGGATTTGATTATGTTAAGCATCATTTTTTATTCACACGACAAGATTCTATTTAATGTGAAAAAATGTTATTTTTATCAGTATAGGGGTCTGTAAAACATTACTCCACTTCTGAGATATTCAATAAACATGCTTTCTTTTTAGAATTAGAATCATTAGAACAGCAGCTAGAAGAGAGTCATGTAGAAAACTTTAATATTAAGCAGATGAAAGACTTATTTGAACAGAAAGCAGCACAGTTGGCCACTGAAATTGTGGGTAAGTGTCCATAATTGTTATGCAACACGATACTTGTTTCAGTTTAAATTAAATGAATGACCTTTTGTGTGACCTTTCTCTTAACGAGATCTTAAAGCCAAATATGATGAAGAAACAAGCCTTCGACAAGCTGCAGAACAGAAAGTGGCCAGTTTGACACAAGAGCTACAAAAAGAGAGAGGTGTATGCGAAGATTTGAAAACAGAGCTGGTAACTTATTATCATGTGATCATGTTTTACTTGTGCTTTGTCCAAATTGGAAGGGGACGGTTCCAGCTATTGATCATTTTCGCTGCATTTTTAAACAAGCTGTTATTGTTCATCTTTGACAGTGATTTTTTAATGTTACAAAACAAGGCCCTGATGTAAGAATCTGTTGTCTTGCCCTAAACTAAAAAAAACTAATGAAAGGGAAAGAGAAATTGTTGTTGGGAAGTAAGAATTTTGTACTTATTTTTTCCCTTGTTTACTAAATTTATCATGGTTTTTTTTTTTTACATTCTGTTGCCACATTCAAATTAAGTACGTATGCACAATTAATCAACTGCACAGTGCATTTTCTACCCAGGAAACTATTCCTGAGTATAAAAAGTAACTAGATACAAGTTATTACCCACAGCTGTTGCAAGTTTTAACCTTCATATGACTTTGAATTTCTCTGAGCAGTTCCAGTAGATGTAGTTACACTGTACTGTAGCAACAGGAGTTGAGTGTCAAGACATCCCATGAAGTTAAAACCAACTGTCTGGACCTAAGAAATGAAAGCTGGATTTGCTGTTCTAGAACTGCTCAAATACAGAAATATTGCACATGATGCAGTGACCATGTTGGTTTTTAGCAGATCTAAATCTGGCCAGTGCAGTATAGAATATTTTTTGTGTGCTGTTAATATCCCCGATCGCAGGTGTCAAGTCAGAATATTTCTGGCAAACCATATTGAAAATGTGCTGCCAGTCTGATTTCCATAAGATGTATTTGCCATTCTTTCATTTTTCTAAAGCTTCAGAGGCCCGGGGTGGAAGATGTTGCTGTTTTAAAGAAGGAATTAGTTCAAGTTCAAATGCTGATGGACAAGATGACTTTGGAGCGTGAGAAAGAATCTGAGAAACTGAAAGATGAGTGTAATCATTTGCGAGCAGAATGTTCAACCTCAGAGGTAGAGTATCTGGCAAAAAATATTTCTCATGTAAAAATAAATATTAATCTAGGGCTCTTTCTTGAGTTCTTTCTTTACTGTAATATTTTTTTAATTTTTTTTTTTAACTAGAATCTGTTATCATTATCAATTCATATCATCTTTGGAAGCCTGTGTGCACTGCTACTTCCAAGTCAATTCCCATTTCACAATATCATTTTTATTCTCATTATTATATGGTGATATCTCTAGGCAGGGCTTTTTTGTGACAGTACCCACTGGTACAGAGTACTGGCATCTCTCTCTCTCTCTCTCTCTCTCTCTCTCTCTCTCTCTCTCTCCTCCCCCCCCCCCCTTGGAGCCATTTTCTGCTGGCACCCATGGCACTTTAATCAATATATGAGTACTGGCACCTCATTTTTTAACCAAAAAAAAAGCGCTTAAAATTGTGATGGTCAACTATATGAAAATCTATAAACAAGTTTTCTGTCTAGATTGTTAGTTTTGCATTTATCATATTGTTTATTCAGTGTTTGTGACATGTTCTTTTTAGTCATCTGTGCTCATCTTCCTCTTGGATTCTAGATACTAAAAATGCTTTATAACTTGATTATATAGGGCAGTGGTTCCCAATTAGCGAAGTATTGTGGCCCCCCCCACCCGTTTTTCAGAAGCTAAGCCATGCACCCCGTACTTTTGAAAATTTTAATATCTTTTATGGTAGTTTTAAGGGACACAGGTGGCACTGTGGGTTAAACCATAGAGCCTAGGACTTGCCGATCAGAAGGCCGGCGGTTCGAATCCCTGCAACGGGGTGAGCTCCTGTTGCTTGGTCCCTGCTCCTGCCAACCTAGCAGTTCGAAAGCATGTCAAAGTGCAAGTAGATAAATAGGTACCGCTCCGGCAGGAAGGTAAATGGCGTTTCCGTGCGCTGCTCTGGTTTGCCAGAAGTGGCTTAGTCATGCTGGCCACATGACCCAGAAGCTGTACACCGGCTCCCTTGGCCAATAAAGCGAGATGAGAACTGCAACCCCAGAATCAGCCACGACTGGCCCTAATGGTCAGGGGTCCCTTTACTTTTACCTATGGTAGTTTTAGTTATGTGAATGGTGCCACAGACCCCCTGGGGGTCTGCAGACCACCAGTTGGGAACCACTGATAGAGAGTATGGGTTGGAAACATGTGGCTTGTCAGATGTCGTTGGACTCAAACTCTCATTGTCTCTTAGCATTGGTCAGGCTGCCAACAGTATCTGGAGGGTAACAGGTTCCTTACCCAAAGAGGACTGCCGTTGATATATAATGGGCATAAACCAGTATGAAAAAGCAAAACAAATACTCTTTACTCGAAGAATGTAAACTGTAGTGGGACTGGGTCCCTGAATTAAAAAGGTGCTGCCCACAAAGAGTTATCTAAATACTTGCAACTTAATCTTATATATGCTTACTTGGAAGTATGTCCTAATATGTCCAATGGTAAGTGTGCATAGGTGTTGCAGCCTGATAGTGCAGCTCTCTGTGTTTCCACTCAGAAGTAAACCCCATTGAATTCAGTGGTATTTAACCCCAGAATTGCAGCCTAGCCCTGCTAAAAGTACATCCATGAAATTCATGAAATCTGTGTTTAACGTAGTACTAGCATTTATCATTGCTTTATTTCACCATTCACCCATCTGTTTTATTTTTTTTTGCTGCTTTCTCATGGAGGTCTTGGAACTTGAGGTAATCCTTTTAAAAAAACAAAAACAAAAATCCCAGCCTATCACATTGAGTTCAGTTCTAAAGATCATTTCAATATCTTATTACATCAGGTGGGAACTTACTGTGTATCTGTGTGCAAATCAAAGACATTTCAGCAAACCTTTTGCAAATACTTTAACAATTCAGCAAAATATTCAGGTAAGTAGATGAACAATGCCACAGAGTGTGATTACAGAGGAAGAAAAACTAAAGGCTGTGGTTATTATGTCACATCTATGGAAGTGTTGGGGGACGTGGCATGGTTTTCCCCCTTCGGTACCTCAGAGCCACCCCTGATGAACTCTCTTTTTTACTTAAATAAAATAAACATGTCCTCTAAGTTTTAAAAAGTGACTTGGAAATTTGACATAGAACCTCATTTGATATAACATCAGTGGAACAAGAGTCCTGTACTCCTCATTATGTCTGAAGGGGGAGAGCAGAACAGCAGTACAGCTGCCGTATCCTGCTGAGTTCAGCCTACGAGTGGAGCATAAAACACACAGCTGGAAAATACAAAAACGGCATAATAAGTCACATTATAGCAGCTAATCCTATACATTATGACAGCTTGGATTAGCGTGGCAAGGTCCCTCATGGCCAAGAAGTGTAGCTTTATATGAATTTATTGGGAACCTCATTGGGTTGAAGAATGGGGTGTTAAGTTATAGAAATAAAAGGGCTAGAGCTTATACAAAAAGCGTAGTAGCTAGGAAGCACTCTACAATCGCTACTGCTTGTCCAAAGACAAAGTGGGGTACCTGACCACTCGCAAAGCTTGTGTTAAAATGTAGACAAACCAATTCCATCTATCACAAGTAGATGTACTTGCTTCGTAAAACCACAAAAAAGGACCATGGAAAGGGACCAGTTGTCCAAAAGTAACCCTGTCTGTAGCGAATGCTTATACTTTTATGTTATGGAAAGCCAGTAGTTTCATCGCGAGCTACATCCTGGTAGCTGTTTTGTAGCCATAGTACATTTGAGTGCACACACATGAAAAATAGGTTCATACATGCACACACACCTTTCAAGGATCTGAGCTCTGTCACCAAATTCTCTTTCTCGTGTTGATAGTAAACATGCTCCCCCCGCCCTTAGGACACTCAATATTTTTAACTTTCATTTTTTAAAATAATAACTTATTGTGGTAAAAGAATAAGGGACCTGCATTTCATATGTAAAAGTTAAACACTGATTTAGTAATCAGTTAGTAAAACCTTTTGAGCTTTATACCATTACATTGTCCTGTATCTATCTATATCAGATAACTATGAAAAAAAATTGCACACTGCCATCTCCTTTCTGAAAAAATGTTTCTGGTTACCACAATAAAATGGGAAACAAAGTTTCCTTCTTATCCTGAAGAAATTGAAAGAAGTGCTACAGGAGCAAAGCAGCCTCTTCCAGAGATTCTAGATATAATTAAATATGCTCAGTTTCTTGGTGGTGATCTAAACTAATAAAAACTCAGTTTCATTAGAATACCCTCATGGAACACACACACACAACACACACACACACACTGAACCAAATATGTGAATTGTTCTTCTACCTTTTTCTTTTTCTTTTTAAGACTACTATAAATCAGTTAAGAGCTGAACTTGCCAAAGGACCACAGGAGGTTGCAGTATATGTACGGGACCTTCAAAAGCTTCAAACGTCCGTTAATGAATTAACACAGAAAAACCAGGTAAGAATCTTAGAGCTATTAACTTTATTTGAGAATGTCAATTGACACCAAACCTAGCATTTTCAAGTGGTTAGCTAAAATTCTCAACGTTGCATCCTTGGAATTTCAGAGGTGTAGAACTCAGTTGATGAAGGTGGCAGAAGTAAAATAATTCAGTGGTACAGGTGCCCCTTGACTTTTTTCTTTCTTTCTGTTATTAAAAGAACACAACAAGAAAACAGAGACCATGATACTGTCCCTTGGTATTTAAAGGGAAATGCATTTGATTTTGGGGAGAGAGAAAAGATAGAAATTATGAGTTCATATCCATGCCAGCTTTCCCATACTCCCAAGATTTGGAAATACATGGCATTGCTGTGATTTTACAGACAGGTATAGAGATAGTGAAAAATCGTTTGCTCATGTGGGAGCTGTGTGTGCAGCTGTTATAATTTGTGGCAGACCTTTCTTGGGCCGCCACAACCGTGTAAAATGTTCATCTGTGATGTGGCCCTTTTTGCAGCAGCAGCTTCACGTATTACTCAGCTTTGAGACTTCCAAGGCACTTGTGTGGAAACAAGCACAAACCTGTAGCATAGATATCATTCACTGAGCAGAGCATACCATGCTTGTGTTTTAGACTGAATCAGTTGGCCTTCTTACTTGTTGCATACTTTGTTTTTTATCTCCTCGTAAAAGAATGGTACCGTGATACCAGTCAACGCTTCTTAAGAATTTTAGTTGAGAATAACTTCACAGCATAGTGGAGTAACCTATACTTTAATTTTAAATTAATCTAATACTGTAGAGTCTGGCAGAAAAGTTGAAAAAAAGAGAGTTGGGTTATACTCAATTAGAAGAAAGTCTAAATGAAGAATTACTTGGCAAAAAAAATCTGCAAGCAACCCTTAATCAAAAGGACTTGGACTGTCAACAACTTCAGGCAAGGCTGTCTGCATCTGAGGACTCATTACAGAGGTTACAGAAAGAATTGGATGAAAGGAGAGAAGCAAGTCAGAAACTTAAGGAAGAATTGTCAGAAGCTGAGACCAAGTACCAACACCTCAAGGCTGAGTTCAAACAGCTACAACAACAAAGGGAGGAAAAAGAACAACATGGCCTACAACTTCAAAATGAACTAAATCAGGTAAGATGAATGTTTTTCACACAGAAGAAATATATATGTATGTATGTATGTATGTATGTATGTATATTCATATGTGGCTTACAAAATAAAGCATAAATTCACAGCTGAGGTAACCCACATTGGAGGAAAGGGGGGCTTATAGTGGAAGCAAGTTGTGGGGGCTGCTTGTTCTGTGGTGTAAGAGCAGGGCAAGCCTGCCTGTTAGCCATACTGAGACTTTTGCCTTGACAGTGCTATGGGAAGAGGGGAGGGAGCAGACTTGAATGCTCTCACCTGGCCACTCACCTACCCACCCGTTTCTGTTTAGGACTCCAGGAGCACCACTTTTGCTTTGCCATTGCAGCAGAATGGTCAGCAACACTCCTGCACGGCTTTTTGCCTATGTCAGAATGTCCAGGCTAGGTAGTCTTGCAGATGGCCTGCACTGCTGCTGCTTTGCCAGGCAAATACTGTTCAGAGTTTAACAGCAGTTAATTTTTAAGTGTAGTGAACGGTTTGGGTCACTTCAGCCAAAATGCCTCACTCTGTAAGGACCCTACATTTCCTCAGTAGACTCTGATCCGCATATCCACTGCCATACAGTGGTACCTCTGGTTACGTACTTAATTCGTTCCGGAGGTCCATTCTTAACCTGAAACTGTTCTTAACCTGAAGCACCACTTTAGCTAATGGGGCCTCCCGCTGCTGCTGCGCTGCCGCCATGCGATTTCTGTTTTCATCCTGAAGCAAAGTTCTTAACCTGAGGTAATATTTCTGGGTTAGCGGAGTCTGTAACCTGAAGTGTCTGTAACCTGAAGCGTCTGTAACCCAAGGTACCACTGTATTTGCAGATGTGAGAAGAAATAGAGCTGTGTGTCATCAGTATATTAATGACAATACTCTCATAATGTCCGGATGATTCCAATTGGTAGTTTCATACAGATGTTGAACAGCATGGGGGATAAAACAAACTCTTGTGGAAGCCCACATTAAACGTTCTATGGGGCCAATCCCGAGTCACTGTTCTCTGGCTCTCAGATAGGACTGGAAATAGCACAAAGCAGTGCCACTCCAGGATGATACCATGGTCATGGATATCGAAGGTTGCTGAGAGATCAAGGAGAATTAACAGGATCAGACACTCCCTGCAACCAAGGCAGTTTCCATGCCCAAACCAGGTCTATTGCATTTCTGTGTAGAGTAGCTGGTTCCAAATTTTCATCTATAAATATAAAGTAGCATATAGACATTTTATACAAATCTGTACCTTTTTAGTGGTGTGTGAGTTCTTAGGAAGGAAAAAACAACCAGGGAGAAAAGCTAGTTTGCCGTTTTCTAACCAATTGCCTGTAATAGACTTGTGCTCATGCTGTGCCTGTTTTTAGTGCAACATACCTCTTGTGGCATGATTGAAGTCTATTGGTTGATAATGTTCTTTGGTGATGTGCCAGAACTGAAGATTCTGACATCCTGTTTGGAATTTAGATTGGAGAACTTGCAGTTGTCTCTGTAGCAACCAAGAGTAAAAGCAACAGCATCTTTAACTGATGAGTTCAGCTGGAAATTCATTTCATCATCATAGAGTGTGCTGTAAATTAATAGGATTTGAATAAGATGATTTTCTGTAGGAGAAATACTGATCTGAATAATAAATTTCAAGAAAAAGAAGTGCAGCTCACTGAAATTCTTCTGTGATAACATCACAAAGAGGTGCATTCCATCCAGACTTGAGGTTTCATAATGGAGAATCTTAATATTATCCCTGTAGACCACAAAACATTCCAACATACTTAAAAAATAATATCATACCAGTCTGGAATCCCCAGTACCTTTTGTAATTCTGATTTCAAAAGGCGGAACTAAAGGCTTCACAGTATTTCAGGAAGGTTCCAAAGGGAATGCCCTCTGAGAAGACCTCTTTCTAGTTGTTTATCAAACTGTTGACAATATAGTCAAGGTGATACTGCAGGTCAATTTCAGAAGTGTGATCCAGTGTGATGGGAGAGTCTGTTCTTGGTACAAATCTGTAAGGCTGTAAATGTATTTCTCATGTTTAACCCTTTGTAAAGTGATTTATAATTCTTAGCTCATTTATTGCTCCTAGAAAATTCATCCATAAACCCAGCATGTTATAAGACAACCCTGTAAATAATCCCACAAAAACATCTAGCTTGCTGGGGAAAGACAGAAGAGGGACAGAGGACTGTATTGCTGTGTTGGGCCTGGAGGAGGAGACATGCCTCCTTGGACATCCCTTTTGGTTTCTATGCTGGGCTCAGGGGATGGATAGAACACCCTATCCCATATCTGCCGGCCAACTCAATTGCCTGTAGGCAGATTTTTATTGTCCACAGCTGCCGTCTAGTGCTTAAATACAAGGCTGTTGAAAGTTGTAGGATAGCCAGTATAGGCTTTAAAGCACAGGTGTAATGTGTGGCCCCTGTTCATAGGAACATAGTCCTGATAAAATGGCATTTAATAAAAAGAATCAGACAATCTCAAATAAGGTTAGATTTTGCAAGCCTTGATTCTTTAATCTGATAATGGTTAACACATGATAGATTGTGTGTTACTGTGTGGTTGGCAAGGCCTAATCACTGACAAGTGTGCTGTTCCAGCTGTTTCTAATGGAAGAGAGATAGAAAGGATGTTTGGTCCCTGGGATATTGTACTTGCCTCAAACTTGAAAGAGGTTGCTTTGTTTGTCTCTGGCTCTTTGAGATATTTCTTACAGAATCATTCTCAAGTCTTGCAATCTGTATTTGCCTCAGCTATACAACCGACAAATGTTTCGTAGCAGGGGTAGCCAACATGGTGCCCTCCAGATGTTATTGGACTCTCATCTTCCATCAGCCACAGCCAGCAGGGTCAGTGGGCAGAGATAATCGGAGCTGCAGTCCAACAACATTTGAAGGGCACTATGTTGGCTTCCCTTGTCTTATGTGCTTCTTTATTGTAGACATCCTTTTTATAGACTCACAGAATTGTACGCTTGCAAGGGACTCCAAGGGTCATCTAGTCCAACCTCCTGCATTGTACTTACGCAGTTCATATGTGCACATACAAACTGTACATCTGAATAAAAACATAGCTTTTGTATGTGTGTCTTTAAAATATTTGCCATTTATCATTACAAATATTTATTACAGAAAAAGAAAATGCATGAAAAAGGTGAATTCACAAAACCAAAGCAAAGAATCAATATGGCCTTATGATCCCCTGCTTTTTCATTCCAAAATAGGAAGGTTATCCATATTTCAATTAACTTATTTTCGTATAAATTGTTTTCTCTTGCTTTGACACATTAAGTAAAGTTGGAGCTTGTAAGTAAGTCTCAAATCCCAAAGAATCCACATTGACAAAGGAGGGTATCCTTAAGCTGAAATTGACATTCCAACTGCTGCTAACAGAATAGTGGCCATTTCAATGTCCCCCTTAACAACACAGTCCTCTAACTAATGTAAGTTGATATTCAGTGGGTTCTTTAGAATCTCATATACAGTTAATTATTTGATGTTATCCAAGACATGATTCCAGAAATCCTTAGTTTTACAACACTCCCCAAAGATATGTGGGCAATATGCCTAGTGTTCACTACAAATATAAAATTATTTGCAAGGTATAAAATACCATCAATGCAAAGTCTTATAGTGATTTTATTTTAAATTGATTGTTATTATACTTTGTTCATTTTGTGCCGAATCCATTTCTAAGCTCTGTCTGGTATGATGGTTCCCATTTTTTTCTGATTCCCTTTCTCTTTTTTAGATGAAGTTTGAGAAGAAGTCTATAGGTGTTATCCACCTTTCCTTTGTGTACTTTAACACAGCACAGATAACACAGCACAGATGATACAGCACAGTTATCGAAATCTAATCAATTGTTGCTTATATATGCAGAATATACAAAATGAACAAGTAAATAAAAACATGCCATGGAATTGACCCCATTCTTTAGCTGGGGTATCCTTGAAAGGAAATGATTTGAGTCCCTCCCGCCTAACAAATATTGCCAAAGCAGTGCCTTTTTATGTGCCGTTCCCAATCCAGTGATGTGAACCATATACATGTTACCCACTGCATGATGTGTTGATAGAGTTTGCATGCGAGTATAGCAGATTAAAAGATAAAGTGCCAAGTGTCTGCCAAACATTTCCTTTGAGAATAATGAGACCAGTTTCTCCCTCCAGTTGCACAATAAACTTCTGGAGACAGAGCATCAGCTTGGGGAAGCACATGGCCGGCTAAAAGAGCAGAGACAACTGTCAAGTGAAAAGCTGATGGACAAGGAACAGCAGGTGGCTGACCTTCAGCTAAAACTTTCACGGGCTGAGGAGCAGGTAGGAATTATAAGCAACATGCAATTCTTGCTTAGCTTTTAAATTATGTTCCATAGTAGGTATCTGGAATATCCTTTATCATATTGTTGGAACTTTAATAAAGTATGAGCCAGTACCCTATAAATGTGCAAGTTGCTTTGACAAATTAATCCAGAGAAGACTTTGAAGTCTCTTGACCACTTACAGTTTGGAAAAAAAATTAGTAAGGACACAAATTATTAATCAGTACTAAAATAAAGGAGGACGGGAAGTCAAGAATTGAACTGGCCACTGCAAAGAGGGTGAACAGGCACTGATCGTCTTCACAGGGCTCTGTGAGATGATCTCTCTCTGGAATTTGTGGAACGAGCCGTGGTTCATCTTTCTCTTGAACTGAGATCAGTAGCCCATCCTGCATGCTGCCAACAGTCTCTTCCCTCTGCTCCCCTTCCAGTACTACTTTGGGATGTCCTGTGTGCTTCAGTTGTAGCTACACCGGGGTGGGGTGGGGATCCGAATGGTTTCAGTCTTAGCTAAAGAACTGTGCCTTCTAAAATCCCTTATTCTGTTCCCTCTCCTCTCTCTCCAATCTGAAGACATACAAAGTAGGTAAGGTGATATATTTTTAATGGATCAAAGTATTGGTCCTCCTTGATTAAACAAGAGGTCTTTATTATTTACTTCCCCCTCAAGATTTGTCCTGGGGTTAAGGCAGTGGTCGCTATCTGGCTTTAACTAAACCTATGGAAATTATTGTTATTGTTATCTAAGGCACAGCATGCAAAATTCTAATTATGTCAAAATTCTTATTAATGAAACAGAAGCCATTTTCTTTTTTTCACATGCAAATTTCCAGATGTAAAGCACCATGCCAAGTTACACACTTTTATTGTACTTTGGCACCTTTTGGAGTAGAAACAGTATTCCCTGGTGAAATACTGATACTTCATTTTGTCTAGTACAAACCTAATACATGTCTTCTAAACTCATTTAAAAGGTATCTATTGTAAACTGCTTCAGTATTAGACAAAATGATAAACGCTATTAAACTACTGAATTGTGCTTATCAGTTTTCAGTCAACAGTCTGTGACTATTTTTCTAAGCTAAAGGAGAAAGCAGCAAATGCAACTGAATTGCAGCATCAGTTAGATAAAATGAAACAGCAGCACCAGGAGCAACAGAATCTTCAGCAAAGCACGACAGCAAAGCTGCGAGAAGCCCAGGTAAGAGAGCTCATGCTCCTAGAAAAAAAGACCATGTTGGCAGTAGGTACAAGAGGTGGCAATATCAATTTCCTCTGATGCACCAGGTGAGCCCACTACAAAAAAACAAGGATTTTACTCCTGTCATTTATTCATGCTTCAGTGACTTTTACATTGGATTAATGACACCCCAGTTTAAAAAAGCATTACAGCTGATGGACTGAAAACTTCAACTGGTTCAGAGTTTTGATGTTCATCTGCTGATGGTATAATGATATGTCAACCATATAAAATTTGTGCTGAAGTTATCTTCATTGGCTGCTAGATTTCTGAGGCCCAATCCAAGCTACGGGTCTTAACTTTTAAATCCATAAATGATCTGGGTCCTGTGTATCTCAGGGAGTAGTAGATCTTCCAATGAGGCCCTGTTCGAGGTATCATCAGTTGTGGACATCTGGTTGTCCTTAGCTAGCAGTCGTTGTCAGGGAAGGGCTGCTTTTTCGAACTTCACCTCTTTGAAGGTTTGGCAGTTTTTGAGTGCAGGGACTGAAAACTTGTCGCTTTTTTTGGGGTGGTGGTCAGGTATTAGATTCAGTAAATTCTGTTTTGTGTTTTGCTCATTTTGAAACTGTTTTGATTGTCCTATGTTGTGGCTCTCTGGGTAGGTTTGTTGCCTGTTACATATTGTTTTTTAGACTTTAATCATTTTAATATGTTCTTACTGTAAACTGTGCCAGGAGCCATTATGGTTAAATGGCAATATCAAAATACAGCAAGCAAGCAAGCAAGCAAGCAAGCAAGCAAGCAAGCAAGCAAGCAAGCAAGCAAATAAATAAATAAATAAATAAATAAATAAATAAATAAATAGAAATGTGTTATAATTAATTGAACTCTTTTATTCTCCTGCCACCCTCAAGAATGATTTGGAGCAAGTGCTTCGTCAGATTGGGGATAAGGATCAAAAAATCCAAAATCTTGAAGCCCTGCTGCAAAAGAGTAAGGAGAATATCACCCTGTTGGAAAAGGAAAGGGAGGATTTGTATGCCAAAATTCAAGCCGGTGAAGGAGAAACTGCTGTTCTTAACCAGCTACAAGAAAAGAACCACACTTTGCAAGAACAGGTAAAATTTCTAAGGTAGAATTCTGGGTTCGTTTAAAAAAAGCTGTTGCTTTTCTGTTTGATTCACAAAGTGTGTCATGACTGAAATAGTAAAAATAAATAGAAAGTATGTTTAGGCATTTAAAAGATCAGACTCTTGTTTTTTTCCTTGTAAATTTGTTATTTTAATACTCTTGAATATGTGAAAAATATTTCAGTACATACAATGATATGATATTAGCCCTACCCATACTATAGAGTGCCGACACCCATCTTGCTGATATTTTGTAGTTTAAACATATTATTTTCACATTGGATGTGATAATCTGATTCAATGTTAGATGATGCTTTCCCCCTCTAATGTATATGTAAGATAAATACTTGAGTGTGTTGTTTGTGGATACACTGATACAATCTGTTCCCATACTGCTACACCAGTATACCCTAGCCAAATTAGCATAACATTGTCAGAGTCTTGTGCTCCCGTAGCAGCAAAGTAGAAAGCAAAATAATGTCAGTAGAAATAAGAGAGAACCTAGCAACACTGAAGGCCACTCCTTATAGCATTCATGCAATAAGACTGCCCTGATTGTGCTTGCTGAAGATGCCCCCAGATTACCGTATTTTTCGTCCTATAGGACGCACTTTTTCCCCTCCAAAAATGAAGGGGAAATCTGGGTGCGTCCTATGGGGCGAATGCAGGCTTTCTCTGAAGCTTGGAGAGCGAGAGGAGTTCCCCGCAAGGCTCCCCATGCTGCAGATAGCAGCCTGCCGCCCGGGCGCGAGGCACCCTGAAGCAGAGCGCCCCGCGCACCGGACAGACATCGGCCAGCCCCACAAGCTCGGGGGACAGCAGGGAGGCACAGCGCCGCCATCCCGCTGTTCCTCGACCTGGTTCGGTTTCCCCGACCTGCTTTATGGGGGGGAAATAAAGGAATTTCCCCCCCCTTTATTCCCCCCCAAAAAACGAGGTGCGTCCTATGGGACGAAAAATACGGTAGTTATGCATGGAAGGCATCAGTCAAAGCCTGGTGAAGGCTAAATGACACCATTTAACAATACCATTATATCACCCACCTTGGTTCACATCCTTTCTTAGGCATAGTGCAAAACAGGAAGAGATGCCAACACCTTCTTTAGTACAGATCTCCATGGTATGTGTAGAAAGGTGGCAATTGATATATGCCATCAGGAGCTTCAGGTGTCTCTGTAGGCAAAGGCTTGAAACCCTCAGCAGCCCAAACAGTGGATGGTAGTCCATAATCCACAAATGTTTTGCCAGAGGGAGAAGGAAGATTATTCTTGCTGCAGCAGTCGACCAGTTTCATATTCTTGTTAACACAAGAACTCCATGGAGAGCCAAAGTGTGGCAGACCTCTAGGGAGAAGAGCCAATGTATGATGTGTATATAAAATGACTTTCTTTGTAGGAATCAACCGAAAGTTGAGCTTCCACCAAGAACTCAAAAATAGCTTAATAGGAGGGCTATAATCAGATAGACCCTTCTGAGACAACTTCCTTACCCCTTACCCTTTTGATGCTTAAATTTTATAAATTGGTTTTGCGGCCTTTAATTTTCATTTGATTCTAGTAATAGCAGGGTAAACGTGTGAAGTCTATAGTAGTACTTATCCTACTAAAATTATAAAAGAAAGGCCAACGGTCAGCATTGGTCTTCATATTATAGAGTAGACAATATATTTTTGTAAGTTTCCCTGTTCTGATTATCCTTTTGTTTTCTTTATAGGTTACTCAGCTGACGGAAAAACTGAAAAACCAGTCAGAAAGTCATAAACAGGCCCTAGAGAATTTGCATGAGCAAGTGCAGGAGCAGAAAGTGCATCTAAGAGCCTCTCAAGACCGCGTTCTCTCCTTAGAGGCAACTATAAGTGAACTAAATACTCAGCTAAGTGAAAGCAAAGAAAAAGTAATACAACTTGATTTGCAGGTAATTTAATTTTATGCTGCGTGCGAATCAAAATATATGAGGGGCAGGGATACTAGTTTAATTTCAGTAAGCCTGGTGACAGCAATCTATCTTGATCACCTTCAGAAATGTGCTTCTATAATTCCCTGAAATTAAACCAGTATCCATGCAAACATCGCTAATTTTTTTTAAAAAAGTTTGTAACTGTGTAACTTGCATGCTGCAGTTGTTTGCTCTTCATCAGTTAAACTACAGTTGGCACGATTCTTTGAGAGATGCTATGTGCTTTAAATATATGGCATGGATGTGACCTTAGTGCTAATCAGAATTCAAATAGCTTTTGAGCTCTGATTTGCTCATCCAGCTGTTCCTACCTTTTCCTCTTTCCTCACCTGTGCATTGCCACTGCCCACCTTTTGGTTTGCACCTTGCCGTAACGTTTTGTCAGTTTGTTTTGGAAGCTCTTTTCTTTTAAAAGATCTCTCAAAGCAAATACTTTCACGTTTCTGGATGACAGGAGCTAGCTTGGGGCTATCAGTTCTGCTATAGTTAACGAAGCAAAGATTTGCATGAAAAGCAAGCGTAGTTGACTTGAATCTGGCGATATTGCTGAACCATGTAATTTACCTGCAAATTACATTTGCATTGAACATCAAGGCAGGTTGGAGGAAGTATTATTATTGTCTCTTTATTGTCTTGCTATACGCTAAAGAGGGTTAGAAAACAGAGCCAGAGTAATAAAAGACTTTGCTTTATGTTATTGGCTTTGTGGGTTAGAAGCTCTCCAGAGTTTGGTTAGTTCTATGGGCTTCTTTTTTGTACCAGCCCCTGGAACTGAAAAAATGCTATACTGGAGGAATGTTGGTTTAGCTGTTTTGAATTGAAAATAGGCTTAGAAAAGAATCTATGAAATTTTAAATCATTTCTGTGTTAAAAGTCAGTTTAAAACTCAGAAAAACTAAAGTATGTTTGGAAAGTTCTTCAAAAATACTCACAACTGGCAACCCATTTTTGGAATTAAACTGATGAATTGTGGCTTTTCCCTGAATTGATGAACAGTTGAATTGCTGTGATGAATTCTGTTTCAGTGGCATCTTTTGGAAGAATAATTGATTTATTTGGTATCAGAATACTTAGTAAACTGCTTACCTCAGGAAAATAAAAGTAGTTTAAAGAAACTGCAGCTGTTGTAATATTAGTGATTGACACTGAAGCACTTGCTTAATTCTCTGTCAGGTAAAAGCAAAGACTGAATTGCTTCTATCAGCAGAAGCAGCTAAAGCTGCTCAAAGAGCAGATCTCCAGAATCACTTGGACACTGCCCAGAATGCATTACAAGATAAACAGCAGGTGAGAGAAACAACAAGGTCATGTAAAATGCCTTCATGATTAACAATGATAATCTGATATGCTTAAAACCAGATCACTTGGGGAAATCTTGTATATAATAATATAACCCTGTGATGACCTCTATGGTTGAAATTGTTAAAACAATATTGTTAAGCTATTTTTTTTAATGAAATATGAAGGGAGATGCATACATGACTTACTAAAATTGTGAATGAACTGTAGTGGAAGAAAATGGGTCAGATTTGACTCGATTCACACAACTTTTTAGGATTGTCTGAAGCCACTGTGGGAATGTCAATCAGCTAATGAATGTGTGGGTGGGTGTAAAATTCAGAAATTAATACTTCTTTTTTATTTGTTTGTTGTATTTATATATCTATCCCATAATGGAGTTCTCTGGGTGGCTCATGAAGAAAATTAAGCAGTTCTTTGGGTCCTAGGCCATATTTTTCAGCTGGGAATGAATTTTCCTTGATGCATATTGGCTAATGAAACAATTTATGGCCTCTTAAACTTGAAGAAGAAGTATTTTTTTATATGCATTTTTGTGTTTTTATATTGTAAACTGCTCTGTGATTTTCGGATGAAGGGCAGTATGGAAATTTTAATAATAATAATTAATACTTTAAAAAGGAATTAGTTAAGGGCTTTCAGCTGCAAAGTAATATTTTTTTGCTGTTAAACATGTGTGACAGTTACGGGGATTCTCTAAAAATTACCCTTTTCAATGTTTATTAAAAGGAGCTAAATAAGGTCAGTACACAGTTGGATCAGGTTACTGCTAAGCTGCATGACAAACAAGAATTCTGTACTCAGCTGGAAGCCAATCTTAAAGAGTACAAAGAAAAGCATCTTCATTTAGAGCAGAAAAATGAAGAACTGGAAGGTCAGCATAAGGTTAGCATCTAGGAACCTTATTATTATTATTATTATTATTTGTTCATATGCTGCATATATGATATGTGCATTATTAACATTGGCAAAGTGAGGATGG
The DNA here is from genome assembly GCF_964106915.1 of Podarcis gaigeae. Classification (NCBI taxonomy): domain Eukaryota; kingdom Metazoa; phylum Chordata; class Lepidosauria; order Squamata; family Lacertidae; genus Podarcis; species Podarcis gaigeae. The sequence continues at coordinate 36,353,130 of NC_139686.1, forward strand.
TATGAGTGGAGAATTGCTTTGAAGGTAGGATCAACTTTTTATTCACCTGATTCAATGGCCACCAAATGTAGAACAAAGAAAAAGAAAAGGAAGGAGAAAAAGAAAAGAAAAGGTCTCCAAATTGTAAGGGATGTAGGGGAAAATGAAGGTTTCCGAAAAATGCTATGGCACAAAAGCCAGTGAGTAGCACTGCTTCAGTAATGTACTTGCCTTTACAACAGTAAAGGACTAGAGTTTGGAGGTTATTTGACGTTTGACTGCCTCTTTGAAAGCAAAGTTTTAAAAACAGCACTTTTAATAACAATTGCCAGTTCACATTTAATCACAAAATTTGTGTAAGCTTCCCTGAAATATGTGTGGAACAACATCTGTCAAAATAAAAACATGCTTTCTTTTCAGAACAAATGGACAGAAGGGGGAGGGTGAATATTTTTCAGAAGTAGCATTTTGGGTGTAACTTCATTAATATTATTCATTGAGTGCCACAGCTGGACTGTCAGTGTGGGTGAGGCATATTTGATTCCTAAACATCACATAGCAGAGATGATATCCTGCTCTGCAGTGTGTTTTAGTGGGTGAGACTGAGGTGTTGATCAAAGTCAAGTTCAGGTTTAAGCAGGATATGTTGCTTAAGGATAAATATTTGGATTGTATGTAAGGATCTTACCCAAGTAATCTTGAAAGTGGCCATTTCTTTGAATATTTGTGGCCTTCTCCTTCTTAAATGTGAGGAAAGGTTTTGAATTTGTTTCTATCTGTTACTGGGGGAATTAAAGAAAAGAGACCACGCCGTTAAAATATCATGTGTATATGCTATACAAGATAACAAGTCTTGCCCTCTGCTTACTTAGAAGAATGGGAATTTATTTTATTTATTTTTAAAAAAACTTCTTAAAATTGTGGCAGTTTATTTTGTGAAAAATGTTAACCTTCTGAAATCTTCCATTTCAGAAACTTGAATCTGACATTCTTGAAGTCATGGGAAGTAAGGAAAAGGCACTTCAGGAGCTACAGGAGCAAAGGCAACAATGCACAGACTTAAGTCTGAAGGCTGCAGAACTGACCAAACAACTAGACAGAGAAAGAGAAATGTATGCTAAATATCTTAAAACATTCTACGTTCCAACTTTGGATTGAAGTGTTATGGGTACCCCAAGCATTTTTGTTGCAGAATGCTTCTTCTTTTCCCTCACCCCCACCTTGGGATTATAGCAGGGTTGGAGATTTAAGTGCAGAAAGCTAGAAACGGCACATATTTTTGCTCCCTTAACTCACATGCCCTGCATTTTAGCAGGAAACATTTCTCCCTCCTGCTGCTGCCAGCTGCCAGCACACCTAACTGTATGCTTTGCTCATCTGATCAAGATGCATTATGGTGTCTCTGATTATGCCACAGTTACTTAGACACATCACAGTAACACATGTCCTTCCAGTGATGGTCAGTGGTGGTCCAGTGAACCGTACCACTGGCCTACCGAGTTCCGTTTTGCCTATTCTGATTGGCAGAGACTCTCCAAGGCCTCAGACATGTATTTGTCAGCGCTTGTACCAAAAATCATTTTATAAGATGCCATGAATTGATCCTAGGCATTTGTATGTGCAAAACACATGCTCTGCTCCTGAGCTGTGCTCTCCACAAGTGCAGTGCAGGTATTTGTTATTGGTTTGTCCTCATCAGATAATTCAGATCTATTGATATGTCAACTGCTTTCACTATTTGTACCAAGTTTTATGAATAAATTGTTTTGAATAAGTAACAAGAATGCAAATAAGATTAGTTGAAATTCACACAACTGACCAAGCAGACCTGCATTTTATTACTTATCTATTTATGAATTTCCTTTTACATGTTTCTCAATATACCACAAAACAGCTAAAAATAGTTTTAAAAGCAGTACAAAAAGCAACTTTACCTTAAAGACAATAAAAAATGGACACATAAGGGAGATTTTTTTTTTAAAAAAAGCCAATTGGAAAAGCTTATTGAAACAAAAATGTCTTGAATTGTTTCTGAAAAGTTCAGATAGCGAGCCTCGGTAATATCTCATCAGGACGGCTGTTCCACAAAACGGGGGCAGAGTTACGGAAGAGTTTGTGTATTTCTAAATGGAAAAGAGTTGAATCGAAATGGCTCTTCATTCTAGAATTTGCATTTCAACTCATAATATATAGTTTATTGGTGCTGCCAGCATATCATTTAGCTATCAGGAGATGAAAAGAAAGCTTAAAACATTAGTTATTTAAGGGGATAACACATGTGACCCACTTGTTATATTTTATGTGTGAATGTTGGCTTATGCTGCAGTTTAGTGTTGAACTATTTTTGAGTTTTATTTCCCCCCCTCTGTACAGAATATCTAGTACCAAATTAGATCTACAAAAGAAATGCGATAGCCTGGAAGAAGCAAACAAGCAGATATTGAAGCAAGAAGAAGAAAATGGAAGATTGAAATTGGATATTGAGAAATTACATCAAGATTCAGACAGACGTCACAAGGAACTGGATGGAAGGCTGCAAGCGGTGACAGAGGATTTGCAGAAGATGAAGTTGGAAAAAGATACTCTATTAAAGGAACTTGAAGTTATCAAAGACAAACTGTCAAAAAGCACTGAATCTTTGAAAGAAGCCAAAGATGAATTGGAAAAAGAGAAACAGAAAGGAAAGGCAGCAGTGGCAGAAATAGTGAGTCATGAATTTTTAAACAAATAGAGATTTCCTGTGCGACAGATTTGTGCATCTATGAATACTAGCTGTGCTTTGCTACATGCTGTGAGATTTTAGGGCAGTATTCCAGGACTGGTGAAGCTGACAATGGGAAATTAATACTCTCAAGTATACTAAATTGAGCTTTTCACTAATTAAGTGTATTATCTTGGCCTGCACGTGTGTGGTTCTTTTGGGCACTGGCTGAATTAGATGTCCATCTGCTGTGATTAATTTTTGAATGGCACTGGAAAGAATTGGGAGAGGTAATGAAACAGGTTTGTTTGATGTGGTTTGTGGAAGAAATGCAACTAAAAGTGCATGAAATATCTCTCTGTGTTTTTGGCAGTGGGGAGAACCCAGTTAATTAAGGAACACTGTCATAACTTTAAAAAGATGCCCATATGTTTTCCTGAACATGATATAGAATTCCTTATGTTGTATTATATATAAACAGATACTAAAGTAACAATTTTCACACTCTTGTGGGCGTTTTGAGGCCTTTTAGAAAGGCAAGTGACCCTAGGACCCTGTTGGAGATGAGCGGCAGGAAAATTGAGTGAGCACCTGTTGTTATGAATATGACAACTGAAATTGCTGGCTTTGAGGGGGGAAAGTAATATCTGCTAGAAGAAATTATAAACAATATGATGATATCAGCTGGTGTAGGGCAGTATGACCCATGCCTTAAAAAATAAAACCACATCTATTTTGAAAGATGATATTATCCACGTATTTCCTCTCTTACCTGATTTCTATTTGGCCAACATTAGAGTACAATAGTAATATACATTTGATGAAATTTCTGTTTTTGAAAGCATATAGAAGCTTTTTCCTCAGAATTTCATTTTCTTTTTTTATGATGACAATATATTCTCTTAGTGTGATGCATTCTAAAACATTTAATATGTGTAAATTAAATATTTTTTCCTTATTTTATACCAGTTATACACAAAACTTTTATTTAATGCTGCAAAGATTTCAAATCTATGCAGAGGTGCTGTATTAGGAATTTTTTTACCCTAAAAATTGTATGATTCAGTGCTTAAAACCAAAACAATAAAAGAATCCTTGAAATTAATTGAGTTCTTATTTTTAAAAAGGTTTCCCTTACTCTCCCTGATTACTGTTGTTAAAGTTTGTTTCCAAAAACTTAATTTTCACTCATCAATTAAATGTAAAAGTATAAAAATGCTTACAGTGCAAGTCTGTACATTTCTACTCACAAGTAAGTTCCATTGAGTTTAATGGGGCAAACACATGAGTAGATACAAGATGGCAGCCTTGGCTTCTAACATAACTGGTTTTGTTACTGACCTTTATGATGAACAGTGTTAAATGAAAAGGGTCCATTGTGAAAAGAGAAAAGTTCTCATTGTTTATTAGTGCTGTAGATTATTACCTTTGTTTCTTTCACAACCAACCTTGTGGTGCCAGGTTCTGATCTACACAGTATCTCTGTCTATCTATCTATCTTCTATCTATCTATCTATCTATCTATCTATCTATCTATCTATCTATTATCTATATCTATCTATCTATCTATCTATCTATCTATCTATCATCTATCTATCTATCTATCTATCATCTATCTATCTATCATCTATCATCTATCATCTATCTATCATCTTCACTATTTATTTATTATACTCAGTTTCTTTGAAACTGTCCATTGTTTTCCACTGAATGTTAGAATTCATTGCTGAAACTTCCCAAATTTTTTTCCAAAAAAAGAGAAAGGTCTATATTTTGGAAATTTTACGAGCTCACCAGTCATTCTTTTCACACAGGAGAAATCTTGTCAAGAAGCTAGACATCAACTCCAGCTTCAGTCGGAATCTATAGCTAAAGAGCAGAATGAACTGAAAAACTCGCTGGAAAAGCAAGAAGGGGTAATGCTGACTTTTTGACAGCAAGCATGTGAAATCAGCAATTGCTTTATCAAATAGTTTTTGCTAGAATCAAACCCGGAAAGAGGGAGACAGAGTGCCAACTTTCCACAAGACTATACCCAAAACAGATTTCACTTAATAAAACTGTGGACGATCGCTCCAAGGTTAAATAGCTGTTGTGTTCATGTTCATGTGTTAACTCAGAAAAGTATGAGCACGGACCTAGGAATCTTGCAATATTCTATTTCTACAACCCAATTCATAAAGTGGGTTTTTAAAAAATGCTCAGTTTAGCTCAGATGATGGATAACGACATAGCAGTGTCCTCTCCAAGGCATAATGTTAAAAGCAGCAGCATGAAAATAATACTACATCTGGTAAAGATAATACACAGTACTGTTCTGCTTTTCTTCTCTATGTAGATCTCCAAGCAGCTGGCAACAGAGCTTGATTCAGCGCGTGCGCAAGTCCTGCAGATTCAAAGTGTCCTGAAAGAAAAAGAAAAGAACGAGCAGCAGTTGCAGTTGAAGGTGAAAGAACTGAAGGAATCTTTTGACCAGAAGAAAAAGCAAAATGAAACACAGCAAGCTGAATTGAAATCAGCTCTCTTAGAAAAGGTAAGAGCATACAAAGAGGGTTTGCTACCAGTTTAGATTGATCTGAACACTGCTGTCTTCTGAATAAATTTAACAAAATTAAATAAACCATAGGTATTTATTTTATAGGGACAAGTATTGTAAAGTTCTCTGTAAACTGAACAGCGAAAGTATTAGCAATAACGCAAGTAGAAAATGTTCATGCTTGTATGTTTCCATGTTACTCTTTATTATGTATAAAGAAAACTCTTCTTGTGTGTGTGTTAGGCAGAACTGGAGAATAAACTGCAGCAGCAGATAACATTGTCAGCACAAGAGCTTACGGCAGAGAGAGAAAAGATAGCAGAGCTACAGAAGACACATAAAAAGACCCAAGAGAACATGGAAAAATTTCAGTTGGATTTTTATGGCAAAGAATCTGAGCTCTTGGCTACACGACAAGATCTTCAGGTACATTACATCACTTTTAAGGCTATAGGGCATCTTTTCTCACTGTGTGCAGTATAGTGTTCCTGTGCCTTTTAAATTGGCAATTAGAGGATACAAGTGGAATCTGCAGCAAAATACTGCAGTGTGGAATGCTCCTGTTCTCTCTTCCAATTGCTCTTTTTTGGGGGGGGGGGAAATGTTAGTGTCTAAGGTGTATACACTGCAAAACATTTGTAAGGAAACAAGAAAGACCTTGATAAAGTGCCTGTTATATGAAGTGCTAACTTTGAGGGTAAATAACCTATAAATACTGAGTTGTCTGAACTCTGATAATGGCACCCTCTGCTGGAATATTTGGGAGAAATATACTTCTGATTTGTGTTTTTTCATTTTCCTTGTAACTAAAGCTATAGCAGGATTTAAGACATTTTAAAATTAAACTAGCTTTATACTTAAGTCATCTAGCCACCGTATATGTAATCCTAAACACAACTAATGGAAAGAATTACAACCAACAGCAGCAGAAGTATCATCCTCTAACAATATTACATATTTAAAGTTTTTTTATTTTTGGTTTATGCTGGACATATATGGGTTTTGTTTTGCATTCATTGAGAGTTAGCCTGCTTTGATCATTAAAGCAGTAAATGCTCATTTCAATGCAGATGCAGTCCTGGCCGCGTTTATTTATTAGAAATATTTACACCTAATTTTCTAACTGAAGTTCTCAAAGCAGATTTCAATCTATTCAAATTATAACAAGAATGACTTACAATGTTGGAGTCCTTCACCTGATCTATGGCTTCTGTCAGTCATAGTTTATGGCTCCCGGCAGCAGATGCAAGAGGCATGGAGTTGGGGGCAAAAGTGCTTCAGGCCATTTATGATATATTAATATTAGTTATGTGATCTAGGGAGCTATTAGAAGTTGGGGCAAAGGGAAGAAGACAACCTCAGGTTCTTCTCCCCCACCCCCGCTAATATTGTTTGGCATCCTCCATTCACTCCCCACTCCCACCCAAATGATTTCCTTTCTCCTCATCCTCACATCATTTTAGCTACTACTTCTTTCACTGTCTGGGAGAAGGTGTATAGGAAAACACATACCTGAAGTTTCCTCTGCCAAATTATGGCACAATCTACTGTTCAGCTGTGCTTATCAGAAACATGGAACAAACACATCACAACATATCTGGCACTAGGAGATGGAATGGCCCAACTTCCATGCAATATCTAGATATTATGAAATGCCTGTAGGAAAGCAGCTACGACTGCAGCCGTTTGCGTGGTTTGTATGGCAGCTTGTGCAGAGACCCAAATCGAAAGTGAGGGACTTCCAAGACTCAGATGACTTGTGCTAGGGGTAATGGGACGATGGCATCAGTACAAAATAATCCTTTTATTTGCACTTTAAATTTTGTATCAGCATTTATTAATATTATTTCTTCATGTTTGTATTCGGAGCTGAATTGGAAAGGACTTTGTTGCATATTGCTAACAGGTTTTTTTTACTACTAAAATCAACTCCTGTTTCTTCACATTAATGCATAATCATATCTGCTACTGTGACTGGCTGACTGCAACTTTAGCTGTGTTTTTCAAAAATTCAGTCAACAGAGGAGAAGCTTGCTTTGGCCCAAGAAGAATTGGTTTCAAACAGAAATCAAATTAGTAATCACAATCAGTTGATCAAAGAACTTAAGACTGCAAGATCTACATTAGAGCAGGATGTGTCTAATAAAGAACAACAACTGAAAGAGCAGAATAAACTGTTACAGGAAATACAGAAAGACAAGGTAATTTATTTTTTATTTAATGGTGATATGCCATGTGGCTATGGTTCTATATGCAATTGTTTCATTGAACATTGAAGCTTATTTATGAGGAAACGTGCATGTTTTCACTGCTGGACTCATTTGTCATCATTTGGTTAGAAGGTGATGTTTTTCTGCCATGTCAAAATCAATACTGTTAGAATATGTAGGTAGTAGAAATACATTAGAACAGGATTTTAAAGAGGCAGCTCTTTACCGCCAGAAAATGATCATTGCTTTCTAAATCAGTTAAAAGTGGTCTCTTAAAAATACCTGTCCATTTCCTCTGCTTCAAGGCTGGAAAAGAAACGGACCTGGCTAACGAAAGATCTAAAACAACTGAGCTTCAGAACATAAGCACCAAACTGGAAAAAGAAAATTCCAAACTAAGAGAAGAAGCCAGAACCTGCAAACAGGAATTGGAAAAAGTATGTTGAGATGCTACTCCATTTATGCTGGGCCACTTCTTTTGTTCAGCGTATTACCATTTCACTCAAAAGTTCCCTGCCTGCTTACTCTGGTGAACTTTCTCACCCTTCCTTCCAACTGCATTTACCCTTCCGTATCTGTAGACCTTGTGTTGGTTTTTAATTAATGTGAGTATTTGGCTTTGCTGCTTTTTACTTCACCTCCCGAGTTTAATCCTTCCTACAGGTGCCTTTTTTTCAGGTCCGAATTATAGATTAAACTGGCAACATTTATACCTTGGAGAAAAAAGCAGCTATATCTTCTTTGGGATCAAATAGAAATGGGCTGAGGTGGTGGGTGGGGAAAGTGGATTTCCAGCATAAAATTATGATGGGGCCTAATCAGAAGCATGTCCTTGCTCTGTGCCCCTGGCTGCTTTTTCTTCAAATAAAAACAGCCAGTTTAAGCATGTTTTTTTTGAAAGCGTTTGTAACATAAGATGTATTCCTCCCCCACCCCAGTCAATTGCTGACTGTGTCCATTTATGTTTGTATGCTCTCTGCTGCTGCATATGTTGCACTCTGGTCAGTGACCGAATAAATCGATTCATTCATTCATTCAGCTTCTCCTCCTGCCTGCCAGCAGAACTTCTTCTAACCACCCCCCCCCCGACCCCTTGAGATGTGAAATTGAGCTCCCCCAAAATATTGTAAGCAGTTCGGCAAATGGTTAGGAATGAGGCAAAAAGACACATTCATCTGGTTTTTAAACTTAACCTGTTAAGATATAGAAAATAACTCACTTGAATTTTTGTCTTGTTCTGTTCTGAGAATTATACTATTTCATGGGAAATAGTATGATTTCAGATTAGCTCTCACCCAAGTATTATTATTGTCATTGTAAATACTGTATGTTTTTAACAGGAGATAACAAATTTAAAGGATGCCAAACAACTATTGATCAAGCAGAAACTGGAATTACAGGGAAAAGTTGATAACATTAATTCAACTCTTGAGCAGGAGAAAAAGAACCAAGAAGTTATCAAAGATCAGTTGAAAAAGAGAGAAGAAGAAATGAAGAGGAAATGTGCTGAGATTGAGGCAAAACTGGTTGGTATATCTATTATGAGAGTACTTAATATGTATCCATGCTTAAATATGTTTAAGCATCCATTCAGCAGTTTCAGCTTTTGTAGCTGGAGTCATTCAGGGCGCTGCCCTCCCAGGTCAGGTGGAAAAGTCCAGCAAAGCAGAGGGAGGTCTTTCAGGACTCACAGCCAAGATGGTCTCTTATCTATTATCAGAATCTTTTAATTCAAGATATTTAACCTGCTCAATTTAACTTACTATGTATCAGGGAGAATTCCATATTAAGTAAGACAAAACACAGAGGCTTCTATCCTAATTTCCCATGAGCAGAACGCCACTCATGAGATACCGTTGCTGGTGGAATGAAGAGAAAGTTATTTTCACTGATTTCTCCTTTCTCACTGGCTTCCCCTGTTTATTTCAAAAATCTGCTCTGGTGGTTGGAGTGACAATGTTATGGAAGGCTGAGGTGGAAATTACTTACTCCCATATTCTGCTGTTGGATTGGAGTCACTTTTATGAAGGGAAGCAATTTGGGATCCTAGCCAGGATTTCATTATTTTTTCCATAGCAAGAAGAGTTAGATATGCAGAATGGGGTGGTTCCCTCTATGGCTACAATCCCAGGGGTAAAATATCATCTGAGCAGACCTGTTGTTGTTGTTGTTATAAGAAAAATACTTACATTTTAAAAATGTTTTTATTGACTTAGCAAACTGAGAAAAAGGAAAAAGATGAGCAATATAAAAGTCATGAGGAGGCTGAGGGTAAACTCAACATGCAGATCACAGCTTTAAATGAAAATCTGGGTACGGTGAAGAAAGAGTGGCAAAGCAGCCAAAGAAGAGTTAGTGAATTAGAAAAACAAACAGATGATTTACGTGGAGAGATTGCAGTACTGGAAGCCACAGTACAAAATAACCAAGATGAGAGGAGAGTGCTGCTGGAAAGGTAAGTCAGTGAGTTAGAGGCAGAATAATATGTTTTTGTGTATGTATGTGGTGACTTCTGTTTTTATAATAGAATGGGGAAAACTTCCAATTGTGTAATTTTGTGCTAAAAACAAATTATAATGGAAATAAATAAGCTTATGCAGTCAGAATAAATCACCCAAATTGACAGAGAAGCTAAAATTCAAAATTCTAACACTGACCCCCCCTTTTATGTGAGATTTTGACTGCCCTGTGCATGTACTGCATATGGTGACTTACTCCTGGAATGTAACTAGCCACTTGACACAGGAAGCCAACTCAGTTCTTGTTCAACGTAGACTTCTTAATGGCCTTATTTGTTTCTACAATAAGGGAGGTTACCTTACTAGTATGGTTGAAACCATGTTGGAATAGGGATTCACACAGTTTGAAATGTAGCTTCAACTCAGAAAGTGTTGGAATGGAATAGTTCTCTCACTAATATAAAGGAAACCAAAAGGATCAATTCCCTTCCCACCCTTGCTTCTTGACAATAGTCTGAGGGCAGGTTAACAGTATGAATTCGCATGCGAATGATGGTTTTATTTTTCCTCAGTTTACGGCATTGTAATAGCATTATGATTTCTTCTTTAGGTGCCTTAAAAGTGAAGGAGAAATTGAAAAACTTCAGAGCAAATTGATGGATGCACGAAGAAAACTGGATGACACTACTGCAGCCATGCAAGAGCTAGGCAGAGAGAACCAGTCACTGCAGGTATTTCATTTTGGTGCCTAAAGACAGACTCTGCGCTACCTTTAAATTTATTAAAGTAAACAGTGCTCTTTGCTAAGTTGTTCAGGGGAGTCAAGTAGATGGGTAGAGGAGAGGAACCAAATGTGATAAGAATGATGTGGTTATGTGTAAAATTATATGCAACAATTCTGGGTTGGGAGTACTGTGTGTGGGTGTGTAGAACACTTGCTGTTGAATTTCCATGAAGTAGCTTTGACGCGATTTGGGTTTTTGATTTAATGTTCATAAAAATCTCTACTCTTACATTTCATAGATCAAACATTCACAAGCCCTGAATCGGAAATGGGCTGAAGATAATGAGGTTCAGAATTGCATGGCCTGTGGGAAAGGTTTTTCCGTAACAGTAAGAAAGGTATGTATGTCTGGGAATATCTTCTGGAGAAGTGTGTGTGTGTGTCTTGAGAATTATTTTTCTGAAAGCTGTGAAGCAGTGGCTGTATTTGCTAAAAAAAATAAAAATGGTTTAGTGTACTGTGAATGAGCTGGAACAAACCACAGGCTCACATACCCACCTCCATTTTCCATGTATCCAGGAAGAGAAGTTGAGAAGTTGCTGCTTTCTTTTAACTACAGTATTTGTATTGTTTGGTTCAACAAAGTGATTTAATATTAACTGGTTAATTTCAAAGAAACAAACACCAGTCTCTGGCCTTTGAAGCTGACTTGTTGAAGTTGGCTGTGGATCACGTTAATCATTCTGAAAACACAGGAAGCTACAGTTAACAAAAAAGTGGAAGCAAAATTTTGAAACTGCCCCCTGTGGAGGAGAGGGGAAGGTGGGAGCACATTGGGTTCAAGGATCACTGTGATATACTGTGTTTTTCCATCTATAAGATGCCCTCATGTATAAGATGCCCCCTATTTTTGGGAATTCAGATTTAAGAAAATGGGGGGAGACACTGTGTATAAGATGCCCCCTAATTTTTGACATTATTTTTAAGGGGGGAAAACCTAGTCTTATACACGAAAAAATATGGTACCATGGTTTAGCATGATGTGACATCACAGCCAATGTGTGTTAAGGAAGCGTTTTAAAAAGGTGATTGTTTAAAATGAACTTCTGTCAGATTTATATAAGGGAGATATTTGTATAAGCCTCATGCTTTCTTTTGTAAGCAATGCAGTGAGCGACTTGTCAGTACAAGCCGTGTTCAGGCCTTGTATATTTTTGTACAACTTGATGCAGTCTGCTCAGCCTGGCAATGGGCATCTTCCCCCCTTGTCATTTGAACGGATACTTGCAGGTGGAAACAGTTACAGGATTATGAGGAGAGCAGTGTGAAAGCGAGGTTCACAATAACAAGTTGGTTTGGAGCACATAGGAGTGGAGAGCATGTTCCTGCCATGGCTTGGCATTATATCTTTCCCTGTATATAATTGTTTTGCTTTTCCTGTTTCACAGCATCACTGCAGACAGTGTGGAAACATCTTCTGTGCCGAGTGCTCAGCTAAGAATGCCTTAACGCCTTCTTCTAAGAAACCCGTTCGTGTCTGTGATACTTGTTTCAACGACTTGCAAGGATAATTACTCACAGCTCTTAAATGTTATGCTAGAATAAAGTTTCTGTTATGCACTTCGTACAACACTCAGACTACTCTTTGGTTTGGGTGATGATTGTAACAATGGGCAAAATTATAGTATTGTTGAAAATATACATATAAAAAAGTCAAACAATTGTACTTCTTGTGAGGCTGAAATTATCTATGGCTTGTTTGGTTTTGATCCTACAAGAGCTTCTGTGTCTAGTTTATAAGTCCCCAGTAACTTGTAAATAAAGTTTAAACAGAGGAGTAACAATGTATTTTTTTAATCCTAATTTCCTTGTTTAAAAGTAACACATTTTAAAGTAAACACATTTGCAGGGATTTTGTGTATCAAATGCTGCTGCTCTGATGGGATGGTTACAGTTTAATAGCTTCATTGAAGTGTGAAAGATACGTAGCAGGCCCAAACAAGCAGCTTTTTTGCTTATTTCTTTTATTTTCTCATTCTCTGGGGATTCCACTTACAGTGAATGCCCTAGATAGTGGGAAACTGTCTCGAGGTTTTAAACTTTTCAGGATGTTTCACTACAGTGTCACTATATATTTCACTGAAAATGAAAGCAAGTGTCGAGTGTATAATGTATGCTTGACATCTCTAAGAATACGTTTCATCATATCAAAGGTACTTAAGTGGACTACATCATCCTTAATATGCAAGGTCTTACTCTGAAACTTTTTGAGGTTGGGCCATGTTTTTGCTGCATACCTTTTCGGAGGTCTTCTGCTTAGTTAATTTTATTATTATTATTATAAAATCTTTGTTGTTGTTCAATTCCCTTCACAGGAAACACTGCATGGAAGTTCCCAGGAAAAAATACTGTGAAGTGTGGGAATTAAAAAAATACAACATTAGGAAAGAAAGTAGTCACCTTGGAATTCTACCTTTCTCAGTGTAATTTTTTGTCTCCAGTTTCTTAGTTCTTGCTAGAGATTTGCCATACCTCCCTGCCAAATGGAAGCGAAATTCCAGGTTCTGCTAATGGCTTTAAAGTAACTGAGATTCCGCCACCAAGAGCCTTTCTCTTGCTTTAATGAGATACATCTCAGTCGTAGGTTTTATAGTACAACGGTGTCATGTTTTGTCCAAATGAAAAGGTACTGAAATTGCTCTTTTAAAATTAAAAGATTGGATTTAGGCAGGGAATGTCATCTTTCAGCCCCAACACAGTAAATCCTTTTTTTCTTCTCTTTTGATTTGAGAGGCGAGGATAATATACATACTTCTATGCACATTGTAATCACACAAAATAATGTACTTTGTAAAATTTAGAGTGACTAAAATACAGCATGACATTTAAAATTAACACCTTTTGGATATGTGGTCTATTTAAAATGCTATGAAGGAAGTGATGCCAGCAAGGAAGAATGTTGTAGACTGAGAAATGGAAGTACAGCACTAGGAAGAAATGGAGAAGCAAGCAGCTTACCACAAATATATTTGTAGAGGGGTCATGGCTAGCACGACCTTTGCACTCAGAAGGTCCCAAGTTCAATCCCTCATGCCTCAAGATAAAAAATGTTTCATACATTCCAGGTCCAGCAAATACCATTTTTTGCCTGGAAATTTTGAGAGGCTACTGACAATGGGAGCAGATGACATTTGATCCAATGGCCTGATTTAGTATAAAGCTGCTTTATCTGTTCAAAAATGTCCAGATGAACAAGTACAAATAGGATGTATGAAACCTTCAATTTTTTTGAGTTGGATATGCATGCTCCATATGCCAAATTTACATCTAATCATTCAGTGGCTACATGTGTAGACATTTTCCCCATCTACCTGGTTTTTTTTTTTTTAGGACTAAACGGTAAAGTAATATCCGGAGCATCTACTAAAGGAATTGGGAATTATTAGGGCTTTTACTTGATTAAATAAATCTTAGTTGATTAATCACACCAGTTTTATTCAATTAAACATGCTTATGAATAAATTAAAGTTTTGAAGGAAAAGAGTATTTTGGTTTTAGATGATGCTCGCATGTGTTGCAGCAGGCACCATCTTAGAAAAGCCGTCCTTTGTTCTGTGCAACAGAATGGGGAGAGGCCTTTGCCAGTCGCAGTTTTTGTAAGTACTTGCATTCAAAAGAATATCTGAAAACCATCTGCTCCCTCATTCAAACAGGTGAAAATATATTGAAGTGGTTTGATTTGTTAATTGACAACACATCGCAGCCCTAGAAGTTGCAAACATATACATGGAGGCAAGGGAAAATCCATTTTGTTCAGAGAATGAGCATAAGGTTGGATCCGTAGTTCAGAAATTTGAGCTACTTCAGTGGAAACGTCCCCTAAGATAATAGCATTGTCACTTGCACTATGCACTTTCTTTCTCGTGTAACCAACATAATATGCAAGAAATGAAACAGCTGTTTTGCAAGAATTGTTGTAGTAATTGGTCCACAAGGCTATGTATTCTTAGACGAGCGTTCAGTGAAATTCCTAGTAACTTCATTTTTGTTAGGAATATTGCATCTTTAATTCTTAAGTGCTCCAGAGGACACGTGTATATATAGCAAAGGAATTTACATGGTTTAAACAAGCATTGTTTGGCTTAAGAATCGAAAAATGTGGACATAGCAATTTTGCACATTTGTAGTATTAGTTGACTGGTTTCCATAGTTCATGTATCAGCTTTTGTTTTCTTAGTATTGAGTTTCTCTAGAATTTACATGGATGGTCTGTTTTCCAGGCCATAGCAATAAGTACATACAAAAATCCCTATACCTAAGAGCAGACATGTTTGTGTTCACATTCTGTTTTGAACTGCTAGAAATCTTAAAACCAGTATACTACTTAAGAGTAGTATGCATTTATAAAATAGTTACAATTTTACAGTGCTGCAATTGGTCAGCATTGACTGTTCTGTCTTGGTTAATGGAGTGATGCAATATTCTATGCAGTCATTGTACAGCAGGCAAATGGAAGGGTTTTCACCCAATTCAGTAGAACATATCTGATGGTAGGAAACTAATCTGTTTTCTCTTGTGTGCCAATTAAAGAGCCACTAAGTTCAGTGAAGACTTCTTTCTTAGTCATCGTTCCCTCCTTACACCTTACAATATGGAAAAGTTTTACTACTGGCTTTGAGTTTTAAAGTATCTAAATACATTGTTCATTGTTGATATATAAACAGACTGGTGTGGCAGATCCAGATTTCCTAGTGTTGGTGCTCACACAATGTACATTCTACCATGTGGTTAAATACCAACTCTCGTCACCAAAGGGATAAGAAAGAATGTCACGTTGGGTTAGCAAACACTGAAACCTTTTATAATAGAAATCTGTCCAAAATGCTGCTTGTATAGGATTTGTCACTTTTGTAATAAAATTATTATTAAAAAACCCCTTTAAAATAAACACACAACCCCCCTTTCATTCTGACACTTGATGCCACTATGTAAGATTTCATTTAAACTACCTCTTGATATGAAATTCAACTTTAGTGCATTTTGATAGGATTCCTTCACTATAATGTTAGGTATGATTTGTGGTAACTGCCAAATTTTCCAAGTGTTTTGTCTCACCAAAAATGTAATATTTGGGTATGTATGCTAATGTAGTTTCCAATTATTCTAGGCTCACTTGTGCTCTTTTGACCTATGTAGTTTAGTTCTACAAACTTGTAGCTGTTGGACAGGAATGAAACCATCAGTTCAAGCTGTCCTGGTCATAAGTCTGTTGGACTTTGTCACCTGTATGTAATATTGGCAAACTGGATACTGGTTTAAACATGAACATGCCATTAAATTAGCCTCTTGTTTGCAACAGTCTAGACAAGAAGTTGACAAATGCTATTAAGCTTATAATGGATGTGTGCCACAAAGTGTACTGTCCTGTTGGCCTCTTTTTAATGATTGGTTTATTATGGTCGCAGATGTGAATATTGTGTATAATATTTACTGATTTTTATGTATAATTGTATAAATTAGAATTGGAAAAAATCTGTGCTTACCTTATATTTACAGATGTTTTAAGGTAGCCTTACCTACACAACACTGCACTTCTTTTTCAACTGGACCCTTAAATTCACATTATCTGTAGATAGTCTTGCATGACCATTTTTATCAGTTGGATTCTCTCAAGTCCTCCTCTCAGTGGTGTGTTTATGACTTGTGGTCATGTAGTTGTGCCTTACATTGTGAAAGAGTTTAGTTCAGTACGCACTGTAATCCCTAAACTCTGCATTTGGAAAGTAATGAAAGCTGAGGAGTGACACCCTACATCAGCTAATCCTGTATGAAATAACATGAGTGGATACTTGTGGAAATGTTACTTTTGTATTCTAATCTGTTATTGGGCTGAAATAAAATTAGACATTTCTAATAGACCACTTGCAGTGACTTAATTTGCTGTGCTTTTGATGTCGCTGTATCCACTTTTATTCATTTGCAAATTCAGATAGTGGTCAGGCAAAGTTGAGTAGTATCCTTTTGGTGTTACATCATGAACATAATTGTGGTAAAGGTGATAAAAATGGCTCTTCTAATTGGTGCCATTCTGCTTCATTCTACAGTTCTTTGAACTAATAATTACTGAAGCCGTGTGGTTCTTACCCAGAATTTTACAAAAAAGTGTATACCTCAAAAGTATGTGCAACTCCGTTTGGTGTTGTATAGTCAGTATGAACTGATTTTACCCCGCAGCTTTAATTGGCGGTTGGGATAATTTTTTTCTGGAACGCTACAGCCAGAAATTACAATTTCTCAGTTCTTAGTTTAACCCCATTCCAAGTTGTGCAGGTATCTCTCTTTGTAGCATCATGTTGATGAAATTTCTTCAAAGCGCTGATGAGGTGAGGAAGGTAATCTCAAGGTGACCACACTGCTTAAAAATGGGTTGTGTGATTCTATAATGTGAGAGGTGTTTTTGTGAAGATTAGTGTTAGACTGTTACTTTGTTTGACATTTTGGTGGTGGGACAAATGGTTTCTGAGGGAGGAAAAAATTGTGCAGATTTTCTTTCTTTCATAACCCGGTAGTATTTGATCAAAAAACAAAATACTCTGATTTAAGCGGGTCTCATGATTACTGGTACCCCAGTTTGACTGCAGAAGAACTTGTAAAGGCAGTTTTAAAGATGTTGGTTTAATGGCACTAGTTTTCTTTCCCTTTCCCGTATCATATCACATATATTTTCTAGTTTTTATCATGGAATGCTAAACCAAAACAAGCCATCCTGTGAGGAACCAAAGGCCATAAACATAGCACTACAGTTTGAATAATGACCATCCAAGTTGCTCTTTTCCTTCTCTGAATTCTGTTTCAGCAAGATTGTTTCCAGAGTCTCACCTTTCCAGGCTCCAAAAAATGTTCACAGACATTTTGCATGCCTTGTTGTTGTTTTTTTAAAAAAAGTAAATCTGTTACATTGTCTAGTGGTTCCACAACTAAATTTCAGATGATTCAGTAGGTAAACTAAAAAATGAAGTTTTGGGTTTATTTTCTCTCTTTGTGCAATTTGATATTGCTGTTTCCATCTGTGACATCCATGTTTTCTGTAAGGTGAAAAAGAAGTTTTAATTTAATAACAAAAGTAACTTAGGGATACGTACTTTCCATATAGCTAATTAGGCAATAGCATCTATTCATATTTTTGAAAGGGGTATCTCACTCTAGTGGGGTAGGGACAGTACCCAGGACAGATAAATAAACTAGCTCAAATCATTTGGGGAAAGGTGTTAGCATTATCTTAGGTGTATTGCTTGCGTTTATTTTTTTTTTTAATGTTTGTAAAATAAAATACTTACTTTGAGAGACTCAGTCTGTGCTTGTAGTAAAAAGGCTGCTATGCACTGCTGAAACCGATTTCTATGCTGTATTAGAAAAGCATTTCGTAGTCCAAAAACTAAGAAAACAATTGACACATGGTAAGACATCTTCCACAGCTTTCACTCCAGACCTCTATAAGGAGCAAATATCTGTTACCTTTGAAACAGGCCACAAGAACTACTTCAATGGAACTTGTATGCATCCATTGATTGACTTTTAGACTGCAATACTTAAGCTTGGTTTTGGATATACAAGTAACCAGGGATAAGGGATTGAGAGTGAGCTGCAATCTTCTGGCTTTAGGGAAAATAAAACTACATGCTATGTGGTGTAACTATTTTCTAAACAACAACAATTACATAGTGAGCTGCCACCTGCAAAGCTGGCACTTCTGTCCTTTTTTTTTGACAATTTGACATAGTTCATATCATAAATATATGATTTAGATGGATATTAAACCAGTGATCACAAGGGGTCTCATAAAATCACATTGATGGGAAATGCAAAAGCTAGGTCTTCACTTGGATTCTAATTTTATACAGAAACAGGAGCAAGTCTGAATCCATGGAGAGGAAAAGGAGTGAAGATAGTTCAGCTGATCAGTTTAGAATAGTGGGCAAAATAAGAAGTGTTCCAAAAAAATTTAAAAAAAATTCTTTTGAACATTGGTTGGTTTAGCACAGACAGTGGTGTTACATCTTTAATCCTGAAGTGAGGCAGGTCCGTCTGATCAAAATTGATTTCCTTCAGCACACTTTCTCTGATTTACCATGTAAATTCCCTTCACTACCATTGTAAGCTGTTGGACCTATATACATCCCAGAGACTGAAGAAAAATTGAGGTGGGATGACTGAAATGAATATATTTTGCTTGAGGGGTAGCAACTGGCTTATTTGTATTGTGTTCCAAATATTTTAAGAGAGAGCTATTTAAGATGGGCACAGAAAATAGCTGTCCCTACATATATGCCATATTTTACTTTCTTGGGCTCCATGATCACTGCAGATGGTGACAGCAGCCATGAAATTAAAAGACGCCTGCTTCTTGGGAGAAAAGCAATGACAAACCTAGACAGCATCTTAAAAAGTAGAGACATCACCTTGCCAACAAAGGTCCGTATTGTAAAAGCTATGGTTTTCCCAGTAGTGATGTATGGAAGTGAGAGCTGGACCATAAAGAAGGCTGATCGCCGAAGAATTGATGCTTTTGAATTATGGGGCTGGAGGAGACTCTTGAGAGTTCCATGGACTGCAAGAAGATCAAACCTATCCATTCTTAAGGAAATCAGCCCTGAGTGCTCACTGGAAGGACAGATTGTGAAGCTGAGGCTCCAATACTTTGGCCACCTCATGAGAAGAGAAGACTCCCTGGAAAAGACCCTGATGTTGGGAAAGATGGAGGGCACAAGGAGAAGGGGACGACAGACGACGAAATGGTTGGATAGTGTTCTCGAAGCTACCAGCATGAGTTTGACTAAACTGTGGGAGGCAGTGGAAGACAGAAGTGCCTGGCGTGCTCTGTTCCATGGGGTCACGAAGAGTTGGACACGACTAAACGACTAAACAACAACAACACATATATGCCATGCATCTACTCAATATTTGAAGAATGTAACCAAGCCATATGTAAAACGTATTTAACATACCTGTTATGTGGAAGGACTCAATATTTCTTACTACCATTCTGTCTAATGGGATAGGCTGGTCAAGCACAGTGCAGTAGCCACCGCCTTCAAGCAAAGATTGCAATTCGGGAGTGAAAAAGGGGCCAACAGGTGTTAAACTCAGGTCAGAAACTACAGATTTCTGAAACAGAAAGGAAAACCAATACGTTACCTAAGCATTCTATTTTCTGGATTGTAGTTGTGGCATTTCTGACATGTAGTACTTGACTTAAATTTGTGAATGGCAGCTCTTGGAACTTAAGTCAAAATTGCCACAAGATTAAAATGCTTATTTTTTCTGTTCCATGGCATTAGCTTTGTATCATAAACACATTTCAAGCTCTAATAATTTTTGTTAAATGTAACAAGTAGGCATTCAGTTGGACTGTTACGCTGCAGTTCTTTAAAATACAAGGAAACTATGGTGCCTCAGTGTATCTGAAAGCACATGAAACCTTAGTCACATCAACACCGTACATTTAAAGCATGTCTACTTTCAGATGTCCTGCCAACCTAGCAGTTCGACAGCGCCTCAAAGTGCAAGTAGATAAATAGGTACCGCTCCAGCAGGAAGGTAAATTGCGTTTCCATGCTGGTTCGCCAGAATCAGCTTAGTCATGCTGGCCACATGACCCGGAAGCTGTACGCCGGCTCCCTCAGCCAATAAAGCGAGATGAGCACCACAACCCCAGAGTCAGTCACGACTGGACCTAATAGTCAGGGGTCCCTTTACCTTTACTTTCAGATGTCTGCTTTTTACATCTAAGTCAACAAGGTAATAGGAAGTGGTGGGTTAAAAGGAGCCAGGCTTGGGCCACCAGGGACTGCAGCTTCTTTAAAAAATAAGTGCATATTGCATGAAATCAAAATATGGACCTCTACCCCTAAGGGGTTACCAAAATGTGCCCACTATGAGGCACTGCCCCTAAGTATCGTATAATTGCCGGGGGTCTGTTTTTCATTTCTTTGATATGTCAGCAATTCATAACTCTTCCCTCAACATTTGTTGAGGGAATTATTTGTTGAGGGAATGATAATGATTTTAAAATATTACATAAATGTTTACTGCACCTACAGAGCAAAATGTGCATGAACACAACAGCTGTAGCTGATCTTTCTTTTCCTTTCTTCTTACCTTTTTGTGCCGGTTAGGCTTTGTAATCAACAGCAAATCATCAAACAGAAATAGGTAGACATCAACAAGTCTCATATGTTCTGAGGAATAAACGCAAAAGTAAACACTGGTTCTTATTTTTTTATTTTGTAACAAAACTTCACATTTTCTGCCTTAAATTCATCACTACATTTTGCTTTTGGATTTATCTTGACAGAAAGAATTTGGAAAATTACTTGCTAAGAGATTCAAGCATAGTTTTTCTAGTTCCAGAATTCTAGGAAGTTTGTTTTAATGAATAGAACTGAACTTTCAAGTTTTGTGGCTCAAGCTCCAGAGATTAATTTTAAAGGAAGTAGGAAGCCAACAGCTGCCCCATATCACCACCTGCTTAGTATTAAAAAGTCTGGATATGAAAAATATTCAGCTTTGTAGTTTGGGTTGTTTACCATTTGCAATACATGAGCAGCCAAAGTAGTCTGGAAGAATGGTGGATCACTATTGCTTGCATAACTCACATAATATTTTAATAGTTTTTAGCAGAGCTAGTGAAATGACTGAATCTCCCACGAGTAAAAGATTATCAAACAGATTATAAAGCAAAAATAACCAGGGATATATATTGTCAATTTATTTGTAACATTCCATAGCCTATCAGCTGTTACATTTTTATCTGTCTTAAGTATATGACCGCCTGCCAGTTCATTTCAAAAGCAGACAGCAGATTAAAAAAATAATCTTTTGTATGCTTCACTCTTAGCAATCTAGTTCAAATTTGACTGCTAATTATGAACAGAAAACACTGAAGTTTAACATATTTCTCTTTTGGAAAAGCATATTTATTTAAAAGACCTACTTTTACACATCCTGTTTTTCCCCCTCTAGAAGAGTGGTACTGAGACATCACTCACACTGATTTTATTCCTTCTGAATATATTTTTATTCTTTGACCTTGTTGGCCTGCATCCTTATTTTAGTGTCATGAGCACTCACGTTCAACAACATGGAAGCAAGGAGTGGTTTTGAACCGAGTAACCCCACTAACAGCACACACCCCTTCTGTGATGTCTGTACATAGAGCACAAACCTCTGTAGTAAGGGGCCTTTGCTCATATAGTTGTATAGGCAAAGCCTTCATCAGAATCTGGAACACTGATTGAGGTTCCATATTCTGGGCATGCCTTTGCATGTATAGCTCTATGCAGGAAAGCCCTCTCTCTACAGATGTTCATATTGTATGAGCAAATGTCAGGTGTAGACATGACACCAGGGGAAGGTTAGGTGATGCACCCCACTCTATGCTCCCATGTTGAACATGGAGGTTCATAACATCTTAATACAGCACTTGTCCAACTTTTATTCATATCCTCTCTTTAGGTTTGCAGATTAGTTTGAGTTAGGTATACATTTCTGTTTGCTGTGTAACATAACTATGATACAGAAAGCACTCTTTACCTGCTAGGGTTAATTTCCCCTCATGAACAAGAAATCTCTTTGTTGGTGACAAGATATTTTCATTTGGGTTTTCTCTTAATAAGTTCTTGAGACACTGGTGATGGAGAAAGAGAGATAATCACGGAACTTTTGAATAAAACGTGGTAACAGTGCAATTAAAATTCTGAGTAACAGAAATAATATAATGGATTATTTAATTGGTTGACTGGCTACATGTGTTAGACAAATACCACCTTGACAGCCAATCCTATACAGCAGCAGTGACTAACCTTTCTCAGTCAGGCACCTTGACTCATGCCCAACCCTTTGAGGGCTGCATGTCAAAATGGGCATGGCCAATGTCAAATAATTCCTTGCCTTCTGACTGAATCCATTTATAAATGCTGTGTCATTACAAATAAAATAATAATACTAATAATAATAATAATAATTTATTTGTACCCCGCCCATCTGGCTGGGTTTCCCCAGCCACTCTGGGCGGCTTCCACAGAGACCAAAAATAACTAAAATATCATACATTAAAAACTTCCCTGAACAGGGCTACCTCTTTTCTTTTTCCCTTCCATTTTTGCTTCCTCCCCATTGATTTCCTCAGGAATCATTTCCAAATAATTCTATTTACCTTCCCACCTACAGCACCCATATTATTTTATTGTCCTCCAAATAACTCACTCTATTTTCTCATCATGGAAAGCTCTCCCTCTTGTCCCTCCCTCCATATTTGCTTATTACTTTTTCAGTGCTAACTTGTATGGGTGCTGGTCTAAGATCTGCGTGGTCTATGTGCAGGCACCTCTCCAGAGCATATTTAGAACATTCTAGAGCTGGTTACCTATTCGGAAGTTAAGCCATGAATATTTGTCCATGTTATTTTAACAGTTTTATGCAGATTTAAGAAGACCCTGCTATGGACATATTTTTAAGATGGATGAATAAAAATTGCTTACCTCAGGAACAAAAAATCTTTTTTCTTGATCCCAAAGTGAAGGCCAAACTATAATTTCCTGTAGCTGTTTAAATTTCTGGAAGTTATCCAGCCATTTCACTTTCCCTTCCAAATCTCCTGAAAAGATACACCATGGAGCAGCAAGGTTGACTTACTGAAAATGAAATCTCTGTCCTTCATTAATATGGGCCTTAGCATTCTCTATATGGAGAGCTGAGTGCCTTCTGTATTGATATATTCTAGTCAGTGTTGTCATCCCTGTGGATGTTAAGAGTATGAGCATCAATGTTCATGTTTCATACCAAATATGAGTTATCAGGCTTATAGTGTTCTTTGGAATGAGCTGGTTTACATAATATTACTTTTGTTTGTAGCTAGTGAAGGTATTTTCATGTTTCAGTTCCTAGGGGAATAGTTTTTGCCATACAGTCTTCATGCATGCCTAAATGCTGAGCAATAAAGGTTGGCCCAAGGTATTTTTGTTGGATGAGGCTGAGGAGCAAATGGTACCCAGGCCCTCCCCACCGAAACCCAAGTCAAGTGCAAAGCACACAACATCAGCCAAGTTGTTTTGGCACCTGAGGCATGAAATCCCACAAACAATTCTCCCTATCCCTGGTATAAAAATACAAGCACAACAAATTAAAGAACTAGCTGCCTTTTCATGCCACATAAAACCTGCTGCCTGAGGCAGCCATACCACTCTGCCTATTGGTAGGACTGGCTCTGTGAAAACAACTCGAAACAACTTCTGAACCAAGAATGCAGTTTCAGACCTTCTCCAACTCACTTATAGATTTCTCCACCTTTTCTTTAATTGTACCAATGACAGATTTCTCGGCTGCCTCTGTATTTTTCCATATATTCTTCAGGAGAAGGGGGTAGCGGGTCAGTTTATGCAAAGGGGCAACCAGCAGTTCGGCAAGATGGAGACGTTTGCACCGCTCGTTCTGTTCACACCACTATCGAATACAGATAAATTTTGTATTAGGATTAACAAGTGTACTCTTGAAAGTAAGCAAAAAAATGCTTCATACAGCCAACCAGCAGTATGCTACACATTTATTAAGTAAAATAAATTTCATGAGAACCCTGCATTTTCATTGCTTTCAGAATGGCAACCCAGTTCCCATAGCAGAGGAATAAATGCACCCCCTTCTCTCATACCTCACACTTAATAATTGGGATGAATCATCCACCTAAAAAAAAAAAAAAAGGAAGCGAAATATCATGCAGATAAGTCTTTTGTGTGTACAGGCCTCAAGGTGGTGGTGGAAAAGGTTGCAGAGCACCCCCACTTTATCACAGGAACTAGATTTCCATATATTTCTAGGCCCAATTCAAAGTGCTTGCACTAGTGCTTAAAACCCTAAACAACATAGGCTCCAAATACCAGAAAAATCCATTCCTTCCCTACAGACACTCTCAAGTGTCCCCAGTTCAGGCTGACATAAGAAAATCATCCCCAATAATTCCCCCGAATAGCATATTTTACTTTAAAATGACACATTTCTTGATGTATAAGCCACATGAAGTGGAGGGGGATGATAGTAGCGATAGTGATTTCTGATGAACAAGGATGGGTATTGATGTTTATTATTAGTTCATTAAATGTATACTTTAGTTCACCCTTAACCGTATCAGTGAACTATGATAGCAACTGGCTTTGAAAAAAATGCCGCTGTAATATCACAACTGTAAATGTTGAACAAGGATAACAGCAAAACAATTGCTTTACTTTCAAATAGATCCCAAAATCTTCTCTTTTCTTCAGCTTTTCCAAGTAAAAGATAGCAGAGGTATAATTCAGGCAGTACATCTGATGACTCTGACACAGGTTCCCTTGAAAATACTACAAGACAAAAATGTAATTCACTGAGGGCAATATCAAAAACTAAGTTATACTCAGAATAGACTCAAGCCCATTGCAAGCCCTTGGGATCTCTTACAACTCTACACTTCTATGCTTCTATGATTTTAATGAGTCCACTTGCAGTATGACTAATGTTGCATATCCCTCTTGGCATTGTGAGGACCAAATATTCATTTATTAGATTTACACCTTGCCTTTCCTCCAGAAGGAGCCTATACATTTATTGCACATATTATTATTTTTTGGTACTTGTCCACAACCCTCTGTGATCAGAGATATCTGAGATGGCAAATAATTCCTTGTTACTTCGTAGTAAGGATGGATTACCATTCCTAGTGCATGATCCATCCACAGTTAAGCCTTTTTTCCAGTGTGCGCTTAAGATAGTAGCCCAATCCACACTTACCTTCACAATAAGTTCCACTGATGTCAATGGGATTCACTTTTGCCTAAATATACATAGCACTGTGCTAGAGAAAATCCCCACTGAAATAAATGAATTTTAAAATACCT
Organism: Podarcis gaigeae; assembly: GCF_964106915.1. Classification (NCBI taxonomy): domain Eukaryota; kingdom Metazoa; phylum Chordata; class Lepidosauria; order Squamata; family Lacertidae; genus Podarcis; species Podarcis gaigeae. The sequence goes on from NC_139686.1 coordinate 36,378,663, forward strand.
TTCGATGGACTGTATTTTTTGTTTACAAAAAGACATGGACTTTTGGAGAATTTTAACTCCACATTCTTGCTGGCTGCTTCAGGTCATTCTCAGGTCTTTGCTTAGTGGTGCTGAATCTTAAAACTCATCAACCCCTCCGCATAATCAAGAATAAGATGAATTCCAGAGGGGTAGTCATGCAGCCAACAAATTCATGCTGGCATCTTAAATGTTAAAGCTGTAATGTTATAACCGTTTACCTGGCTGTAAAGCTGCACTCCTATGCTCACTTACCTTAAAATAAGCCTCACTGAAGTCAATGGGACTTACTCTGAGTAGACATGAGCAAAATTGCACCATGAGCACAACTAAACTTGCATAGGGCCGCACTGTAAGAAATGTACTGTGATTTATGCTCTCGTGGGCCAGAGCCTACTTCATTGGAGATATGAAGTGGTTATCTAAGTGGGTGTTTATATACCCTAGGTACAGAGAGAAGAGGAAAATACTTTAAAAACAAAGTCTGGTCAAGAAATAATAGTTCCCTTCCCCCCTTGCGCTTGTTTCCCTGTCAGTCAAACTCAATTGCAGTTGGAATTGTAGTTTCATGGGGGATACAACCTTAAGCATACACACACACACACACACACACACACACACACACACACACAACTTAACTGTGGATGGTAGCATGCCATGGTCAGGGTGTAAACTCTAGGTCATTTCTGAACAAGTTAAAAAGCCGCAGTTCTGATACAGATCCCTGTTTCATTTCTTGACAGTGAAAACTGTCCATTTACACCCAGTCTCTTCTTTCTGCTCTTTAACCATTTACTGATGCATCAGCTAAGCTTAACATGTTGTCACTCTTACCTTTGTGAGCACAGGGATGAAATCTATGGAAGGCATAGGCTGGACAAGGTGATCCTTTATAGCACTGAAGAAACTGGTCACAAAACTGAGGCTCACCTAAGTAAGAGAATCTTATTTAAGATGTCCTTTGGATGAAAGATTCGACTGCAAGGCACTAAATGAGCTCTGTGCTTTTATAATTCAGTGGAAGAAAAATGTAAGGCATAGTGAGCACATTCAGCTTCACTACTCCAAACAAATACCCAGGGATGACTTCTTGTGTATTTGAATGCAACATTTGCTACATTAGACTATAAGTGAGCCATCGTTGTTGTAAGACAAATGCACTAGAAGATGTAATTCCACAGGTCTTATATGTCTAATTTCCCCAAAGGGAGTATTTAAATAGTAGGACTCACACTGCTTTGAGCTTGTTAATATAGTTTTGATTTAACTATTGTATTAAAGCCGTAGAATGAAAAGCCACAGTGCTGATACATGTTGTTTAGTGTCAATCTACAAATTAAAGTGTTTTCTCACCTGATTTAACTCCTCTAGGTTGGCAAACAGTAGCCCAGAGTCCACATCCGAGAGAAACTCCTTGCATTGCAGGTACCTTAATGTATCCATAAATATCTTCAGAAAACACATCAATGCCTAGTTAGTTATTTCTTCTCCAAATCCCTGAACCTCAGGGTTGCTACAGATTTCCTTTTCCATATAACATTCCTTACCCAAGTTCATTATAGCTCTAGTAAACATAACAAATGGGCTTCATTTGACATCTTGCTGCTATACACCTGCCTCTAGCACTTAACAAACATTCATTCCTCCTTGCCCTGAAACTTGAAATCTTTCCCCACAAACCCTCCATGCATGTGCTAAACACATAAGCAGTCACATTCTAGGAAACATTGCAGATTCTGTATTGCTGACAAGCTGAAAAGAGCAATTTCCTTTTCTCGGTAAAATGGCCACTCAATTAATTTGAATCAAACTATCCTGATGGCTTAGATTCTAAAGCATTTAGGCTGCAATCCTTATACATTAACCAAGGAGTAAGTCTCACTGAACTAAGTGAGCCTTACATCTAGTAAACAGGTATAGCCAACCTATTCAAGTGACATATAATATTCTTGAGGATGAGGCATCTTCATCATAACAGGACTTTCCATGGAATACTTTGCTGGTCTCTGAAAACATTCTCTTTGAAAGACCCAACTGCTGATATGGTGGAAATAACCTTGTTCAAATTATCATTCAAAACAAGTGATTTTGTTCACTTGCTCAGGAATTTAAATGCTGTTATGAATTTTGGGGTAGATGGGTCAGAGGCTGTATGCCTGAGCCCCCTTCTAAATCTTGGATCCAGCACAGATTCAGTTCCTGGAATAGCCAGGTTAGCTCCCAGGTGAGGTAATGACCTTCTGAGTATGGGCCATTAAGGTAACAAAGGAAGTGGCTCTGTGCCAGACAGAAAATGGGCGGGGCCCCCTCCCTCAACATACTGGTAGTTAGAAAGACAAATTCCAGAGTTGTGTGTGCAAGCCAAAAGTGAGAAGCTTTTTTTTTAAAGCAGAAGTTGGATGGTCACCTATTGGGAAAGTTGGAGCAGTGAATCTCCTGCATCAGTTGGAGGTTAGATGCCCTTCCAAGTCTGTGACCCAATTTTCTAACAAGTGATGGCTCTGTAGCTGAATGGCCCAATGCACTTTCTAACCTGTAGCCTGTTTTTAACGCTTGTCAGAATATGCTCCAGTGAGCTGCAAGACAGAGATCCGTGTTTAAGTACTGCTATGAGCTAATTGTAAAAGACTGCCTCCTGCAGGAACAAACGGTTGTGTGAAGGTACTTCCCATTTAGATTGATAGCTAGTGACATAGCGAACACCCCACAATGGGAAGGAAACGGTTGCGAAATCCAAGCCTACCATTTTGAGAACCTGGAGATGATCAAGAAGGTAGGTGCATTCAGTTGTGAAAAGCTCCCACAAGGCTTCTTCCTTCTTAGTATCTAACTGATCACTGCTGGCTTTTGGCTCAAGCTGATGCATATTCATGATTTCCTGCCAAGTTTTACCCTATCAGTTGAGAGCACAAACACAAATATTTATGCACATTTCCATACAAACAGCTCTTCCGTTCAATCACTGAAGCTGTTGTTGGTGCTAAATACCCTTGTTTGGGTTGCCATTGGCTTCTGCTTCTGTTTCTGCTTCAGTGTTACATTGTAAAAGACTCTTAAAGTATACTTAGAAGTACTCAACAATTTACACCGAAAAGAAGTATGTCTACTGAGGAGTTCATACATTCATGCATATGTGTATATTTTCTTCCAGATGACTAGTTTATTGAGCATTTATCCCAATTTGTTTATGGAGTGTTTATACACATTCCCATTCATCCACCCCACATTTTTCACTATGTCTCTTTCCTAACTGTAAGAAGGAAGAGTTTTTATTAAAGTGGATTTATGGTGCTATCACAAAGGTGACAGAGGGCTTATCTGTGTTTCCGCTTCTCCTGCTGCTTTCCCTTGAGGAAAACAGTTCTTTAGTGCCAAGTCAGAGCAAATGTCAAGTTGGGTTTCCCCCGGATTGCAGAGGGTTTTCCCTCGGAAAGGAGTGGGTCAAGCGTAAAACTGCTCAGACCTGTGCTTCCTAGGCATAGCACATGTGGAAGTGTGAATGAGCCCAGAGTGCCTTTATCTACTTCAATTGCACAAACCTAAAGTTTCGGTATGCACTTGAAACCCTCCTTCAAAATAGTGACAGTCTGGAAGCACTGTGTGTGTGTGTGCGTGTGTGCGCGCACACGCATCTGTCTATGCCCACATATATCGGTAAATAAGTGGGTATAGGATTGCAGAGCTAAGGAAAACCAAACAGAAGAACAGAAGACTAAAAATGAGGACCAACACACAAATTGTATCATTAAAGTATATGAAGCATTTTCGTACCTTGACACTTTGAAATTCATCATCACTACAATCTGGTATGTTGAGGGTTACTGTGGACAGACAGTTTTCCAGATCTGATATTTGTTTGTGTTTGTCTTTACTCTGTTTAAAGACAAAAAACAAAACAAAAAAGCAGCAGTAAATCTGTGAAATCCATAGCCATGGGGAAGATGTTGCAGATAGAGGATGTTGCAGATTCTTCCTCAAATTGTGATTTGTGCAAGCAGACAGCTTTCCCCAAACTGAATTTTGAAAATGCACCAAATTTTGAATTTATTGTAATGTGATTACTAACTACAGAATATAGATCCATAAATGATTAGTCTATTTTAAAATAATGGATTAGTCAGTATTGACACAAAGTATATGCATGCCACTGTAGTGAAAGATGGTCATACCAATATTCATTAGGTAGATATATTCCCCTAATATATCTATTGTGAGGTAGATAAAAGGTAAAGGTAAATGTACCCTGACCATTAGGTCCAGTTGCAGACGATTCTGGGGTTGCACGCTCATCTCGCTCTATAGACCAAGGGAGCTGGCATTTGTCCGCAGACAGCTTCTGGGTCATGTGGCCAGCATGACTAAGCTGCTTCTGGCGAACGAGAACAGCGCACAGAAACGCCATTTACCTTCCCACTGGTACCTATTTATCTACTTGCACTTTGACGTGCTTTCGAACTGTTAGGTTGGCAGGAGCTGGGACCGAACAATGGCAGGGATTCGAACTGCCGACCTTCTGATTGGCAAGCCCTAGCCTCTGTGGTTTAGACCACAGCGCCACCCGTGTCCCTCATTGTTAAGTAGATATATTTCCTTAATTTATTGTATTCAGCAGAATGACAGACCTGGAACCTTAATTACACTGGGCATGTCCTCTCCATCGTCCATAAACCAGGTGGTGCACCAATCTCTTTCTATCAAAAGTGCCAGAGTGGAAAAGTTAGAAGCAAGGATTCTGTGTCCATATAGCCATATAGCCTAAATTTGCTTAAAAACAGGTGGCTGCTGAGGTGCTGGCTCAGCTGTAATGTTGCACAGAACTCAAGGCATCTGCATCTGATTCCAAGAGCTGCTGCATTCCCAAAGGTTGAAAAGGTAAGCAGTTACCTTTCTCTCTCACTCTCTTTCACCGTCACTTAGAGATGTTTCCCTGTTCCTTTTTTTATAAATATCTGCATGTCCAAGCAACACCTGAAGTGTGTTTGGGTGCATGTCTGCAACTTTTAAAAATCTGCTCTCTTTACATTTTATTCAAAACAACATTCCCAAACCTGTCCGGCAATAAAGATGTGCTTTGGGGACTGTTGGTAGAGACAAACCCATATATATATATATATATATATATATATATATATATATATATGCAGGTTTTGGTGTCCTCGGGTGTCTTCCCGTGTAAAAGTTGGGGTGTCTAGGCGACGTTTCGACGAGGTCTCACTCGTCATCTTCATGAAGATGACGAGTGAGACCTCGTCGAAACGTCGCCTAGACACCCCAACTTTTACACGGGAAGACACCCGAGGACACCAAAACCTGCATTCCTGTACCCGTGAAAATCTACGAAAGCATATATATATATATATATATATGCTTTCGTAGATTTTCACGGGTACAGGAATGCAGGTTTTGGTGTCCTCGGGTGTCTTCCCGTGTAAAAGTTGGGGTGTCTAGGCGACGTTTCGACGAGGTCTCACTCGTCATCTTCAGGCTGGTGCTTTCGGCTTCTTGTTACTGGAACAGAGCGGGATCTCAATGTTTGAGTTCCTATAAATACTGTAGAGGGGGTGTGGTGTCTAGCCTCCAATGTTCTGGGCAGAGAGGAAGTTCCCAGGCTAGTGTGCCTTTTCTTCTTTTGTTCCTTAATTACTTGAGAGATACCTTGAGTGATTTCTTGAGTGATATCCTGAGTACCACTTAGGTGGGTCATTAGGTGTGGATTAGTTGCTAAAGTCTTTGTGTCTTGACCTCTTGAACTTTGTGAAGAGTTTTCCTGAGAAGATGGCTGTATTGCACTTAGTTGTGGAGGCTAGACACCACACCCCCTCTACAGTATTTATAGGAACTCAAACATTGAGATCCCGCTCTGTTCCAGTAACAAGAAGCCGAAAGCACCAGCCTGAAGATGACGAGTGAGACCTCGTCGAAACGTCGCCTAGACACCCCAACTTTTACACGGGAAGACACCCGAGGACACCAAAACCTGCATATATATATATATATATATATATATATATATATACTGGGGCATGGAGAGAAAGCCTTTCTTCCTCCCAGGAGGGGAGGGGTTGTGATCGGGAGATGGATTTGCAAAATACTCACAGTTCCTTTTTTAGCAAATGGCCACCAGGGCTTTTTGGATTCTAATGAACAGAAACAAGGACATTGTTAGCTATAGAAATGATAAAGTATTTCATGGTAAATTTGACTTCATGGGGAGAGGGGGGTGGGAATCAAAAACAGGGCTATCTCTTCCATTGGCCTCTGTATTCACCTGAGCTGTGAAGTGATGCTGAATGGTAAAGGAATTCTGCTGCACTATCTGATATCAGCAGGTCTCCAGGGAACATCTCAAATCCAGGCAAACTCACCACCACTGAGCTGTGCCTCCGTTCAGCTGAGTTGTATAGACTGCAAGGCAAACATAAACATTGTATGATGCTACTACTACTAGGAGGCACACCTAGGGTTCCTTGTGCCCTCGGCAAGGAGCCGTATCAATGCTCCCCTCCAAAAAACCCACTTTACTGGTTATTTGAAAATGTCTCTGTGTGAAAATAATGCATGATCTTTAATGTTACAATCTCCAAGAAGTGGCTTGGGCAGTTTCTTCAAACCATCACAGACTTCAAAAGTAAAAAAGTATGGCATGAAGAGAACAGCCTGATTGGCATGGTAAGGCAATGGATGCTGTAGTGCTAATTTAAGAATGGTTTCCACACAGCAGCCATTTCATGTGCACCATCTCAAAGAACTATGAGATGATGGAATGAAGATTCATTATTCCCTTTTAATAGAAATGACATTCAAATACATGACCATTAGGTAGGGAAGGGAGAGGATTTTGTTTGGTTCACATTTTTAAGTAGCGACCAAAGTTGCACATCAGAACACAATTTTCCTTCAGATTTTACAATTCTACAAATTTTACGATACACCTTAAAAATGTACCGATATGCACATTTATTTATTACATTTACTTACTGCTTACTGCAAAAATGTCTAAGATTTAAGTAATATCTGAATATTAATTTTCATATAGATTTTTTTTAAAAGATAAAGACATTCACATAAGGTAGTTAAGAATTTATACAAGTGAACTTGCTGTCCTTCCCTAAGATAGCCTTGTAGTGTTGGCATGGCAGGTAGCTAGCAAGATATCACAGCTGAAGTCCAATTTTAGATGACATTTGTGACCTAAACACATACTGTTTGTGTTTCTGCAATTGTCAGTGGATTTTGTGATTTGACTTTGCTAAGCAAAGCAAATCAAGTCAGGTCCAGAATTGACCTGAATCGTGTCAGGCCACAGTGGGGCTATAGAGTGGCCTTGTGGCCTTGATAGTCCTGCTGCCAGTTTTGCAAACTAAGTCGTCCCCAAAATCTAATATGACAAGATTATTCTGCTGACTTTTCTTGCGAGTTGTGTACCTTAGATTTACAGATGGATGAATGTCCAAAAATTTGTATTGAAACGGAAATATGCATAAGACCCCCAAAATAATATTGAACAAGAAGATGCTGTTTGGTTGACTTTCCATGAGACACATCTGATATTTCTGAATTATTTTTGTTGTAAGGGTGTATTAGCGTTGTAGATTTGTGAATGGTCAATAATGTTTCGGGTTTGGAAAAAACAAATATGTGCTGTGGTCAGTCAACCTTAACAGCACAACAACGACACAACAATAAAAGAGATGCTTATCAGACTTCTCAATAAACAATAGCTGGGGCATGCCTGAGAGTCAATTTTTAGCTTATAAAGCAACTCTCATTAAGGTGTGAAAGTGGCAGAAAGTTACAGTGCTAGCCCCCTAAATTTATATAGAACAAATCTTGTTGCTACAGTAAATATGTCACTCTTGACTCTTAATGGTTCATTAAGAGTCAACAAAAGTATAAAAATGAACGAGGGAGTGCTTCTTTTTTGCCATTTTCTTTTAAAATAAATACGTACCTGCTAGGTTTATGCAAATGTAATTCCTGAAAAAGAATAAAGCATTCTATGTTAGTCTTTATAAAAGGCACAAGAATGGCACTTTTAACCTTGCATGTTCTTGCTGAAGAAAGGAATTGCAAAGTGAAATTTAATTCTTAATCATTTTAGTGAAACAATTGTTTCAGAACAGAATCAAAACTCACCTGTTCCCAACCCCTAAGCAAAAACCGAACCTGCATAATAGTGGTGATAAGTGCATCTCATTTTAGTTAGGATTGGAACTTTGGAGAAGGCGAGTTTAACCCTTCCCCTTCCCCTGGGATCCCAAAGAAAGTTCCCTCCTTTCTCTCCTCCTTAAGCTCCTATTTATTTTTGAAAGGGAACTCTCATTGCAGCTGCTACTGCATTTCTGAAAACTATATTCAATGATACAAATAAGGAATGGGCAACTAGATGTGTGCTGGTTTGGCTATAAAGTGAGAGTGCGGGGAGCTTTGTTTTCAGACCAGACCGAATATGGCGGTGGGTCAGGCATGGGCAGTGGTAGATTTTGGGCTCTCAAATTTCAGTGGCGCCCTGTGTGATGCTAAAATTCAGCACACACAGCCCATCTCTCTCTCCTTTCCACATCATTGCTGCAGCACTCCCTGTGGTGTCGTCGCCCGATGCAGCCAAACCGGTCAGGCTACCCTAAAACCACCTCTGACATGGGCATCACCTCTCTGCTCCACCTCCTTATTTGCACACAGTCTGCTCTTTGGAACAATTCCCCTGCTAACTTCAGGTATTGGAGGCAGTCTAGGGAGAAAAGGCTTCAGTGGAGAGCAGAGAAGAAAGGCAATAGGGCGGGGGACAGATTTCATTACCATGCCCCCTGTTAAGTTGTGGGCGAACATATCAGACGACACAGCGATTCTTCCAAGCAACTCTTTATTTGTAAGCTGGAACAGAACTGAACTGAGGAGCTCAGTCAGCCTGCTTATATAGAGCTCCACTAGAATGCAACAGTAACCATTTTCTGTAACTAGCCAATCAGTGAACGTCACTTTCGATCCTTCATTTGCATACAAACTATCCAATCACTGAACGTCACTTTCGATCCTTCATTTGCATAGCTATCTACAGTATCCCCCTGCTGGCCCAGGGTGAGAACTTCAGTACATAACACCCCCTACTGAGTTTAGTTTTAAAAGTACAGTGGTACCTCGGGTTAAGTACTTAATTCATTCTGGAGGTCCGTTCTTAACCTGAAACTGTTCTTAACCTGAAGCACCACTTTAGCTAATGGGGCCTCATGCTGCCGCCACGCTGCTGGAGCACGATTTCTGTTCTCATCCTGAAGCAAAGTTCTTAACCTGAGGTACTATTTCTGGGTTAGCGGAGTCTGTAACCTTAAGCATATGGAACCCGAGGTACCACTGCAAAAGCAAACAAAATATGCCTCACTTTATAGCCCCCTAATGTGCAGATGTTTAGCTATTACGTGCATGTTTAATCCTGCGCTCAAAGAGAGGCATCACATGTAATCTGGCCTAGCTAAATATTGATTAGACTGTCACATTCTCCTTAAATCTAATGGCTGTAGTCAACCAAGTTTTACTCAAGGTCGGCGCATTGGAATTAATGGACCTAATTTAGTCATGGCCATGAAATTTCTATGGGCCTGCTCTGAGCAAAAGTTAGTTGATTACAACCCTAAGAGCAACAATGGCTTGATTTATAGTACTTGTCTTTAGTTCCGTCTGAGCAATCAGCAAAACATACAAAACCAAGGAACGAGAAAATGCGTTACTTACCGGTACCTGAACACATTCCTGAGAATTCTGTTTCCCCTTAGTTAGGGAAGAAGGGCTGATCTCCCTCGTGTTCTGCAATGTGTTATCATCAACAAAATCATCTTTAGGATGTGATGGAACTGATAGCGTGTCAGCCAATGTGGAGTTTTCTTTCAGTGCCAGTGAATTGGTGTGCATGCCAGAATTGGAGGTCAAAGAGCAATGCTGAGAATGCAGAGGGCACCTCTGATAAGCAAGAGGAGTTGATTCAGTTTGTGGCATCTGGTTGTGCCCCCTTGCACTCTCAGTGCTGTTTTGTAGCGAGAAGACCTGAGAGAGTGATGGGGTACTGTTTCGTAGCCTCCTAAGAGTTGGAGAAGTAGAAATCCTTCCTGGAGCATGCCTGTTAAATTGGTAAGGTGTGAGGTCACCATCGCCATCCTCCATAGGTGGAACGTGGAGTAGATTTGGGCTGTCACTAAAGGCCCTCCTCTTGGTGATATTATTAGGGTACAATTTGATCTCAGGGCTGGTTGGGGCTGGGGTTTCGCAGGATGAAAAGACAATATTTCCCAAGTCACTCTTTCCTGCCAAATCCAAATTGTCTTCTTGTGGTTCGGTCACCTCAAGAATATGACATTGATCCGCCAGGTAGACTGTTTCATCCACTTCAAAAGATTTGCACTCCATTTTTTATGAATCCTTTAATCACAGCAGAAAGATCTACAGAGATGAAAGGAAGGATTTCATGCTGAAAGCCAACATTTTATATTTAAAAACACCCTTGTGCTGCTACAATCCAAGGAACCCCCTTTGACAATGAAAGACTTGCATACCAACACCCTTCCCGATTGTGATTCACTGGAGGAAGGGTGTTTTTGATGCCAGGTTTTAGGGGGCAGCATAAGAGATTGGAAGGGGTTCTGCTGTCAGAAGGAGAGGCTCTAAAAGCTTTCCATGAAGAAGCAGAAATCAACCAAGGAACTTTGTTCTGTGGCTGTGGATTCAGTTATAAATTTATACTGGCCAATCCCTGACTTTGATGCTTAATCAGCACAGACCTGTTCACGTTGGTGAAATGTTAGGGGCAATCGGATGCACCACTGGGCAGCATGGGGCTTATTTATGAGAGTTAATCAGGCTAAAGTTGTGCTGCCCATCATTTTAAAGTAGCTTGATTTCGCAGGATTTTGAATGGTTATAACACAAAACTGAAAAGCACCCAAGGGGAGTTCATTAGCAGTATTCTATAAACAGAAGCATGATACCATAACACATGAATCTGATCCAGTAGCACCTTAAAGACCAACTAAGTCAGTTCTTGGTATGAGCTTTCGTGTGCATGCACACTTCTTCAGATACACAGAAGAAGTATCTGAAGAAGTGTGCATGCACACGAAAGCTCATACCAAGAACTAACTTAGTTGGTCTTTAAGGTGCTACTGGAAGGAATTTTTTTTTGTTTTGACTATGGCAGACCAACACGGCTACCTATCTGTAACATGAATCTGATAGCGCTCTATCTCAGTACTTACTGTTTCAACAGCAGGTGTGCAGGGATCACTGATGCAGCCAGCTTCCTTGGGGGTAAACATTATCCTGCACGAGAAAATGTGTAACAGGGAAGTTGTTTAACACAATGGCTAAAGCCACGGGTAGTTTTTCTGCCCTTTTAGACTGAAGGGTGGAAATTCCTCTTTTCACTTTCCCAGCCTCCTTTCTGAATGCAGGAATAGGGAACTTGTTTTTCCTCTTTGTATGTTTCCAAGGGATTTCTTTATCTCAACAATGCAAAGGGAAGTGGTAGCAAGCGAGTTTACAGAAGGTAACATGATCTGCCGCAACGCATAACTGATTTTCTTTGCTCTTTGGGCATGTTTGTTGAATTCTCCTTTTCTTCCCAATTCTTAATTCTGCCCCCCACCCCAGCTTCTGAGTTCAACATTTTGACACATTCGCTTCACTCAGGGGAGAACAATGGATGAAAGAGGATCAAGAAACATGTCAACAGGGGAGATTTGTCAGCCACTGTGCCTGTCCTTTGTGAATATGCGTACAATTAGAACAGCTCGACCTTTCCTTTGTGATGTTCCCTTTGCTGTCCCTTCACACAAAGAACCTTCCTGTGCCCTTAATAATGAAGCCATTTTAAAAATCCCCCTTTAAACTTCTTATCAAAATCTCCCTTCAATATCATGTGAATGCACAAAATATTCCCGCCCCTGCTGATAATAGCATAGATGACTCATGTTGACATAATACTGGTAGAATGTTTGGTGGCTGTGATAATACCATATTTTTTAGTTAGATCACCTAGCCCATTATGGTAGCTGTTATATATACACTACTAGATATGACATAGTGTAGCAAAGTAGTCTTCTGTTTTTCAACCTTCCACCCACAAATACTTTTGGGGATCCCCCCCCCAATCTCTCTCTCTTTCTAGCATTTACTTGTATGGTGGTAGTGCTGCTGTTGCGACCTACCAGAGATCAGTTCATGAGCCCATAGAGGTTCCTGACTCACCAGTTGAAGACCAATTCTGTGGTGGCAATGAGGATTACCAGGGAGCCGGGACATCCCTGTGTTTTCAAATCTCACCTCAGCTTCGTTTTAAGTGGCCCAGTGAAACTTGAACAACTGCAAAATGTAATGTGGCAAAACAGCACCAAACAAAATATGGACAAAATAGGGCTGGTGATTTACCAGAGATAGGTATCAAAAAATGGGGATTGTCCCCAATAAAATGGTCGGTATGCTACAACTCCTTATGCCAACAAAAAAGGGGGAAGCTCTAAACAACTGCAACAAGGAGCAAAAAGCACAGGGTAGGAAAAACAGAACAGTTGTTTTTTTTGTCCAATGCATTTCCAACTACTCTGGTCCTTCATTAGCGAAATCTGCAATTAATACAAATATTTATTTTTTTTTCTAGCAAACTGAATATTATATAGAAAAAACGTTTCATGAACAACATGTCAAAATCATGACAGGAAGAACCATTCACAAAAACAATCTAACAACTT